>NC_090932.1:1521340620-1522017405 GCF_040938575.1 Ambystoma mexicanum | reverse complement strand
TGCATTGTGGGTCGTAGATAGTACTGGACACGCAAGTGCTCTCTGTGGGCTGTCCTATGCGGGGTGTCTCATTGCCCCTCCTTGATCAAAAATGTTCCCCGAAACTACTGACACTCCGCTGTAAGGTGCAGGAGCAGGTGCTCCGTTAGCTACTGTGGCGAAAGTGTTACCTGGCGTGTATTGCATGTTGTCATTATTCTGTGGGTGGTTTTGTGTCCTGTACTGATGTCCGTGTAGCTGTGCGTTACTTCTTTGTCCTACATTTTCTGGTTGTTGATATTGTCCCATGGGGAGGCCGTAGGGGCTTCCTGGGTGGGGGTGACCGTACTGTCCTGTCTCCTGGAACCCGTTGTTTTGTCTGCTCCTGCACTCTCTTGAGTAGTGCCCCCATCTCCCACAATTCCAGCAACTCCCCTGTGGACCTCTGGGACCCTGCCACCCATTACCCCCCATTCCTCCATACCCTTGTCCTCCTCTTCGGCCCCGGTACCCACCTCTTCCTCCTCTTGGGGCCCACTCTTGCCACATTGGACCTCCGTTCTGCTCCTGCTCAGTCCACTGTCGTTGTCCTTGTCCTGCCCAATTTGCTGCTATTCTCCCTTGTATTGCTATTTGCCCCTCCTCTCCTTCCTCTCCCTCCCTCATGAGTGGGAGTCCTGCTACCACTGCTGCAACCTTCACTAGTTTTGATTGTACCAACTTTGCCTCGTCTGCCAACCTTTTCTGTGCTACTTCCCTCTCTCTCTCTTTGATCCTTTTGCAATGGTGCACTATTATACTTTGGATCTCTGGCCACCCCTTCGCCTCAACGCCCGCTATCTTATCGAGTGCCTTCTGCACCTCTTTTGGGAGCCCTCTCTTGATGATGAAATAAAATAGAGATGTGGATTGGTGCCAGGGCGTGCCCGTTTCCGCTCCCCACATCTCCTGCACCCGGAGAATGTAATCCATAGCATCCTCCCCGTCGTTCATTGTACATTGCATTACTGACTGTAAATCAGGGGTATCTGGGAATGTCTCCCGCAGCGCGTCCCACACCCTTGCTCGTACTGTATTAAAGGAAGCTCCATCATGACGATCATAATCTAACGTCACGGCCGGGAAACCAGCCTTAGCCCATACTCTGTCCGCTTGATCTCCTACTGCGGTGACTAGTAGGCTTTTCACATCGCCTACTGCCAACGGTATGCCGGCGGTATGTTTCTCAAATGCATATATCCACTTGCTCGCCCCTCCTGACAGCTGGGGCAATAATTTCATTAAATTAGCCTTATCCATCTGAGCCCATGGTATATAGTTTGGTCTCCCCCCCCCTCTGTGTATCAATGGAAGTTGTAACTTCCCTTTTGCAGTTGCACCTTCCCTTTCCTTAGTCGCTGCTGATTCCAATGACGCCATCTTCCCCACCCTATTTCTTAGTCGTCCCATCCATTCGTCGTCTATAGTTCCTAGAGAACATGTACCGTCCACTTCCTCGCTTTCCCCTCCCACTGCCATACTCAACCTATCACTGTCATCCAATCCTCCTCTGACATCACATAACAAGTCCTCTCTGATCCCTCTCTCTCGTGATACATCACCAATGCTCCCTTCTACTGCTCCTACCTCTATTATTCGTGTCGGCTCCTCCTCAATCCTGAACAGTATTTCCCCCTTTTTCCATCCTTCCTCTATCTGTCTACCTTCGCTCGACGCTCTAGACGTGCGTCCTGATTGTGTGGGGGCACACGCTGTACGCTCACATATGTCTTTTATCCTTGATAGTTCATCCCTTGCCACAGTAAGCCTCGACTCTAAGTCACTTGTTAATTTCTCTATATCCACCCTCTGTGTGCTTCCCTGGGCTCGCTCTCTGGTGCTTTCGTATGGCGGGGGGGCTGTTGGTCCTTGTGGTGTACCAGTTGTGGGGGGAGGCACATACGTAGGGTCACTGTATCCTGCTGCGGGGGCTGGTTTAGGTAATATCGGGTACAAACTAATCACTTCCGCAGGTTGTGCTGTACTTAGCTGTTCCTTGTCCTCTCTTGGGATCATCAATGGATTATCTGTGGTGGAAGGTAGATCAATATTTGGTGCCGGAGCTTTGGGTGGGGGTACCTCCTCAAACAATCTCCAGAGGTCTAATATCTCCTTCCTATTTTGCCATTGTTTCCCCTTATACTTGAGGCTAATGCATGTTCGTACCATATCAAGAACGCTTTTGTCAAAAGACCCTCCCTCGGGCCAAATCTGGGGCAGACCCTCCCCCTTCAATTCTGTTACCCATTGATCATGATATTTATTTATTCGTTCAGCGTATCCCGGTAAGCTCTTACAAATATGTGACAAGGGAGTTTCAGCCCCCATCTTCTAAATCACTCTCACAGCCGTGTCCACCTTCTTTACGTTTAGTTAGGTGTAGATCTATGTATGTATACCTCTATGGCACAGACAAGAGCGGACGTCTCAAATTTTATCACCCAAGTTTATTTACTGCACTAATCCTTTCGCACCTACCATAGCTCATTTCCTTTCCATTCCCATACACTCCCGTGTGATTCCGCTCACAACTGATCAAGTACTAGTTATGGTCAACACTCTCTGGCGCCACCTCACGGTCAACCGATCGTCCCCAACACTCACACGGTGCGCGCACCCATCACAATGCCATTCCACTCACACTTCTTCTTATTTCCTCCCTTTCCTCCCTGGCCAGCTGTCCCTATTTTTCTGCTAAAGTTGCTCCGTTCACGTCTGTACGTGCCACTACTTAGCCCCCACTCGTCAAAATGTGCTTCCTATTTTATAGCCCTTCTACGAGTATATTTATCTTATACCCTTTTCGCTTTCTTCCCCTGCCCCGTGTATTGGAAAAAAGAAATAGAGAGAGTAGCAATCACTAAAAAATATTCCCGGTGTCTCCTTTTGCCAGACACCAATAACTTATTTCTTACTTCCTCATATATTCCCAGTACTAGTTTAGATAGCACTATGCGGCGCCGCCTTCCACCCCCTTTCGGAGCTAGGTTTCCGTCACTTCTACCACTTCACTTATTTCTTACTCCTAATGGCCATATGCAAAGAAAAGATAAAGAAAGTTTCAAGACCCGTCTTTAGTAGACCCCCGATATTCTTCTCCTCTACCTGTCCCCGTTCTCCTGTTCACCGTTTCCCCTCCCTTCCCCTTTACGATCGCTCGCACTCAGTACTCACGTGCCCGTCTTGAACCGATAGTCTCCGAAACTGGGTCCGTCCAGGCGGTGTCACCGGTAACTCAACGGTCAGCCCCTGGCTCCGGCGAGCGGCACTCAAAGGGGATTTTTTTCCAATCGGGATCCCGTACCCTTTCTCATTGAGTGCGCACTTCTTATTGTGCCGGTCGCCGTTGGCGGGCGGCCTCCCGGAGCCGGCTCACCGTGCGTATCCCTTCTCGACCGGAGATTCTCGTGCCACAAGGGGGTCGTTAGAAAGGAGTTAGGAAAAGTCATTTGGAGATATCACGCTATCGGGGTCACCACTGAAAGGAAGCGCCCCCAACTTCAGCACGATCCTCCCCGCAATGAGAGACAATAAGGGATTCTCCCGTAGTGGGAATAAGGCCAAGACAGAGTGCGGGTGAGCGTAAGTGGGAGTTTATCCAAAAATAAGGCATGCAAAGAACTCTGCAACCTACGAGAGCGCTCTGTCTGACAATAGCAAAGACAGGCGTATTTCTAATACAAAGAACGTCATCAGAACCTACACACTATAGGGGGCACAAGTTAATTGGGATTGGGTGGCGTCGACTAACTATAGGTGTTGCTGCAGCGCGGTTGGTCTTTGGCGTGAGGACGTCACTGGTCAGCCTCGAGGGTTGGGTTGGGCCTGGCAGGCCAGCTTGAGGTCATCCGAGCGGTGTTGGTATGCTGGGGCAGCCTGTGACAAAGATGAATACCTCTCCTGACTCGTTTGCCCTAGGCCATGCACACTGCAGTTATTCAAGAAACGACATCTAAGTCCATCAATAAATTGCTCCGCAGTTTGTCTTATACAATAAACGCAACGCATGAGGAATGCACCTCTTGAGAGGTCCGGTGACTGTCGGTTAGGGTGAGATTTACCTGTGTCCTATTGACCGGTATTCTAGGTCGAGGGGCTGAGTTTTGGGGCCTGGGACGACTGGTACATGCCTGTCTGCCGCGTTAGAAGTTATTATACAAATGGGTCTCTGTGTCTTGTCCCAGTGATGGGGGTCGTTCTTGGGGTGGTCTAGGGGGGAGGGTTGTGGACTTTACGAGAGGGTGCTGGTAGATCAGAGGATTCAAAACTTGGGTTTATTACCGTGCTGTAAATAACCCAGGTGGTGGGCTGTGGCCTTGGGTGCGGTACCGGGGCCTCTGACTCTCTGAAGCGGCTCTAGCTTGGTTGGGGGAGGTGAGGGAGCGCGGCACAGGCCTTAGCTTCCTTATCTGACAGGCTTGGCCGGGTGGGAGGGAGAATGGCCTTGCATATACTCACAAAGGTTTTTTTCCTCGTGCGTTGCTAACTTTTAAATGCAGAACTTTTATACTGTTCCGCCTTATTTTGATGTCATTTAAACACATATATATATTTTCATTTCGTTACACATTTCTTTAATACAGTCGGTTCCAGTACCTTTTCATTACCTAACATTATATTCACTACATTGTGTGCGTATTTGTATGTACATAAAACGTTATACAAGGCATTACTAGGTTATGGCCTACAGAGATTGATGCTCGCCGCTTTGGGTGGTTAAGAAAGCATATATGAGTTCAGGTTTCTACATACTATTGAAAAAACACTTATACAGTTAGAGGTTACACGTTTGGTTAACATCTTTCTCTGTGGTTATAGCAGCACTGGTACAGACCTGGAGTGATATCATATAACGTTACATTTTTGTGGTTTATTCACAGTTTACAGGACTTGTTTAAACAGAGGTAGTTCGTTAATACTAATACTTGAATTATTTTCTACTTTCTTCAGATAGTGATGCGTCAGCTCTTTCCCCGTCACCCCGGCCTTGCGGACCGGGTCATGCGAGGAGCAATATTACATTGTGAATGGGAGAAGGTTACAGTGTTGGCATCTCGGGTTTAGCTCATATCTGACTTTCTCATGGGAACGCGCTCGCAGCGGATCCACCAGGGCTGCTGTGGTGGCAGAGATGCATGAAAGGCCCTCCAAAGGTGGGGGCCTCGTTACAGTGTGCTGAACTCACGCCATGCTTGCTGGACAAGATGGCTTCTAGGCCTAACTGAATTTTGGTAAATGCATGGAAAGGATATGTGTGGGCAATGTCGTCGGCGGGTGAACCCTCCTCCACCTGGGCCCGGGTGGCATGAGGGGACGCCCACCGAGCCATGGTCCTCACCTGGGGAGAAGACTGTAGGTGAGGAGGGCCTCGCGGCCAGTCCTCCCCTACAATGTTCATGCATAAACAGTAGTGTACAGGCTTTCAGCAGGGTCCAGTGTTGGCATTTAGATCCTCTCAACCTGTGGTGATCCTTCTGAAAGATGTTTAATTATCAGGCCATATCAGTGAGTCCGAACGTAAATGGGACAGAAAGCATTCTGGAAAAATAAATTGAAATTAAGAGTTTTCTTTTTAATCTAACCACAAGAGCAGGGGGCAGCAGCTTCACCACCTTAGCCCCCAAACACTGGAACTCCCTTCCTATCATCATCAAAAAAGCATCCTCCTTCACGATCTTTAAAAAACAGCTTAAAACCTGGTTATGCAACCAATATTAGCACCCAAGGATAGGACACCTTCCTCCGGATACTGTTGTAAATACTTAGGCCACTGTTTAGTGTTGTTAATATATTGTAACCTATATCATGCAATGTAACCAATGTTTTGTTTGAACATGACTATTTTCTAAGCTGTCTTATAACCTCGCCGTGACACCTGAGGGTCTGGGCGTGTAACAAATAAATGAAATAAATAAATACTGTGGTAGTATGCTACACAGGGTAGGATTTCTAAAAGACCGCCATTCAGCGAGGGCCTTTGCAGATAAGTAAAGACACAAATTCTTTGAATTATTAATCTGCCATTTTTTTTCTTCCATAACTGTATCTTGAGGTCAGGAGGCTTTTTTTGCTGCCGGGCATGAATAATGTATTCACATTGCTGTAGCTAGGGAAAGGTTTGTACTACTGGCCACGAACAATGAGGGAATTGGGAACTGAACCGAATAAGTTGGCCTTTCTAGCAATAGCCAGGCTACTAAGCCTGAGTTTTCCAGGCCTGCAGGAGGGGTTTCATGTATCCCCACGGATATGGAATTCTTTTTGCATTGCTATGCTTTAGTATGTTATCCGTAGCCACTGAAACCATTTAAAATTTAGATAGGGGATGACTTGCTTACCTCTGTAGATTACCCATCTAGTGTCGCCTTGAAATGTTTTTTATAGTTGCGAAGTTACATGCATGACAATTTATTTGTAAATGGAGCATACCGAGCTATATAACAAAATGTAGGCCAGACACTTGGTTTATAGCTTTCTTTGAAAGACCAGCCAGACATTATAAAATGGAATATGGATTAATGCAATGTGCATGCAAGCATTTTTCAGGTGAGAGAAATGCATAGAACCATTCCCTGCTAACACATGCCATAAAAGGTGATCTGTACACGTTTCAAAGGTGTTGAGATTATAAAATGCGGTGTTGATGCCCTGTAGCTTGACATAGCTAAAATTCGACAGCTGGACAGCAAGTCCAGTTACATTAATATGCAATTCCCTTACTCCTCTGACTCAGTAGAATGGGATTATGCGTTATGTGATGGGATTATGCGTTAGGACATGCAACTGAGACAGTACAAAACTCCCCTCTTCGTATAAGGCTGTACCCCTTGAGTATTTGATACCGTATAAAGAGCAGCCAGGCTTATCCTAGAAGGGAGAGGGGGCTGTAGCTTGGTGCAAAGAAATTGTAACATGCATTTGGCCCAAAGAAAAAACCCGTTGAAACACTGTTTTGCAAAAATGTATGGTTTATTTAAATACATGTACGGAATCTTGGGTAAATAGGTACTATCCCATTATGTATAAACAAAATTATAAAAACCAACTCAATACTGAACTGAAGGGCTACAACCCAAAGTATTACCTTATTAAGAATAGCAGTCAGCAGTTCAAGGTTAGGTAAACGTATTACACATTCAGAATGCAATCGGATATTCTTGGGGAGTAAAACCGTGCTACGTATACTTTTTGAATACAGTCAGTAGCAGACCCCGTCAGTCATGCAGTGAGACTCAGTGAAGGAATCACTTAGTAAACCAACCCTGTTACCGGGATACTTTTCTGAATAGAGCACAAATTAATCTAACAGTATGAACCTAGAACGATATTTAGGATAACCCTCTGTTATACTAGGTGAGTGAGACCTAATGTTGTAATACACTATTACAGTTGCTTTTCAGTTCAGGGGACCACAATTTTGAGGTAAGCACCAACTCTCAAACTTATTTTAGGATGGCACAAGGCAGACCAAGGTTAATAAAACACTAACTAAATTCATGATAACATTCAGGTTTACTGAGTAAGACCTAATGGTGTAATACACTATTACAGTTGCTTTACAGATCAGTGAAACACAGACTGAGGTAAGCAAGAACTCTACACTATTTTTTGATTGCACCTGGCAGACAGAGGTCAGCTAAACCACAGTACACTTATTCAGAAAGACACACAGCTATTCAAGGGGAGTGGGACCTATATACTTTTTAAAGGAGCTACCACCAACTTAAAGCGATGTATAAACCTAAGACTGTTTTAGAATCTGTAATGAGCAGAACAGGGAGTGCAAAGCCCAACGTTACTCTTTGAAAATGACTTAATGTTATTCAAGGCAGGTAAAACCCAATGTAGACTTATTCTAGACAAGGCTATACAGCAGGTTAGTGAACGCAAGACCCATTTGGTAAACGTATACACTTCTATTCTGAAACATAGTTCGGTGAAGCCACCAGCACTGCTTTTGGTAAATTGGGGAACCAATTCACAGGTGAGTAAAATACCCTTATATATACTATTCATAAGGCAACACACATTCAAAGTAAGTACAAACCTTTGTAACTGCTCATTTTTCAGAGGGGCAGTTACCACACCAACTCCGTTACAAGTAAGTAACTTTTAAACACTTGTTATATTTTTCAAGGCAGAATTCTTTTCTTATCCAAGCCTTCCCTAGTCTATTTCATGAGTTCTCTCAGAGGCAGAAGAGGGACCCTATTGATCTAGGTGCCAGCTGTAGGCAGGGGGAGATAGGGTTCAGTCGTAGAAAAAGTCAGAGTTCCTGTGGAAGTCTCGTCAAAACAAGTAAGTAGTTCTTTTTAGAATTAGTTAGGGTCCAGGAACTTAAAAGTGAAAATCCCCAAAAAATGCAAGAAAACACTCTCCAATAAGAGTCAATAATGGACACACCCCAGGAGGGAATGAGACCAAGACCAAGTGCTGGGGAATGTAAAAAGTAAGTTTATCCAAAAACCAAAATAGGGCAATCGGAGAACTCTGCAAACTCTGAGAGCACTCTGCCAGACATCAGAAAACATCCACATTTTATTACAAAACCACATCACCTATGACGTGGGAGCTAGGGATTACATGAATCGATGTGATTGGACAGAAGGGGAAAAGCAGTATATACTCCATATGGTTGAAGCTCCAGGATTGGTGAGGCTCCACGTGGTGTCACGGCGATGCTTGGAGGTCAGCTGGGCTCATCGTGGTGGAGTGCCGGATGAGGAGATGTTTGAATTGATACATCTTGGCTGTACTGGCATTTGCCCTTCTAGCCACACATACTCATTCAGTGTTAGCTATAATTCATAATGCCCTGTAAAGCCTACAAGTTGTTAATCTAACATCACAAGAGAAATAGCACATAACTCTGGGTGCTCTTATCCCACCATCATTAAAAAAAAATTATACAATAAAGGGGCTGCTTCATGAGTTCAGTTACTCTATCAGGGGGCACATGTCAGGGATACCTCGATCATTCTGCTTTGTTAGATCTAGTGGGGGACATCTTTATGGTATGTTTCTACAAGAGTAGATATACTGCCACTGTGATCATTCGGGGTTTGGGTGAGCTTGGATACTATCTAGTCAGAGGGCACATAGCTGGTGCATCAAAAAGGCAGTGGGATTAGAGGCTTGTCGCCTATATTTCTTAAAGCCAAGGCCTCGGGGTGTGAAACAAGTTTTATGGTGTTAATGTGGGGCTGTGGGCTTAGCGTAGGTCTGATATTTAGTGCAGGCTTAGCAGAGGGTGAGCGGTTACAGTTGCAGCATCACATCGTCAATGAAATAAGGGCCTTTAGATGTCAGCCCGACCTGAGGCAGGAGGAAGGTGGGGGCTGGGTGTGCAATGCTGCAGAAGAAGGGAGAGAGGGCCTTGTTGCTACTAGCTCATCTATTTTACAGGGTTACATGCACATCATTTAAAACGCGAGGTAGTGTTTAAGACAGTGTAGTTACAGGGACATCGAACAATATACAAGCTCATGAACATTGAATATGTCACAAGTTTACGTTTATCATGAGTACCATTTTACAAAGTAAAATCTAGCAACAACAGTCTTGTAACTTCACCGTCTAGCATTATATACATTTGGACCAGTATGCAAGTTGATCATATTTGTGAACACACATATATTTGAAAAGCCAGTGAACATTTTGAGTGTGTGCCTTGTATTATATAAAACGAGTAAATCAAAATATCATACATTAGTGTGTGTTTTTCAAAAGACAAGATTCATTCAAAAGTATAGAGCTTGGACATATGACCAATTGCTTCATGTGCATTAAACGTAGGTGAGACTCTTCTTGTTTCCTTTCACTGCGTCTAGTGTACCACTATGACCCCACATTTATGACATACACTGTGGATAATGAGTGCTGATATTTGGTGCAAGCTTAGCAAAGGGGTGAGATGTTACAGTTACAGAACAGATCTAGATTAAATGTGGGGTCTGCAAGGGGACAGGGCATGTTTGTGGAGATTAATTGGGGAATGGCTATTTCCATTACTATTTCTCCGTCAATGTCTGAGTTGGTGAAAAATGCCTCGTCGGATAAATTCACAGGGGCGTGTTGGCATTGATGCACAACACTGTTCGCCATTCACATCCATGTATGTCTACTCCAATTACTGCTATTCTCTGTGTAGACACTTGCACTCCCTGCAAGTCGAGGGACATCACTGTCCCTGGCATTATCTCGGGGCGTGCCACAGGGCGAAACACAAATTTTGTTGGCACTCTCCATTCTTGGCGTTTTAGTTCAGGTACCACACGTGCTAGTGTCTTTAGCCCTTGGATGAACATGTCTGGGTCAACCGGTATCCCACGCACTTCTAGTGCCGTGGCTCGTGTGTGTATTACTAGCATGGCCCGCATTGGGCAAATCCCAGGGGTAGAACATACCATCCCCCTTTCTGTGAAAGAAATGGTCATATTGAGCTTACTAAGGAGGTCCCTCCCCAGAAAATGTATTGGCGATTCTTCATAATACAATAGAGGTGCTCTCACTGTTACCTCTAATTGTTATGTATATGGAACCTCGACCACCGCCCCAGAGAATCCTTGCGTCTCGAGTTTGAGATTAGATAGCAGAAACCTGCCTTCTCGTAGGCAGGATTTTTCTGCTCCTGAATCTACCATGAAAATGAACTGTTTGTTTCCTATCCCCGCCCCCACCAGTGGTTCCTCTGCTGCATTGAGGGTCGTTGATAGTACGGGACACGCAAGTGCTCTCTTTGGGCTGTCCTATGCTGAATATTTTGTGTTTCCGTCGTTATCAAAAACATTTCCTGCCACGACCGCCACTCCTCCAAAGGGTGTTGGGGCACCATTTGCCGTTGTGGCAAAGGGGTTACCTCGGACAGGGGCCATATGTTCTCGCGACTGTGGGTGGTGTTGTACATTCTGTGGGTGTGCTCGGCAATCATCTGTGTACCTCTGTTCCTGTTGCTCTTCGCTTCTCCCACCCCCCATTGGCAGCCCATGTGGGCTTCCTGGGTGAGGGTGACCATGCCGCTGTTCATTTTGATAATTGTTCATTGGTCGGCTGTGACACTCCCTTGAAAAATGTCCCCACCTCCCACAGTTCCAGCAATTCCCAGGTCCCCCTCTAGGTCCCTGTCCCCCAAACCCTCCGTATTCATATCCACCTCTTCTAGATCCTCTGTACCCACCTCTTCCTCCGCAGGCGCTCCTTGACTGCCGTTGTGGCTCTCTGTATTGCTCCTCACCCTTCCACTGTCCTTGTCTATTCCCTGCCCAGTTTGCTGCCATCCTTGCTTGTGACCCTTCCTCCTCCTCTCATTCTCTATCTGTGGGAAGGGCGGCTACTGCTGCCGTGACCTTCACTAGTTTTGTCTGAATTAATTGAGCCTCGTCCGCCATTCTCTTCTGTACTATCTCTTTCTCTTTCTTTGATCCGTTTGCAATGATGTACTATTATGCTCTGTATTTCTGGCCAGCCTTTGGCTTCTATCCCAGCTATTTGATCAAGCGCCTTCTGAACTTCTTTGGGGAGGCCTTGTTTTATTATGAAATAAAATAGTGAGGTGCATTGGTCCCACGACGTGCCTGTCTCCGCCCTCCACATCTCCTGCCCCCGGAGAATGAAGTCCATTGCATCTTCCTCCTCACCCATTGTGCATTGCATTACAGACTGCAAATCTGATGTATCGGGAAAAGTCTCTCTTAATGCGTCCCATATTCCTGCTCTTACCGTGTTGAAGGATGCCCCATCATGGCGGTCACAATCTAATGTTATTCCGGGGAAACAGGCTTTCGCCCAAACCTTGTCTGCTGGATCACCCACTGCGGACACCAGTAAACTTTTGACGTCACCTATTGCCAGGGGAACACCTGCAGTATTTTTCTCAAATGCATAGATTTACTTGTACATTTACTTGCCCCTCCTGAAAGTGGGGGCAATAATTTCAGTAAATTTGCCTTGTCCATTGGGCCCAGGGGATGTAATTATGTCTTCCTCCCCCCCTGTGTATTAGTAGCAATTGTAGCTTATCTTTTGTTGTTTTCCCTGTACTTACCTTCATTCCCGTTTTACCCAATATTGCTATTCGCCCTGTTCTGTTCCAATCTCCCATTTCACTCTTCTTCCATTGCCATTCCCAATGGTGTCTGTCCTATCCCCACTAATGTCCCACCTGCTGCGATTCCCAGTCTCCTCTCCTCTTATTCTTGCTCTTCTATGTCGCACCAGAATTCTTCTTCTCTCTGATGTCATACCCTCTACTTCCTCCTCCCCCTCATTGACTTCCTGACCTACCTCGATTATTCTTGTAGATGTCATTTATCCAGAACAGTATCTTCCCCCTTCTTCCATCCTTCTTCCGTTGACCTGTCAAGTGACTGGGACATTTGTGTCTGTTCTACTCTGGGGGTGCTTGATCCCCCTTGCTTGCATATATCGCTCAGATGGGATATTTCACTCCGGGCCATTGTCAACCTTGAGTCTTAAGTCTTGTGTGAATTTCTCAATATCTATTACCGGGGTGCTCACCTGTCCACTCGATATCGGGCGCTCGTATGGGGGAGGTGCTGTGGGTTTAGGTGTGGTTGGGGGCGTGGGTTTCGACACATATACTGGGTCACTGTACCCTTCGGCTGGTACTGGTTTTGGCAGGAGGGGATACAATCGTGCAACCTCTATTTGACCTTCCGTCTCTTCCCCTTCCTTCCCACTATTCTCCGTTACCAGGGGAGATGGAACCTGTTCTTTTATTTGTTCTTTTCTTTTGATTGGAGGCACTTCTTCAAACAACCTCCATAGATCTAATATCTCTCTCCTATTTTGTAAATGTTTCCCTTTGTACTTTTAGAACAGAAATGTTGCTACCATATCCAGGGCATTCTTGTCGAATGATCCTCCCTTGGTAGCCCTTCCCCCTTTAATTCCGTGAACCACTGATCATGGTATTTTACAATCTTGTCGGCATAACAGGCAAACTCTGACAAATGCAATCCAGTGGTGTTTCTGCACCCATTCTCTTTCCCACACTCTTACCTTCACCTGGTAATACTTATATTTACAGTAACGCAATTTTCACAGTAGTCTAGTGTTTTCGTGTCTTTGTATATCAATTCTGCATCACACTATTCAAAGTCTATTTTCAAGCTATCACACTTACTCTACATAAAATGAATGAACCAAAAATACAACACCTACTCTGCCACAGCCTGCCCATGGCCACTAGTTGCAACGACCACAATAAGACATTCACATAACATTAATCAAATGACATGCTACACATAACACTTAACACACATCTTCCTACCTATCCCCTCTGACCCCTACTATTCACCCCTTTGTATTCTGTTTTCTTCCGTTTCTGTTCCCTTTATATTTCCCCTCCACTCCTTGTATATGAGACTCCTACTCATTACACTAGTTTTCTCTTTTTACACCAGTACTAGTCAAGATAGCACTATGCGGCGCCGCCTTACACCCCCTTGCGGAGCTAGGTTCCTGTATTCCTCTTTCACCTTGTAATCTCCTCAACTTGTCTTAATGGCCATATGCAGAAAGAAATGCAGCATGGGGTCTGGCATGGATTCGCATGCTCATGAATATTCCCCGTCCTCAGGATGGGAATCCTCGGTAAAGAAAAAATCAGTTTCAGTTTAGTTTCTGAACGGTCTTTCTATTATTAACCAATGACTGGTCTCTGGGTCATACTGCCCCCAGCCAATGACTGCCCTCTACCTAAGCCCCTCCTCTGGCAGCCATCTTCAGAATTTTACCGCACGTTCAAGTGTTCGGAGTCCTCGTGCTGAAGCTCTCGAGTTTTTACTGCGTCTTGCGTTTTTTCGAAGATTTTACTCTTATTTTTTTGGTCAATTCGAGCCTTAAGCTCAACCGATTCTTCTTCCCATCAACGGGGACCCGTTTCAGAATTTTCTACGCCCCTCAAGGATGGATTGTCGTCAAATTACACTTCTTGGAGGATTCCGGAAGACCTTTGAGGCATACCCCGAATTCCGGGCATGGCTCAGGACAAGGGAGATTCGACACCTACTGGATCAAAACTGTTTAGGAACTGCCCAGGATGTGGACTGCAGAACGTCTTTAAGGAGGACGAGCACTCCTGGTGCGTCTACTGCCTACACGCCGACAAGTCACACGTGGAGGAGGACTGTGCGTTCTGCAAGAACATGTCCGTTCGAACTATGAAGGACCGTCGTAAATGACTCACTGACTGGTTGGAGGCGAAGAGCCCAGCAACAGGTGAGAAGGAGAAGACCGCTCGGACTTCTAAGGCCTTTGAGGGCGCTCTGGCGACGGGGGCCCAACAAAAGGCAAAGCATTGCGAGTCCGCGGGCACCTGGAGCGCCGTTGGTTCGGGCTCCTCGGCTGCCAGGCAGGGCGCGATGTCACCGGCGCCATCATCCACGAGCCAATGCTCTGGCTCGGTGAAAAGGGAGTCGGAGAACACAGGTAAGCTTCGGGAGATGCCCCGGTCGTTCCCAATGGAGAAAGCCGGGGGGGGGGCGAGGCGGTAACCCTCCCCCTAAGGTGAAGGCCTCAGACGCGCCCAAGGTCGTTAAGGCCCTGATTCACCCGGCGAAGGCCTCGATTGAAGGAGTCATGGTGGCCCTGGCGAAGCCTGCCGGGGCTACCCAAGTGGAAACGACTTCCGGGCTTAAAGTTTCCCTGCCACCCCAGAGGGAAACCTCTTCCCAGCCTATCGAGAAGACCCCTGGGACGAGAAAGAGGGTGGGGGCATAGCCCTAACTGACACAGATACCACCTCCGAGGATGAGCTGGCTGGCGTCAAAACTATCCTGGACAAGAAGTTTGCAGAGGTCAGGACCTACGGGAAGGATCCTGACGAGGTGGATGTAGAGGGCAATGGTGGAGCCGACGAGGAGCCACGGGCCGTGGAGGAAACGGAGGACCCCACGCCCCAGCCGTCGCTCCCGTCGCAACATATGCCTACGCCACAGGACAATTCAGGAGCAATCTTGATGGCTTTGCAGACCCTGTGTACGGAGATAAGGACAAGGTTGCCCTTACCCACAGCAGACGATCCAATGGTGCCTTGACAACTCGGGGATTCCACCGTGCAAACGGAGGCGAGTCTATCCTCCCCCTCCCTTCCAGCCTTCACCCCCATCCCCTCCTCCGAGGGACGAGATGGGGAGACGGGGACAGAGACGGCAACGACGGGGACTGACGACGGTGGCGATGACGGAATGGATCTTCCGTCGCCTCCCGCCCGGGCCTCCCCCCAGCACCTCCCTGACGAAATTGGCTCCTTTCACGCCATGATCGCCAGGGCATCGGAGCTTTTCCAGCTGTGCCCCGAGGAACAAAAGAAGGGAGGGAATTGTTTTACCAACGACAGAAAGCCAAAAGGAAAACTGTACTCTCGGTCCCGCTGTTGGACGACATATGGGACGAAGGACTGTCCCTTCTGAAGAACCCTTCCATGGCCCCTGTGAAGAGAGACCGGTACGAGAAGTAGTAATGGGTCCCGGATTCCGCTCCTATGTGCCTCTGGGCACAAACCGACCCTGGATTCCGTAGTCTCCACGGCAGCCAAGAAGAAAGCAGCAGGGGCGATAGCGTCACCCTCCACTTCCCCGCCGGACAGCGATGGAAAGAAGCTAGACGCCATGGGATGTCGAGTCATCTCTTCCGCAGCGGCAACCATTAAGGCGGCAAACTCCCTTGCGATCGTGGCCCGCTATGATAGGGAGCTGTGGTTCAAGATCGCCCCTATCCTGGACTTCCTCCCAAACGACAAGAGGGCGGAGGCCCTGGAAGAAGGCGAGGTGGCGTCGGATCATGCCATCACTGTAGCTACGGACATCGCTGATACTGATTTTCATCGGATGGGCAACAGCGTTTGCCTATGCTGGCCTGATGGGCAACGGCGTTTGCCTACGCTGGCGCAGTTGGCTGAAGGCCACCGACTTCCGTCAGGATGTGCAGGCCAGGTTACACGGAAACAACCTGCTCGGGAAAGCGGTGGACGAGTCGCTACAGGCCATCAAAGCGGACACCGAGACGGCCCATGCCCTAGGCACTCTTCATCAATGACGGCTGTCCTTTCGGACCTCCGGAGGCAAATCCCAAGGTGCCTTCAAAGGATTCGGTGGCAGTTCTTCGTCGTACCGCCAAGCTGCCTGTTCCTCGTCGCAGGAAGCTTACAGAGGCCGCAGCACGGCCAGTGGATACCATCGTTGTCGCCAAGGAGCCCATGGTGGCAAGGCCTTGGCGAAACAGGACTGAACCGGCCGTGACGTCGGGCCCCCACCTAAGCACCCCAGTGGGAGGCCGGCTGGCGAAATTCGTCGGCATGTAGGAGTCCATCTCCACTGACCGTTGGGTGCTGGATGCCAAGGAAGTGCCCCCCTTTCCCACCTGTGGCCCAGAAAGAAAACCACGTTCCCCAGCTGCTTCTGGAGGTACGAGCCATGCTGAGAAAGGGCACGATAGAACTCATCCCAAAGAGGCTCCGGGCTTCGGAGTATACTCACGGTACTTCCTCATCCGAAAGAAGACGGGCGGCTGGCGGGCCATCCTGGTCCTTCGACGACCCTCAACAAATACGTCAAAGCCCAGAAGTTCCGGATGGTTACCCTTGAGCACGTGCTGGGACAGCTGGGGGAAGGCGACTTCCTATCGTGGCTGGACTTGGAGGATGCCTACTTCCACATCCCAATACACAAAGGACATCAAAAGGTCCTATGTTTCGTGGTCCAAGGGCGGCACTACCAGTTCAAGGCCCTGCCCTTCGGGTTGAAGTCGGCTCCAAGTGTCTTTACCAAGTGCCTGGCACCGGTGGCGGCATGGCTGCACCTGCAGGGGATCCACCTATACTCATACCTGGACGATTGGCTCATCTGAGCAAAGTCAAGAGAACTTGCCGTCGGCCACACAGCGAAGACCCAAGGAACTGGGATTCTCTATCAACTTTGTGAAGTCCGACTTGGTACCGTCGCAGGACGCCCTGTTCCTGGGAGCCAGACTCGACACAGTGGCGCGGTTGGCCTCACCGTCGGAGGAAAGGACAAAGGCCATCCTGGGCAAGGTACAACGGCTGTTGACCATGGAAGTGGCCAGGGTCAGGTCCATCAAATCCGAGCTCGGCATGATGTCATTGTGCATCTACCACGTACCGTGGTAAAGGTCCCTGCACATCAACATCCTGGAGCAGTGGACTGTGTTTTGGGCCCTCAGGTCTTTCCTTCCATCCCTCAAGAGCAAGGTGGTACGGGTCTTCACTGACAACACCACCACGATGTTCTACATCCGGAAGCAGGGGGATACCAGATCCCAAGCCCTATCCAAGGAAGCGCAGGATCTGTGGCACTGGGCCGTCGCCCAGGGGATAGTCCTGGTACCTTTTCATCTGGCAGGAGTGAAAAACACAGTCGCCGACTTACTCAGCAGAGAGCTGCGCTCTTGCCACGAGTGATAAATTTGGCAGGATCAAGTGGATCTCCTATTCTGACGGTGGGGCAATCCCCAGATTGATCTGTTCGTGACTTTGACGAACACCAAGTGCCGGAGGTTCGTCAGCAGGTTTCCCCAGCTGGGGAGCATGAGCGATGCATTCTCTTTCACCTGGGACGGCCTGTTCCTGTATGCGTTTCCACCTTTGCCATTGCTACTGCGACTCATCAGTCAACTCAGATGGTCCCGGTGCAGGATGATCCTCGTCGCACCGGCATGGCCGAGGCAGATATGTTTCCCAGACCTTCTGGACATGTCAGCATCCCCCCCCCCGTCAAACTGCCGACAGACGCAGATCTTCTCGCCAGGGAAGGTGGCACCATCCTGCATCACGACCCGGGATCGCTGAACCTGCAGGCCTGGCTCCTGCAGCAGTAGAGTCCAGAGTCGGCCACGCAGTGCTGCGCAATCTGTTCGCTTGACGGTGAGCCTGGTGAGGAGGTAAGAAATGCTTAATGTTGAGCCTTGCCACCTCCCGTGGTTGTGCATGTGTGTACTGCTATGTATTCTTGTTTCTGATGTTTGTTAATCTGCTTAGAATCACATGCTGTGCATAGTCCGACATCCAGTGGTCACTGCAGAGTATTGCATTTTGTTTTTCGTAGTCGAAAAGGGGACGTCGACAAGGTATGTCTGTAACACTATCCCTATAGTGACGTGCAGTGTGCCCACAATCCCTCACGCGTCGAGGTCCCTCAGATTGTTTTTTTCCAGCCAGATATTGGTCGCCTATACGCGGAGCTCCTCGAGAGACATTGCAAAAAACTTTATTCGACCTTTGGTCGGCCTTAACTTATATTATTACTTGCATTCCTCCTTCGGCGTCGTAGCTGCAAAGCTGTTCACCGCCAATCAAGATCTCCGACGGAGGAGGTTGTTCGGCATTCGCCGAAAACGTGGCCTGGCCTCGACGGCCAAATACAGTAGGGAGAGTGGGGTCGTGGGACATTTATTGTTTCTCTTTGAGAATGCCTTTCCCTTCCTTTTCCTCCGGGGTTGTTGTCACATGCAATCTGTTCCTCAGCTATGGAGAGGACACCCTTTAGGCTTTTCCCGCGTTGCAAAGGCAAATTTACCTGGAAAGACTAGCATAAACGGTGTAACCGTTGCTTTCCCCCTCGACCACAAAGAAGACGGCTGTGCGGCCTGACAGCTCCTTAAGCCGAAGACTTTAAAAGACCGTAGGGTCAAGAGGTGGGCAGCCTACGCCATGTCTAGGTCCGATTCATCACCCGCCGCCGCCGAAAGTGACGAGGAATGTGACAACCCGAGGTCTGTTTCGGAAGTCATAGACCTCTCTAAGGAGCGTTCACGCTCCTTGTCTGTCCCCAGTCCCGACAAACTCGGCTCACGCCCTGCTTATGGGGATGAACACCCCGGCGACAAGGACGCACACAGAAAACACTCCCATAAACGCACAACCCATGGCTCTTCCTCGTCGAAGACGAAGAGAGCATTAGCGCCAACGGAGAAGCAGGTCCTACCGGCGGCCTCCTCAGACCGTAAGAGTCTGAAGCCCCCCTCGCAACCGCAAACGCGACTAGCGGCCAGGCTACCCCCAGATAAGGGCGCGATTACTAAAGCGGCAGACGACGTGCACCGTCAGAGCGCCCGTTGGCGTAGAGCAAGCGACGCCTGTAACGTCGACGCCGGAGGTACCCTCGACAGAAAGTTTAGTTGTCGAGAGCCTGGCACGGATTATTTCCACCGATAGCCAGACAGACGGCGAAAGAGACGTCGGTTACCACTCATAAGGCTGGGAGACACCGAAAAGGTCAGAAGGAAGGCAGGAACCGCCCGCTCCATCGAGAGGGACTCCTGGCCTACCAGAAGGCTTTTCAGAAGGCGAGGGGAACCTCTCTTCGATGTTATGGGATAGGTCGAAGCGTTTTCTAACGAAAGGCCCTCCCTTTTCTCCCCCTGACTGCTCCGGGGTACCTCAAGAAACCCTAGAGAGACTCCAGTTCTGTATGGACAAAATAGAGAGGTTTATGGAGACTCACAACCTTCCAACACCCAAGAGATCAAGAGAGGGACCTCAGGAGGATCGCAGGGCCAAGTACCCCAGGCTGTTTCAGGAGGATGACGAATTCTTAGGCAATGAAGGGGAACAAAACCTAGAGGAGGAAGGTTTTGAAGACAACCCGGATATGGGTGATGCAGGCTTCGGAGAAGACCCAGAAGAAGGTGCTTCACAGCCCCAGCAGTCCCCATCAGCATTTTCAGACCCTGAAGCCATAAACCTGTCCCCACCCAAAGACTCACCCATTAGGAATACATCGCCAATAGACGATCAACCTACCTTTAATGCACTCCTACGCAAGGCAGCAGCACATTTCGAGATCGAGACCGGGGAAACTTCTCCTGACATCGACTTTGTAGAAAAGATCATTAAGGAGAAACCCCCTGTCAGCCAAACCATTCCCCTCCTCGCCTCAGTAAAGAGACAAATTATTCCTTCACTATCCACTCCCGCGTTGATCAGAGGGGTCAACCCGAGGATAGAAAAATGTAGTCCTTCTCCATCGGACCCGTTCTACATCAGGGGCCACTCTGTACCAGACGCCTTAGTGGTAACAAATACCAGGGAGAGAGCAGGTGTCCCACTGTCAACTAGCGAGGCACCAACAGATAAAGAGGGTAAAAAATGGTATGCCCTAGGAAAGAGGATTACAGCCTCAGCTGCCTTTTCCGCAAGAATTGCCAACAACAACTCTTTGCTGGCAAGTTACGCAGATGCACAATGGAGCAAACTATGTAAGGACATTGAGGAGGTACCGGAACCCCTACATACTCGCCTTCTAGCCACGGTGACTGAAGGGACCTTAGTCAACCAAAGCATCATTAAAAATACTCTGGATGCTGCAGAGACGGCTGGGCGTTCCCTAGTCCAAGGAATCCTACTCAAACGCATGTATGGCTACGTAATTCAGGCTTTAAACCTGAAACACAAGCATCTCTTATTAACAAACCTATAGAAGATGCAAACCTCTTTGGTAAGGCGGTGGATGAGGCACTAGAGACCGCAAAGAAGGGATTTGACACAATCAAGACACTAGATCAAATTTCAAGGCCTCCCAACAAACGTGGTTATGGGAACAAATGTTTTTTTCGAGGCCAACGCCAGCAGCAGCAACAACAGCAGCAGCAATACTCTGCAGGTAACTGGTCCTCTAACCAAGGCACTAGCGGACAATATAACCAAAGAGGACAACATCGTGGCAAGGAAAGAGGTCGGGGTCCCACCCCTAGAGGTTCCCAAGCCACCAACACCAAATGACTCAAAGATTCGTGTCCCCTCCCATGCTTCGCCGGTCGGGGGCCGGTTAACATCTTTTCTTCCAGCATGGGAGGGTATAACATCAGACCGCTGGGTACTATCAACCATAGCCCGCGGCTACTGTATAGAATTCAACAGTTCCCCTACGTACAGACCCCCAAGGGGACGACGCATGTCGCCAGAACACCTCGCCATCCTTCCTCAAGAAGTGGACCAACTACTAGAAAAAGGAGCTATAGAGGTCGTGCCTCTATCCCAGGTAACGGAAGGTATTTATTCAGTGTACTTCCTTGTACCCAAAAAGGACTTAACCATGCACCCTGTACTAGATTTGCGCCCAGCGAACAAATTTGTCAAACCTCAAAAGTTTTGTATGGTGACTCTACAGGAGGTAAGCCCCCTGCTTTCACAGGGAGATTACATGACAACACTGGACATGAAAGATGCATACTTTCATATTTTAATGTTGCCAGCGCACAGGAAATACCTCAGGTTCATGATAGAGGCCAAGCACTACCAGTTCAGAGTGCTACCCTTCGGCATAGCATCAGCGCCGAGAGTATTCACGAAGGTACTGGTAGTGGCAGCGGCCCACCTGCGCAGGTTGTCCATCCCAGTATACCTTTATCTCGAAGATTGGCTCATAACAGGGGATTCTTACGAAACCTGCTTCTCAAATACCCAAAAGACTGTAGACCTTTTGTTTCAACTGGGCTTCTGCATCAACGAGAAGAAGTCCAGCTTAGACCCCAGCCAGATCAAACAATTCCTAGGGGCTCTAATTCGAACAAAGGACGTCCTCGTCTTCCCCTCCAACGAGAGGGTCCAAAACATGCTGTTTCAAATCCCTCAATATGTGGCCGGTCGAGAGGTGACGGTACGCAAAGCAATGCGCTTACTAGGAATGATGGCGTCATGTATTTATTTGGTACCTCACGCACGCCTGCGCATGCGCCCAATGCAAGAGTGGCTCAACAGCCAGTGGTGTCAGGCCAGCGGACAATGGCACGATCTAGTGGTGGTCTCGCAGGCCTTGGTTCTCTCGCTAGGGTGGTGGTCAAAGGAAAACCTGGTAATAGGGAAACCATTCGCCACCCCTGCAGTGGAAGCCACTCTAACCACAGACGCATCCCTCACAGGATGTGGGGCTCACCTATCCCATCAGACTGCTCACAGAGTCTGGACTCCGAGCGTAGTATCCAAGCACATAAACTTACTGGAGCTACTAGCTGTGTTCAAGGCACTGAAAGCCTTCCAGGCACACCTGCAAGGGAAGACAGTGATGGTCCTCATGGACAGCACCACAGCCATGTACTACCTCAACAAGCAGGGAGGCACTCACTCTCCAGGACTGTCCAAGCTGTCCCAGAACATCTGGAAGTGGGCTCTCAAACACATGTTCCTACTGTCACAACATGTACCAGGGGAACTCAATCTGCTAGCAGACGAACTCAGCAGAAACTTCCCTCTGCCCTCAGAATACGAATGGCAGTTACACAAAGACATCGTCTTCGACGTCTTCACACAATGGGGATCCCCAGAAATAGATCTGCTCGCAACTCTGGAGAACTCACAATGCCAAGATTACACCTCCAGGTACCCCCAGAACCAATCCAAGGGGAACGGTCTATCGATACCATGGTCAGGGAAATTTGTTTACGCTCCCCCCCCCCGACTCCCCTTCTCAACAAGATAGTGCACACGATGCACCAGGAACAAGTTATCATTATACTGGCGGCCCCTATGTGGGCCAGACAGCCTTGGTTCGCTCACTTGATGGAGATGTCCCTATCTCCTCCAGTGAAACTTCCCTGTCTGTACAACATGCTGTCCCAGGACAAGGGCAGGACACTACATCCATGCCCTCAGACCATGAATTTAGCAGCCTGGCTCCTGAGATCATAGAATTTGGACATTTACAACTCCCGCAGAGATGCATGGACATTCTCAGGGAGGCTAGAAAGCCTAACACTCGTCACTGTTATTCTAGCAAATGGAAAAGATTTGTCATCTGGTGTAGGGGAAGGAGCATCAACCCAATTGACTGCTCTCCCACACAAATTGTTCTGTACCTGACTCACCTACTAGACTCAGGCTTGGGGTTTAACTCTATTAAAGTCCATTTAGCTGCACTTTCCGCATACACCACTTCCCAACTTAAAGTATCATGGTGGAAAGTCCCAGTTATTAAAGCCTTCATGAAAGGAGTGAAGAGGATCCACCCTCCCATAGCTAACCCCGCTCCCGGATGGGACCTAAATGTGGTACTAACCAGGCTCATGGGGTCACCCTTTGAACCCATGCACAAAGCAACACTAAAAGACCTCACTCTTAAGAGTGCTTTTCTAATAGCTATCACCTCCATTAGGAGAGTAAGTGAACTACAAGCGCTCTCTGTACTAGACCCCTTTGTAACAGTTCACAAGGATAAGGTGGTTCTACGCACACATCCTAGGTTTGCACCAAAATTTATCTCTAAATTCCATGTCAACCAGTCAATAGAACTACCAACGTTCTTTCAAAATCCTTCAAACTTAGGTGAGAAGAGCCTGCAAACACAGGCTGTTCGCAGAGCAGTGATATTTTATATGGAAAGAACTAGACCATTGAGAAAGACTAATCAGTTCTTTGTCTCGGTGGCAGCAGGAAGAGAAGGAAGAGAAGGAGATGCAGTTTCGAAATCCACTATTTCTAGATGGATTGTACAATGCATAACTCTCTTACACTCTTGCTAAGCGAGAACTACCCTTCAAGCCAAGAGCACACTCCACTCGAGGCACCAGGGCTTCCATAGCTTTCATTGCAAATGTCCCTCTTGAGTCCACTTGCAAAGCGGCAAACTGGAGTTCTGTTCATACCTTTACAAAACACTACTGTCTAGATGCCCACTTTAGATCTGATTTCCAGGTGGGACAAGCCGTATTAAGACATCTTTTTCTACTGTTCCTTCTCACAACCCACCTCCAACTCCGGGTACTGCTCGCTAGTCTATGCACAGCATGTGATTCTAAGCTGATTAACAAACATCAGAAGACAATGCATTACTTACCGTAAAAGCATTTCTGATGGTTGTATCTGCTTAGATTCACATGGCCCACCCTTCCTCCCCGCTCGGATGGAAGGAACATAGACATACTTTATCTCTCTCTTTTCTGTACTCACTCACGTCTAATAGGCTCCCTCAGGGCAGAAAAAATACAAACTGAGGGACCTCGACGCGTGAGGGATTGTGTTACAGACACGCCTTGTCGACGTCCCCTTTTCGACTACGAAAAACATAATGCAATACTCCGCAGTGACCACTGGATGTCGGACTATGCACAGCATGTGAATCTAAGCAGATACAACCATCAGAAATGCTTTTACGGTAAGTAATGCATTGTCATTCACGAGCATGTGAGTCCATGCCAGACCCCATGCTGGAGAAGGAACAAGTTACTTACCTGTAACTGTTGTTCTCCAGCATGGGTCAGGCATGGATTCACATGCGAACCCTCCCGCCTGCCTCCCTGCGGCTCTTCTCTTGGTCCTACTGCCATTTTACATGCTGCCAAATCTGAATATGGCTGCCAGAGGAGGGGATTAGGTAGAGGGTAGTCATTGGCTGGGGGCAGTATGACCCAGAGACCAGTGATTGGTTAATAGTAGAAAGACAATTCAGAAACAAAACTGAAACTGATTTTTTCTTTACCGAGGATTCCCAGCCTGACGACGGGAAATATTCATGAGCATGTGAATCCATGCCAGACCCATGCTGGAGAACAACAGTTACAGGTAAGTAACTTGGTCCTTACTCTCTTTTAGCTTTCCTTCCCTTCATCTGACTCCGTATACTACCCCTATATCCCCCTTTAACGTCGCTCGCACTTGATACTCGCGTGTCCATCTTGATCCGAGACCCTCCGGTCTGTCCAGGCGCTGCCCCACACTCAATGGCCGCCCCCGGTTCCGGCGAGCGGTACAATGGGTTTTGCCAAGTGGGACCCCTTCCCTATCGCCTACTGCGTGCACACATCTAAGTGTACCGGTTGCCGTAGGCGAGCAGCTTTCTTGAGGGGGCGCGCCCTGGGTCTCTGCTGTGGCCGGGGACGTCTCGTGTCAAAAGGAACAAATCACATCAGGGTCACCACTTGAAAGTGAGAGTCCCCAAAAATGCAAGAAAACACTCTCCAATAAGAGTCAATAATGCACACACCCCTGGAGGGAATGAGGCCAAGACCAAGTGCGGCTGAAGGTAAAAAGTAAGTTTATCCAAAAACCAAAATAGGGCAATCGGAGAACTCTGCAAATTCCGAGAGCAATCTCCCAAACATCAGAAAGCATCTACATTTTATCACCTATGACGTGGGAGCTAGGGATTACGTGAATCGATGTGATTGGACAGAAGGGGAAAAGCAGTCTATATTCCATATGGTTGAAGCTCCAGGATTGGTGAGGCTCCATGTGGTGTCACGGCGATGCTTGGAGGTCAGCTGGGCTCATCGGGGTGGAGCGTCGGATGAGGAGATGTTTGAATTGATACATTTTGGCTGTACCGGCATTTGCCCTTGTGGCCACACATACTCATTCAGTGTTGGCTATAATTCATAATGCCCTGTAAAGCCACCAAGTTGTTAATCTAACATCACAAGAGAAGTAGCACATAACTCTGGGTGCTCTTATTTCACCATCGTAAAAAAAATTATCCAATAAAGGGCTGCTTCATGAGTTCAGTTTCTCTATCAGGGGGCACATGTCAGGGATGCCACGATCATTCTGCTTTGTTAGATCTAGTGGGGGACATCTTTATGGTATGTTAGTACAAGAGTAGATCTACTTCCACCGTGGTCAGTCCGGGTTGGGGTGAGCTTGGATACTATCTAGTCAAAGGGCACATAGCTGGTACATCAAAAAGGCAGTGGGATTAGAGGCTTGTTGCCTATATTTCTTATAGCCAAGGTCTCTGGGTGTGAAACAAGTTTTATGGTGTTATTGTGGGCCTGGGGGCTTAGCAGAGGGCTGATATTTGGAGCAGGCTTAGCAAAGGGGTGAGAGGTTACAGTTACAGCATCACATCGTCAATGAAATAAGGGCCTTTAGATGTCAGCCTGACCTGAGGCGGGAGGAAGGTGGGGGGCTGGGTGTGCAGCACTGCAGAAGAAGGGAGAGAGGGCCTTGTTGCTACTAACTAGCTAGTCTATTTTACAGGGTTACATGCACTTCATTTAAAACTCGAGGTAGTATTTAAGCCAGTGTAGTTACAGGCACATCAAATAATGTGCGAGTTTATGAACATTGTATATGTCACATGTTTACGTTTATCATGAGTACCATGTTACAAAGTAAAATCTATCAACAATAGTCTTGTTACTTCACAGTCTTGCATTATATACATTTGGACCAATATGCAAGTTGATCATATTTGTGAACACACATATATTTGAAAAGCCAGTGAACCTTTGGAGTGTGTGCCTTGTATTATATAAAACGAGTAAATCAACATATCATACATTAGTGTGAGTGTTTTTCAAAAGACAAGATTCGTTCAACAGTATAGAGCTTGGACATATGACCAATTGCTTCATGTGCATTAAACATAGGTGAGACTCTTCTTGTTTCGTTTTTCTGGCTTTAGCCCCTTAATACACATTGACGTGAGAGGATTTATAACCTTCACAGAGGGATTAGCAGTATGGGTGAACCAGGGTGGCACACAGAGGTAGAATCTATATCTGTTACTTCAAAAGAAGAACAAGGTTGGGGGGTTATCCACGATGTATGTCATAAATGTGGTGTCTGGAAGGGGAGGGACATGTTTGTGGAGATGAATTGTTTTCTTTAAACCCAAGCCTTTGCTTGGTCATCCACAGGTCAGTGATGGACTGCGGAAGGTGAAAGATAAAGTGTTTGTCATGTAGTTTGTTTGCGCCTAGTCTCCCCTAGGAACAGGCCTTCTGCAGGGACACGGAGGGGAAGAGTGCGAGGGAGATGACAGGCTTGCTGTTTGTGATCTCGAGGGGAGAGCTGCAGCTCTGGAGGCAACCTTTGTCTACGAGGCCTGCGGTACCATGTACAAAATGGAGTCTGGTTGTGGTACAAAAATGGAGTCTGGGATTAGCTTTCTGGTCAATGTGTGTGTGCATATGAGTCTTCCCGCAGCCATCCCGCATCCCTGGCCACAGGTGCATGGGTGGCTGGTGGACAAATCATAATCTGCACGTGGGGTTAGAATGGAGGAGAGGGGGTCTCAAAAGGCCTTGCCTCCCATACAAACTTCAAAGAAGACACCCTAGGAGGATTCCAGCAGTGGGCCTGGGTAAACTGGATGAGAGGACTCCCAATCACATAAACACCCCAAAGCTTACACAGGAATCCTGAAAGGTTTAAGGTTACTAATACCCATGGGGGTGTAATTTTAGGGGGGACAGGGGTGTTTGTCTCCCCCCCCAACTTTCATGGCACACTATTTTGTCCCCATTCATTTGGCTGGGGCACCTTTTCTGCAGATGTCATGTCGCCCCCTAAACCCCCCACACACACATTTTCAGCAAAGTTACTCCACTGGTAATACCCCAGCCAACAAGGTACCACAGCACAGAAGAAGAGTTTTGCAGCAGGACGTCTTCAGGATCTGCAGCCAAAAACTCGATTGATGCATTCCTTGATATGATATGATAGTGTATTTAAATAGCGCCTATACACAATGTGTTTCAGAGCGCTTCAAGGGAGGGAACAAGGGAAAATATAATTCCTTGTTATGAAGACTGAAGACAGGACACTGGAAGGGGATTTGCAGCAGGGATCATCGTGCGAGACTCTGTGCAATGGTTTGTTCGTGGCTGGATGCATGTCTTTTGCGCCCTTTTCAGCAACCAGATGAAGAGCGAATTTCACCGGTCGGAATCTCGTCAGTGTCCTGCACTCATGTGAGGGCACTTCAGGGATTCAAATTGTGTCTCTGAAGAGCCAGGAGGAGCCCACCAAAGTTTCGGACGGATCTGGACGACCATGCACCGTACAATGGCTTGAGGTCCCAGGGTATTGGGGTATTGCAGCCCAGCAAGGTCACCGCACATTTTGGGATGGCTCAAAATCCAGGTGGTCTTGAGACTAGTGGCTCTCACCAGCCTCTGAGTAGGAGTAGTCGCATTCAGGACCTCCTTGTCGATTGGAAGGAAGGGTTACAGCAGGCTCTGCTTACACAGCAGGGTCTCCGATCGCTGGAAATTGCTACATCTTTCTTTTCTTCATCTTCCTCTTCCTCTTCGGTTTCAGCTCCAGTGTCAGCAGCTTCCAGGTTTGAAGTATTTAACAGGAACTACAGCACAAACCTCTGCATTCTCTCCTTGCATTTTACAGCAAGGGGCAGTCTAACTGTACAATCGGGACAGCCATCCCCCCACTTGGAGTTGGTTCCTTTCAGGCAAGGTGAAAGACAAAGGGCTGCAGAGTTTTGACTCCTCCCTCGCTTCCTGCCTTCTCAGACACACTGGAGCCTGGGTGGAGAATCCAAAGGATTCCTGTCGAAGACAAAAATTCCACTGAGGAGGTTCCTGCCAATGACAGGGGAAGACCTCAAACAGCAAGCACACAAGAAATGGCAAAAAAGAAGCCCACCATTTTACAAATGGTGGCCCTGCTGTGCATTACCGAGGCTGAATTAACAGTCTGTGGGTAACAGACTAAAAGTCATAAAGGTAAAACCAATGCCACCAGCCATTCATTTAAAACTCAAAATTGTAACAAACTGTTACCAGGTAAGTAAGAAATGGGATACTTTGTATCCCCCAGCACTCCACACAAGCTGGGTTGTACTGACTCACTTGTACAAAATGTAAGGGGGATGACAATCCCTCTTTACTACTTGGGAACTGTAGTTCACCCAAGTATAGGAAAGGGAAATTAATCGGGCAGCTCAAAGGGGCAACCCAGCCTAAGCCAAAAAGTTGTAGGAAACTCTAACTTCAGCCATACACTATGGAGACACATAGAAATATCACCCATTAAAAGAGTAAAAGACTGTGCAAGGAGAAAAAGATTCCCCTTCACCTAGGGACAAGATAAAATAGTTACCCAGTCCAAGAAGAAAGTTCTGTGGGTTGACACAGGTCAGGAAGATTTATATGAATTATGAAAATCTTGCCTAACATTGTGCGATCTGTGCAGTAATCTGTAATCGCCCATGTGCAGAGATCTTCCACCAATAGAAAGCTTCTTCAATTTAGAATGTTCCCTGATGACCACATTTTCAGATAAGGAGATCCTAAATCATTCATGGCACTTTGGATAAAACATAGAGATTGGAATGTACGATTGACCAGGCGGCTGTCAGTAGGGTGGTCATCAACTTCGATGAAGATATAAAGCTCAGCTTCTGCAGATATTGCAGCCGTGTGCTGCCAATGGTATGAAGGAAGTAGGGAAGCCATTCCACCATTCCGGAGAACAGGTCATGGTCATCCAATGGATAGTGGGATGAGCAAAGTCCAGCAAAGAGAACCTCAGTTTGAAAATAGTGATGGCATTGTAATGGCACTTATGCCTAGCTTAGACTGGGATTCACTTTTTCGTACCCTAAACCCATTACCTAACCTGTGCCACTAACATGTTATTTAAATAGACCGGAATATAGGAGGAGCTATGTCTGCAACTTTGTGTTTGGAGAAAATAATCAGACTGTTAAGTATGGCTTAGATGACATTGGCTAGCTCGTTTTAAGGACTCCTCAGTTAATTTGCATTTCCTGAGAATGTATTATGTATTCTTAGGGTACTTCTATTTTGTATGAGAAATTTAGAAGGATAATAAAACGATGTCCTTACTATACACTGAATTGCCCTGTGAATCTTCGTTAATTAATTCCGGCTGTTTTGTGGATATTGTGGTTAGTTTGCATTCTTTAATCCCCCCTGAAATATTTGGAATGATTCTATTAATACCCCACCACCACACCTCCCCAAATGTAGGGCCTTTTTGAATTTCTGATTGGTTTAGTTTCTGATACATTTGATTCCTTACATTTTAGATTTTTTGTTAAAAAAAAAAGAAACTTGTCACGATTCCTTGCGCCCGAGACACAGAAGAAAGTCTACTCTCTGCTGTGCCTATAGCAGATGTATCCAAATTCATTCCTGCTAAAGCCTGGCCATCATAGTTATTCATCCACACCACCCAGTACTATGGGTGATCAGATTAGATGCAAGATAAATTGTGGGTAAACATGATCTCACCTTAGTTGAAATATGTTTTGCTGGATGTGTTAATTGTTCTCACTTGAGAGTCGTGTAGACCGATGAGACCTCCGTCCCCAAGTGACGCACAGGGGAACTAATAGAAACCCGCTGTGCGACCTTTGAGGCCACAGGTGAGAGATGTCTTCCCAGATCCACGGAACCTCTGGAACACCGATGCTGCTGTTAAAAGGGAACGAGGTTAAGTACCAGGCAATTACAATACAATCAGGTAAACAATAGGATCTAAAGAGTCTTGCCTATCTGGTGTTAGGGAAACCCAGGTAACCTAGTAGAGAGGTTCGAGACTCAGATGATGCGGCGGTCCCTGGAATAGTAGAACCGCAGGTGAGCGTGGATGTAGGGTTAGCCACCTGTAGGAGAGAGGGCTTGACTTGAATCCCAAGAAGGGAAATGGCGTAGAAGTTCAGCAAGGTATCAAGGGATAATCCAAAGACAAGTCGAGGTGAAGTCCAAAAAATCCGGCAACAGGTAAACAGTTCCAAGCAAAGGTACAAAGGGGTGTCAGAAGGAGTCCGAGGTAGAGTTCCGTGATCACAGTAACAAGGAGCAATTCGTAACGCCAAACAGGGTCTGAAGACAGCTGAGAAGCAATGAGCATTCTGTCTCTCAGAACTTTATACTGTGTGTCTCTGGGTCATGTGACGTCCACCAAAGTCACGTGAGGAACGCCACACTGGATCACGTGACCGACGTGAAGACGTAACGCCGCCCCTTCTGCTATACGTTCTCCAAGGCAATTGCCAATGCAGAAAGGGTTGCAATCGAGCCCGTACCCCAAAGCTGGTACGGTGTTTTCGGTCCTCTGGGTTCAGCGAATCACTTGAGCCTCGAACCGTGGGAGGAGATGTTGGGGGAATGTGTGCAGTGTTCTGATGTGGAGTGGACTGGCGTGCAGAGGATCGCCTAACATTAATGCATAGGGAGGCTGGGTAAGTTTATTAATGGAATTACAAAGTGAACTATCATTCACCTTTCCATTTCATACAGAAAGGCAAGGAGGTGGGCATATTCGTCCTTGGGAATTAAAAGGGGCCACAACATAATAGTTATAATACAAGGTGAATCATTGTTGTATTTCTATTTAAAACTGACACAAATGGGCAAAGTAACTTTGTATGAAAGGACAATTTTAAATTGAGGTTTTTAAGACTGAGGGTCATTGAAGATTCTGACTCTTTCTCCCCTCACGTCCAGTGTTATGCAGACAACACCCAATTCTTCAAACTTCGCTCTGATCTTCTCCTGGCCTCCTCCGCCATCCCTGACTGCCTATCTGCTATCCAGTCCTGGTGTGACTCTAATGATCTCTGCCTCAATTCCAGCAAGACTGAGATGCTTCCTATTGGGGCTCCTGCTCACTCTTTCCTCCCTTGACTTTGGCCCCCCTCCATGGGCTCACCTTGACCACCCCTTCTCCTGCATCTGAAGCCAGAAACCTTAGAGTTATCTTCGTCTTCTCTCTCTTTCCTCCGTCACATACTCAACCTTGTGAAGAAGGCCCTCTTTAAACTCCACTTCCTCACAGGTATCCTCCCTTTCCTCACTTTTCCCCAGAAGCTCCATGTCTGGTGCTCTCCAGTTTGGACTTCTGGAACAGCCTCTTCCTTAACCTACCCTCTTCCTCTCTCCGGCCCCTCCAGCTTATCCAGAACAGGGCTATAGGGGTGCAAGACTTATCCTTGGCCTCAAGCCTTGGGACCGTAGCTCTCCAGCCCTAAAATATCTCCACTGGTTGCTGCAAGGATCAAGTTCAAATCCCTCTACATCATCCATAAGGCTTTGTGGGGCCGAAGATCATGCTATCTACAACTTGCTCTCACCAAATACTCTCCCTCTAGTTCTTTATGCTCCTCCGGCTCCAACTCTCTGCGTGTCCAGCGCTTCTCTAAACAGCGAGCCGGTGGCTGATCACTTTCAGCGGCTTGCTTCCTCCTCTGGAACAGCCCTCCCCTTCCTCTCCATCTTGAACCGGATCACCTCAAATTCTAGAAGTTCCTCAAGACTTTCCCCTTCACCTCCTCCTTCACCCTCTCCCTCCCATGCTAAACCCCACAGCCGCTGAGATTGCTGGCCTGGGCCGTTGTGTCCTTCTGGGTCCTGGCGTTCCTTCCAATCGCCTTCAGTCACCTCCCTCTTCCAGCACTTTTTTGGGTACCCACTGGCCTATGTTTTCCTACAGGCCTGCACTTATGGTATCGGCAGGTGACCACTCTTCACCTAGTGCTCTCTGCCAAGCACGTACCCTCTTCCCATGTACCCCCCCTCTCTCTCATCACTTGCATGTCTGAATGCTCACAAGGTCTAGTAGGACCGCCTCTGTCTTGCTCATTGTTATTGTATTTGTCTATTGTTGCCCTTTGTTGCGGTTTATTACGCCGTCACACTCAACTCAGGGAGTTCCTTACACCCCAATGCATGTGGTGCACAATAAAGCACTATTATTTTGGTAAGGTTCACTTTGGTAAGACGTCCATCCCGTCACGCAACCCCAACAAATACCCAGTGCCACAATGGACTAGGAACCAGGCTGGTGTATAATAAGAATATAGATTTATTAATTTATTTAAACAAAATTTGACAAACAGACTAACATCAGCCACCAGTGCCGTGGCAACACAAGAACAAAAATGACTTCCGTAATAGCACCAACACAGAAATATACAGTCACAATTTCCTGCAGCTTTCTTTTCAAATCATGTATGAAATACGTGTTTGGCTTTTACTGTTTACAGCTGGTCTTGTGGGTGACTCCTTAGTATTCCTTTTTGATAGTACACTTCTTAATTCAGAATTTCAAATATTATACTTTACTCATGATGTCGAAATTCCTCGACGTTGTCGGTATAAAGCCTATACCGTGAAATTGCATTATATCAAGAAATAACTCTGTGCCAATTTCTTTCAAAAAGTTATCTGATTTTTATTGAATCAAAAATGTTTTTGTTTCCTCAATATGCCCTCTATAGGGTCAAGAACATAAAGTCAAAAGCGCCCTGTATGACACGTGTTTCGGCTCAATGGAGCCTTTCTCAAATCTGGGCTACTCGGGTGTATTCTAATAATATTCATAACATGATATATTATTGGATAGTTGATTCAAAAATTCAAATACAAACAGATTTGTGTATAATCACAACATTCCCCCAATAATCATGTTCTGAATATTATTAGAATACACCCGAGTAGCCCAGACTTGAGAAAGGCTCCATTGAGCCGAAACACGTGTCATACGGGGCGCTTTTGACTTTATGTATCCCCTGCCTCCTCTTCAGCCTCCGAGGGCAGGTTCTTCTAAAGGTTTTTGGGGCTGATGCGAACCCCTCAGATGGGGGCCATCCTAAGGGATGTAGTCAGGGACTTGCTCCCTCTGATCACTCCACCAGTGCCTATAGTCATTCCTTCCTTGGCTCTGGCACCACAGGCCCCAGCGCAGCCCCTGCTGCCGGCTCCTTCGAATCCACCCCAGTGCAGCTGGTTCCGAGCCAACCTCTGCAGCAGCCTCCAGCTCCGGTCCACGCACCATACCCACGGCGCCCAGCACCCCTCCCACGGAGGACCAGCCGGACACCGAGGCAGATACAGACAAGGAGGAGGACCCTGACACGCCGTCGTCAACAAAGTCCTTTCACGACAGTCTTGCAGGTTTGGCAGAATATCTGGGCCTTCCTCACACCGAGGTAGAGCATCCCAAGGAGGGGGTCCTGGCAGAGGTCCTCTCCCTAAGACCCCCTACCAAGACGGGTGTTCCGATGCAGAAGGATGTTGTCGCTCTGGCCAAGGAGGATTGGCTCAAGCCACACTCGGCCCAGCCTGTCAATCGGTGCCTCAGTGCCAAGTATAGACCGATGGAGGGGTAACACTCTTGCTATCAAAACACCCCAGCCGCACTCGTCGGTGATCGCTGCAGCGTCGCTCTACTCTTAGCCTCAGTCGTCCTCGGCCACCTCATCCTCAACGGTGCTAGGCAAGGAGGAGAAGCTGTTGGAGGCGTACAGGAAGAAGCTGTACTCCAACGCCTCCATGCCCCTGCGTCAAGCCAACGCGGATGCCATGCTTGCAGCGGCTAACCAGAGGTTGTGGGGGGAAATATCGGACTTCCTTGCAGAACTCCCAGTGCAGAGCCAGGTACAATTTAAGGCGGGTCGAGGAGAAGCCAAGCTGGTAGCGCAAGACATCATGGAGTCCACAGTGGCCCACATCAACACCTCTTGCCGGGCCATCTGCATTGCCACAGACATGAGAAGGACGGCCTGGCTTCAGGCTACAAAGTTCAATCCGGATGTCCAGGCTCGCATATTGGACCTTCCTTTTGAAAGGAAGCGCCCCCAATTTCAGCACGATCCTCCCCGCAATGAGAGACAATAAGGGACTCTCCCGTAGTGGGAATAAGACCAAGACAGAGTGCGGGTGAGCGTAAGTAGGAGTTTATCCAAAGATTAGGGCATGCAAAGAACTCTGCAACCTCCGAGAGCGCTCTGTCTGACAATAGCAAAGACAGGCGTATTTCTAATACAAAAAACGTCATCAGAACCTACACACTATAGGGGGCACAAGTTAATTGGGATTGGGTGGCGTCGACTAACTATAGGTGTTGCTGCAGCGTGGTTGGTCTTGGCGTGAGGACGTCACTGGTCAGCCTCGTGGGTTGGGTTGGGCCTGGCAGGCCAGCTTGAGGTCATCCGAGCGGTGTTGGTATGCTGGGGCAGCCTGTGACAAAGATGAATACCTTTCCTGACTCGTTTGCCCTAGGCCATGCACACTGCAGTTATTCAAGAAACGACATCTAAGTTCATCAATAAATCGCTCAGCAGTTTGTCTTATAAAATAAACGCAACACATGAGGAATGCACCTCGTGAGAGGTCCGGTGGTTGTCGGTTGGGGTGAGATTTACCTGTGTCCTATTGACCGGTATTTTAGGTCGAGGGGCTGGGCTCTGGGGCCTGAGCCGAATGATACATGTCTGTCTGCCGCGTTAGAAGTTATTATATAAATGGGTCTCTGTGTCTTGTCCCAGTGATGGGGGTCGTCTTTGCACGGGGTCATGATTCTTGGGGTGGTCTAGGGGGAGGGTTGTGGAATTTACGAGAGGGTGCTGGTAGATCAGTGGATTCAAACGTGGGTTTATTACCGTGCTGTAAATAACACAGGTGGCGGGCTGTGGCCTTGGGTGCGGTACCGGGGCCTCTGACTCTCTGAAGCGGCTCCAGCTTGGTTGGGGGAGGTGAGGGAGTGCGGCACAGGCCTTAGCTTCCTTATCTGGCAGGCTTGGTAGGGTGGGAGGGAGAATGGCCTTGCATATATTCACAAAGGTTTTTTCCTCGTGCGTTGCTAACTTTTGAATGCAGCACTTTTATAATGTTCCGCCTTATTTTGATGTTATTTAAACACACATATATATATATTTCAATTTCGTTACACATTTCTTTAATACAGTCGGTCCGAGTACCTTTTCGTTACCTAACATTATATTTACTACATGGTGTGATTATTTTATGTACATTAAACGTTACACGAGGTAGTTCTAGGTTATGGCCTACAGAAATTGATGCTCGCTGCTTTAGGTGATTAAGAAAACATATATGAGTTCAGGTTTCTACATAAAATTGTAAGAACACTTATACAGATAAAGGCTATACATTTGGTCGACATCTTTCTCTGTGGTTATAGCAGCACTAGTCCAGACCTGGGGTGGTATCATGTAACGTTGCATCTTTATAGTTCATTCACAGTTTACAGGATCTGTTTAAACAGAGGTAGTTCATTAATACCAATACTTGAATTATTTTCTACTTTCTTCAGCTAACAATGCTTCAGCTTGTTTTTTCATCACCCTGGCCTCGCGGACCAGGTCGTGCGGGGTGCAATATTACATGGTGAACGATGAAATGTTACAGTGTTAACATCTCGGGTTAGCTCATACCCGGCTTTCTCATGGGAACGCGCTCGCAGCGGATCTGCCAGGGCTCCTGCGGCGGCGGAGATGCATGGAAGGCCCTCCAAAGGTGGGGGCCTCGTTACAGTGTGCTGAACTCACGCCATGTTTGCTAAACAAGATGGCTTCTAGGCCTAACTGAATTTTGGTATATGCGGGGAACGGATATGTGTGGGCAATGTCGTCGGCGGGTGACCCCTCCTCCACCTGGGCCCGGGTGGCATGAGGGGACAGCCACCGAGTCATGGTCCTCACCTGGGGAGAAGGCTGCAGGTGAGGAGGGCCTCGCGGCCAGTCCTCCCCTACATTTCCCCCCTTTCGTTACTAAAGTAACGAATTCTTTAGCTCTTCTAATCTTCTACATTCTTGCTCCTCTATCACTGCGTCATCCCATGCAGGTGTTCCTTTTCTAGGCATCCAAGCTCTGCATACCCCCCTCAAGCTCTCACCTCTTCTAGCATACTCATCTGGGGTACAGGTTAAATATATACAGTCACCAGTCCCTTCCAAGTCTACCCAGACCTCCTCATACCATTCCAGTTCCACATCTCGGGGCTCTTTGATAGTGGTGTGCCATAGTTTATCTACTATGTACTTATCACGGCACATAGGCACTAACTGGTATCTGGGAGTGTTATCTGTTCCTGTCTGTACATGTGCCTCTTGTGTCGCCTTAATTGTACCACCAGAGTTGCCCACTGTCACCATCATCATCGCACCGTTAGGGACTGCATTAGCACAACATCGGAGGCCCACCTGGCATAGGCAGAACACCACGAGGAGGACCACCACAACTGGTATCAGGAACTTCATCGCCAGTCCAAGCCATGAGGGAACCCAGGAGAAGAGATTGTCGAACCATGAGCTATCTTTGGCCCCACCTTCCAGCTTCATCTTCTCTCCCAGGTTATGTACCGCTTCAATGACGTGGGACAGGGACCCATTTTCTGCATCTTCAGAAGGTACGAACGTGCAGCACGCACTTCCTATTTTTCGGCAAACACCTCCATCGATCGCTGTTAGCAGGTCCAGAACATACCTGTTCTGCATGGTCATTAGTCGCAGAGCTCGTAGTTCCACCTTTATTATGTTGAACCCCTCTTCAGTGTCATTGGCCAGCTGAATCAGTTCCCACCGTGTGATCTGGAGCCATTTTGCATTTGCTCTTGCTTGGACACTTGAAACTAGTGAGGCAAAAAATGTTTCCACGGAGCTAAACAGGCGATACCTGTCTGGGATCTGTGCCAATAAATCGGATGATGCTTGTGATATGTAGTTTGATGTTCGCTTGTTCCGTGATAGCTCCTTTTCTTTCCCTCCGGAGGACAGGACATAGAGGTGCGCTTCTGTAGTGGGAGATGTGGCATCCTTGTTCATGTTTCCTTGCGTCCGCTTATTTTCGTCGACGTGACTTTCTGGAATCACCATTAAGGCCGAATGCAAAGTGGCCATTGAGCAGCTGCCACTCCATGCCTGGGGAAGGTGCAAGTAAGCCTGATTTCCGCATACCCAGTATGTGTCCATTAGTGCTGCTGTTCCTTTTTTCATGTCTGGGATGGTGAGAGTTTTGTTACAGTTTTTGTTCGCTCCCATTGCCACTTTTCCTTCTCCCTTGAAACATAGTTCGTTTTGTATTTCACTTTGTAGCTTGAAGGGTTTCTCCATCGCTGTTACCCATGTTAGTTTAGAGATGTGTTCTTTCCATATTGGTAAGCACGTTTTTTCCATCCACCGCAGCTTGTCTGGTTGGACACCTCTCAGTGCTTCCGCTTTGCACAGTACTTCTTCATCTTTCCATTTGTTTTCGAAAAACAGCGTCCCTTGTATTGCAAAGAAAGGTTCTTTAAGACAGACCACTCCAGACGCTTTTGAATAGCACGTTTTGTTGTCCTGTATCATTTTGAAAGAGACATCGTGTGCTTGAAAGGTGTTCTTTATTCTACACAGTGTGAGATGAAGGAGACATTGGGCATCCACAATGGGCAATTCTCTTGGCAACAACACTTTGGGCGTACCTGATGCATGGGGGATAAGCGAACAGACATAGCAGCTTTCATTGGTTGTCTGTTTAGCTGTTGTACTCATATCTGCATACCATTTATTTGCTTGGTGGGGGTGTCGTGGGTCTTCCATCTTATCTAATCCTCACCCATAATACTCATCATACCCCTTCCTGCTTGTTTCTCTTCTTCGCCTACTTCTCTCCCCCCTCCTATACCTTTTAGTTTCGATAGGTGAAAGAATAGGCCCCCCTTTCTCATTCCCTCCCCCCTTTTCCAATTCCTCATATATGAATTTGTGTTCTGTCATCGTAATTACTTTTCCATTTTCCTCAATAAACAACAAGTCGCTGTTCTGTATCGGGGCGGGAAGGGTAGTGGGGCTGTTATATATTTCAGGTAGGACCATTGTGTCATTTTTCATATCTTTATCTCTTGATTGTAACGGGGCAGCAGTGGATGGTGTAGTGTAGTAACCCCAAACAAGACGTGATCCATCCCAGACCAAAAAATCACCTTCTTTGATATTCATACTTGTAATTGAATTCGTGCCAGGGGCAAGGGTGGTGTTGCTCCCCCCTCCCCCCTCGTTCATCTCGGTAGAGATGAACGCTATGACCCAATATGTTACTAGGCAAAACATTGAGATGAAGAACACAATAACACACATTGATAAACCACATTCGTATGAATATGTCAATCTATCTACTAACATTTTTCTAAACCTAACAAATCTATTAGTTGCAGGCTGCCCATTCGATGCCATAGTAAATCCTGTTTGAAACATAAAAGTGCATTAAGTACAAGCATGTAAACATTTATAACGTTGTGACACATTTTTTTTTTTTTTTTTTTTTTTGTCCGACAAAGTATGGGAGTGGGTAAGGGAGGGGGTGTGTCCACAGACAAGGTAGCTTTGCAATCATTATTATCCGTACATTATTTCTCGTATGAAGAGGAAAGTTGAGAGAAAAACTTTTCTAAAACAAAAAACCCTACAAAAACCTTTAAAAAGTTGTAAAAAATTACATATATATATATATATACACATATTCATTTCAGTACACTTGTTGTGCGCCAGTCGCGGTCAATGTTCATCACTTAATGCACACAAAATTTCCATCATTCATTCTGCACCACTTCATTGTCCGCAGTTGCCTGTGCCTCGTCCTGTACCTCACCTTCCACGGCGCTATAGGCTCTACGTATGTCTGTCAAATGTACCCAATATCGTAGGCCCTTCACCTTTACTGCTGTGGGTGTACAAAACACTACTTCGTAAGGGCCATGGAAGCGTGGCGCATTCCACCTTCGCACAAAACTTCTGACATATATGGGGTCACCAGGCATTAGTTGTAATGGGTTTTCAGGCAGTCTCTCTGTTTCTGTTGTGTTCCCCTCCTCTCTTGTAGAGGGGGGGGCTAGTTGCTTTGCAATTACGCGCGCTGCCCGTGTCAGTTTTTTCAAATACTCTGTGACCTCCTCCCCCAATAACGCTGCACTTCTGTGTGCATCAGAACGTTCACGGAGAGGCGAATGCGCTGTGTGCATTCTCCTTCCCGTGACGATCTCATGCGGGGACAAATGGTGGTCTTTACTGGGTTGGTTTCGTAACTCGAACAGGGCCAAAGGCAGGCAGTACATCCAGGTCTTTTTAAGGGAAAAACACAGTTTTGACAATCTGCTTTTTAACAGACCGTTCATCTTTTCCACTACGCCATTACTTTGAGGATGATAAATCGAACATAATTTGTGCTTTATTCCCAATAGCGTAGTCACTTCCTTGAATAGTTCATTAACAAAATGTGTGCCGTTGTCTGAGCGAATAACGTCGCAAATCCCCCAGCGCGGGAACACTTCCCGCACTAGGAACTTCGCGGCGCCCTTCGCGTCTGGGCGCGCACAGGGGCCTGCCTCCACCCACCTCGAAAATGGACATACAACCACAATCATGTAGCGAGCCCCGTTACATCTTTCTCCCATGGCTACATAATCAATGTGGAGCTCCCTGAATGGACCATTTGGTTTTGGTATCGTTCCTCTCAGTGTGCGCAATGTCATACCTGAGTTGTAAATCTGACATGTCGTGCATTCTAACGCCAGCCTTGTGATGTGTTCATGGAGGCAAGGTGCAAACCAATCTTCTTGTATGTCTGCCATTATGTGTTGCTTTGCATTATGTGCAGGAAAGTGTAGTTGTTGAAATGCTATTTCTAACAGTTTAACTGGCATTACCGCTTTTCCTGAGCTTTTTTGTCGCCACAATAAATCAGTCGGCGATTTGCTGCATCCCCTCTTAGTCCACAGCAATTTTTCTTCTGCACTAGCTCCCTCTTGCAGCTCTATTATTTCCTGCGTGGGCATCATGTTGTATCCTGTGGGGGCCTCTTGGCTTGCTGTGTGGTGCAACATGTACTCTCCTACTGCACCTTTCTGTAAATACGAAGCTTCTTTGGCAGCGGCGTCTGCTGCCGCGTTCCCCAAAGATATAAAATCTGTATTTGTGGTGTGGGCTTGGCATTTTACGATGGCCACTGCCGTGGGCTCTTGCAGGGCCTCAATCAGTTCTTTTAATAATTCTGCATGTTGAACTGGTGTTCCATCTGCTCGTCGAAACCCTCTCCGCCCCCACCGTGCCAACCCGCCGTGTACTGTTGTTGTCATGTATGCTGAGTCGGTGTATATTGTCACTGCGCACCCCTTGGCGGCATGCAAGGCTTCTATTAGCGCTATTAGTTCTGCTGCTTGGGCTGAATAGTGTGGTGGGAGGCGGTGTTGCACTAGTGTCTCGTATTCATCTTCTTCTAATCGTACAACTGCCATACCCACATGTTTCTCTCCTGTCTCCATGTCTATTGATGCTGACCCGTCCACGAAATACACCTCTCCCTCGTTCAGGGCATTCTCAGAAATTACTTGATCCTGACCTTCGTCACCTGTGTATGTAGCGCAATTGTGGTTCTGCATGTCCTCTACGGTGCACGCCTCTGTGATGAATGTGGCCGGGTTCACTGTTTTACATCTTACTATATGGATGTTTGCGCTGGACAGTATTATTTCATATGCTGTGGCTCGTTGTGTCGTCAATGTGCTCTTTGATCGCTCTAATATTGCAAATAGTGAATGTTCCACAAACAGTGTCACAGGACAGCCCATCACTATTGTGGCACTTTTCTCAATTGCGAACGCGGCTGCAGCTAGGGATTGCTCGCACGCGAAATGACCTTGCATAACTGCGTCTAGGGTGCCACTATAGTAAGCCAATGGTTTGTGCCCTAACGATGTCTTTTGTGTCAGTACTGCTGTCATCAGTGTTCCTTTGCAGTGTGAAAATAGGAAGAATTCGTGCCCATAATCTGGGTTTGCCAGTACTGGAGCACTTGATATCAGTTCCTTTAGTGAGTTAAATGCTGTGTTCATCTCTCCTGTCCATTCTATGTGTTTGTTGTCCTGCTGCGCCTCTTTTAAAGCCTGTAACAAGGGCCTTGTGTATGCTGCGTAATCCAATATCCATGCTCGGCAATAGTTGCACATACCCAGAAATTTCTGCATCTCTTTTACTGTTTTGGGTACCCCCACTGCTCCAATCGCCTGTGCCCTGTCTGGTATGATCCGCTTGCCATCCTTTGATATCAACTGTCCCAAGTATAGGACCTCTGTTAGACAGTATTGTAACTTCCCCTTGTCCACCTTGTACCCTTTATTGGCCAATAATGTCAGGAGTGTTATTGAGTCTTTTCTGCACTCTTCCTCAGTTTGTGCACAAATCAATAAATCATCAACATATTGAATCACTGTGCTTTCTACAGACAAATTCCCCAGATCTTCGTGTAGTACCCTGTTGAATATACTTGGGCTCTCGCAATATCCTTGTGGTAGTCTACAGTGTTCGAACCTCCTCCCCCCTAGTGTAAACGCTGTTAAGTACCTGCTCTCCTCTGCTAAGGGAATCGAGAAGAATGCATTTTTTAAGTCAATGACTGTGAAGTGGGATGCCGTTTTCGGAATGTTGCACAGTATTGTTGCCGGGTTCGGGACTAAAGGGAACTCCTTCTGAATCACATCATTGAGTGGGCGTAAATCTTGTATCATCCTCCATGAACCTCCCTTCGCCTTTTTAATCGGGTAAATGCATGTGTTGCATGGGGAGTTTGAGGGCACTATTATTCCTTGTGCTAGCAGTGCATCTAGTGTCTCTCTGATCCCTTCTTCTGCTTCGCGTGACAATGGATACTGTTTTACCCGGGGTAGAATTGCTCCCGGCTTCAGTTTTATTACTACAGGCTGAACCTCATGTAATAACCCCACATCATGGGGGCCATTTGTCCATATGTTAGTGGGTACTAACCTCATGTCGTCATCAAAAAAGGCATGTGGTGCTTCTACTACTGCCATCAATTCAACTTTAGTTTTTCTGGCTGTAACTACAATGTCACACGGCATTGCCAGTTCCATCACTATTTCGCCATCTGTCTCAGTGTCAGAAAATAGCTCCTCGTCCGAGAGCTCCCTCAGTGGGATATTTGCATTTACACACAGTACTGTCCGCCACTCACATCCTTCCATGTCAACGCCAATCACACAAATTCTGTTTGCTGACACGTGTACTGCGTGTAAATCCAACGATAGCACTGACCCGGGAGCAGTGTCAGGGCTTGCTATAGGGCGGAAGAGGAACTCGGCTGGAATCCTCCAATCCATCCTTTTTAGTTCTGGTACTATGAGAGCCAATGTTCTCATGCCTTCAACAAACATCTCCTCGTTTCTTGGTAACCCCCTGATCTCTTGCATGATTGTGTGGCCGTGTATTACTGCCAATATGCGGAGGGGGCATATGCCTGGCGTCGAACATACGATACCGCTCCCTGTGAATGATATTGTCATATTTAGTTTACTTAAGAGATCTCTCCCCAGCAAATTAATGGGAGAGTGTTCATAGTACAGTAAGGGTGCTTTCACTGTTTTACCCCCCACTGTCACATCCAATGCCTCTGTGTAAGGAACTTCAATTACAGCCCCAGAGAACCCCTGCGTCTCTAACGTTCTATTAGATAACGGGAACCGGCCCTCTCTTATGCATGATTTCTCCGCTCCCGAATCCACCATGAATATGAACTGCTTGTCTCCTATCTGCGCCCCTATCAATGGTTCCTCTGATGCATTGTGGGTCGTAGATAGTACTGGACACGCAAGTGCTCTCTGTGGGCTGTCCTATGCGGGGTGTCTCATTGCCCCCCCTTGATCAAAAATGTTCCCCGAAACTACTGACACCCCGCTGTAAGGTGCGGGAGCAGGAGCTCCGTTAGCTACTGTGGCGAAAGTGTTACCTGGCGTGTATTGCACATTGTCATTGTTTTGTGGATGATTTTGTGTTCTGTACTGATGTCCGTGTAGTTGTGTGTTACTTCTTTGTCCTACATTTTCCGGTTGTTGGTATTGTCCCATGGGGAGGCCATAGGGGCTTCCTGGGTGGGGGTGACCGTACTGTTCTATCTCCTGGAACCCGTTGTTTTGTCTGCTCCTGCACTCTCTTGAGTAGTGCCCCCATCTCCCACAATTCCAGCAGCTCCCCTGTGGACCTCTGGGACCCTGCCACCCATTTCCTCCCATTCCTCCATACCCTTGTCCTCCTCTTCGGCCCCTGTACCCACCTCTTCCCCCTCTTGGGGCCCACTCTTGCCACGTTGGACCTCCGTTCTGCTCCTGCTCAGTCCACTGTCGTTGTCCTTGTCCTGCCCAATTTGCTGCTATTCTTCCTTGTATTGCTATTTGCCCCTCCTCTCCTTCTTCTCCCTCCCTCATGAGTGGGAGCCCTGCTACCGCTGCTGCAACCTTCACCAGTTTTGATTGTACCAACTTTGCCTCGTCTGCCAACCTTCTCTGTGCTACTTCCTTCTCTCTCTCTTTGATCCTTTTGCAATGGTGCACTATTATACTTTGGATCTCTGGCCACCCCTTTGCCTCAACGCCAGCTATTTTATCGAGTGCCTTCTGCACCTCTTTTGGGAGCCCTCTCTTAATGATGAAATAGAATAGAGATGTGGATTGGTGCCAGGGCGTGCCCGTTTCCGCTCTCCACATCTCTTGCACCCGGAGAATGTAATCCATAGCATCTTCCCCGTCATTCATTGTACATTGCATCACTGACTGTAAGTCAGGGGTATCTGGGAATGTCTCCCTCAGTGCGTCCCACACCCTTGCTCGTACTGTATTAAAGGAAGCCCCATCATGGCGATCACAGTCCAACGTCACTGCCGGGAAACCAGCCTTAGCCCATACTCTGTCCGCTTGATCTCCTACTGCTGTTACTAGTAGGCTTTTCACATCGCCTACTGCCAACGGTATGCCGGCGGTATGTTTCTCAAATGCATATATCCACTTGCTCGCCCCTCCTGACAGCTGGGGCAATAATTTCATTAAATTAGCCTTATCCATCTGAGCCCATGGTATATAGTTTGGTCTTCCCCCCCCTGTGTATCAATGGAAGTTGTAGCTTCCCTTTTGAGGTTGCACCCTCCCTTTCCTTAGTCGCTGCGGACTCTAACGACGCCATCTTCCCCACCCTATTTCTTAGTCGTCCCATCCATTCGTCGTCTATAGTCCCTAGCGAACATGCACCGTCCACCTCCTCGCTTTCCCCCCCTACTGCCATACTCAACCTATCACTCTCATCCAATCCTCCTCTGACATCACATAACAAGTCCTCTCTGATTCCTCTCTCTCGTGATACATCACCAATGCTCCCTTCTACTGCTCCTATCTCTATTATTCGCGTCGGCTCTTCCTCAATTCTGAACAGTATTTCTCCCTTTTTCCATCCTTCCTCGATGTGCCTACTTTCGCTCGACGCTCTAGACGTGCGTCCCGATTGTATAGGGGTGCACGCCGTGCGCTCACATATGTCTTTTATTCTTGAGAGTTCATCCCTTGCCACAGTAAGCCTTGACTCTAAGTCACTTGTTAGCTTCTCTATATCCACCCTCTGTGTGCTTCCCTGGGCGCGCTCTCTGGTGTTTTCGTATGGCGGGGGGGCTGTTGGTCTTTGTAGTGTACCAGTTGTGGGGGGAGGCACATAAGTAGGGTCGCTATATCCTGCTGCGGGGGCTGGTTTAGGTAATATCGGGTACAAACTAATCACCTCTGTAGGTTGTTCCGTACTTAGCTGTTCCTTTTCCTCTCTTGGAATCATCAGTGGATTATCTGTGGTGGGAGGGACATCACTATTTGGTGCCGGAGCTTTGGGTGGTGGTACTTCCTCAAACAATCTCCAGAGGTCTAATATCTCCTTCCTATTTTGCCACTGCTTCCCCTTATACTTGAGGCTGATGCATGCTCGTACCATATCAAGAACGCTTTTGTCAAAAGACCCTCCCTCGGGCCAAATCTGGGGCAGACCCTCCCCTTTCAATTCTGTCACCCATTGATCGTGATATTTATTTATTCGTTCAGCGTATCCCGGTAAGCTTTTACAAATATGTGACAGGGGAGTTTCGGCCCCCATATTCTAAATCTCTAACACAGGCGTGTCCACCTTTTTTACTTTTAGTTAGGTGTAGATATGTTTATGTATACCTGTATGGCACAGACAAGGGCGGACCTCTCAAAAATTATCACCCAGTTTTATTCACTGCGCAAGTCCTTTCTCACTTACCATAGCTCATCTCCTTCCCATTCCCATACACTCTCATGTGATTTCACTCGCAACTGATCAAATACCAGTTTTGGTCAACACTCTCTGGCGCCACCTCGCGGTCAACCGTTCGTCTCCAACACTCACACGGTGCGCGCACCCTTCACAATGCTTTTCCGCTCACACCTCGTCTCTTTTTTTTTTTTTTTTTTTCTTCCTCCCTTTCCTCCCTGGCCAGCTGTCCCTGTTTTTCTACTAAGGTTACTATGTTCACGTCTGTACGTGCCACTACTTAATCCCCACTCCTACAAATGTGCTCCCTATTTTATAGTTCTTCTACAAGTATATTCACCTTATACCCTTTTCGCTTTCTCCCCCTGCCCCGTGGAATGAAAAAAAGAAATAGAGAGAGTAGCAATCACTAAAAAATATTCCCGGTGTCTCCCTTTGCCAGACACCAATAACTTATTTCTTACTTCTTCATATATTCCCAGTACTAGTTTAGATAGCACTATGCGGCGCCGCCTTCCACCCCCTTTCGGAGCTAGGTTTCCGTCACTTCTACCACTTCACTTATTTCTTACTCCTAATGGCCATATGCAAAGAAAAGATAAAGAAAGTTTCAAGACCCGTCTTTAGTAGACCCCCGTTATTCTTCTCCTCTACCTGTCCCCGTTCCTCTGTTCACAATTTCCCCTCCCTTCCCCTTTACGATCGCTCGCACTCAGTACTCACGTGCCCGTCTTGAACCGATAGTCTCCGAAACTGGGTCCGTCCAGGCGGTGTCACCGGTAACTCAACGGTCAGCCCCTGGCTCCGGCGAGCGGCACTCAAAGGGGATTTTTTTTCCAATCGGGATCCCGTACCCTTTCTCATTGAGTGCGCACTTCTTATTGTGCCAGTCGCCGTTGGCGGGCAGCCTCCCGGAGCCGGCTCACCGTGCGTATCCCTTCTCGACCGGAGATTCTCGTGCTACAAGGGGGTCGTTAAAAGGGAGTTAGGAAAAATAATTTGGAGATATCACGTCGGGGTCACCACTGAAAGGAAGCGCCCCCAATTTCAGCACGATCCTCCCCGCAATGAGAGACAATAAGGGACTCTCCCGTAGTGGGAATAAGACCAAGACAGAGTGCGGGTGAGCGTAAGTAGGAGTTTATCCAAAGATTAGGGCATGCAAAGAACTCTGCAACCTCCGAGAGCGCTCTGTCTGACAATAGCAAAGACAGGCGTATTTCTAATACAAAAAACGTCATCAGAACCTACACACTATAGGGGGCACAAGTTAATTGGGATTGGGTGGCGTCGACTAACTATAGGTGTTGCTGCAGCGTGGTTGGTCTTGGCGTGAGGACGTCACTGGTCAGCCTCGTGGGTTGGGTTGGGCCTGGCAGGCCAGCTTGAGGTCATCCGAGCGGTGTTGGTATGCTGGGGCAGCCTGTGACAAAGATGAATACCTTTCCTGACTCGTTTGCCCTAGGCCATGCACACTGCAGTTATTCAAGAAACGACATCTAAGTTCATCAATAAATCGCTCAGCAGTTTGTCTTATAAAATAAACGCAACACATGAGGAATGCACCTCGTGAGAGGTCCGGTGGTTGTCGGTTGGGGTGAGATTTACCTGTGTCCTATTGACCGGTATTTTAGGTCGAGGGGCTGGGCTCTGGGGCCTGAGCCGAATGATACATGTCTGTCTGCCGCGTTAGAAGTTATTATATAAATGGGTCTCTGTGTCTTGTCCCAGTGATGGGGGTCGTCTTTGCACGGGGTCATGATTCTTGGGGTGGTCTAGGGGGAGGGTTGTGGAATTTACGAGAGGGTGCTGGTAGATCAGTGGATTCAAACGTGGGTTTATTACCGTGCTGTAAATAACACAGGTGGCGGGCTGTGGCCTTGGGTGCGGTACCGGGGCCTCTGACTCTCTGAAGCGGCTCCAGCTTGGTTGGGGGAGGTGAGGGAGCGCGGCACAGGCCTTAGCTTCCTTATCTGGCAGGCTTGGTAGGGTGGGAGGGAGAATGGCCTTGCATATATTCACAAAGGTTTTTTCCTCGTGCGTTGCTAACTTTTGAATGCAGCACTTTTATAATGTTCCGCCTTATTTTGATGTTATTTAAACACACATATATATATATTTCAATTTCGTTACACATTTCTTTAATACAGTCGGTCCGAGTACCTTTTCGTTACCTAACATTATATTTACTACATGGTGTGATTATTTTATGTACATTAAACGTTACACGAGGTAGTTCTAGGTTATGGCCTACAGAAATTGATGCTCGCTGCTTTAGGTGATTAAGAAAACATATACGAGTTCAGGTTTCTACATAAAATTGTAAGAACACTTATACAGATAAAGGCTATACATTTGGTCGACATCTTTCTCTGTGGTTATAGCAGCACTAGTCCAGACCTGGGGTGGTATCATGTAACGTTGCATCTTTATAGTTCATTCACAGTTTACAGGATCTGTTTAAACAGAGGTAGTTCATTAATACCAATACTTGAATTATTTTCTACTTTCTTCAGCTAACAATGCTTCAGCTTGTTTTTTCATCACCCTGGCCTCGCGGACCAGGTCGTGCGGGGTGCAATATTACATGGTGAACGATGAAATGTTACAGTGTTAACATCTCGGGTTAGCTCATACCCGGCTTTCTCATGGGAACGCGCTCGCAGCGGATCTGCCAGGGCTCCTGCGGCGGCGGAGATGCATGGAAGGCCCTCCAAAGGTGGGGGCCTCGTTACAGTGTGCTGAACTCACGCCATGTTTGCTAAACAAGATGGCTTCTAGGCCTAACTGAATTTTGGTATATGCGGGGAACGGATATGTGTGGGCAATGTCGTCGGCGGGTGACCCCTCCTCCACCTGGGCCCGGGTGGCATGAGGGGACAGCCACCGAGTCATGGTCCTCACCTGGGGAGAAGGCTGCAGGTGAGGAGGGCCTCGCGGCCAGTCCTCCCCTACATTTCCCCCCTTTCGTTACTAAAGTAACGAATTCTTTAGCTCTTCTAATCTTCTACATTCTTGCTCCTCTATCACTGCGTCATCCCATGCAGGTGTTCCTTTTCTAGGCATCCAAGCTCTGCATACCCCCCTCAAGCTCTCACCTCTTCTAGCATACTCATCTGGGGTACAGGTTAAATATATACAGTCACCAGTCCCTTCCAAGTCTACCCAGACCTCCTCATACCATTCCAGTTCCACATCTCGGGGCTCTTTGATAGTGGTGTGCCATAGTTTATCTACTATGTACTTATCACGGCACATAGGCACTAACTGGTATCTGGGAGTGTTATCTGTTCCTGTCTGTACATGTGCCTCTTGTGTCGCCTTAATTGTACCACCAGAGTTGCCCACTGTCACCATCATCATCGCACCGTTAGGGACTGCATTAGCACAACATCGGAGGCCCACCTGGCATAGGCAGAACACCACGAGGAGGACCACCACAACTGGTATCAGGAACTTCATCGCCAGTCCAAGCCATGAGGGAACCCAGGAGAAGAGATTGTCGAACCATGAGCTATCTTTGGCCCCACCTTCCAGCTTCATCTTCTCTCCCAGGTTATGTACCGCTTCAATGACGTGGGACAGGGACCCATTTTCTGCATCTTCAGAAGGTACGAACGTGCAGCACGCACTTCCTATTTTTCGGCAAACACCTCCATCGATCGCTGTTAGCAGGTCCAGAACATACCTGTTCTGCATGGTCATTAGTCGCAGAGCTCGTAGTTCCACCTTTATTATGTTGAACCCCTCTTCAGTGTCATTGGCCAGCTGAATCAGTTCCCACCGTGTGATCTGGAGCCATTTTGCATTTGCTCTTGCTTGGACACTTGAAACTAGTGAGGCAAAAAATGTTTCCACGGAGCTAAACAGGCGATACCTGTCTGGGATCTGTGCCAATAAATCGGATGATGCTTGTGATATGTAGTTTGATGTTCGCTTGTTCCGTGATAGCTCCTTTTCTTTCCCTCCGGAGGACAGGACATAGAGGTGCGCTTCTGTAGTGGGAGATGTGGCATCCTTGTTCATGTTTCCTTGCGTCCGCTTATTTTCGTCGACGTGACTTTCTGGAATCACCATTAAGGCCGAATGCAAAGTGGCCATTGAGCAGCTGCCACTCCATGCCTGGGGAAGGTGCAAGTAAGCCTGATTTCCGCATACCCAGTATGTGTCCATTAGTGCTGCTGTTCCTTTTTTCATGTCTGGGATGGTGAGAGTTTTGTTACAGTTTTTGTTCGCTCCCATTGCCACTTTTCCTTCTTCCTTGAAACATAGTTCGTTTTGTATTTCACTTTGTAGCTTGAAGGGTTTCTCCATCGCTGTTACCCATGTTAGTTTAGAGATGTGTTCTTTCCATATTGGTAAGCACGTTTTTTCCATCCACCGCAGCTTGTCTGGTTGGACACCTCTCAGTGCTTCCGCTTTGCACAGTACTTCTTCATCTTTCCATTTGTTTTCGAAAAACAGCGTCCCTTGTATTGCAAAGAAAGGTTCTTTAAGACAGACCACTCCAGACGCTTTTGAATAGCACGTTTTGTTGTCCTGTATCATTTTGAAAGAGACATCGTGTGCTTGAAAGGTGTTCTTTATTCTACACAGTGTGAGATGAAGGAGACATTGGGCATCCACAATGGGCAATTCTCTTGGCAACAACACTTTGGGCGTACCTGATGCATGGGGGATAAGCGAACAGACATAGCAGCTTTCATTGGTTGTCTGTTTAGCTGTTGTACTCATATCTGCATACCATTTATTTGCTTGGTGGGGGTGTCGTGGGTCTTCCATCTTATCTAATCCTCACCCATAATACTCATCATACCCCTTCCTGCTTGTTTCTCTTCTTCGCCTACTTCTCTCCCCCCTCCTATACCTTTTAGTTTCGATAGGTGAAAGAATAGGCCCCCCTTTCTCATTCCCTCCCCCCTTTTCCAATTCCTCATATATGAATTTGTGTTCTGTCATCGTAATTACTTTTCCATTTTCCTCAATAAACAACAAGTCGCTGTTCTGTATCGGGGCGGGAAGGGTAGTGGGGCTGTTATATATTTCAGGTAGGACCATTGTGTCATTTTTCATATCTTTATCTCTTGATTGTAACGGGGCAGCAGTGGATGGTGTAGTGTAGTAACCCCAAACAAGACGTGATCCATCCCAGACCAAAAAATCACCTTCTTTGATATTCATACTTGTAATTGAATTCGTGCCAGGGGCAAGGGTGGTGTTGCTCCCCCCTCCCCCCTCGTTCATCTCGGTAGAGATGAACGCTATGACCCAATATGTTACTAGGCAAAACATTGAGATGAAGAACACAATAACACACATTGATAAACCACATTCGTATGAATATGTCAATCTATCTACTAACATTTTTCTAAACCTAACAAATCTATTAGTTGCAGGCTGCCCATTCGATGCCATAGTAAATCCTGTTTGAAACATAAAAGTGCATTAAGTACAAGCATGTAAACATTTATAACGTTGTGACACATTTTTTTTTTTTTTTTTTTTTTTGTCCGACAAAGTATGGGAGTGGGTAAGGGAGGGGGTGTGTCCACAGACAAGGTAGCTTTGCAATCATTATTATCCGTACATTATTTCTCGTATGAAGAGGAAAGTTGAGAGAAAAACTTTTCTAAAACAAAAAACCCTACAAAAACCTTTAAAAAGTTGTAAAAAATTACATATATATATATATATACACATATTCATTTCAGTACACTTGTTGTGCGCCAGTCGCGGTCAATGTTCATCACTTAATGCACACAAAATTTCCATCATTCATTCTGCACCACTTCATTGTCCGCAGTTGCCTGTGCCTCGTCCTGTACCTCACCTTCCACGGCGCTATAGGCTCTACGTATGTCTGTCAAATGTACCCAATATCGTAGGCCCTTCACCTTTACTGCTGTGGGTGTACAAAACACTACTTCGTAAGGGCCATGGAAGCGTGGCGCATTCCACCTTCGCACAAAACTTCTGACATATATGGGGTCACCAGGCATTAGTTGTAATGGGTTTTCAGGCAGTCTCTCTGTTTCTGTTGTGTTCCCCTCCTCTCTTGTAGAGGGGGGGGCTAGTTGCTTTGCAATTACGCGCGCTGCCCGTGTCAGTTTTTTCAAATACTCTGTGACCTCCTCCCCCAATAACGCTGCACTTCTGTGTGCATCAGAACGTTCACGGAGAGGCGAATGCGCTGTGTGCATTCTCCTTCCCGTGACGATCTCATGCGGGGACAAATGGTGGTCTTTACTGGGTTGGTTTCGTAACTCGAACAGGGCCAAAGGCAGGCAGTACATCCAGGTCTTTTTAAGGGAAAAACACAGTTTTGACAATCTGCTTTTTAACAGACCGTTCATCTTTTCCACTACGCCATTACTTTGAGGATGATAAATCGAACATAATTTGTGCTTTATTCCCAATAGCGTAGTCACTTCCTTGAATAGTTCATTAACAAAATGTGTGCCGTTGTCTGAGCGAATAACGTCGCAAATCCCCCAGCGCGGGAACACTTCCCGCACTAGGAACTTCGCGGCGCCCTTCGCGTCTGGGCGCGCACAGGGGCCTGCCTCCACCCACCTCGAAAATGGACATACAACCACAATCATGTAGCGAGCCCCGTTACATCTTTCTCCCATGGCTACATAATCAATGTGGAGCTCCCTGAATGGACCATTTGGTTTTGGTATCGTTCCTCTCAGTGTGCGCAATGTCATACCTGAGTTGTAAATCTGACATGTCGTGCATTCTAACGCCAGCCTTGTGATGTGTTCATGGAGGCAAGGTGCAAACCAATCTTCTTGTATGTCTGCCATTATGTGTTGCTTTGCATTATGTGCAGGAAAGTGTAGTTGTTGAAATGCTATTTCTAACAGTTTAACTGGCATTACCGCTTTTCCTGAGCTTTTTTGTCGCCACAATAAATCAGTCGGCGATTTGCTGCATCCCCTCTTAGTCCACAGCAATTTTTCTTCTGCACTAGCTCCCTCTTGCAGCTCTATTATTTCCTGCGTGGGCATCATGTTGTATCCTGTGGGGGCCTCTTGGCTTGCTGTGTGGTGCAACATGTACTCTCCTACTGCACCTTTCTGTAAATACGAAGCTTCTTTGGCAGCGGCGTCTGCTGCCGCGTTCCCCAAAGATATAAAATCTGTATTTGTGGTGTGGGCTTGGCATTTTACGATGGCCACTGCCGTGGGCTCTTGCAGGGCCTCAATCAGTTCTTTTAATAATTCTGCATGTTGAACTGGTGTTCCATCTGCTCGTCGAAACCCTCTCCGCCCCCACCGTGCCAACCCGCCGTGTACTGTTGTTGTCATGTATGCTGAGTCGGTGTATATTGTCACTGCGCACCCCTTGGCGGCATGCAAGGCTTCTATTAGCGCTATTAGTTCTGCTGCTTGGGCTGAATAGTGTGGTGGGAGGCGGTGTTGCACTAGTGTCTCGTATTCATCTTCTTCTAATCGTACAACTGCCATACCCACATGTTTCTCTCCTGTCTCCATGTCTATTGATGCTGACCCGTCCACGAAATACACCTCTCCCTCGTTCAGGGCATTCTCAGAAATTACTTGATCCTGACCTTCGTCACCTGTGTATGTAGCGCAATTGTGGTTCTGCATGTCCTCTACGGTGCACGCCTCTGTGATGAATGTGGCCGGGTTCACTGTTTTACATCTTACTATATGGATGTTTGCGCTGGACAGTATTATTTCATATGCTGTGGCTCGTTGTGTCGTCAATGTGCTCTTTGATCGCTCTAATATTGCAAATAGTGAATGTTCCACAAACAGTGTCACAGGACAGCCCATCACTATTGTGGCACTTTTCTCAATTGCGAACGCGGCTGCAGCTAGGGATTGCTCGCACGCGAAATGACCTTGCATAACTGCGTCTAGGGTGCCACTATAGTAAGCCAATGGTTTGTGCCCTAACGATGTCTTTTGTGTCAGTACTGCTGTCATCAGTGTTCCTTTGCAGTGTGAAAATAGGAAGAATTCGTGCCCATAATCTGGGTTTGCCAGTACTGGAGCACTTGATATCAGTTCCTTTAGTGAGTTAAATGCTGTGTTCATCTCTCCTGTCCATTCTATGTGTTTGTTGTCCTGCTGCGCCTCTTTTAAAGCCTGTAACAAGGGCCTTGTGTATGCTGCGTAATCCAATATCCATGCTCGGCAATAGTTGCACATACCCAGAAATTTCTGCATCTCTTTTACTGTTTTGGGTACCCCCACTGCTCCAATCGCCTGTGCCCTGTCTGGTATGATCCGCTTGCCATCCTTTGATATCAACTGTCCCAAGTATAGGACCTCTGTTAGACAGTATTGTAACTTCCCCTTGTCCACCTTGTACCCTTTATTGGCCAATAATGTCAGGAGTGTTATTGAGTCTTTTCTGCACTCTTCCTCAGTTTGTGCACAAATCAATAAATCATCAACATATTGAATCACTGTGCTTTCTACAGACAAATTCCCCAGATCTTCGTGTAGTACCCTGTTGAATATACTTGGGCTCTCGCAATATCCTTGTGGTAGTCTACAGTGTTCGAACCTCCTCCCCCCTAGTGTAAACGCTGTTAAGTACCTGCTCTCCTCTGCTAAGGGAATCGAGAAGAATGCATTTTTTAAGTCAATGACTGTGAAGTGGGATGCCGTTTTCGGAATGTTGCACAGTATTGTTGCCGGGTTCGGGACTAAAGGGAACTCCTTCTGAATCACATCATTGAGTGGGCGTAAATCTTGTATCATCCTCCATGAACCTCCCTTCGCCTTTTTAATCGGGTAAATGCATGTGTTGCATGGGGAGTTTGAGGGCACTATTATTCCTTGTGCTAGCAGTGCATCTAGTGTCTCTCTGATCCCTTCTTCTGCTTCGCGTGACAATGGATACTGTTTTACCCGGGGTAGAATTGCTCCCGGCTTCAGTTTTATTACTACAGGCTGAACCTCATGTAATAACCCCACATCATGGGGGCCATTTGTCCATATGTTAGTGGGTACTAACCTCATGTCGTCATCAAAAAAGGCATGTGGTGCTTCTACTACTGCCATCAATTCAACTTTAGTTTTTCTGGCTGTAACTACAATGTCACACGGCATTGCCAGTTCCATCACTATTTCGCCATCTGTCTCAGTGTCAGAAAATAGCTCCTCGTCCGAGAGCTCCCTCAGTGGGATATTTGCATTTACACACAGTACTGTCCGCCACTCACATCCTTCCATGTCAACGCCAATCACACAAATTCTGTTTGCTGACACGTGTACTGCGTGTAAATCCAACGATAGCACTGACCCGGGAGCAGTGTCAGGGCTTGCTATAGGGCGGAAGAGGAACTCGGCTGGAATCCTCCAATCCATCCTTTTTAGTTCTGGTACTATGAGAGCCAATGTTCTCATGCCTTCAACAAACATCTCCTCGTTTCTTGGTAACCCCCTGATCTCTTGCATGATTGTGTGGCCGTGTATTACTGCCAATATGCGGAGGGGGCATATGCCTGGCGTCGAACATACGATACCGCTCCCTGTGAATGATATTGTCATATTTAGTTTACTTAAGAGATCTCTCCCCAGCAAATTAATGGGAGAGTGTTCATAGTACAGTAAGGGTGCTTTCACTGTTTTACCCCCCACTGTCACATCCAATGCCTCTGTGTAAGGAACTTCAATTACAGCCCCAGAGAACCCCTGCGTCTCTAACGTTCTATTAGATAACGGGAACCGGCCCTCTCTTATGCATGATTTCTCCGCTCCCGAATCCACCATGAATATGAACTGCTTGTCTCCTATCTGCGCCCCTATCAATGGTTCCTCTGATGCATTGTGGGTCGTAGATAGTACTGGACACGCAAGTGCTCTCTGTGGGCTGTCCTATGCGGGGTGTCTCATTGCCCCCCCTTGATCAAAAATGTTCCCCGAAACTACTGACACCCCGCTGTAAGGTGCGGGAGCAGGAGCTCCGTTAGCTACTGTGGCGAAAGTGTTACCTGGCGTGTATTGCACATTGTCATTGTTTTGTGGATGATTTTGTGTTCTGTACTGATGTCCGTGTAGTTGTGTGTTACTTCTTTGTCCTACATTTTCCGGTTGTTGGTATTGTCCCATGGGGAGGCCATAGGGGCTTCCTGGGTGGGGGTGACCGTACTGTTCTATCTCCTGGAACCCGTTGTTTTGTCTGCTCCTGCACTCTCTTGAGTAGTGCCCCCATCTCCCACAATTCCAGCAGCTCCCCTGTGGACCTCTGGGACCCTGCCACCCATTTCCTCCCATTCCTCCATACCCTTGTCCTCCTCTTCGGCCCCTGTACCCACCTCTTCCCCCTCTTGGGGCCCACTCTTGCCACGTTGGACCTCCGTTCTGCTCCTGCTCAGTCCACTGTCGTTGTCCTTGTCCTGCCCAATTTGCTGCTATTCTTCCTTGTATTGCTATTTGCCCCTCCTCTCCTTCTTCTCCCTCCCTCATGAGTGGGAGCCCTGCTACCGCTGCTGCAACCTTCACCAGTTTTGATTGTACCAACTTTGCCTCGTCTGCCAACCTTCTCTGTGCTACTTCCTTCTCTCTCTCTTTGATCCTTTTGCAATGGTGCACTATTATACTTTGGATCTCTGGCCACCCCTTTGCCTCAACGCCAGCTATTTTATCGAGTGCCTTCTGCACCTCTTTTGGGAGCCCTCTCTTAATGATGAAATAGAATAGAGATGTGGATTGGTGCCAGGGCGTGCCCGTTTCCGCTCTCCACATCTCTTGCACCCGGAGAATGTAATCCATAGCATCTTCCCCGTCATTCATTGTACATTGCATCACTGACTGTAAGTCAGGGGTATCTGGGAATGTCTCCCTCAGTGCGTCCCACACCCTTGCTCGTACTGTATTAAAGGAAGCCCCATCATGGCGATCACAGTCCAACGTCACTGCCGGGAAACCAGCCTTAGCCCATACTCTGTCCGCTTGATCTCCTACTGCTGTTACTAGTAGGCTTTTCACATCGCCTACTGCCAACGGTATGCCGGCGGTATGTTTCTCAAATGCATATATCCACTTGCTCGCCCCTCCTGACAGCTGGGGCAATAATTTCATTAAATTAGCCTTATCCATCTGAGCCCATGGTATATAGTTTGGTCTTCCCCCCCCTGTGTATCAATGGAAGTTGTAGCTTCCCTTTTGAGGTTGCACCCTCCCTTTCCTTAGTCGCTGCGGACTCTAACGACGCCATCTTCCCCACCCTATTTCTTAGTCGTCCCATCCATTCGTCGTCTATAGTCCCTAGCGAACATGCACCGTCCACCTCCTCGCTTTCCCCCCCTACTGCCATACTCAACCTATCACTCTCATCCAATCCTCCTCTGACATCACATAACAAGTCCTCTCTGATTCCTCTCTCTCGTGATACATCACCAATGCTCCCTTCTACTGCTCCTATCTCTATTATTCGCGTCGGCTCTTCCTCAATTCTGAACAGTATTTCTCCCTTTTTCCATCCTTCCTCGATGTGCCTACTTTCGCTCGACGCTCTAGACGTGCGTCCCGATTGTATAGGGGTGCACGCCGTGCGCTCACATATGTCTTTTATTCTTGAGAGTTCATCCCTTGCCACAGTAAGCCTTGACTCTAAGTCACTTGTTAGCTTCTCTATATCCACCCTCTGTGTGCTTCCCTGGGCGCGCTCTCTGGTGTTTTCGTATGGCGGGGGGGCTGTTGGTCTTTGTAGTGTACCAGTTGTGGGGGGAGGCACATAAGTAGGGTCGCTATATCCTGCTGCGGGGGCTGGTTTAGGTAATATCGGGTACAAACTAATCACCTCTGTAGGTTGTTCCGTACTTAGCTGTTCCTTTTCCTCTCTTGGAATCATCAGTGGATTATCTGTGGTGGGAGGGACATCACTATTTGGTGCCGGAGCTTTGGGTGGTGGTACTTCCTCAAACAATCTCCAGAGGTCTAATATCTCCTTCCTATTTTGCCACTGCTTCCCCTTATACTTGAGGCTGATGCATGCTCGTACCATATCAAGAACGCTTTTGTCAAAAGACCCTCCCTCGGGCCAAATCTGGGGCAGACCCTCCCCTTTCAATTCTGTCACCCATTGATCGTGATATTTATTTATTCGTTCAGCGTATCCCGGTAAGCTTTTACAAATATGTGACAGGGGAGTTTCGGCCCCCATATTCTAAATCTCTAACACAGGCGTGTCCACCTTTTTTACTTTTAGTTAGGTGTAGATATGTTTATGTATACCTGTATGGCACAGACAAGGGCGGACCTCTCAAAAATTATCACCCAGTTTTATTCACTGCGCAAGTCCTTTCTCACTTACCATAGCTCATCTCCTTCCCATTCCCATACACTCTCATGTGATTTCACTCGCAACTGATCAAATACCAGTTTTGGTCAACACTCTCTGGCGCCACCTCGCGGTCAACCGTTCGTCTCCAACACTCACACGGTGCGCGCACCCTTCACAATGCTTTTCCGCTCACACCTCGTCTCTTTTTTTTTTTTTTTTTTTTCTTCCTCCCTTTCCTCCCTGGCCAGCTGTCCCTGTTTTTCTACTAAGGTTACTATGTTCACGTCTGTACGTGCCACTACTTAATCCCCACTCCTACAAATGTGCTCCCTATTTTATAGTTCTTCTACAAGTATATTCACCTTATACCCTTTTCGCTTTCTCCCCCTGCCCCGTGGAATGAAAAAAAGAAATAGAGAGAGTAGCAATCACTAAAAAATATTCCCGGTGTCTCCCTTTGCCAGACACCAATAACTTATTTCTTACTTCTTCATATATTCCCAGTACTAGTTTAGATAGCACTATGCGGCGCCGCCTTCCACCCCCTTTCGGAGCTAGGTTTCCGTCACTTCTACCACTTCACTTATTTCTTACTCCTAATGGCCATATGCAAAGAAAAGATAAAGAAAGTTTCAAGACCCGTCTTTAGTAGACCCCCGTTATTCTTCTCCTCTACCTGTCCCCGTTCCTCTGTTCACAATTTCCCCTCCCTTCCCCTTTACGATCGCTCGCACTCAGTACTCACGTGCCCGTCTTGAACCGATAGTCTCCGAAACTGGGTCCGTCCAGGCGGTGTCACCGGTAACTCAACGGTCAGCCCCTGGCTCCGGCGAGCGGCACTCAAAGGGGATTTTTTTTCCAATCGGGATCCCGTACCCTTTCTCATTGAGTGCGCACTTCTTATTGTGCCAGTCGCCGTTGGCGGGCAGCCTCCCGGAGCCGGCTCACCGTGCGTATCCCTTCTCGACCGGAGATTCTCGTGCTACAAGGGGGTCGTTAAAAGGGAGTTAGGAAAAATAATTTGGAGATATCACGTCGGGGTCACCACTGAAAGGAAGCGCCCCCAATTTCAGCACGATCCTCCCCGCAATGAGAGACAATAAGGGACTCTCCCGTAGTGGGAATAAGACCAAGACAGAGTGCGGGTGAGCGTAAGTAGGAGTTTATCCAAAGATTAGGGCATGCAAAGAACTCTGCAACCTCCGAGAGCGCTCTGTCTGACAATAGCAAAGACAGGCGTATTTCTAATACAAAAAACGTCATCAGAACCTACACACTATAGGGGGCACAAGTTAATTGGGATTGGGTGGCGTCGACTAACTATAGGTGTTGCTGCAGCGTGGTTGGTCTTGGCGTGAGGACGTCACTGGTCAGCCTCGTGGGTTGGGTTGGGCCTGGCAGGCCAGCTTGAGGTCATCCGAGCGGTGTTGGTATGCTGGGGCAGCCTGTGACAAAGATGAATACCTTTCCTGACTCGTTTGCCCTAGGCCATGCACACTGCAGTTATTCAAGAAACGACATCTAAGTTCATCAATAAATCGCTCAGCAGTTTGTCTTATAAAATAAACGCAACACATGAGGAATGCACCTCGTGAGAGGTCCGGTGGTTGTCGGTTGGGGTGAGATTTACCTGTGTCCTATTGACCGGTATTTTAGGTCGAGGGGCTGGGCTCTGGGGCCTGAGCCGAATGATACATGTCTGTCTGCCGCGTTAGAAGTTATTATATAAATGGGTCTCTGTGTCTTGTCCCAGTGATGGGGGTCGTCTTTGCACGGGGTCATGATTCTTGGGGTGGTCTAGGGGGAGGGTTGTGGAATTTACGAGAGGGTGCTGGTAGATCAGTGGATTCAAACGTGGGTTTATTACCGTGCTGTAAATAACACAGGTGGCGGGCTGTGGCCTTGGGTGCGGTACCGGGGCCTCTGACTCTCTGAAGCGGCTCCAGCTTGGTTGGGGGAGGTGAGGGAGCGCGGCACAGGCCTTAGCTTCCTTATCTGGCAGGCTTGGTAGGGTGGGAGGGAGAATGGCCTTGCATATATTCACAAAGGTTTTTTCCTCGTGCGTTGCTAACTTTTGAATGCAGCACTTTTATAATGTTCCGCCTTATTTTGATGTTATTTAAACACACATATATATATATTTCAATTTCGTTACACATTTCTTTAATACAGTCGGTCCGAGTACCTTTTCGTTACCTAACATTATATTTACTACATGGTGTGATTATTTTATGTACATTAAACGTTACACGAGGTAGTTCTAGGTTATGGCCTACAGAAATTGATGCTCGCTGCTTTAGGTGATTAAGAAAACATATACGAGTTCAGGTTTCTACATAAAATTGTAAGAACACTTATACAGATAAAGGCTATACATTTGGTCGACATCTTTCTCTGTGGTTATAGCAGCACTAGTCCAGACCTGGGGTGGTATCATGTAACGTTGCATCTTTATAGTTCATTCACAGTTTACAGGATCTGTTTAAACAGAGGTAGTTCATTAATACCAATACTTGAATTATTTTCTACTTTCTTCAGCTAACAATGCTTCAGCTTGTTTTTTCATCACCCTGGCCTCGCGGACCAGGTCGTGCGGGGTGCAATATTACATGGTGAACGATGAAATGTTACAGTGTTAACATCTCGGGTTAGCTCATACCCGGCTTTCTCATGGGAACGCGCTCGCAGCGGATCTGCCAGGGCTCCTGCGGCGGCGGAGATGCATGGAAGGCCCTCCAAAGGTGGGGGCCTCGTTACAGTGTGCTGAACTCACGCCATGTTTGCTAAACAAGATGGCTTCTAGGCCTAACTGAATTTTGGTATATGCGGGGAACGGATATGTGTGGGCAATGTCGTCGGCGGGTGACCCCTCCTCCACCTGGGCCCGGGTGGCATGAGGGGACAGCCACCGAGTCATGGTCCTCACCTGGGGAGAAGGCTGCAGGTGAGGAGGGCCTCGCGGCCAGTCCTCCCCTACATTTTCGAGGGTAGTGACCTCTTCCTCTCTACCACCGATGAGGAATTGAATAAGAACAGCTCGCAAACCGCAAAGTCTTTATCTATTCTTACGAAAGCCACGCCCAAGGCGTACACCCAGTCACATCAATGCTCCGATAAGGGGCAGGCGTTTGGTGGGTTCCGGGGATTCCACTAGCATAGGTCGAGACAACCTGACCGCTTGCCGAATCAGCATCGGCACAAGCAACAAAAAGGGCGGGGAGCAAGGGCTTCTTCCAGTCCCCCTCCTCAGCAGTAACCTTAGAGAGCAAAAAGGCATTACGCGTCCCTCCGGGTCCACATGTCTCCAGTGGGGGGCAGGCTAGCCTCTTGTTAGGGAGAATTGCATGCAGTACCCTCTGGGACCACCACACGCAAATAGGATTACAGGTGTAAGCAAGACCCACCTTTGGTATAAGTCTGTACCACACAGTTTGTTGGTAGCGAGCTGAGCAGCCAGGCTTATCTCAAGAGTGAATGCGAGCAGTACAAGTAGTTGCACAGAGCACTTTCAATCACAGTGGTTCAAGTAGACACTTATACTCAAGGTTTCTTGGTAAAACACTTATTAATTTATCACACAATCATTTAGAAAACATGTCACTAGAAGAAGACAGCTTAATATTTTATACCAATACACTTCAATACAAAACTAGAGTTTTTGAGACAGTTTGAGCTCCCTTGAAATAGGAGCCAAATGACAGTTCAGTTACTTAGCAGTGAGCAAAAAGGGCAAAAGTAAGTAGAATAGATTACATATACTGTCTAGGCAGTGCAATAGTTTCAGTTCACCAGAAGAGTTCAATTCAAGTCAATAGGCCAGGCCAAAGTCAATGGGCTAGTGTTCTGAAAGAGCAGTTCTGGTATCAAACGGTTAAATCTTTGCAAAAGTTCTCGGAAGTAGTTTAGCCGAAAAATAATTGTTTGTGGGGTCACACGCTGATTAGGCCTGCAAGTTGGGAAAGTTTCAAGAACTTTCACTGCAAGAGTGGCCTTCTCTCAATCGGTTTGGCACAGTACCTTTATATGAAGAAACAAATGTTGATGAAGTCGTTGTTCCTGGCAATGCCTGCAGATCTTGCTGTTCCTGAGCCTCAGTCGTGGGGACAAGAGGGAGGACGTCGGGGGGGGGGGGGTCTCCTTCACTGCATGGGATCGTTGAAGAAAGCAAACAAAATGGAGTCACTTCAGTTCCAGTAGCTGTAGATTCAAGAACACAAACTGGTTCCCCTCTCGCTGGTTAATCCTAACCAGCCGTGAAGATGGTGTCCAGATGTCTTATGAGTTGATTGGTCCCACCAACTCAAAGGAAGAAGCCGTCCTTGAAGGAGCTTCTCTGTCGAATGGAGTTTGGCAATTTGGACCTGCAGAAGGGCTTCACTGGGCTAACCAACGGTCCAGGAGTTGCAACAGCTGTCCTCTTCCAGCTCGTCTTCGGTTCTTTCGTTCCAGTGGTCGACTCTGCCTTTCAGTCCACAAGACTCGCCTTTTAAACAGTTCTCTCCTTTTCATTCCAGCCTAGCTGTTGCTCATCCAGCAGGGTGGCTGTCCTTGCCAGACAGCCAGCCAGCCAATCACGCCAGGGTGCATTTGGGTGTCCTAGGAGACTAAGCACAGGGAGTTTCTGGCACCTCCCTCACCTCCTGCCCAACCCAGACACTCCGACGCCAAGGGCGGACTTCAGTCCTGAAGCCTGCCAAAGGCACACAAACAAAGGGACCAAACCTGGTTTGGCGCGCAGAGACAAACACTAGAAGGACCTTGCCAAAATGAAATGGCAAAAAAAAAAAAGACTGGGACCGTTTAAACAAAGGGGCTTAAGGTGCCATCTTGAAAAACATGTCTCCCGGGATTTTTAGCTAGCGGTGTTCGCGGTCAGGAAAAATCATGGTAGTTCGTTGTAAAACCACTGCCACCAGCCTTTTCAATAGGAAAGGGTAGCATTTGACTGCTACATGAGTGTTTAGACACAGGGGATACTATGTAACCACTCCAGCACTCCATTCTAAGATGGTGTGTGCTGGGTCTAAGAATTTGGAAAAGACTATTAAAGTCAATTTCACTTTACATTCTCTCGGAAACAGTAGTTGATCCCAGAGTAGGTATTTAAAACTTGGGGAAGTCTAAAAGACATCCCTGTGTCACTGCACTGAAGGTGCTGTATAACACACATGAAAAGATGTCTATGGAGTTATCTAAAACTCCATAATCAAAGAACACAAGTGAAAAACACATATCAAAACACATGAGTGAAAAAAAGGCTCACGCTCCTTCCATGTAAAAAAAAATCAAGTCCTCAAAATCCAGCAAAGTTGCTGGGGGGTCTCCAATGTGAAGGGAATTAGCACATTATGAGAATTCTCCCTAACACCTCTGACATGCATTTTTGGTGCCAGCACTTTGCGGACCCTTGGATCCTCTAAGTAGTATCCACAGGTTACTTCCTACCTATACCTCCCTCCCCTACGCTCCCACAGATTGGGACGGCAACTCTGTTGGCGGAGATCCGGTTGCTTGTCGAGAGCCAGGCAGTGGAAAAAGCACCAGCCTCCCAGAGATGATTAGGCTTCTACTCCAGGATTTTCGCCATACAAAAAAAGAACTAGGCTGGCCTGAGAGTTGTCGGCCCTCTCCACCCTCAACCTCTACCTCCCTCTTCAAAAATTCAAGATGGCTACGCCAGCACTCATTGCAGAGACACTAGACAAGGGAGATTGGTTGTGCTCCCTGGATCTGAAGGAGGCCTACCTACACGTCCCGATTTGGCAGCCCCATCTCTCCTTGCGCTTCAGGATCATGGGCTGTCATTTCCAGTACAAGGTGCTACCCTTTGGCCTCAACTCAGCTCCCAGGGTGTTTACCAAACTTATGAATGCATTGGCAGCCTTCCTCAGGGCCCAGGGCCACCATGTTTACCTGTACCTGGACGACTGGCTCGTCCGGGCGAGATCCCCGGAGAGCTTTGTCCACACTTCTCTGCGCTTATGAATACACTCCACGACCTAGGGTTTACAATCAACTTCAAGAAGTCTCAGCTGCAGCCCATGAAGATATTTCCCTCGGAGACCAAGATTACGGCCATCAAGAGGGCCACTACGCACTTCCTTATCAGACCAGTGACTTCGGCTTGGTGGTACCAGCACTTACTGGGTATCATGGTAGGGGTCCTCTTGGCCGTGCCCTACACGAGGCTCCGAATGAGGAGAGTGCAGCTGCACTTCACAGCCTCATGGAATCGGGAGAAGGACTTCCAAGCGGAGCTGGTAAGCATAGCGCCTTCTCTCGCATGGACTGCAACCTGTGGGCGGGCAGGCCCTTCCGGCAGCCAACTCTGCAGGTCACCATTACTACAGACCCCTCCTTAGAGGTTGGGGAGCCACTCTGGACAGCCACAGCATCCATGGAGTCTGGACCCAGCAGGAGCAGGTGTCGCATATCAACTGACTGGAGCTCAGAGCCATTTGGCTAGCCCTTAGGGCCTTTCTTCTGCTCATCGAGGGCAGGACCTTTTTGATCAAGACCGACAACTCCATGTACTGTGTCAACAAGCAGGGGGGTACCAGGTCCCCTATGCTGTGCAACCTAGCGGTCAGCATGTGGGAATGGGCCCTGGAAAACGACCTCTACCTTAGGGCCGTCCACCTCCTGGGGAGGCCAACTTGGAAGCGGACAAACTCGGCTGGCTGGGAGCAGACAATTACGAGTGGCAATTGAACGACCAGGCGCTGCAGATGGTTTTCAACACATGGGGCCATCCTCAGGTGGATCTATTTGCCTCCTGGAGGAACAGTAAGTGCCATCAGTTCGCGTCTTGGCAGGGACTAGGCTCCCTGGGCGATGCCATGCAGAATCAATGGGAGGGCATGATAGCCTATGCTTTTCTGCCCACACCCCTGATCCCCAGGGTACTCTGCAAGATAAGATAAGAGACTTTGTCACCTCAGCATCATAGTGATAGTGCCTTGGTGGCCGGCGAGACCATGGTTCTCTGAATTGCTCAGCCTCTCGGACCAACCTCCCATTCACCTTCCGCTTGGCCCAGCACCTCTCCTGTCCCAGCAGGGGGGTCGGGTTCTCCACCCCGCTCCTCAGAAGCTAGCTCTCGCAGCGTGGTTCCTGAGCAGATCACCCTCAAACACCTGAACCTATCTCAGGCTAACCTGGAGATCATCCAGGGCACTAAGAGCCAATACAGGAGTAAATGGAGCAGGTTCTGTCACTGTGCAGATTCTAAGGAGATTAACCCCCTGAATTGCACACTGGAGAATGTGCTTTCTTTCTAGGCACACCTTTCTCACCCAGGCATACAGGTGGACACACGTTACACCTATCTCAAAGCCACAGGGGCCTACAGAAATTCTGAGGTGGTCTTCTCCTCTTCCAACCCGATAGTCAAGAAACATCTGGCAGGCTTTACCCATCCATCAAGAAGCCACACCCTGTGTGGGACCTCAATGTGGTGTTGGGTGTCTTGGCGCACAAACCCTTGGAACCAATGATGCCCACGGACATCACGCTGGTCACCACCAAAACAGCTCTGCTAGTAGGTCTCACCTCCGCTCGCAGAGTATGCAAGATCCAGGCTCTGGTGGCTTCAGAACCCTATACCACCTTCCACAGCGATAAGGTTGTCCTGCGGACTCACCCGGCATTCCTACCTAAGGTACCCTCCACGTTCCATCTAAATGAGGAAATAGTCCTACCTGCATTCTTCTCTAACTCCAAGGACGATGCTCAGAGAGTCTTGCACTGTCTGGATGTCAGACGCGCTCTGAAATTCTATCTGGATAGGACAAAGGGCTTCCGCAAGTCGGACGCACTCTTAGTCACCTTCGGGGGCTCCAAACCCAGTTAACGGGCATCCAAGGCCTTCATCGCAAGATGGATGGCTGTGGCCATCAAAGAGGCCTATGAGGGAAAGCGCAAGCCGCTGCCAGCCAACATGCATGCCCATGCCGTCAGGCCTAAGGCCACGTTCATCACATTCCAGCGGCAGGTTCTGTGGCAGGTCATAAGCAGGGCAGCTATTTGGGCCACACTTTCGGCTTTCTGTAAGCATTACTGTTTGGACGCCAGCTCTAAGTCAGACGCGGCCTTCGGACAGGCAGTTCTAAAGAACTTGTTTGCTTAAGGAGGGTCTCCTCTCCACCCTGGGGCTACATTCAGTTGTAATCGCCCATATGTATGGAGGAAAGGGGACGGGACGTAAGAGTAATTACAAGTTACTCACGATTGTGACTAACATACTTTTAGTCCTTAGTCCCCTTTCCTCCATACGTCCCACCATCCTCCCCCCTAATAATACTGGCGTGAGTGGGCAATAAATATTGTTGACGCGTCAATGGGGACTGAGGAGTGACACCGGTGGGCGGAGTCAGGGTAGTGCATGCTCCCAGGGCCGCACCCCTGCGCGCCTCTAATTTTGAAGGGGAAGAAGGTTTTTCTGGTGAAAAGTGTTCCGTCTCTCGTCCTTACGAATGGACATCCATTCAGTATGGAGGCAAGAGGACTAAGCACTAAGAGTACTCTAGACACTACAGTGAGTAACTTGTAATTTGTTTCTTTCAACTAAACTCCTGTTTCTTTTCTTTATTTGCTTTAAGTTTCTTTTCCCCTTAAGCATGAGATGAGCCCGAGGCTGGCTCATGTTTATCTTCGCCTCTCCCTTCATGGCCTGTAATGGCCCTAGCTGCAGCTCTTATGGACATTTTATGGGAATTATGACCTCAAGGTCACTTCTGCTGAAAGAACAGCTTGGCCTTATCTTTTTCCACTGTGGTTTAAATCTAGGCAGTCTATTTCTTTCTATATTTTTAAGCAATGGCCTTGATTGATGATTTTAAACTCGCACACAATGCATTTTACATGACATTTTATAAGGAACGTGGGCCTTATATCCATGTGTAATATAATTCTTTAATCTCACAGTTGCAAAAGGCATGAATATCCCTTCTGCATTGTCCATATGTATAGGGCAGTTATATGACAAATCCATGCTCAATCTCTGAAAGTCTGGCGAGCACTTTATCTTAGCATACTGTCATTTGGATGAGGAAAAAGGAAGTTTGTATTTCTTATAATTGCAATGAGCTTCGTTTCACTTGAGATGACTGGAGCACAATCTGGTATTACATTGAAGATTATATTCACACTGCTATCTGTCTCTTTAAGTAAAAGTGCAGCTCTCCATGCATTTAGTGAAACAGTATTGTCAGGCACATGTCTTTCTTTTCCTTGCTGAAGTCCATTGTGCTCATCTTCGCACTTTTGGCGTTTACGCCCACTTTCTTTCCTTGGAGGTTTAGGCCTCGTTTTGGTTCAATAGGCCTCATGTCAGATATCATCATTTCTGTGCTGGCATTATACTTCAATGGGACTTCACAAATCACTCTGGCCTCTTTATTTCGGTAATCCAGGGGTTATATTTCACCCCATACCTGTTCCACCCTCCCCCTAACTCCCTGCCCTGTGGGAGCTTTGAAACACATATTCTTGATGAATGACCACCTTACAAATGCACAATAAATAAATATATGGACAATGGCCATGGTCATCCTGCCGACTTGGAACTCAAAAAATGTCTGTGATCTTAAAAAAGGTACCTGATAAATTGCCATTAGACGACCATAGCCTTGGCAACCCCAAGATTTCCCAAGATGCGATCAGGGTTGATATGATGCTCACTCCCTTTTGTTGTTTTGCTATTAGGTGGTGCTGTTAGTGCTCCCTTTAAGCAACAACTATTAGCATGAAATTGAAGCTTGGAATGTAGCTTAGATGTCAGAGGGTGGGGGTAAAGCGGGACTCAGCCTGTGTATGTTCGGCTTTTTACCCAACCACTGACTATCCATGACCATGCTAGTGCCAAAGGCCATTACACTCCACACAGAAAACACACGCACTGTGATTTCTTTGAAATAGCTCTGTGCTTTTCAGGGAATATCAATGTTATTTCTTAGCAAATGAATGGCTGAATTTCAACTTAAAACCAGCTGCCTGGTGTAATGAAATCTTTGAAACAAGGGTGCCTTTAGCTACTTGATTTATGAGCAATACATGTGTCCTTGCATCTGCTCCTTGCTCTGAATGCCTGCTAAAATTAAGCATTGCCAAAGCCATGTATAGGCAATTTGATAGGCATTTGCCTGGTACTGACATAATATGCCCAGGTACTAACACCATTTGCCAGCTGTTGCTATTTCCTTCATGGTCGTATAGTATCATTATAGCAGTGCCTCATAAATGCCAATCCCATGCCTGCACAAAAGCAAAAACTGTTGGCTTTGTCATTGTTTTTTTAATTGTGGTCCTCATCCTCCATGGTAATGCTCTAGTACATCTTGAGTCCATCATGCAACCGTACACATCCCTACCAGTACTATTGACTAAAGTATAAAGAACGATTGCAATACCGCTTATTAGTACACGGCGAGGGTCAATCAGATTGTAACAATCAATCTGATTGGCCCTCGCCAGGGCTTTACCCGACTGGGAATCCCTCTCCCCACTACGCTCCTTCATGTCCCTGGCCAAGGGGGGTGGGTGGGGCTGTGGCAAGCACTTAGCCAATGAGGAGGCTTGGAAGGGGGTAATCCCCTCCCTGAGCCACCACACGGCTGGAGGCTGCCATCTTCCCCCGCCAGGGATCGAGCTAAGTGTTTTCCCTCCTCCACCCCAATCCAAACAATCCCCTCCCTACCCCACCTACCTTCCTTTTGGTCCATTTCGGGAGTGGACGCGCTAGGAACACTTCTGTCCCCAGCGCGTCCGCTCCCGATACGCGACATGTCATGGAAAAGAAGGGACTGCATGTAGTCACTTCTCTCCTTTCCATGCCGGCCATTTTTTTGTTTACTTTTTTTCTATTTTTTTTAATGGCTGCCATGGAAAGGGTTCCTCAGCAGCCATATTTTTTGAATTTTTTTTTCTCTGTTCCAAAACGCTGGAGTGTTTCAGAACAGAAAAAAAATGCTTTTAGTACCACAGTCTTATGGGCCAGGGTACTAATAGCAATAAGCCCTTCGCCGCAGGGGCATTACCGAGTCAGGTAAAGCTCAGAGTCCTTCATTAACTACGGGCCCCGGGGCTTTACCTTACTCGGTAATGCCCCAGCGGCTCGGGCTTATTGCTCAAGTGTGCATACATCACAGAGCAGGTTACCTTTTTTAATTGCAAACTGAACATACATTCTTTGTTATGCTGTCACTCCCACTTTCATCTTCCTGCCTTACATAGCACACCTGCCTCTTCTTACGCTTGTACAGTTTAGCTCTCACCACACCTTCCTTTTTACAATAGACATGCTAGGCGCGGACCCATGGGTGGAGTGGCATCTAGGGAACGCTGGCGATTTCCTGGTTGGCCTCTGTACCCTGGTCCTCTTTTGTGTGGTTACTCACTTTATTTCCAAATGTTATCATATGAATAGGGTTGGGCTTGCGGGAAATGTGTGATATGGGTCCACTTCGAAATTTATTTCCAGGGCCTCTTTTGGTTCCCAGTCCACCCCAATGTGGAACACATTTACGCTTATATGCCTGGCAAAGGAAGACCACCATGGTGATAACGGGCGCAATATATGTTTCTAGGTTGGAGTACTTCAGTCTATATCTTAATTTGAGTGTATGAGTGCGCACTCACAAATGGCATGCCAAAAATATAAACCTTACACTGCATACAAAGGGCATGTAGTACAGTTATTGCATTAAAACTGCAACATCCTAGTACATTTGAATGAAGGGTGGTAGGTTAGGTTGTGAGACCATTGGGGAAGAGGGCGGAACATACAAGTGATTGATCCCACAATGGAAACTACTTGACCAAGCATCTAAACTGTGCACAAAACTCCTATTTGGGTTGTGAATTTCATCCGATGTTATATTTCGTGTCTGTAATGTTGTCCAGCAAATTTGGTGCTGCAGAGTGTTTTCTTAGGCCTTTAAGTGCATTTGCACTAAAGTGTTTTTGTTTATTCTTGTTAATCTGTTTGCCTTGGACTTTTTCTTTGGACAGGAAAGTACTGAAATGATTGCACTGAGCTGCAAACGTATTTCCTGCTGCAGCCTTCATATTCTTTACAAGTGGGCAGCCAGGCTCTTCTGGAATCGTTTTTTTGATAGTGGACAAGGTTTTTCCATGTACTGAAATGATTGCACTGAGCTGCAAACGTATTTCCTGCTGCAGCCTTCATATTCTTTACAAGTGGGCAGCCAGGCTCTTCTGGAATCGTTTTTTTGATAGTGGACATGGTTTTTCCATGTCACTGAAGGCAGAGTTATTAGGTGTACTGAAATGGTTCAAGAGTCATGGAACTAACAAAATGGTGGATCTGCTTTTCAGGTAGAAATGGGCAGAAAATTAGAGAATGAGGAGAGGCTTGCTGGTAAAGTAACAGGGGTGACATTTCTTGAAACACATCTCTGAATTAACTGATGATATGAAAGTGAAGTTTTTAAAATATTAATGTATCTCCTAAAGAAGGAATTATCAGCTTAATTAAGGAATTAATGTCTCTTAAATGCAAGACATTAATAGTTTTGGGTGTTACTCAAAATTGTTGTGAAAACTGTATATGACATGAATTTGCAACCTATGGCTCGCCATCTCCTCCTAGCCCTGGCCAGCAGAGTCAATAATTGAAGAATCATGGCAGTTGTAGTCGATCACACAACGAGCCATATGTTGCAGACCCCTGCCGTATGGTGAGTGTGAATTTCCCCTAATAGTACTTGTTAATTTGCATATCCCCCTGAAGCTGGAGAAACGGCAAAGCACCTCCATTTTTTTTGGGGAGAAAATAAGAACGTTTCTTAGGAAAATTTGCAAAAATGTATGGAGATGCACACAAGTTTATATTTCTACATTTTAACTTGACCTCTCTACGGTTCTACTGCAGGTATTCCTCGGTCATACGTGGAGGCTCACGAGGACTACCTCCGCCGGGAAGCCAAGCAGATGAAGCGAGAAAGCACTCCCCCGAGAGGCCTAACCGAAAACTACAAGGTGAGGCCCCACGAGAATCTGTCAACTCCGCTGAAAATGAAAACTGCGCACGACACTCTGGTGGCCACTGTGAAAGAACCTGGGCGATCAATACATGAAATTCCGAGGGAAGAGTTGAGGCGCACACCGGAGATGCCCATGGCCACACGGCCAATGAAGGAGGGTTCGATTACACAGGTACGTTTAGGTGCATATGTTTTAATCCCCCCATAAACTGTGGAGGATTTGGGGCCTTCATCCTTGGTCTTTAGCACTAGTCTGATGCTCTTAAGGTGTCGACCAGAAGTATAGGATGTTTCATGTGGGTTGAATTTGAGCAACCAAACATTATTTGTAATCGCAAATAGCCGAGGATAACCTTTATCAAGTCCTGGCTTTTTATCAAATAACATGTTGGGACTTTGTTTTGCTTGTCCGTGATAACATTGGGTCAGTTCGTAACTCTGTTTGATTGCCTTACGCTGCCCCTTTATTTTCATGTTTTTTGACAATTTGGTGGCATTTGGGATATCAAGTGATTTGCCATAATTTACGGGCATATACATTTTTAATAAACATGAATGCAGAACATTTTTCCTACAATCTTCATATATTTTCTTGCAATGTGCACACTAAACTTTTTTTGCGCTGTTTGCATTTGATCTCTCAAATGACCATTTGAAGCTATCCTATTTCTAGACCGATGGAACGCTGCCAGTTTAACAGAGGTGAAACCATATCCAACTGTAAATCTGATCTGGAACGGAAGGTTACAGTGTGTTTGGGGTGTTTTGAACTGTACCTTACTCATACGTCCTGTCCCCTTTCTTCTATCCTTGTGGGTGTCCCCTGACACGTGGACAGTACTGGAACCTTGTGGCAGAGAAATAATTAGCTTCCCCTTTCAGTTTTGTATATCGTGTAGTCTTGGGCGTGGACATGCCTACCAGCCCTGCCCTCAGGCACCTCATCCCAGTCCTTTTTTTCTGCTTGGATGGGAATGGACCTGGCAGCTGGCGTTGGCATAATTCTTTGTGCTTTGTGTGCTTCCCTGTGTTCTTTTTCATCCTTTTGACCACCCTTCGGTGCCTTGCCTCCCCTGGCGCATTTCGGTCGTGCAAGGCTTTACCAGATGCGCCTTGTATGACCGATTTGTCCCGGCATCGGATCCCATGCACTTTGCCTTGAGTGTCTGGGCCTGATCACCGGTGGGATGCGTGCAGTGCCCTCATTCCACGTTATCTTAGGAATAGCTTGCCTCGGTGGAGTGAGATCATCAACACGTCCCCGCCAGATCATCTGAATGACTTGGTGTCAAGATGTTCGATAAGGCATCCCGGCACGGTGACTCCTTACTGGGGACTCAGTTGACTGGGAGGGATCTCTCAGACCCTGAAACCATTGACAGGCCTGAGTCTCCTGAGCTACCGGAAAACACACTGAGGGGCATATCAAGCCTCCCGTGCCCGGCACTGAGGGGCTATCCAGCTCTTCTACTGCACCTATGTGTGAGGGGCCTTCGGGCTCTACTGCCAGGCGTAAGAGGTAGAGTCCAGGTCTGGACGTGAGACGCTGACTACCAATTGTGCATCTCAGGGTTCCCTCCGACGTCGCTGCTAAATCTATGGGACCGAGCCACAAAAGACCAGTGAGCTTTACCCCTGCTAAGGACCTTGCGCTATACTCTGACTTCCCTCTCATTCCTCATGATGTGGCAAGGGTCCACAAAAGGGCAGTCAAACACGTGACAGAGCCTTTACCTCTGGAGATCAACACAAATATGGAAGGTAGGCGATGAGCTTCACCCTCTCCACCCGAGTGGGCCACGCAAGGGGATAGAAGTCCTGTCTTGCCGTGGGGTGTTAGCGGTCTACAGGCTTCGGGTGACTGCTCACCCCATTGGTATGTTTACACCAGCCAACCATTGGGTTATCCTATGCAGGTTCCCAGATACGACCAGCCAGCCAGAATGCCTAGCGCCTCAGAGGTCCGCCACCCGGAACCCACCACATGAGCCGCACAGGCTGCTTGCGAGGACATGTTCTTTGTGTGTTTCCTGATCCTCATGAAATTATAACAGATGATCTCAAGGACCTTATCAGAGACGTTGTACCTCAAATGCTGCAGCCCCCTCTCATGCCGCCACTGCAACCCCCAGGGGTGCCGGTTTCTCAGGCACCGGCAGTCTCACCTGCGCTCCCCGTGCAGGCTCAAATTCTTCCCCACCCCCTCTCCACTGCCACCACCTCTGCCTCCTCCCCCAGTCAGTTCCCACCACCCCCGGCACTGGTGCTGCAGGGCAGGAATGTTGGGGACACAGCCTAGCACCCAGACTTCTCCACCCCAGTCTCAGGATGATGTGGGGAATAGTATCGATGACGATGAGATGTCTGCCTCGGTCAAGGCATTTCAACACCGTCTGCAGGGAACAGCTGAATTCCTTGGGATTCCACATCCAGAGCAGGCGCAACAAAGCCAGGGATACCGCGGACGTACTGGCCCTCAGATCTGCAAGCAGGTCGAGCATTCCTCTCCGAAAGTATGCTCTGGTGCTGGCAAGGACGGTCTGGGAGAAGGAGAAGCCGAGGTCAACTCTCAGCTTAATAAAAGGATGGACGCCAGCTATAGGCAACAGTAGAGCGAACAGGTGTTATTGTTGACGCATACTTCCTCATCCATGGTAGCAGCATCGTCTATTTACTCTAAACCGTCTCAGTGGTTGCGTCCGTGACCAGCTGTTTGTCCAAGGACAATAAGCTACTGGAAATTTTTTTGCCACCAAATCGGAAAAAAGATGAAAATAAAGGGTCAGCGTAAGGCAATCAGAGTTACGAAGGGACCCAATGTTATCACGGACAAGCAAAACAAAGTCCCCACGTGTTAATTCATAAAAATCCAGGACTTGATAAAGGTGATTCTTGGCTATTTGCCATTACAAATGATGTTTGGTTGTTCAAATTCAACCCAAATAAAATCCTTCAGCAAGAATGTTTATCTTAAGGCAAGGCTGCATCTCTGACAGGCCAATGCCGACGCCATGGTGGCGGCTACTAATCAATGGTTGTGTAGGTTGATCTGTGACTTTCTCAAAGGTTTTCCGCTGTACAGGCAGTTGGCGTTTAACGATGGATTGGCAGAGGCTTGGATCGTTGTACAGGATCTCCTGAGGTCAACGATCCCACACATAGATACTGCCAGCAGGGGCAGCTGTGTGGGGGTAGATGCACAGAACCATTTTGATACATGCAACCAGGTTCTTCTCAGACGCCCATGATAGAAAACTCAACCTGCCCTTCGAGGGGTCATAGGTATTCCACTTGTCGACAAACGACGATCTTACAGAGAAAAACAGGTCTACGCAAACGGCTAAGTCTTTGGCTATTTTGATCAACCCAGATACCAAGCCTTTTTCCTAGACCCAAGGTAGGTTGGACCACAAACCTCAAGCTTTTGGGGATTCAAGGGATTTCAACATGCGTGGGCCCGTCAACCGGACAGATCTCAGAGCTCTCACAGGAGAAAGAATCGGCACACTATAAGGTTTTTTTCTGCTTCTCCTCCTCCGCACCTGCCTCTGATTACAAGAAGCAATCTTGTGGGGACTAAAGCACTCCTGTTGGGGTTCAGCTAACTCAATTTCTAGACAGCTGAAAGCGTTATTGCGAGAATCCCTGGATCCTCTCTGTGGCCTCCACGGGGTTCGGTCTTCCTCTCTCAAACCCTCCCCATTATTCCCCTCCACTGCTGCAGATCGGCTCACCATCCTTGATGAGGGTGATATTGCAACTTTGGAACATGCAAGCAGTGGAGCTGGTGCCTCATCAGGAAAGGGCATCTGGTTACTATTCCAGAATGTTTGCAATACCCAAGAACAACCAGGCGGGGGTAGGGGTAGTTCTGGATCTCTTGTTCTTCAATATCTCCCTCCCCTCAAATGCTTCAAGATGGTAACGCCAGCCCAGATAACAGAATCACTATGTGCAGGAGACTGGATGTGTTCCTTAGTCCTAGAAGAAGCGTATCTGCATGTCGCCATCTTCCAACTACACAGGAAATATCTGCCCTTCACGATTATGAAGCATCCCTTTCAATAAGAGGTGCTGCCATTTGGCCTGAATTCCACCCCTCGGGTATTCCCCAAACTGATGAACGAAATGGCTGGCCTTCTCAGAATGGAGGGCCACCACCTATACCCTTATCTTAATGACTGGCTGGTGAGGTCCAGTTCACCAAAAGTGTGCTCTGCATTCCTGCTATAGGCAAGCAGATGTTCTTCACCAGTTTGGCTTTCTCTCAATCTTTAGAAGTTGCATCTTTGGCTTTCACAGGACCTCCTGTTCCTGGGTATCCAGTAGGACACAGTGACACAAAGGGTTCACTCTACGGCAGAGAGGTTGAAGACTCTCAGGAGAGCAGTCTGCAACTTCCTACTCAATGCTACAACATCAGCGTGGTGGCTTCAACACTTGTTGGGGATCATGGCCTCTCTTGTCTTGACCAACCAGCACGCCAGGATCAAGATGAGAGGCATCCAGCTCCATCTAACGTCGTCATGGGACGAGGAGACGGGGTCTCAGGCACGTTTTTTATTCCACCTTTGCTTTACCCAGATCTAAAATGGTGGCTCGTCAACATCAACGTTGCGGTGGGGACTCCTTTAACACCCTCTGGCACTCCATGGTGGTGACAACAGATTTGTTCCTCCAGGGATGGGGGGGAGAGGGCCACCCTGAACGCCCATTCCATTCACGCCCCTTGGTCCAAGCTGGAGGCATGTTCCCACATACTTTTGCTGGAACTCAGGGCGGTGGGCTTGGCACTCAAAACTTTTCTACCATTAATCGGGGATAAAGAGGGCTTGGCCAAAACTGACAATTTAACTACTATGTTTTGCCCGAACAAACAGTTGGGGGGAGGGGGGCGAGATCCCAGTTGTCCTACATGGAGGCAGTCACCATCTGGGAATGGGCTCTGACACACAGCATCTGAATCAAGGCGACCCACCTCCCTGGGGACAGCAATATTGAGGCGAACAGATTACGCAGATTGGGGTACAACACCTACGAGTGGGTATTGCACAACAGCGCCCCGGTCCCTCACTTCGAGTGGTGGGGCTGTCTGGCGATTGATCAATTTGCTTCCCAGGAGCACCCCAAGTGCCACCTATTGGTTTCATGGGTAGGTCGTGGATCATTTGGCAATGCATCAGATCAGTTGGAACAACTGCCACTGTTAGTCCAGAGGCTCCCGGAACTTGTCAGGCCTCATGCTAATTCTGATGGCTCCTTAGTGACCCTCGAGGGCGAGGTTCTCCGGTATCTCTTGCAGCTCAAAACGCAGGTCAGGTCACTCGTCCAGTCATCAGCCGGAGGATTTCTTACACAACAACAGGGAGCAGTGGAACATCCGGATCCAGGCCGGTTAGCACTCTCAGCCTGGCTCCTGATCATTTGAGATTTGTAAGCGAGACCTCCAGACAAGAAAAAAAATAATCCTCGAAGGAAAAAAGTTTGCATCTCTTTGCAAGGAAAACAAGTTCATTTTGTATACAAAAAGGAAAGGAGTGACAGAGGGTCCCGTAAAACCAACTACAACAGAAATCTGTTAGTTCAAAGAAAACATGGCATTATAAGAAGTGACTTTGTCACTAATGATACACACAGTATACAGTGTTCATCCCCCACCCGCTTTGGCTACCACCTGTATACATAATACCAGTCCCCTCTGCTAATCTACCCCGACCCTCTTACACGTGGTCCCCTACTCGGTCATCTTGGGTTCCTACTGATAGGCGGCCCTTCTAGAATGGTACTCTTCCCACTGGCCTAGTCACATAGTGTGCACCTGGTCATTAACATGAGCTCAGTCGATACGTCTGGGGTCAAATTGGCCCTCTAGAATATTGGAGCACTTCTTTTGATATCAGACATGCAGGCACTCCCACCATGCCTCCCTGTCGTGGGACTACATTTGTTAGCATCACCTCTTGCTTCTTGTATCACACATTGCGGGATGCTTTACTCCTGGTTCCCCTTTATCAGCTGGCCCTCCCCAGAGCTTTTCCTGGCCTCTCGATGACCACACTAATCAGCCAGATTCTGATGCATTTAGGTATTCCATTTTATGGGAAGTTCAAATGGGATGGTGTTCATATGGAGGGCACTAATGCTCTAAATCTAGGCTGGGGTCTTTTGGCAGCTCAAGAACTTTACCCTGACTCACATGAGTTTGTCTTTTGGGACAGGCGCAGCCCTCTCCTTGCTCGGCCATTCACATAACTTTTTGGTTTCGCAGGCCCATTGCTTGATACATTTACAATTTCGGAGGCCTCTGTGTTCGGTTTCACTACTGGGGCTTTGGATGGGAAGGCGATTCAACTATGGTGCTACTTTCAGCAGGGACTGCACATAGTAGGCCTCTCTTCATATATGGCGGTGCCTCAGTATTTCTCAAGTTGGGGGACCAGGGCCTATGTTGATATCCTTGTACGCTACATTTCAACTACTGTACTTCACTATCACTCATGCCCTATTACCGTGCCTACCTATATTTCCACAACAGCTACAAAACACAATATTTTTTAATCCCACTTAAATTGTTTGCGTTGGGAGCTGGACGTCCATCCCAACAGATTAGTCTTTTCAGGTGTCAGCAAGTTAATTTACACACTATCCAGTAGGCCAGGATGGCATCCACTGGGGCACAATATACGAGTAAGTGGACCAGGGTCTGTCATTGGTCTCTTAAAGGGGGTGGACCCCCTTACTTGCTTTTCTCATTCTCGGCCCATCTGGCCCAATCAGGGGTCCAGGTAGACACTTGCAGTACATACTTGGCGATTATGGGTGCTTACAAGAACTCAAAGGAAGGCCTCCTCTTGGCGGCAAACCCTGTGGTCAATGCACACCTCGAGGCATTATCTAGATAGTTTCTATCTGTGCACAGACCCCATCCCATCTGGGGCCTGAATGTGGTATTGGCCCTCCAGTGCAGGCCATTCGAGCTGCTGGCTTCAGTTGATATGCAGCGGGTCACGCTCAAGGCAGTCCTGCTTTTAGCGGCAACATCTGTGCATCGAATGAGTGATCTTCAGGCAACTGTACACATGCAAAGCTTTCAAAGTATTACACAGTGATAACGTCTCCCGAACTCACCCGAAGTTCTTCCCCAAGTGGTCTCCCCCTTTCATCTGAACCAGAAAATGTGTTTGCCAGTGTGTTTCCCTAATCCTCATTCTGAGACAGAGAGATGTTTGCACTCTTTGGATCTGTGGAAGTGGCTCAAATTCCACCTATTGCAGAGCAGGCAGTTCAGGAAATCAGAAGCACTGTTCGTCACGTTTGGTGGCACCGCCCTGGGGAACTCAGGCATCCAAGGCCTCCATTGCCAGCTGAATGGTGGTGGCCATTTTGGAGGCTTATGCAGCAATGCACAAAAAGGTGCCTGCAGGTATTATACACATGCGATGAGAGCCAGGGTTACGTCAGTGGCTTTCCAGGGACAAACCTCTTTTTGCAGGCACTACTCTTTGGACTCCAGCTCCAGGAGGGACACAGAGTTTTAGCAGGCAGTTCTCAGGAACATCTTTGCCTCTAGTTAATTTCCACTCCCCGCCCTATTTTCGGTGGAATCACCCACAAGGATGGAGGAAAGGGGATGGGATGGGATGTATGAGTAATAAGTTACTCACCGTAATGACTAGAGTACTCATAGTCCTAAATCCCCTTTCCTCCATACGTCCCACCCTGAAGCCCCTGCTGGTAGGTCAAAATCTTAAAATATTTAGCCAGGTTTACTAGTGTGTGATGTGTAAGAAGGGGACTGAGGTGAGGCGGGAGAGGGCGGGGCTGCTAGGCGTGACCACGTCCAAACCCACAACCCTGCATGCTATACAAAATTTAATGGGGAAGCCTGTTTATTTGCTGCCAAAAGGTTCTGGCACCATCCCTGTGTCGGGGGACGCCCACAAGGATGCAAGAGTTAATTTAACAACTCAGAGAGTATGTGTGGGTCCCCACAACGCCTCCACAAACCACAAATCAGTGTCCAGTCCTGCCAGAGGGACAGATACTTTGTTTCTCTCTTGGAGTCCCCAAGACTCCCAGGTCAGGATTCCCCAAATGTACCCTGTAATCTTTTTAAACAAACCGGTCACCTTGTTCAGCTCCTTGCATTAACGTGCACCCTTTTGGCTGGTCCATTTTCCTTTTTAGGAGGCTGCTGAAGCCTTTCTATAATCCGGAAACAAAGGCTTGTTCATTCAGGTGTCCATATAAGTGATGAGCTCGGATTCAAAATCCAATGAGATTCCACAGCAAGACTGTGCCTAGTAAGCATGGAAACCATGGTTTGCCACACATGAGCATGGTCTCTTTGAGACTCCAGGTTGGGAACTTAGGTCAGCCATGGCCAGGTCTGGCCGATGAGTGTCAGGGTTTGATTCCTGAATCCACATCCTGTGTATTGCTTGAAAATGTTGGAATTTGGCAACCACTACATTTTAAGTTGTCACCAAATGTTTGCATGGTGCAGTGTGCTTGATTAGAGGCTACTTGTGCATCCAGTTTCTAAGATCTGTATAAGAATAGGGACATGTGTAGCACACCATTTGTCGAAAGCTACGACGTGTACCAAAGCAGCTTGAAGGACTTTCCCATGAACGACAAAGGCTCCGGTCCTTCACGATACAGTCTTGTGAAGTAAAATGGAACCTGAGAACTCCAGACCGCTCTCCAAAACCAAAGGAAATCACACAAGTGTTCCTTTTCTGTGCTCATTGAAGTTACTCACTGTATGAGCTTTACTTTCTTCTAACTGCATGGCCTCCATCTGCACTGCTTTATCCACCAAGTCTGCAATTTCGTCCATGAAAGTAGCGGCACTGATCCCGGGCATCAGGCACCTCTTTGTTCACTCCAGCCATGATTTTGCACCATCCTCATTGGCCAGGGCTACAGCCACCACACCGTTGCCTTCACAACTGGGCCATGTCTCGGAAGGTACTTTTGCCTCCAACTGTTACCTTATTGTTGGGCTTTGTCACATTAGGTGGCAACATACCTATAACAAAACATTAGGTATAATCCAGGCTCAACTGTGCCCTGTGCTGAATAGGTCTAGTTTTGGCAGCTCCCTTTCACTGTAACCCTGAGCTTTCTTTTTGGGGTTATCCTTTTTAACATTAGGTTTTTCCTCTGTTCTAAAAACCCTATCAGAAAACATTGAAAACTGAACTTGAAAGTCCCATTCGGTACTTTTAGTGACTTCTACGGAAAAGGGTCTTCGCTGCCCTCAGACATCAACCTACAACGCTACTCACCTGTGGCATAATGCATTACTGTTTGCACTAAAGCTATATAAATGATATATTTAAATACATTTACTCTGTAAATGGTCCCTTATTTTGTGTTGCTTTATGCCACCCTGTTAACTTCACTCCACCCGCCTGCGCTCTTGACACTGGCCTTTGCTGCCCTGCAGCAGCTTTACAACCTTATGCCCTACCAGTTGCCTATAACCTAGTGGATCATCTGATCCTTATTACTTGCTTCCATGGATAAACTGGTAAAATGGAAATGGCCACGAAATAGATAGTATCCTTTCTTGTGTTGCTGCATTGTTAGGAAAGATTTCTCTTTCCTGCACCTTTCCTTCCATTTTTATGGCCCCCCCAAACCTTTTGCTTTTGATCCTGACCTGTACTTTTTACAGTGCAGTGAAGCCTTAAGCTTCACTACGCTGTCTTTTGCTCATCTGTTATGGGGAAAAGGACATGCCCTTCAGGCTGTCAGTACTGGAAAGCATTGTTTCCCTTAGTCTTGCGACTTTGTTCCTACTTTTAGTAACTTATTATCACTTGTGATAACTTTTTATCATTATACAATGCATCTTACAATGCAGTACAATGGGGCACACTTTTTGTTTTCCCTAGGCTAACATCCAAAGGAGTTTTGGTTACTCTAGGTGTGCTTAATGGACAAGCTGGTGGCAGCAGTGACTTGTTAGCATTTTTTGGTGCTTTTTCGTTTTAGCCTTACTGTGTTTGGCTACTAACTGTAGCTAGTGTCCAAACATGGCTGTGCCACATGGTTTTTTGCTTGTCCTTGGGCCATCCTGTTCTTTAGACTTCTTCCTGGCCTGTGAGCCCGGGAAAATCCATATATGGACTTCCAGTGCCCAGGAAAGCAGTAGCTTCTGGAGGGCTATGTGTGTTTGCTGGCAGGATGTGGGCTGGGACTGTTTGGTTCCAATCCACAAACTGGTTTCAGTGTGCCTGAGTGGTATGCATGAGTCTTCCTGCCAGTGGTCCTGCTGGGGTGGGTGTTTGCACAATCTTGCTATTGGCTAGTGGGAGTTCCGGCTCTTACCTGTGTGAGAAACCTGAAGGTGTCTCACTCGCTAGTCCTCGTAATCTGTCATCCAGGTGGCCAGGACACAGCCTTCGCTTCTGGATCCAGTTCCTGGGGATACACCAGTGCAGGAGGATCACCTGGGTGAGGGGTCTTCGGGGAGTGGGACTGGGACACCGGTTGGCGAGACGTAGTATCCCCTTACCTGTAACACTGGTACCCCATCCTACCAGGTAGAATACTTAGGAACTCGACCCTCACCCCCTCTCCACTCCCCCACAACACAAACACTTTCTCATGGACAGCTCGCTATGAGAGAAAACGGACTAACACCCGAGCCGCATACCTGACATGACCCAATACAATGGTCAGGAAATTACTGACTATTACACACACCTGACTTCCATTACACTTCCCCACATTGATAAAAGGCGGAACACAAGAGCGCCAGCGAGAGCGAAGCACATGGGGAAGCAGCGGTTCCAAGATGGCAGTTTAATACAAGGCGAAATACGGAAAAACAGAAGGGCATCGCAAGGAGGTAAGTGCCCTTGACCTTTTCGTCGAGGAGCCGTTATTTTCATGAACCTTTGAGAATAGAAAAAGTAAGACCAGGAAACAAAGCTGAAGAATCCTGCATTGTGTATTGGCGGTACCTGGGGCTCTCCTCCGTCCATGGTGAAGGCAGGGAGAATCACTTGTTGCCGTGGTACTGTCCTTGGCTCCTACAACAAAGCAGCGCCAGTGAAGTGAGCGCAGCCGGTGGGTTGGGGAGACTGATACCAGACCGGTCTGTGTTGAAGCCAATGTTGCAAGCGGCAACATTGTATAGTGAACGCTGAAGTGAACATTGTATGAAGTGTATGTGATAATCAATGCGAGTAAAATTGAACCACAGATGAGTGATTGAACTTTGAAGCCAAAATACAATACCTTAGACAGAGTGGTCCGGCATCACCTGTGTGCTCATTCGAAAGTCTCTGTAAGGTATCCAACTGAAAGTTTGACAAAGAATTGTGAATTGGAGTGGTCCTGCAACGGGTCAAGCAAAATCCAGAGCACAATCGAAAGTCTTGGATGTAAATAGCGTAAAGAAAGTTGATGATGAAGTAAATGAAGTTGGTTCGATCCCGGCAGAGGGAGATTAGCTAAGAGCTTTTGGTTAAAGCAATTTGGTTTTAAAAGGTTACATTGAAATGGGTCTGATCCCGGGCAGAGGGGGACCCCGGGTGAAGCGAAAATCACCTAAGAAGGTTTTGTATCAAAGTGGTAGGTCTGAGCCCGGCAGAGGGGGACCCGCGGTGGATAGTGAATCACTTGAGAAATTGAGTACTTGTGAAAGCCTAAAAGGAAAATTACTTATTGTTTGTCACATCAGGCCCTCTGAGAGAAGAGACTTTGAAAGGCAAAGCGACTTGGGCAGGGAAGGCCCTGATGGTAATGAACTGTATCGTCGTGCTACAGAAGCCAGAGACACTGCTAAGCTCAAGTGTACTGCCTTGTCCCGTGCTGAAAATGTGGGGCAGGAGGCAACAGCCTGAACATCCTGGCATATCTTTTTGTGTACTCTTCTTTATTTTTCGTAACACTGTTTCTCATACTATTTGTATTTAGAGGTAAGGGTTGGCAATAGCTTTATTAGTATAGGCCCTTTTATTTTTACAAGACACCACTAGGATTGCGCTATTATTATTTGATTGTCGTAGCTTGCTCCCATCTGAAGATTAGGGGATTAGATAGGCGTTTTTCAAACCCTTTTTGAAGTTCAATGAACACCCTTGAACTCTGGTCAATTGTGTCTGTTTTACTGTTGATACCATGCCTTCCTTATACCTGGCTTTTAGGATAAGAAGAGGACACCTTGCACCCATTAGTCAGACATCCTGGAGTAACCTGAAGGAGCCATGACTCTTGGAGTGAAGGGAACATCCATCCCTGACGTCTGCTCGCTACCCTGCAAAGAAGAGTTTTCAGAAGTGTCCCGGGACCGTCCTGTGGCGATCCCAGGACCAGCTCAGAGTTTGGGCTACCGTGCTGCGGACGTGGCCGTTCCGAATTGCGACCTGGAACTTGGGGGACCATCAGCTTGTCCTACAAGAATTACCTCAGGAACAATTCAGAGTCCTAGCGTCAAGGGGACCCGTGATAGGAGGAAAGTCTGACTGCGACAAGTGAGGCCCTTTGCATCACTGTGCTGCGGTGACCACCATCCAAAACAGCTTACCTGACCAGAGTCAAGTCCTGAGAGGGGTCCTGCATCGAGGGATTTGCTGCATTCTGAGAGTCCTTTCACCGGTGAAAGACACCAACCGGAGATCAGCTCGAAAATGCACCCCTGCGATTCGAGGACTGCGGCTGATGGCTGGAAAATCAACCTCGGACCTTCTTCCATTGACCTGCCAAGTCCTGGGAAGAATCGGAGTATGGGGGGTAAGTTACAGTGGTTCTTACCTGCCCCTAAACTCACATTAAAAATGTTCCTAACTTTTACAAAACCTTTACTATACTTTGGTTTTACCATAGCTTGCTGGCACAAGCGTTCTGAAAGTTGGGACACTTCTGTTAGAATCCATTGTACTCTTACCCTTGTATCTGTTCACTGGACCCCAGAGACCCTACCCTCATTTTTTTCCAGCTTCACAAACTTTGTCGGAACTTTCCTGAACTTTTGGGCATAAGGGCCCAGACAACATAGGAAAGGACTTTTAAAGTCGAGGTTAACTCTCTGTGGGCCTGTAGTACATAACCCAAAAAGCACTTTCTTTTACAATGGTTTGATTTGTGATATGCCCTACTTCAGTGTCTTCATATATGTAATCTATTTCTGATGCTTGTGGATCTGCTTAGAATCACATGCTGTGCATATAGTCTGATATCTAGTGGTAATCGCAGAGTATTGCATCTTTTTTTCGAAGATGGAATGGGACGTCGACATAGGCTTGACCGTAACACTATCCCTAACATGTGTAGTGTACCCAAAATCCCTCACGCTTCGAGGTCCCACCAGATTGTTTTTTCCGCCAGCCTATTTGGTCGCTTATGCAGAGCTCATAAGAGTTTATATTGCTATATCTATTCCCACGGCCTACGGTCGTTTAGTCAACTTCAACGACCTTCGCGATGGCTGTATCGTGGGTTTCCTGCCCCCGCCAAATACATCTACAACTGCTCGGTGACTGCTGACCGTGTGGCCTCGGCCCTCAGGCCTGGCCTTTACAGTAGGGAGAGTGGGGCCCTGTTTCTTTCTTCTCTGTGAGAATGCATTTCCTTCACCCCGCTTTCTCTTCTCGGTCTTGCTGCCGCTAACCTCTGCTATGGAGAGTACTCCTTTTTAAATTCTGCCCGTCTTGTAACGGTCAAATTTCCCTGGGAAGACGATAGCCGATGCAATAATTATCTTCCTTGTGACCATGACGAGCGCTCGTGTAAGGCCTATAAACACTTTCGGCCTAAGACGCTGAAAGACAGGCGGACTAAGCGATGGGCGGTTTATGCTATGAAGGCCAAAAAACTACCCCCCCCCCCCCGGCGCTTCGGACGAGGAACCTGTCAGCAGCCATGGCTCTGATTCGGAAGCCATCAACCTTTCTGCAGAGCCTACGCTCTCCCAGGTGCCCGTCCACGGCCCGATAAGCAGACCGTCGGCACTGTTAAGAGGAAGTCCCACCCCAGCAATAAGGGCACCCATGCGCCACGTGTACTTAAGCACACAAGATGGTACCTTCCGAACCTCGCAGTTCGGCTCCCTCTCCTCAACCGCACCAGCGCCATGCAATGGCATAAGACTCCTTCTGGAACGGGCGGTCGTCTTAAAATGTCAACGGCCGTCGACTTGCCGTCCACAGGCGCTTGATCGCTGAAGGACTCTTATGGTGTTGCCGGCCGCACTTTTAGGTGTGCTGAAACCCTCTAGGCCCTCAATACAGCTTCTGAAGATTAGCAAGAAGCTTTCGGATGCCCATTTGGAGGCCAAGGACTACAAAGGCATCCCCTCTCCCCGAGAGTCCCCCAAGCCTCTTTCTAATGCCTTACATAAGGGTTCATCCTCTTCTAGGCAGCCTTTCCCACCTCCTGACCCTTCAGCTTTCTCAGAATGGACTAGGTAGAGGTTTGAACAGTGTATGTCTAAGATGGCTGAGTTTGACGTTTCAGACCAGTATGACGGAGCCTTAAAGAGACCTAGGGAAGTGTACTCTTGCCCCATCCCCTCTAAATTTCAGAAACTTCCCTCCCCTGGTGCCCAGTTTTCCTCTTTGAAGAAACCACAGGGACACCACAATATCTTTGGGGACATCCCTGATGGCCCGACCCAGGACGATTCTTATGAAGGGTTTAACCTTCATGATCAAAACCCAGACTGGGATCAGGCAGAGGAGCAGGGCTCGTGGCACACACTGCCACATACCACTGACCCAGGCTTCATCTGTCTGGATCCCCCTACTACTGCTCCGCAGAGAGATGCGTCGGCCATTGAAGACCAAATGCTGTTCAACTCCCTCTTAAAGAGAGCAGCCGACTATTTGAAAATTACTACGAACGAAGCCGCCCCTGACTCAGACATTGTGGTGGACATCCTCAAGGAAAAGACTCTGGTTAGCCAAGCCATCCCCTTATTAAATTCTATTAAAAGATGCCTGGCCCCTTCTTTGCTGTCCCAGTCTATTACACGGGCAGTCAATCCCCTGGGTAAGCGGGTCACCGCCTCTGTGGCCTACTCCACAAGGATCGCAAATAACACCATCGTCCGACATCTAGTGGAAATCACAGAGTATTGCATCTTTCTTTCAAAGATCGAAAGGGACGTCGGCATGGGCGTGACAGTAAAACTATCCCTAACGTGACTTGTAGTGTACCCGAAATCCCTCATGCGTCGGGGTCCCTCTGGTTGTATTTTTTTCTGCCGGTGGAGCCTTATAGTCAGCATGAGCGAGTACGGAAGAGAGAAGATGTAAGAAGTCCATATTCCTTCTATTCCACGAGGGGACGTGGGGTGGCCGCATCCGAATCTAAGCAGGTACAATCATCAGAAATGCTATTACGGTGAGTAATCCGTGTCTTCTGATGCTTGTGGATCTGCTTAGAATCACATGCTGTGCATAGTCTAGCGAGCAGTACCCAGAGATGATTGTGGGATCTGTGAAGGAACAGTAGCAAAGAGATGTCTTAGCACTGCTTGTCCCACCTGCGAATCAGTCCTAGAGTGTGTATCCAGGCAGTAGTGTTCTGTAAAGGTGTGTACAGAACTCCAGGTTGCTGCTTTGGAAATGGATTCAAGGGGAACATTTGCAATGAATGCTATGGTAGCCCCTGTGCCCCGAGTCGAGTGTGCTTTAGGCGCAAAGGGTAGATCTCTCTTGGCAAGAGTGTAACACAGTGTGATGCAATTTACAATCCACTTGGAAATAGCTGATTTAGAGATGGGGGTCCCATTCTCTGTCAGCTACCACTGAAACGAAGAACTGATTTGCTTTTCTTAGTCGCTTTCTTTTCCAGATAGTAGGTTAGCTCTCTCCTTACATCCAGTGTGTGGAGGCTTCTTTCCACCACATCACTGGGGTTCTGGAAAAAGGTGAGTCGTTATATGAACAGGTTTACATGGAACTTTGAGAGACAATTTTGGGTGCATAGCGCGGGTGTGTGCGCAAAACCACCTTGTCTTTGTGAATCATGACAAATGAGTCCTGAACTGAAACCGCCTACAGTTCACTAAATCTCCTTATAGAAGTGATCGCCATCAGGAAGGCGGTCTTGTGCTTTAAGTCTAGCCTTGGGCATTGCTTCGGAGGGAGGTCCCATTAGTCTGGTCGGGACAACATTCAGGTCCCACCTGGGAGCTGGGTTGGACATGGGGGGGATGAGCTCTTTTTACCCTTTCCATAAAGGCTTTCCACCATGAAACCTTGCTCTGGGACGTGGTGTATGCCGAAAGTGCGGCTAAGTGGACTTTAAGAGAATTGAAAACCAGTCCTGAATCGTAACTGGTGAGTTAGGTAAAGGACAATATCTTTAGGTGAGCAATCAGTAGGATTGATGCCCTTGACATTACACCAGATAACAAAGCGCTTCCATTTGTTGGAGTGGCAATGTCTGGTGGTAGGTTTCCGTGCCTCTCTGATTATGTCCATTCATCTCTGTGGGAGCTGAAGGTGTCCGAACTCTATGACCTCAGGAACCAGGCTGATAAGTTGAGTTTGAGGGCATGTATTTAGTGTCTCTCCCTGCTCTTGAGACAGCATGTTGTACAGGAACGGCAGCTTCCTGGGAGGGGAGACTGACATTGCCATGAGATGGGAGACCCAAGGTTGGCAGGCCCACATAGCGGCAACCAGCATTATCGTGACTGATTCTTGGTGCATCTTGTGCTCTGTTCCATTGAGCAGGGGAATCGGGAATAGGGGGGGGGGGCAAAGCGTAGACAAATCTCCCAGACCATGTTATCCAAAGACGTTACCTTAGGAGTGGTTCTGTAGGTACCTGGAGGCGTAATCTGGGCATTGGGCGTTCGCCAGAATAGTGAATAAGTTGATCTCTGGAAAGCTCTATTCTGCGAAGACGCAGAGTAAAATGTCCTTCTGTAGCCGCCACTCGTGTTCTACGGGTAGGAGGAAGTCTCTGCTGAGTATGTCTGCCAGAAGATCTTTCCCCCAGAACATGTTGTGAAAGGAGGAACATATGTTGTGTTTGAGTGCCCACTTCCAGATGTTTTGGGACAGTTTGGACAGCCCTAGAGAGTGAGTGCCCCCTTGTTTGTTTAAGTAGTACATGGCCGTAGCACTGCCCATGAGGACTAAAACTGTTTTCTCCTGGATGTGTGTCTGGAAGGCCTTCAGGGCCTTGAACACTGCTAGCAGTTCCAACAGGTTGATATGATGGGATGCTACTGCTGGAGACCACACGCCGTGCGCCGTCTGTTGAAGGAGGTGAGCTCCCCAACCCGTTACAGATGCGTCTGGTGAGAGTGGTTTCCACTGACTGGGTGGTGAAGGTTTTCCCTGCAAGAGGTTTTCCCTTCACCATCACTGCAGAGACTGCACGAGGGCTGCCGAGACAACCACTAAATCGTCCCACTGCCCGCTGGCCTGACACCATTGGCTTGAAAGCCACTCTTGCATGGGGCGCATGCGCAGACGGGCATGAGGAACTAGGTAGATGCGGGAAGCCATCATCCCCATCAGTCGCATGGCTTTGCGTACGGTCACCTAGTGACTGGCTACATAGGGAGGGATATGGAACAGCATGTTTTGAACCCTCTCGTTGGAGGGAAAGACAAGCCCGTCTTTTGTCCGAATTAGAGCCTCCAGAAACTGTTTGACCTGGCTTGGTTTTAGGCTGGATTTTTTGTCGTTGATGGAGAATCCTAGGCTGAAGAGGAAATTTACCGTCATCTGGGTATTTGTCGGGCATGTTCCTTACGAATCCCCTGTTATGAGCCAGTCGTCGAGGTAGGGATAGACTGGGATGGACTGCCTGTGCAGGTGAGCCGATACTACCGCCAGTACCTTTCAAACATGCTTGGGGCTCAGGCAGTGCCGAAGGGGAGAACCTTGAACTGAGAGATGAATAAAAACCCCAGACCCCACTCCCTACTGTAAGGACCAGGCCAGAGGGCTGAGGACACGCTATCGACAGTGGTCGAGCTGGTCACAGTCGCCGAGCAGTTGCAGATGTCGGCAACGGCAGGAAACCTATGAAGCAGTCGTCGAGGAGGTTGTCAAAGTTGACTAGACGACGGTAAGCCATGAGTAATGCATGTCAGTCATGACGTGATACATCCAAGAGGATTTTGCTAATATTTGTGTTTTGTAAGGCAGTGTAGCACAGGTGCTATTGGTGGCATGCAGAGCGCAAAGCTATGTGAAGGGTGTGTTGGATAAAGCAAACGCACCTATTAAAAAAGATCAATTTAAATTGTCAAATGGGAATGCTTCCCTATCACAAGTGTCGGCTGTCACATGGTCATTAGAGGTGAATACATCAGACACCTTCAACAGTGAAAATATATAGGTTTGAAACCACGCAGTGTATTCCACTGCTTATGTCGTCTACATGTTGAAATGCCTTTGCAGCAAGTTTTGTGTTTGAGAAAGCACAAGCAGTGAAGGAGTGCATCAGCCAGAACGTCCGGTATGAGAAATATAAACAGGTATACGTTTTCTGATTGTGAAACATTTCCCATTTCGAGAGTTCCAAGTGCTGGAAAATAATTTATTTGGAGATAAATCGGTCTAAAAGGTTACAACTTATTTTGATTTCCTGGATTCCTTAATGGCCTGCTTGAATTATTACTAGAACCTTTCCTGTTTCCTACATGATGACAAATGCAATGAATTGGTGGACTTGTAATTCTCGAGTGGCGACAAGTTATTGAAGGTGGGCAAGTAAATCATAGAGTTCAAGTTAAGATTGTCTTGAGTGGCAAACAAGTCTGTGTCTATGTTGGAAAACCTGCCATGGGGCTTTGTTGAAAGTGGTTGTGAGACAACAGGGAAGCAATAATAGGTCCAGGTTTTGTGGCCATTGTAATTAGGATATTAGTTTTAAAGCAGTTTGCTTTCCTTTGGTATAGATTTGGTAAACTATTTCAGGGCATATACAAATCTATGGAATGTTGTGGAAACAAAGTGGTTGCATGCTGCTACTGAAGTGGTCTTAGCACTACTGTGGTGATGCACCCAGTGATGCACCCAGTATAAGATTCAATTAACATAACTCGGCGAGAAGCCGGTTTTAGCGTCATTTTGACAAGTGTGTTTTTTTCTTCTGACTGTATGTTGGCCTCTGCACAAAATTCTTCTTTGAAAACTGAAGTATGTAGTCTGTTGTGAAGGGCAAGTACGGTTGGTCGGGCATAGCCTCCAGACTAGTGAATGTACATAGAGAATGAGTCTGGTTTGGGTTCAGGGTTGTTTTTAGGGAGAATTCTCAGAAATGTGTTAATTCCCTTCTACCTTGGAGACCCCCAGCTCTTTTGCTTTACTTTAGTTAGAACTTTTAATTTATTTTTATTCTGGAGAGAGTGAGACCCTTTTCCCACTCGCTCATGTATTTTTCTTTGATTTGAACACTGTGTTTCTTTTGGTTTTGGAGTCTGACAAACTCCATAGGCATCATCATTTTATATTGTGACACACAGCACCTTCAGTGCAGTGGAACAGGGAAGTCTTCCAGATTTCCCCAAAGGTTTAAATACTGTCTCTTGGTTAAACTACCGTTTCCAAGAGCAGTAAAGTGAAATTGTCTTTTTACTTAATTTTTGTAACTTTGTAGACCCAACTCACACTATCTTCTATAGAGTTCTGGAGGGGTTACTTAGTTTCTCCAGCATGGGGTCTGGTATGGATTCACATGCTCATGAATATTCCCCATCGTCGGGCTGGGAATCCTCGGTAAAGAAAAAATCAGTATCAGTTTCATTTCTGATCTGTCTTTCGTAGTAGTAACCAATCACTGATCTCTGCGTCATACTGACCACAGCCAATGACTGCCCTCTACCTAAGACCCGCCTCTGGCAGCCATCTTCAGACTTTTACCGCACGTTCAAGTGCTATTTTTTCACGTTTTTTTCTCAAAAGAAATGTCTCTTTTTCGGTCAAAAGAGCCTCAAGCTCCACCGTTTCTTCATCCGATCAACGGGGACCCGTGTCGGATTCGTCTACGCCCCTCAAGGGTGAAGATTTCGTCGAGCCACGCTTTTGGAGGACTCCAGAAGTTTCTCAGGGCCATCTCGGACATGGCCCAGGAGAAGGGAAGCTCGACGCCCGGAAAGCTCTTCAGGGTCTGCCCTGGATGCCAGCTTCAGAATGTCTTTAAGGAGGACGAACACTCCCTTTGTCTTTACTGCCTACATGAGGACAAGACGTACGTGGAGAAGGACTGTGCGTTTTGCGGCAATATGTCGGAGCGGACCATGAAGGACCGCCATCAACGTCTCGCCAACTGGCTGGAAAGGAAGAGCCCGTCGGGCGAGAAAAAGAAGTAGTAGTCCGAGCGGTCTTCGAAGACCTTTGAGGACACCCCGGCGACGGGGGTCCAACACAAGGCCAAGCACCGCGAGTCTGCTGGCACCGGGAGCGCCGAACAGTCGGGCTCTACGGGCACCAGGCAGGGCGCATCCTCCCCGGCACCATCAACCACGAGCCAACGCTCTGGTTCGGGTAAGAGGAAGGCCGAGCACCCGGCGAAGCTCCTGGAGAGACCCCGGTCGAGCTCGAAGGCCCCATCGGAGGGGGAGCGAGGCAGTGACCCTCCCCCCAAGGAGAAGGCGGTGAGCGCACCTAAGGTGGTGAAAGCCTTAATCCATCCGGCCAAGGCCTCTATCGAGACAGTCGCGGCGGCCCTGGCTCAGCCTGTGGAGGCTACACCAGTGGTGGCGACCTCGGGGCTCAGTCTCCCTGCCACCGCGGAGGGAGTCCTCTTTTATGCCCATCGACAGGACCCCCGTGAAACCTCCCGACGGAGAAGAAAAAGGGGGGCAGGAGGTCGTCATGGATTCGGCCTCAACCTCTGAGGAAGAGCTGATCGAAGTCTTGAGCCACGGCGTTGGCGTGGAAGAAGTCCAGCCCGTCGGGAGGGACCCCGACGTAGGAGACGACGATAATGTCGAGGGTGCCGACGGGGCTCCTGACCGCCCGTCGGAACCCCCTCAACCAGTGCCGCAAGACAACTCTGCGGCCATTTTGTTGGCTATACAGTCCTTATGCTCGGAGATACTGCCGTTACCACCAGCGGAGGAACCGCTCCCGACGGGGGACCCGGAGCCAGGCCCTTCTGGGAGCCCTCCCCCTAAGAGAAGAAGGATTCTTCCTCCACCTCCTTGTCAGCCATCGCGCCCTGTTCAGCCTTCCTCCCCGTCCACGACAGGTGGGGATGATACGGGGACTGACACGCCCGCGACGGGTACAGACGACGAGGTGTACAACGAGGATCTGCCGTCGTCACCTCCCACCCGGGCTTCCCCGCCCGACGAGATTGGATCGTTTCACTCCATGATCGCCAGGGCATCCGAGCTTTTCCAGCTCTGCCCGGAAGAAGGTTTCCTTTATCAACGACGCGAGGCCAAGAGGAAGACGGTCCTCTCTGTACCTCTACTGGACGATATTTGGGATGAGGGCCTCGCCCTCCTCAAGAACCCATCCATGACGCCGGCTAGAAGGGATCGGTACGAGAAGAAGTACTGGGTCCCGGACGCGGCCCCCTTGTGCCTTGGGGCACAGCCGACCCCGGACTCGGTCGTCTCCGCGGCGGCCAGGAAGAAAGTGGGGGGGGCGCGGCCTCTACGTCGACCTCCCCGCCGGACGGCGAGGGAAAGAAATTAGATACGATGGGACGCAGAGTCATCTCGTCTGCAGCGACGACGATTAAGGCGGCCAACGCCTTGGCTATCGTAGCCCGCTACGACAGGGAGTTGTGGTACAAACTGGCCCTCCTGCTGGACTTCCTACCGGACGACAAGAGGGCGGAAGCCCTAGAGATCTTGCAGGAAGGAGAGGTGGCGTCGGACCACGCCATTACGATTGCGACGGACATCGCTGACACTGGATTTCACCAGTTGGGCAACGGCGTGTGCCTTAGGCGGCGTGGATGGCTCAAGGCTACTGACTTCTGTCAGGACGTGCAGACCAGAGTCTTGGACATGCCGTTCGACGGAAACAACCTGTTTGGGAAAACAGTGGACGACTCCCTTCAAGCCATCAAGGCAGACACGGAGACGGCCCGGGCTCTTGGGGTTCTCCAGCAACGGCGGCCGCCCTTTCGGAGCGGCAGAGGCAAACAGGGTGCCTCCAAAGGTTCCAGCAGCGGATTTTCCACCTACCGTCAAGTGGCCCGTTCGTCGTCACAGGAAGCTTACAGGGGACAAGGCAAGTCAGGCGGACCCCGCCGTCGTCACCAAGGAGGACAAGGCGGCAAAGCCTCATCTAAGCAGGACTGAACCGGCCGTGGGGTCGGGCCCCCACCGAAGCACCCCGGTGGGAGGCCGGCTGGCGAGCCTCGTCAGCGTGTGGGAGTCCATCTCCACCAACCGTTGGGTGCTGGATGCCCTGGCTCAGGGTCACACGCTCGAGTTTCTAAAGAGGTGCCCGCGCGTCCCCTCTGTGGCCAGGAAAGAACATCACGTCCCTCAACTTCCCTTGGAGGTAAAGGCGATGCTCAAGAAGGGCGCCATCGAGCTCGTCCCAAAGAGGCTTCGGGGCTCTGGAGTTTACTCAAGATACTTCCTCGTGAAGAAGAAGACGGGAGGATGGCGTCCCATCCTGGACGTACGACGACTGAACAAATTCATCAAGGCACAGAAGTTCCGGATGGTCACCCTCCAACACGTCCTGGGTCAACTGGAGGAGGGCGATTTCCTGTCGTCGTTGGATTTGGAGGATGCCTACTTCCATATTCCCATCTTAAAGGGACACCGAAAGTTTCTCAGGTTCGTGGTCCAAGGGCGTCACTACCAGTTCAAAGCCCTTCCCTTCGGATTGAGGTCGGCACCCAGGGTGTTCACCAAGTGCCTCGCACCGATGGCGGCGCAGCTGCGCCGAGAGGGGATCCATGTCTACCCCTACCTGGACGACTGGCTCATCCGAGCGAAGACGAAGGAGCTCGCCGTGGAGCACACGGCAAGGACCGTCCAACTACTCACGGACCTGGGATTCTCCATAAACTATGCCAAGTCCCACCTGGTGCCCGCGCAAGACACACTGTTTTTGGGAGCGAAGCTCGACACAGTGTCACTTCTGGCCTCTCCGTCGGAGGAAAGTACGAGGGCCATCCTGGGCAAGGTGCAACAGCTGTCGACCATGGAGGTGGCCAGGGTGAGGTCCATCAAGTCCCTACTCGGCATGATGTCATCGTGCATCTACCTTGTGCGCCTATGCAGGCTGCGGATGCAACCACTGCAGGAGTTCCTCGACGCCCGTTGGATGCAAACGGCGGGCAGTTTCGAGGACAGAATCGCACTCAACGAGACTTTCTGCCAAGCAATCCAGTCCTGGGGCACCCGCGCGCACCTAGCAGCGGGCATGGACTTCCAGACCCCGGCACATCAGGAAACGGTGACTACGGACGCCTCCCTGGACGGATGAGGAGCGCACACCGGAGATCTTCACGCAAGAGGCCTTTGGTTCCCGGAGGAGAGGTCTCTGCACATCAATGTCCTGGAGCTCCGAGCCGTTTTCTGGGCCTTCAGTTCGTTCCGTCCGTCCCTCAAGGGCAAGGTGATAAGGATCTTCACCAACAACACCACCACAATGTTTTACATCCGGAAGCAGGGGGGCACCAGATCCCCAGCCCTATCCAAGGAAGTGCAGGATCTGTGGCACTGGGCTGTCACCCAAGGGATATTTCTAGTACACTTCCATCTGGCAGGAATAAAGAACACCATCGCCAACTCACTCAGCAGGGAGCTGCGCTCGTGCCACGAGTGGGAACCTCAGCAGGATCAAGTGGATCTCCTATTCCGACGATGGGGCAATCCACAGATCGACCTATTTGCGAGGTTCGTCAGCAGGTTTCCCCAGCCGGGGAGCATGGGCGATGCCTTCTCATTCCCCTGGGACGGCCTATTCCTGTATGCGTTCCTGCTGTTGCAGTTGCTGCTGTGACTCATCAGTCAACGTGCAGGATGATCCTCGCACCGGCATGGCCGAGGCAGATTTGGTTTCTGGACCTTCTGGACATGTCAACGTCCCCCTCCCCCACCCGTCAAACTGCCGACGGACGCAGATCTTCTCGCTAGAGAAGGAGGCGCCATCCTCCACCACGAGCCAAGGTCGTTGAACCTGAAGGCCTCGCTCCTGCAGCACTAGAGTTTTAAGGGTACGATATCCCGGCAGACTGCAAGGAGGTGCTTGTAAAGGCCAGGGCATCCTCGACTCTCAAGTGCTATGGACACAAATGGAAAAGGTTCTCTGTCTGGTGCCGGGCACAGATGATTAACCCTCTGCGGATTTCGGCCCCTCAAGTGCTGCCGTACTTGCTATCGCTGACCATGGTGGGGCTGGCACATACCTCCATCAAGATCCATATGGCGGCTATCTCCCGCTACACCAGAACTCCGGGGCGCTCGTTGCTATGGTCCCATTGCCTGGTGAAGGAGTTCATGAAAGGACTGTTCCGATCGTTCCCGCCGGTGAAGGCTCCGGCCGCAGCGTGGGAGCTTAACGTGGTGCTGACCAGGCTCATGGGGCTGCCATTTGAGCCGCTGCATTCGGCACCGTTGAAGTTCCTGTCGTGGAAGACAGCTTTTCTTGTGGCCATCACCGCCACACGACGAGTGGGGAGTGGGAGAGATCCAGGCCCTCTCCTGTAAACCTCCATACATGACATTCCACGAGACGAGGGTGGTGCTGAGGACGCACCCCTCCTTCATGCCCAAGGTGCCGTCGGACTACCATCTCAACAACGAGACCAGTGATTGGTTACTAGTAGAAAGACAGTTCAGAAACAAAACTGATTTTTTTCTTTACCGTGGATTCCCAGCTTGACGACGGGGAATATTCATGAGCATGTGAATCCATGCCAGACCCATGCTGGAGAACAACAGTTACAGGTGAGTAACTTGTTCCTTCAGCAACGTTGAAAGCTTGCTTGATTCTTGCCTTTGTAATTTCATTTGTCCCATAGATCAGATATTCAATGATCTGTGTTGTAATATCGCTTGTTGCAATATTCACAGAGATGTGAGGTTGTTACGTTTGTCAACTTGTGCAAATCGTTTATAATCAACTTCTCACACCTTGGTGCACCATTAAAGAGTTTTTTCTTTTTGCACATTGTTTTATGCATCCTTGGAGGCAAATCAAACACCGACGTATCTTTGACAGATTGATTTAACATGCAAGCAGCAAATAAAAGTTTGACTTTGTTTTTCTCTTCCTGTAGGGTACGCCTCTCAAGTACGACACTAGTTCGTTGTCTGTAAGTGCCAAAAAGCATGACGTGCGGTCAATCATCGGGAGCCCCGGAAGAGCATTTCATTCCGTTCACCCGCTGGATGTCATGCAAGACCCCAGGACTCTTGAAAGAGCATGTTATGAAGAAAGCCTTAAAAGTAGGAACTGTCCTGTCACAAACTCTGGGGGGTCAATCACTAGGGGAGCACCTGTCATTGTGCCTGAGCCAGGCAAGGCTCGCCATAGCCCACTTTCGTATGAGGACCATCAGGCAGCACATGGGGCTGTCTACAGTAGTCACATGCCAAGGGGCTCTCCGGTACCTTCAAGGGAACAGGCACAGAGGCAACATGAAGGTAAATTCTTTCGAATCTCAATATGCTTTTGTGGCTTATGCATGGTTTTCTCAAAATGTAAGAATGTTTTTAGAAATCTAAGGCAGCCTTTGATGTTATTTAGGTTATGCTTGTCGTAGAATGTTTTTCTGCACCTTAGATTTGACCAAGGCGAATTATCATTTGGATTAAATAAATGAATTCTTCATGATGTGTTTGGGCTTAATGATATGTTAATCGCCCCATGTAACTCTCCATTCGTTGTAAGGTAATAATATCCACCTAAAAATAACTCTATACCCTAATCTTGACACACATCACCCTGGTAATAATCTCGACATGGATTTAATAGCTCCCTAGTAAAATATCAACATTAAACATTTTGGTCACACCCTTAATCAAACCGTCCCCACTTCTTCTAGAAATTATCATTACTATTCTAAGTCCAGCCTGAGTATTTTTGGGGCAGTTGTTTAATGTTGCTCATGACATATTTCATGTTGATGTTTTGTGTACAGAGGTATTGCATGACTGTTGGTTATTGCTGGGATGTTTGTTGAAATAATAGTATGGGGGCTTTTGTGTGGAACCTTTGACTGCATACTGCTGTACTCCTACGTCCCGTCCCCTTTCCACCATACTGCATGGGCGTTTCTCGCCAGGGACGGGAGACGGAACCTTTTTCACCAGAAAAGTCGTCTTCCCCTTTAAATGTAGATGCACGTGGGGACGGTGCTCCTGGGTTATGCCTCTGGACTAGTAATTCCATGCGGTGTTCCCCAGAGAAGTACTTTTGTCTTCTCGTTTCCTTGTACTTAACCAGGCACCCCTGTCCTCTGGCACCACACTCCTCCCCAGTGCATGTCCAGCCTGCGAGGGGCTCTTCCCCACATCCGACCCCCACGCTCTCTACCTACGCTGCCTTGGCCCCGACCACAGCTGGGAGGGCTGTACTCCGTGCAAATTGCTGACACCACACGCTCTGAAGAACAGATTACAAGGCATAAATTAGTTTTGAAAAATTGATTAGCCAAAATTGCTAAGTAAAAAAACAATTGATTAGCAATCCAACCTAAATGATTAGATATTTTGAAGCTTTATTTTTAAAGGGACAAGCAGTTAATTGCAACATGGCAATTGCCTAAATAACACGCAGTTTCAACTAACAAAATGTTTTACAAAAGTAATCTCTGGCCTTTTTAACTTTGCAGCACAGGCACTATTCATTTATCACATGGATATTTAAACAACGTTTAGAAGGCCTCATGCCTGCAGGTTGTTATCCGTGCGGGACAACTTCTAGCAAATGGCTGGGAGTAATGTATCTCCAGCCAATCATCGGGCAGGAGAAAAATCATAGCACAGAGCACCTCACTGAGAACACAGCCTGCAGGCATATGCCTTCTAAATGCTTTTTGAAGCGTGCGGGGCCTTTCAACCTTTTCCATTGACAGGGGTCCAAGCCTGGGAGGGTCCACCAGCAACTGTCCCCATGTTGGTAGTCAGGAATCTTATGACATTGCAACATACTTCTTATATTCCATACTTTAAATGCGTAATTTGCAGTGCACACATTACACACATAAACTGCATTTACTGGAGCCCTTTGGGCCATCACCTTCCTTGGGCCTCCTCGGTTTCTAGAAGGGTTATCACCTTGTTGCCTTTTAAGCCGGGTGGCTTTAGAATAGACTGTTGCTGCTAAAGAAGGATCAATAGCTTTTCAGTGGAAGTTTAGTGTTTCAGTTGCCCGCTGTTTGGCAGTCTTGTGATAATGTGGTATTAACCAGAAGCCACCCCCACGCCCCATCACTCCCTGGCTGTATTCATTAGAATGTGCATTTGGTTGTATTATTTCCTTTGTATGTATTTGTTCTAATTTAATTAAGTGTAAAAGTTACTTGTAAACTGTAAAACACTTTTTTAAAAAAAGTTTGCAGACTTTTTCCCCACTTCAGGCTAATGGGCCCCCAAACATCAGAATCAAATGGGCCTGCACGAGCCATGACATATCTTCAGCTGGCCCTGGTGCAGTCTGGCTCTTCAAAGACATTTAAATGGCCTCATGACTGTAGGTTGTGTTTTCAGTGCCGTTGATGACCATTAGCAAATGGCTGGGAAGAGTATATCTTCTACCAATCATCGGGCACGAGAAATATTATTTCCAGACACTTTATAACACACAACCTCTTGATAATACAACATGCAGGCAGACCCGCCTAACCTCGCCCGATTCTGTCTTATTTTTAAGTAGTTGTCCCCATTTTCAATATAGGGAAACGCAAGGATTGAGTTTACAGTCATTATAGAAGCTGGGCTGCAGAAGTCACAGGGTTTTTGATTTTCAAATGTAGGCAGGTCTGCCTGCAGGCATATGACCTTGTATGTGTTTGAAGCACGATGTGTAGACAAATCACTGCACTCCTACGTTTCAAAGAACATTAAGAAGGCTATGCCTTCAGGCAGAGGGGCACTTGTGCCTCTACCCCCTCTCCGTTCTCTTTGAACAATGGGGGAAGGAGTGTCATTTTGCAACCAAAAGGAAGCTGGATTGATTGACATGCTAGAATCACTCCGGCTGGCCACCTCTCCTTGGTTCTGGCTTAGTGAAGTGTTAACATGTATCTTGAAAAAATAGCAAGTGCTTCTCACTTCAAAGAGGGGTGGAGAGATGCCTTATTGTGGTTAGTCTTGATTGGGGGTAGGTGGTGGACAGGTCAAACTGTTTGTGGCCGAGCTGTCGGAAGTAGGAATTACAAAAGCAGAAACTGCAAAGACAGCCCTGCAGTTTAGGCGACTGTTATAGGTTTAGTCCTGCCTATAAATGCTGTGGCTTTTTTCCCCAATTCCTGCTGGTAAATGGGTTTTTAAAAGGTGGATGGATCCAGCCACCTTGCTTCGCAGTATGGGAATTTCTGCCCACCAGCGCGAAATTTGGTTCTGTCCCTGTAACGAAAATCAAAACTTGGCACCCATAACTACAGGCAGTGGCACACCGTGCGGAGGGGTGGGGGGGGGCCAAGCGGCCTCCACATGCTCTTTTGAGAGCATGACCAGGATTTTTGTCACTGACTGGGACACCTCTCCCATTCGACACTGCATCTGAATGAGGATGCCCAACGGGAAAGGCGTCCCACTGGGAGGGCAATGTGTGATGAGCAATTCCTGCTCAGCATGGTCATTGTCCTGGCAGCAGGACACCTGACGCCTTCCAAACGGGAGAGGTGTCCAGCTGCCAGCAGGACAATGTCCCAAGGTGCATGAGCTAATGTGAGCTATTAGGCACTGATCGGAGGGGGGGGGGCTATTAGCAGGAACCTTTTGTCCCTTTAGAAATGTGCATGGGAGGGAGTGATCCGCATTGAGAAGAGTACATCATACTGCAGGCTTTATGAAATAATGACTATGGCTTTACCCAGGGGGATTTGTTATGCTAACCTGAATCTGCATGATGTTATTGTGATTTTGCATGAAGGATGTGGAAAATACAACAGACGCCATCCTCTTATTGCTCAATATATTTCTGTAATGATGTATATAGTGTAAAGTTAATTATGAAAGGGTAGTTTATTATATAATGTGCTTTGCTTGCAAGGCATTTCTTTAAAGTATTATTTAAGCACATGAAATGCAAAGGGAAACCTTAATGAATATCTATATCCACTAAACATGTGAAGATGTGCTCAGTTGCTTAAATTGTCCACTTGCCGCTTTCACCATTTTACCAAAATCTGTGATCCTGGGCAGATCTTTTACTGTGTCTTATCTGCAGCTCTGTGATTCACTTCAGGGTGTATGTTAATATAACATGCTGTTATTTAAAAATAAAAAACAATATACCCTGATATAGAGTTGCTCCATAAATAACAATAGTGCAATTTAGGTATTTTGCACCACAGTTATTTGCCACTTGTCTTATTTATGGCAACTTACAACTTATTCTAAAGTCGCTTCCTTGGTGCCTCAAAGTATCAAAGGTTGATGCTCCTTGCGATGTCAATTTCTGTGAAGTCATTTCTGCTGGTGCAATCCACATGCAAATTTGGAGGTTTGCATGTATTTTGCCCGAGAGCACTTGAACAGAGCTCTAATAGATTTGTTTCCTGCATCTGTAATGATTCTGCAGTTTTATTTATTTTAGTATGTGTTAAAATGCCATCTACCACTAGCAGCGGTTTGTGGGCCCGAATGAAACCCTCTGGAATTGCGCGCACTGCATTTGTGGGTAAAGTAGCAGGACTTTTCGCATTGCTCGCACCCCCCACTCCCTGACCCCACTTGCAATGCTGGATATTCCCCTTCCTACAGCCAGTGTGATCAGTGGTGTGGCAGTGTGAGCCGCGCACTAATAACACACCCCGAGGCTTTCTAAATGTTTTTTGAAACACGGGTCGGCAACAAATGACTGTAGTACCGTGCTTCAAAGAACAATGAGAAGACAATATGCCTGCAGGCTGTTTTATCAGTGCAGGCTCCGTGTGAGCCCCACACTGATAAAAAAACCTGATAATACATTCTATAATGTTCTCTGAAGCACTGGACGGCAACAAATCACTGCATGCCAGGCTTCAAAGAACATTAAGAAGACCAGCCCCAATCATTGATAAAACAGCCTAGAGCCCAGGGATCTTCATCAACAAGTACTTAACCACGGCATTCACGATGGCTGGGCAACCGAGCTGTGACAAGAGCTGTCCCTTCCATTCTCTGGCCTTTGTGCATGTCTGGCAGCCCTGGAGCCTCTTCCCCTCTGCCTCGCCTGTGCGCTCTGCACCACAAGCACAGCACAGGCCAGGCTAAGTAAACATGAACCCTCCTAGACATCATGTCGCAGTTTGTGCGACATGATTATTGAAATAGAAAGCAAATCGGGAGTAATGCGATGCGATACCGCTTATTTTATGCCTTGGATTACAAGGTGGAGTGAGCTTTTTGAAGGCTTTACCCGCCCATCAAGAAACCACAGCTGGTGTGGGACCTCAATGTGGTCTTGGGCGCCCTGGCACTCAAACCATTCAAACCTATGGTATCCGTGGACATCAGGCTAGTCACCATCAAGATGGCCCTCCTGTTGGGCCTCAGCTCAGCACGCCGGATCAGTGAAATCCAGGCGTTGGTGGCCTCAGAGCCATATACTACTTTTCATAAGGACAAGTTGGTGCTTAGAACTCACCCCCCATTCTTACCCAAGGTTGTCTCCTCTTTCCACGTGAATGAGGAGATAGTGCTACCAACTTTCTTTGCGGATCCTAAAGATGACGCTCAGAAGGTGCTGCACTGTCTAGATGTCGGGCGCGCTCCAAAATTCTCCCTTGACAGGACCAAGAGGTTCCGCAAATCAGACACTCTCTTTGTTGCCTTCGGGGAGGACAAAGCCTGGGTGTCGGGCCTCCAAGGCTGCAAAAGCTAGGTGGATGGTTTCGGCCATCAAGTAGACGTATGAGGGGCAGCACAAGCCACTTCCAGCTAACATGCATGTCCATGCAACCAGAGCTAAGGCCATGGCTGTCATGTTCCAAAGGCAAGTGCCGCGGCAGGTTATCAGCAAAGCGGCTACATGGGCTATGCCCTCTACCTTCTGGAAGCACTACAGCTTGGATGCCGGCTCCAGGTCGGACGTGACATTTGGTCAGGCAGTCTTAAGGAACTTGTTTTCTTAGGAGGGGCAATGCTCCACCCTGGGGATACATTCAGTTGTAATCGCCCATGCATTATGGAGGAAAGGGGACAGGATGTAGGGGGAGGATGGTGGAACGTATGGAGGGAAGGGGACTATGGACTACGAGTATGTTAGTCACTACTGTGAGTAACTTATAATTTACCAGACAGCTGCCTACTAAGCATCACCTCAGGAGGATAATAGAAAATAGACTTGCTTCAACATTTCACCAAGATTAAGAAAGTTGTGCTTACTCGTACGTCTGTCCTCTTTCCTCCCTCATGTACGGGCGTCCCCATACGGGATGGGATCGGAACCTTCTAGCAGTGAAAAAATGAGATTCCCCTTTTTTTCCCACATGGACGAGAACGAACCTAGCATGATCGCACAAGCAATGTTTAGCTATGTCACGGCTTCCCTGAGTTTTCTCAATTTTTCTTCTTTCTCTTCACCGGCCTCCAGTTCATTCCCACCCCCCATTGCATATTGGTTTCGGGAGGCTCTTTACTAGGTGTGCCTCATGTGACCCTTCCTTCCTGGCATCAGACCCCCACATGCTCTGTCTGGAGTGCCTGGGAGTCGATCGCCAGTGCGATGCGTGTGCAGCTTGCAATGCTCTCAAACCTACGTTGTTGAAGAACAGGATAGCCTGTTGGTGGGAGATCTTCGCAAGATCACTCCCTGAACATACCAAGGCCTTTGTGAGTAAATTGTCGGAAGTCACATGAAAAGGTAAGTCCATTATTTTCGAAAGCACCCCTGTTAGGCAGACTCTTTTCCAAGGAGTTCCTAGTTTGGGAGGGGTGAGTCGGACCCTTCTACTGGTGTCAGGTCTGAGGCTCCTAGAGTTACTGGCGTTATTGCAGAGGGACCTTGCGGTTCTTCCACTTCTGGCACCGAAAGGCATAAAAGCCTTTTGGACTTTGTCACCGTGCGAGAGCCTAAGGTTGCACCTGCACGCATACCAAGCCAAACTACCAGTCGTTCGACTGAGGGCAAAAAGCCTTAGGGAATTTCCTCTGAGGTCCGTTCTAATTTTGGGCCACCATCACAGGGCCCGAGGCAATCTACCAAGGACACTGTGCTGGACTCCAGTTTCCCTCACATTTCTGAAGTATCGGGACAAGCACGCAAAGTGGCGGCTATGCACCCTACAGATGGGATGAGCGCAGAAGGAAATCTTTGCACACAGAGTTCATCATCAGAATGGGCTACACAAGGGGCAAGGGACTCCATCCTCAACCGAGTTGTATAGCGGTGCTCAGGGGTTCAGCGAGGGGTTGGTCTCGTTGGGGACATTCATATTTGGGAAAACCTCAGGGATATCCGTTTCCATCCATGTGCTTTTCAGAAGTCAACAGAGGTGACCCAGTCAGTCTGAGGGTCTTGCAACTGGGTATACCTCACAATCTTCCCAAGCACCCCTGCGAGGACAGATTTTGTGAGTTTTAGCCCTAATGAAATCACAACAAATGTTGAGGACCCTAAAAGTGCTTATTAAGGTGGTTATTCCTCAAATGTTGCCGCAACAGCCTCCAGTGCTGCCTCATATGCCTCAACATCTTTTTGCTACCTGAGCCATTTCAGGGGCAACAAAGCATGCAGCACCAGCGGCAATTCAGGCACCTCTAATGCAGCCGCTCTAACCCTTCCTCCTCATCCGCAACCTCCTCCAACTCCCTTGCCCGTGCCACCTTTGCCCATGCTGGTACCAGACCTGGTTGCGGATACTACCCAAATGGTGGAGTCACAGAGTGTTCAAGATTCAGGACAAGGTGAGACAGATGATGCAGACGAAGAGGAAAATTTGGTTTCCGCCAAGTCATTTCATGATCGGTTGGAGGGCCTAGCAGAGTTTTAGGGGTGCCCCACCCGGAGCAGGTTCAGCAAGAACCTGGCGTCCTCAGAGATTTAATCTCTAAGAACGACCAACAGATTGGGCATTCCTTTGCAAAAGGTTGTTGTCATGTTGGCCTCTCCAACAAACAAACCAATAAGCAGCCAGAAGCACCTTTTAGGCAGTAGGAGAGTGAGACAGTTCTGCTGTCTAGCCACCCAAACCGCAGGACAAGTTCTTAGAGACCTTTGGGAGGCAGGTGTACCTTAATTCCAGACTCCACCACACACAAGCAAACACAAACAGGACGAAAATCATAAATTGTGGAGATAGATGGTGGAATTTGTACAGAATTGGAAAGGCAAGCTTGCTTTAAAGAAGGGCTGGCGGAGGCAATGAGGATTGTGCATGATCTTCTAGAATCCACAGTGGCCCACATCGACATTGCCAGTCGAGGGTTGCGTCTGGGAGTAGACATGCGTAGAACTGTGAGGATGCACGCCACAAGGTTTGCCACAAATGCGCAGGAGAGGCTACTCTTTGAAGGTTTCAAGTTACTCCATTCTTTAACGGATTAAGAGCTCACTAAAAAGACCACCTGTACCCAAAGAGCAAAGTTGCTTGCCATCAACACGAAGCCAGCAGCAAAACCATACTTGCAGGGGCAAAGAATAACTCATCAAAAACCCGGGTCCTTTGGAGGCGTCAAGGGGTTCCAGGACTGCAGAGCTCCTCAGCCTGACAGATCCCAGTGTTTGCACAGGAGAAAGCAGTTCTGCTTCCAAGCGGTTTTTCCACTCCCCCCTCCTCTGCCTTCGCCCCTAAAGAGCAATTCTATTCAATTCTGGGTCCACAGTTCTCCAGTGGAGGGTGGCGGGCGGGCATACTGACTCTCTTTTTGACAAGCTGGTACCAGCACTACAGGAATCCATGAGTTCTGTCTAGTTTCAACAGAATTCAGGCTTCCCCTCCTCCTTTACCCCCCTCAAACCGCCCACCTACAAATTGGGTCTCCAACACTACTTCGAGAGTTTGTGTAACTCTTGAAGGATTAGGCAGTGGAGCTGGTCCCACCCTTGGACAAGGGCAAGGACATTTACTCGAGAATATTTGCATTTCCCCCCCAAAAAACAGGCAGGCCTGCGGGTAGTGCTCGACCTTTCATTCCTATACCTATTTTTTCCCCTTCAGCGATTCAAGATGGTTACTCCAACTCAAATTGCAGAGTCTCTCTGTGCGGGAGATTGCATGTACTCCCTGGACCGGGAGGACGTCTATCTTCATGTCCCCATACATCAACTTCACAGGAAATTCCTTCGATTTACGGTAAAGGGACAACATTTCCAACGCAAAGCCCTCCCGTTTGGTCTCAATTCTGCCCCTTGTATCTTCACCAGACTGATGAACATGATGACTGGCCTCTTCAGGAATGAGGGACATCACCTGTATCCTTACCTCAACGATTGGCTGGTGAGGGTAAATTCTCCAGAGGGGGCACAGCACTCTTGTCAGAGGCTGGCCGGTGTTCTTCACTAACTGGGGTTCTCCCTCAATCTGAGGAAATCTCAGCTGGTCACTGCACAGAGCATTGCTTTCCTAGAAATCTGGTGGGACACATTAAGGGAATGTGTATTTCCGACAGAGGAGAGCATATTGGACATTCATAAAGCCATCCTACATTTCTTGAACAGGGAGGTAACGTCAGCTTGGTGGTTTCAGCATTTTCTGGGGTTTATGGCATAATGTATTTGACCAGAACCTCATGCCAGGCTCAGAATCACCTATCTATCGGCTCATTGGAATTGGGACGTGGGATCTTAGTCGGACAAACCCTTGATTCCAATCTCTTTCCATCACGATCTACAGTGGTGGTTAGACAGCGGCAATGTGACAGTGGGCGCTCCACTGTGGCTCCCATAGCGTTCTGTGGTGGTAACCACGGGTTCGTCCCTGTTAGGAAGAATTTTCATTTTAGTGCTAAATTCCTCCCACCTTAGAGATCCCCAGCTCTTTTGCTGGACTTAAGACTTTTTAATTTCAACCCCTGAGTGAGTGTGACCTTTTTCTCACTCCCTCGTGTGTTTTTGACCTGGTTTGGATTATATGTATGTTCTATTTTTGGAGTCTGACAAACTCCATAGGCATCTACTTTTTGTATAGTGACACACAGCACCTTCAGTGCAGTGTCACAGAGAAATTCTTTAGATTTCTCATAAGGTTTAAATACTGTTTCTTGTGTGAACTGCTGTTCCCAAGAATAGTAAAGTGAAATTGACTTTACTTACCTTTTCTCTTTGTAGGACCAGCACACACCATCTTATGTGGAGTGCTGGGGGGTTACCTAGCAGCCCCCTATCCTCCATTCTCATGTAAAAAATGGTATATTGCCCTCACTACTTTAAAAGTGGTTTAATTTTCCTACCATTGTGCTTTTCTAGCGCAGGCTGAACCCTCGGCTGCAATACAGCTCCCATGGATGACCATTTAATCAAAATAGCCCCGGTCTCCTTTTCTTTTGCCATTTTCTGTTTGTGACGTCTTTTTCTTGAGTTTTACTCTCTGCGTTGAACCAGGTTTGAGCCCTTTGTTCATTTTGCCTTTGGCAGACATCAGCCCTGAAGCCTGCCTCTGGCTCCAGTGTATCTGGAAGGGCAGTATGTGAGGGAGGTTCCCGTAACTCCCCTGTCCTTTGTCCCTAGGAATAACTGAATGCAACCAGTCCCGATTGGCTGACTGGCTGGCCGTCCTTTTAGGGCAGCCACCCTGCTGTGTGTTTGACAACCTAGGCTGTGCATGAATAGGAGAAACCTGCTTAAAAGGCGAGGGTTTGGGGTCTAGAGGCAACTGGGAGAAACACCCGATGAAGAAACCGTGAACGAAGCTTGCTGCATCCTCCTGGACCTTTGAATTGCCCGGTGAAGCCCTGCTGCTGTGCTGAAACTCCTTTTTCAATTTGACAGAGAAGCTCCGGAAGGGACAACTTCTCTTGGGTTAGTGGGACCAACTAACCCCAAAACGAACTCCACTGTACCATCTTCCCCGATTGGCTGTACTAACCGCAAGAACCGAGTGCCAATGGGGTCAGAAAATCCATAGTTTAGTGCAGCATCTGAAATCCATCCAGAAGCTCCAGGAGTCTCCTAAGGATCCTCCAGAAGCAGGGCAAGCAGAGCTTGAGTCCCCTCACCAGAGTGCAGGACCCAAGGAGTGAAGTAAGCTCAACCGGTATCCGAGATCCACGACGGTGCTGTTTGCCAAGCGCTGAAACCGCCAAGTGCTTCTGAACCGAAAAGAGCCCAAAGCTGCCGATGACAACCAGACGTCCTCTCTCTTGTCCCCACGACTCAGGCACCGGAACCCAGGGTTTGCATCACTGCAACCAGACAGAATCCAGCTGGACCACTCTTCTTCAAACCAGAGGTACTGTTTAGACTTGGAGTACTTACCTTAGTGTCTTTTTTTCAGTGGAGATTTGCAGTGGCTCACCTTTAGAGTTGGTTCCAACTCTGCTTTTGACAGGCTTAGTAGCATGTGACCCTACAAGTGATTTTTCTACAAGCTCTCTAACTTTTTGCAAGACTTTTTATCTAAGAAGTGCCTCAGCTCCATAGACTGTGTTCCAATTGACTTTGGCTGTCTTGGCTCCCTGCCGACTCCTCTAGCCCATTGACTTTGATATTGTTTGGCCCCCATAGATGGTAACTTGTTTCAGACTGTTATTCCAAAGATTTCATTGGACGATTTCGCTGTCCTCACATATACTGAGAATCTGTTTAACCTTTTCCTTCCTTAAATCTTTGCTTTCTGCAACCTCAGAATCTAAAAAGTAGAACTAGTGTGATATATAAATGCCATTACTGTCCTTGTGAATGAAGTCACCTCAGGGTGTAGGAATTGTGTAAGAAGCATATCAAAAGTGTATCCACTAACTTTTTTGATTCTTAAAAGTATTTTAAAGTATATTTACAGTGTTACATATCTTGCCCTTTTTAAAGGACGTTTATTTAAAAATTAATGTTAAATTATTTATAACTGAAACCTTGAGTGCAAGTGTTACTTGTATTTACGAATGTCATTGCTACAGCTCACATTTACACCTCTTAAGATAGACCTGGCTACTCAGTTACACTACCAACCTGTTTAATACAGACCGATACCAAAAGGTGGGTTACCTAATACAAAGCAGATAAGTGTTGTGTAGTCTCACGCAGTGTTACTACATCAATTCTTACCTAACAGTCCCTAGAGGATGGGGTGCTACCCTAGGCACCAGCTTCATTCATGGCTTATGGGGCAAAGTAGACTGTTCTCGACATAAATCCTTTGGAGCTCATGCCGTTTGGCTTAGCCCTGAAGTCATTCCTCCCCCACTTGCAGGGCAGGACAGTCCTGGTGAGCACAGACAGCTCAACCTTGATGTCTTATGTAAACATGCAGGGGGGGTCCCAGGCCCAGGATTCTATGCATGATGGTGGTCAACATCTGGGAGTGGGCTGTAGTTCACAGCATCCTGCTCAAAGCAGTAGTACATATGCCTGGAGACAGCATCTCAGAAGAGGACAAGTTGGGTAAGAATTAGTATGAATGGGAGTGTCACGTGACTTCCCTCAAACCAGTGTTCAGGGAGTGGAGCCATCTGTTGGTGACCTCTTAGCATCAGAGGACAACACCAAATGCCTTATATTTGCATCAGAGAGGATCAGGGGGCCATTCCCCTTGGGGATGCGTTTTAGATCAGCTGGAACAATCTTCATTGCTATGCATTTCCTCCAACTTCCTTTCTACAGAGGTTGATTCACAAATTCAGAAGATGCAATATGATTCTAATAGCTCCCTATTGGCTGACTCGGGTTTGGTTCTCAGACCTGCTACAGCTAGCAAGTCAGGGCCCCCACTTGTTGCTGGTCCACTCAGAGGGGTTTCTGTCACAAAAGCAGGAGGCAGTGCTTCACCCAGAGCCGAAGGTCCAAGCCCTGGCGGCTTGGCTCCTGATCAACTGAAACTAGGACGTTTACACTTCTCTCTCAGCAATGTACACATAATACAATGTGCAAGGAAGGGATCTAGTCGAACACAATACAGGAGCAAATCGGCAACGTTCTGATTCTGGCTGAGAGTAGGTGTATAGCTCCGCTTATTTGCTCCCTATATGATGTACTATGTTTCTCTGTGGATCTCTCTCAGGCAGGAGCTCAAGTAGACGCGTGTGTCACATATCTAGCGGCTAGAAGAGCTTACAAAGATCTGGTGACACAATATTTATGGCAGCAATACAGTGGTTAAAAGTCACGTGAAAGGTCTCTGAAGGCTGTTTCCTCTGGTGCATCGGCCACACCCAGTATGGGATCTAAATTGCACACAAACCCTTTTAGCCAGTGGCTTTGTTGAAGATTAGATGGGTCAACCTAAATACAGTCTTGTTATTAGCATTAACTTCAGCGCGAGTAAGGGAAATTCAGGCGATTTTTAATCGGATCCCTTCACACTGCTTCACAAGGATAAGCTGGTCCTCAGGACACATCCTAAGTTCATGCCTGCAATTGTCTTGCCCTTTCACATCAATCAAGAAATATGTCTTACAGTGTTTTGACCTAATCTACAGTTGAACATGGAAATATTGCTGCACACTCTGGACCTTCGTAGGGTGCTCAAATTGTACCTATCATGTTCAAAGTCATTCAGAAAATCAGCAGCATTGTTTGTTTGGTGGCCGTTCTCCGGGATCACAGGCGTCACAGAGATCAGTAGCTAGATGGATGGTGGCAGCCATTGTTGAAGCGTTTAAAGCACAAAACAAAGAAGTCCCTAAGGGGATACTAATGCATGCAGGGTGGCAAAGGCTACTGCTGTAGCATTCCAGAGGCACTCCTCATGGAATATCATCAGCAAAGCAGCGACATGGGCAACACATCCGCTTTCTACAAACACGAAGCGTTGGATATTACTTCCTGACCAGACGCAGCATTTGGGCCAGCAATTATAAAAAAAACCTGTTTGCAGCTTGTTAGCCACACAGTGCCTCCTCCCAGTCAGTGAGTGTGGTGGAATAATCCATACAGGATGAAGGAAAAGGTGATTTAGGATTATGAGTATTGTAGTCACTACAGTGATTAACTTTTTATTTTAACATGCATTTGAGCTGAACTGGGTTATGACAGAGAGGCTCCAGGTGTGTGGACATTTAGTAATAGTCTTATCCAGTGCACATAATGCTGACCAGTTTTTCACTGTGTACTTGTCCTGTTGAATTGCAATTGTTGTTTCATTGGCAGTATAGCTATTGCTTAAACTTTAGTCGAAATCTAGAATGGTTAAATGTGCCTGCTTGTACTTAATAACATTAAATCTTCCATCATCTCTCCAGGCTAAAAGATGAGTCACTACATCATGGACAGACTGTCATCTATACTAATGCAAGCATTAGCCCTGATTAACTCTCTCCCTATGCCTGCAAACTCCTTTCACACTTTCCATCCCTCTTGCTTCACTACTGCTCATGTTATTCTTCCCAGCAGATTAAAGTCTACTCACCCCACAGAGGGTTGAAATTTGCCGCCTCCGGCAAAGATTGAATGCTTTGAAATTACTAAATTGGGTATTCAGTGCAGTGCTAACTCATAGTAACATAACAGTCCAACACCTTTGTGTCTTGAATATATATTTCTGAGGCTTGTGGAATCTGCTTAGATCACATGCTGTGCATAGGCCGACATCTAGTGGAAGCTGCGGAGTATTACAGTTTGTTTTTCGAAACTCGAAAATGGGCGTCGACACAGGGCGTGCCAGTAATACTATCCCTAGTGTGACGTCCACTGTACCCAAGATCCCTCACGCGTCTAGTATCCCCAGATTGTTTTTTTCCGCCATACTGGTCGGAAGCATTTTGCGGAGTCCCCTGGCCTTAGCCATACTTTTGCTAAAATATAAAATAATAATCTATTATTACGGCGAGGGCATTACGGCGTCGAAAGACAGCCGAGCGCAGGTCCCCGACCTCGGAAGGTCGTCCGGCAGGGCGGCTATGGGGAAGACCCCCGGCGACACAAGCGCTTCACATACTACACACACTAAACACACTAAGTCCAACCGAGACTCGACGTCGAGTTCTCGGAAAGAGGCACAGACAGAACGGTCCGATTCGGTGTCCTCTGGGCGCTCTCGATCAAGATCGCCGCATGACTCCAGGCAATCATCCGCTCTTGCCAAGAGTGCCTCGCTCCCTAGGCTAACAGAAGTTCGATCGTCGGAAGACGAAGACGACCTCCACCCCCAGGCCGCGCTCCAGGAGTCGGAGCCCGCAATTAAAGCCAGCGAGGCCCCACGCTCGAAGGACAGGGACACCTCTCCCGATCCTCGACGCCAGGCGTTGAAAAACTCCAGAGCCACTAAGGGACAGGGAAAACATTTTTCTACGCACGGGGAGGGGGGAAAACAGCAGAAGAAACTACCTGGACATTCTTCCACACCTGTGAAACACTCCACCCCCCCTAAACAGACAGACCAGCCCAGGTCTGCTGATAGGTCTACAACCAGCAAAGCTACTCAAGATAAATCCCATAGACTTGCTGAGAGAGTCATTCCCAGTTCCAAAAAATGGTCCAGTGAAGACATAGATAGGGTCATGTCAAGAATGTCTTCTTTAGCTGATTCTTATGATAAAAATCCAGAACATTTCCTCTCGTATGATCCACAAGGGGCCACACCCTCAGGCTCTACTGATCCTATCCCCCCGAGTAAGAAGGCCCGGTTTGAAACCCTGATGAGGTCTGAACCCTTTGAGGTACAACCTTACGCAACTCCATACTCACGGTATCAAGGAGACGCTTCCTTTTGTGAAGACCAAGATTTTGGTATGATAGAAGAGCAAACCGGGACGGGCTACTATGAGTAGATTCCCCGGTAGAGAACGAAGCCCCGATTACTGACTCCCCGGTCGATAACCAACCCCTCCTAAATGAGGTTCTCGCTCGCGCAGCAGAACATTTCACATCGACACTCACGGTGTACAGGAGGAAAGGGACTTCGCAGAAGAGTTAGTGGGAGTTAGTGGGAGAAAGGAGGCCTGTTGCCCAGACCATCCCTATCCTTAAATCCATTCAGCGGAGAATAGATCCGTCCCTGGTGAACCCAAACCTCACCAGAGCAGTCAATCCCAGGGTTGAAAAACTTTTCAGGGCGGCACAGTCTGACCCTCTCTATATAAGAGGACATCTGAAGCCAGACTCCCTAGTTGTCACCAACACTCGTAAGAGGGCTGGGACACCCTTGTCTTCGTCAGAAGCTCCTCCCGACAAGGAGAGCAAAAAACTATATGGTTTCGGCAGGAAGGTAGCCTCAACGTCCGCCTATCAAGCAAGGATTGCTAACTCCACCACCCTGTTGGCCAGCTACATCTGCCATCAGTGGGAAGAAGTCGCGGCTCTCATAGCCTCTGCTCCTGAACCGTTAAAGGGCCAATTAGCTTGGATTTCCGCAGAGGGTAGAGCCGTGTCTGGTTGCATTTTGAAAGCAACCTTCGACGCCGCGGACAACGCAGGCAGATTGATAGCAGAAGGTACTGTTATCAAGAGACATGCGTGGTTACGGCAGTCTGGTTTTAAGGCAGAAACACAGGCATCATTGTTGGACAAACCGGTGGAAGCCGATCTGTTGTTTGGTAAGGCGGTCGAAGACGCACTGAAAAATGCCAAGGACGAATACCAGACACTCAAGTCCCTTGGCCAGTTAACCAATAAACCCCCTAACCAGAGAGGGAATAGTAATTTTCGTCGCCCACGTGGCCAAAATTCCCAGAGAGGATCTAACTATTCCCAGGGGCAGGGTACACAGTGGAACAACAACCAACAGTCTACCCAGGGTTACGGCAGAGGTAATAGGAGAGGTCGTGGTAAAGGCAGAGGCAGCCCCAGCAAAGGAGGCGGCACGCCCCCACCAAAGCAGTGACGCTCAGTTCAGGGTCCCTTCTCACGCAACCCCAGTAGGGGGACGCATTTCAAACTTCAACCAGGCTTGGGAAGGGATCACATCAGACAGATGGGTGCTGTCAACAGTATCCACAGGATATTGTATAGAGCTACTGCAGCGTCCCCGGAACCATCCTCCACGACAAAGAGTACACTCCTTAGAACATCAGAAGATTCTCCTCGAGGAGATCGCCATTCTTCTACAAAAGGACGCGATAGAACTCGTCCCGGGACACCAGGTAAACAAGGGTATTTATTCAACTTACTTCCTTGTGCCAAAGAAAGACTTGACAATGCGTCCAGTATTGGACTTACGGCCTGCCAACAAGTATGTCAAGCCCCAAAAAGTTCGTATGACCACGCTACAAGAGGTAATCCCCCTCCTAAAAAAGGGGGATTACATGGCAACCTTGGATATGAAAGATGCTTATTTTCATATTTCCATGTTCCCAGCGCACAGAAAGTACTTGCACTTCAAGGTGGACAGTCGCCACTACCATTCAAGGTACTGCCCTTCGGGATAGCTTCAGCACCAAGGGTATTCACCAAGGTACTGGCGGTGGCGGCTGCACACCTACGCAGGGAGGCAACCCAGTGTACCCTTATCTGGACGACTGGCTCATAACGGGGGAAACCCCAGGAATTTGCAGGACAAACATTCAAAGGACTATCGACCTCCTACACGAGTTAGGCTTCTCAATCAACGAGAAGAAGTCAAGCCTTGTGCCAAGCACCTCAAAACAATCCCTAGGAGCAATCCTGGATACCCAGGAGGGGTTGACCTTTCCTTCAGAAGAAAGAATTCGGAATATACTACTGCAAATTCCGCATTATCAGTCCGGTCAACAAATAACGGTACGCAAAGCAATGCGTTTACAGGGCATGATGGCGTCATGCATTTACCTGGTCGCCCACGCGCGCCTGCGCATAAGTCCCATGCAGGAATGGTTGGCGAAACAGTGGTCTCAGGCAAGTGGTCAGTGGGACGATCTAGTGGTCATTTCGCCAACACTGGTACAAAGCCTTCACTGGTGGACAAGAGAGAATCTCGCACAGGGGAAACCCTTTTACGATCCCGGAGTACAGGCAGTAGTCCCTACAGATGCATGTCTGACGGGGTGGGGAGCTCACCATCTCCACCACACAGCTCAGGGTCTCTGGTCTCACTCAGTGGCCAAGAACCACATCAACCTGCTAGAGCTTCTGGCAGTATTCAGAGCGCTTCAGGCATTCGAGCCCCATCTACTAAACCTGTCAGTGCAAATCCGGACGGACAGCACTACAGCCATGTTCTACCTGAACAAGCAAGGAGGGACTCGCTCGCCAAATCTGTCCAAGCTTGCCCAGAAAATCTGGATATGGGCACTCAGACGGAACATCTTCCTGTCATCAACAACATGTTCCAGGGGAGCTCAATTCCCTAGCGGATGCTCTGAGCAGAGACTCCCTCCCAGAGGAACACAAATGGGTTCTTCACAGAGAGGTCGTAGAAGATCTCTTCTCTCAGTGGGGTTTCCCCACTATAGACTTATTCGCCACAAGCGAAAACAGACAATACCAGGATTTGCATCCAGGTTCCCCCAACCAGACTCCCAGGGGAACGCCCTGTGGATGAACTGGTCAGGGATGTTTGCGTACGCTTTTCCACCAACTCCTCTCATCAGGAAAGTTGTGAACAAGATGAACAGGGAATCGATGACGCTCGTCCTTGTTGCTCCCATGTGGGCAAGACAACCGTGGTTCCCACACCTACGCAGGATGGCGGTGTGCGAGCCCATCAAACTTCCAGCCTGGTACAACCTACTGTCCCAGCACCAAGGTCAAACAGTGCACCAGCAACCCAACTCAATGAACCTGGCAGCATGGCTCCTGAGGTCATAGAGTTTGGACACCTCAATTTGCCACAGAGGTGTATGGACATCCTAAAGGAATCTAGGAAACCAAACACAAGGCACTGTTACTTTGACAAGTGGAAGAGGTTCATTATCTGGTGCCAGAGTAGACAAATCAACCCAGTTGATTGCACTCCTTCCACTATTGTTACATACATGCTCCACCTGCTAGATGCAGGATTGGTTTTTAACTCACTGAAAGTACACCTGGCAGCCCTCTCGGCTTACACCACTTCCCATAGCAAGGTTTCGTGGTGGAAAGTACCAGTAGTTAAAGCCTTCATGGAAGGAGTAAAGAGACTTCACCCTCCTATTTCAAACCCACCACCAGGGTGGGACCTTAATGTGGTGCTAGCCAAGCTCATGGGCCCCCCTTTCGAATCCATGCATAAAAGCAGTCTCAAACACCTCACTTATAAAACGGCCTTCTTAGTAGCTATTACTTCTATAAGAAGGGTCAGTGAAATTCAGGCTCTGTCAGTGCAGGATCCCTTCTTTACTATCCATAAAGACAAACTGGTTTTACGCACACACCCTGTGTAAACCAGTCCATCTAGCTTCCGGCTTTCTTCCAGAACCCGCAAAGCTCGGCTGAGGTGAAACTACACACCCTAGATGTGCGTAGGGCGGCCCTCTACTATGTAAATAAGACAAGACCGCTAAGGAAAACAGATCAACTGTTTGTCTCCGTAGCTACAGGCAGAGAGGGGGATCGCATCTCTAAAGGTGCCATTTAGAAGTGGATTATTAACTGTATCCAGCTGTTACTCACTCTCTGAAAAGACTCTGCCTTTTACGCCAAGGGCCCACTCTACTAGAGGCATTGGGGCCACTCTGGCTTTCATTGCAAATGTACCCCTTGACACCATTTGCAAAGCAGCTACTTGGAGCTCTATTCACACTTTTACTCAGCATTACTGCATTGACACCCATTCCAAGGCAGATACACAAGTGGGACAAGCGGTTCTAAGACACTTATTTGCTCATGACCCTTCTCACATCCCACCTCCTCCTTCTGGTACTGCTCGCTAATCTATGCAAAGCATGTGGTCTAAGCATAATCCACAAGCCTCAGAAGGGATACATTACTCACCGTAATCTTATTTCTGATGCTTGTATATGCTTAGATTCACATGCACCCACCCTTCCTCCCCTGAGAGAAGGTATAGATGTTATATGAGCTTTCTGTTATCTATCTGCTTGGATACACCTGTACTCATGCTACACTTCATGCAACCTCATCTCAGAACAAAACTATCTGAGGGACCTCGACGCGTGAAAGGCCATGGGTACAGTGGGCGTCACACTAGGGATAGTATTACTGGCACGCCCTATCGACATCCCTTTTTGAGTTTCGAAAACAACTGTAATACTCCGCAGCTTCCACTAGATGTCGGCCTGTGCATAGCATGTGAATCTAAGCGGATACAAGGATCAGAAATGCGATTACGGTGAGTAATGATTATATACTTTTTTTGAGGGGGGTTGAATTCCATACCCTTTCTTTTTGTTCTTCCCTCTTCGATTTGAATTCAAATAATCACGTCTCTTCGCATTTCTCAGCCGAAGTGCACTCTTCTGTTATTAAGTACCTAGTCTCTTATTCCCCACTATGGTTGTACTGACATGTTAGCCAAAGTAGGGGAATCCTTTGGAAGACGATAAATGTCTCTACATAATATATTCATTCCTCCCTCCGTCCTTTTCATATTTGTAAACATTACATATATATATAGAGGAAAGAAACTGCACTCCAAAAAATGAGGCACTGCACAATCCCAGAGATGAAAAAACTCGAATGAAGGTACAGAAGCGAGTTTATTGAAAGTAAAAATAATGGCAAGCACACACAACAAACAAAGCAGGACGCCAAGGGGGAGACCTGAACAACGTGTTTCGCGCTTCCCTGAGTGCTTGGTCACGTATATATAAATAAACTGGGTACAATTCTGCAAGCTACTAGCCATCCATGAAAAGTCACTCACCCTCTCAATTCTACACATAGACACAGTACACCAATTCACACTCGCCAACATCAATTATTACTAGTCAATAGCTAATGGCGAGTGCAAATCTTGAGCCCTGCTATTATGGCATCATTTAGGCCAGGGATCTGCAACCTTTTCCTCTCAAGATGTTTTTGAACTACAATCTCCACCCGCTACATAGGCAGTATATATAGTACTGGAAGTCGGAACCCAGAATATCTGATGAGCCACTGGTCGCCCACTCCAGAAGCACTTGTGAACCACTTGTGGCATGGCCTTGAGTGCAGAGAGACTGGATATGTAACAATTCTCTTTTCAGTTCTATTCACCTTTTATTTTCAATTGAGAATAATGTATTCTGAACACCTAAAATGAAAGAATCGCCTGATTTGTGAACTATGAATATTTGTCGATCTTCGTTTTGCTTTCTGTCACCTTCAAGGTCTGTTTTTTCCCCCACCCTTTTTAACCAGTCAGGAAAAATTGAGCACTGGAAGGCACGTCTGTTTTCTGCGATCCATCTTGAGGCTAGATCAAACTGCAATGCAGCTGCTCTGAAAGTATCTGTTTCTTTAAATGTTGTGGCTCTTGTGGTTCCCGTTTAAGGGAAGCCTTCCTGTATCCTTGTTTGGCTGGGGTAGTCGTCATTTCTAAACCGAGAATTGTGTCTTTATTTTTTGCCCCTTGTCTGTTCCTCAAATCTCTGTTTCTCTATTGGCTCCGTGCGCTCGTACACAGCACATACTGGGCTAAAATTGAGCTGTTTCGTTTGAACTAAAGTAATCATCGGCTGCATAAATGGCAATGCATAGCCAGTCAAAACAGTGTGCATATGTGCCTGCCTCCATCGTCCCATCCTGTCTGCGAGGGTAAGCACTCAAAACTAGGCACATTCTGACGGGTGCATGCCGAGTTGACAAAGGACATGTGTACATTGTTTTGTTCTTTATAATAAAGGCTTCTTCGTACTTTGGGCCTGATTACAAATTTGGTGGTATTTTGGCAGTAAATCAGCCAAAATGCCACCAAACGAATTTTCAGTTACTGCTACTTGGTTTGGTGGAATTACTGCTGGATTCCAAGTGCTGGTAGGCAGTGTAAGTACCCATTTACTGAAGTCCATGGGCATTTCAGCAGAATTACCACCAGTGGTAATTCCACTGGCGGTATTTCTGTTGATTTGGGCGGTAAGGAAGAGGAATGATTTCTCCTCTTCCTTACTTCCAAACCCATAATTCGGTGGTGTGGTAATGCAGCAGTAATGCAGAGGTTACTCTGTTACCACTGTTTGTTTTAAACTCGTAATGAGGCTCTTTGTTGAGATTTTTAGATATCAGACCTCACACTCTGTTTTTGCCTTAGCTGTTTTTTTATTGTCGACTTAAGTAAAAAGCCCACCTATCCATATGTTCACTCACCACTAAGCAATAAACCTTTCACCTCTTCTCTGACATAAGATGAAACTTGCAGATTCACTTAATCTCATCCTGGCAGCATAATTGTAATATCATGTTTGTCAGGTATATTTTAACACCAGAGTGTATGGCATCATTATAATTAAGCCTTAGTAATCCTATAGCCACAGCAAGAATATATTTGTATCACTGAAAAATGGCTACCTTTTGTGTGACACACTTGTTGGAAGCAATGTTGTTTAGAAACTGCCCTCATGCTGGATTCTAGCAGCAGTCTAGTTCCTTATTGTGTATAATTGTTCGGAACTGTCTATTCCCTTTCCAGTGCAACACACTATGGAGTAAACGGAAGGAAGTTTTTATTTTCTTTCAGGATTGCATTGGATGGCTGAAGTATGCAAGGGTAACTCCAATATGAGAATGGGCACTAAAGACCTGCACTTATGTGTTCCTTTTCAAATACAAGACCAGAAGAATGACTGCCTAGTATGTTTGGGAACTTTCATATTCGGGCAAACTGAACTGTTAATTTTTTGCTTTTAGAAGAAACTAGCCCTTGACAGTCATCCTCACATTGCATGCTGGGACTTTTAGTGTCTTAATTAGAATAGGATGGGCTTCCGACAACAACTATCATGCAAAGACGGACTTGGCTAAAGGTGATTGAAGTCGATGGTGGTGTTGGTAATGCTTTGGCACAGCAGTTACTAGTACCACCTTGGAATCCATTAATGTTGCCAGTGTCGTACTGGGGCATAAAATTGTCTCGGGCACCAGTGAAAAAGTGGCCCACCGTTGCAAATGGCAATTTATTCCCTTTGTGACAGGCTGTTTGAGTAGTACCCAAGTGGGAGGACTTTGCTAAAATGTGATGCAAATTGTGCATTTTCAATAATATGTATTCAGTAACTCTGGTCAAAACGATTAGCCGCATGGTGAAGTAACATATTAAAGAGGCCCACATACCCCCCGAAAGTGGCCCATTTTGACCAAAAAAAACGGCCCCACACTAGACTTTTTTTTTTTTGGTTCGGGCATAGCCCTATAGGCCAGTCTTAGCCTGCACGTTGCCAGTCTTCCATTACAATTTTCTCATAAAGTGTGTATGTCAAATTGACAAAAGTAGACCATCAATTATGCATTTCATAGCAAGATGCTTCAAATACGTAAATATTGGAACTTAAACTTCCTTACATTGCATACTTTAGAAATTGATTAAATAGATCAACATCTCTGCTTGTCAAAAATCAGTTTGCATTAAATTTGATCCTTCAAGGTCCTGTTTTTGTCTTAACCTGTAGAAAACCGGGGTTGAGTTACACTAATCAAGTGCTCATGGTGATTGTTTGTTACATTGTAAATGCATGTCTGTAACCCACACCCACTTAATTATTTTCCCTGGACATGTTGCAGCATTAACATCAAAGCAACAAATAGTCAATCAAAAAGCTTCACTAAAGACACAAAATAATAAGAGCTTTCCTTGCCGTGCCCTTGGATGGAAGGGAAGAAAGGGGAAGACGGTTGTAAAATTTGTTAATATCCCACTTGAAACCTGCAATTTTCAATGTTAATGTTTAAAAATGAGCCATATAGTGTGGTGTGGTTTTCTTTTCCACTAATTTGTTGTTTTAATCACAGCTAATATCTCTGCTAGTAAAGCAGCTTCACAAGAGCGGAAGTCCACCCCAACTCCAAGAGAATTGGCAAATTCCAAGTCTCCACATACTACCGTTCCAGAACACCACCACCCAATGTCACCCTACGAACATTTACTCAGGGGCATGAGTGGTGCTGACCTGTACAGGGGACACATTCCAGTAGCATTCGATCCTTCTGGCATTCCCAGGGGAATTCCAATAGAAGCAGCAGGTAAAGTATTCCTTTTGTTTGTTGAAAACAGTAAGTCAATAAATTGTTTTTAGGGTGGCTACTTTGTATTCTCCTGCAACTGTAATGGCTATTTATATTGTATTGCTGGTTGCCAGTTGATCCGCTTCAGCATTGAGTTGGCCCTTCGCTCCCTGTGCCTATCTGCACCTCACTAATGAAGCCCATGGTTGTGTTCCTGTACAGAGGAGTTGTGGCTTAGTCTTCAAGGCAAGATTACTCCTTTTGGGGGCGGATCAAGGATTGTTTGCATATTGTCTGTTCCCTTTTGCAATAAGACAGATGAGTAAATAGCAAAGGAACTGAATGCTCCATAGATGAATCTGTAATTAAAAAGCACTGACTCAACATCTCCATTCATAACTTGTTGAATTGCCTAGGATGGAAGCTACCTGCCTAATTGTTCTTGTGTTCAGTATCAGCTTCCTGAAGAAGGACGGTCTTCAGTTTGCGTCTGAATAGTCTGAGAGAGTCTGTTGAACATACATCCAGTCTTAAGTCGTTCCAGACTTGAATCGCATTAGAAGCCTATGGCCCTGCCCCTTCATTAGGCTTTCTTGATTTTTTTGTGAAGCAAAGGCTGTGGTTTGGTTGGTGATGTGGCACCAGCTTTTACAGGTATTTGGATTTTGTTTTCCCATCATGCTAAAAGAATAAACAAAAGGAAGAAGCAAAAAAGGTGTAAATGCTTTGAATACCGCTTATTGGTCCTGTCCAACTGTATATATGTGTAATAAGCATGTTACTGAAGTAATTCAAACAGCCGAAACCTGTGCTTTTGACCTTTCAACATATTCAACTCTAGGGAGATATTTGGTAAATTCTGTATTGTTGTTGTTATATTTTTATGCTCTGGTTTCATTCTGAGAGGTGCAGTGTTTTCTTTCTGTTTCATTATTTTGATTTTTTTTTAAGTTGAAGTCTTTTCTGCTCCACTTGTGTTCGTACACCACTTCATTGTGGTATTGGCACTCTCTTCCTGTAGCTGGTCAAGTATTACCACAGCCAAGGAATCTATAAACTACTCAAAACCCCAGAAAGGTTCACACCAAGCTAGGTTAGGGTCAGCGTAAATTGCACTCTGTGGTCTCTCCAAACCTCCTTACAATCATGGTCCTCAGTCCTTCACTTCCTCCTGCCTGTTGGTCAAGTCCTGCGTCCTGGGCAGTAATCAGTCTTTTAGTCTCTCTGCAACATGTTTTTTTTTAAATCAGTGTTTTGTGGAATCTGTCCAATGTAATTGAGATCACGTGTTGGACCACCCAGACTCACCTAACACGTGCCCCAACTTGGTACCCCCTAGGTCTTTTGACAGGGTCGTTTGTAGAGCAATGGCACAGATGAAAAGGCCTGAGCTTCTCCTGGTGACAAATAGTAATCTCACATGCTGGGCATAAAAGGTATTTGACTGTAACCTTGGGTCTCTCCGCCACTTTGGGATCTTTTTTAGGATCGTGTTTCAGGGAACTGTCTCTCACCTCCATTTCCTCTTTCACATCTCATCCTTTTCTCTTTCCTCATCTTTCCTGTCGTCCTTGTTTCGTCCATCCTCGCCTCCCTTCATTCTCTTCCTTCACTGCCTCACTTTCACCTTTTCTGTTTGTACTCTCCCCCTCAGCTCTTTTTCTCCTCTCCTGCCCTCCTCTATTAGTTCAACCCATCACCACCTCATCTTGCTCTGCCTTTTCTCCCTCCTCCCTTCCTTTCTCTACTTCTACAGTTCTTCTCCACTCTAGTCTTCCTATCTTTCACTTCTCTCTCCACGTCCTCTGCTCTTCTTTCTATCCTCTCCAGCACCACTACAATCTCTTCTCTACCACTCTTCTCTACTTCCTCGTCATTTCTCGTCACTCCGCCACTATGCTCTGCACCTCGAATTCTACACATCAACTCCTTATCTACTATGTCCATTTTATATAGGGCAGTTGGGGCCAAGTAATTATGTAAGGTGCACAGAAGGAGCAAATGTGTTCTTGTATTGGATTTGATCTCTGTGAACTACAAATCCTCCCAGTGATTTGGACTGTGGAGTGGACCCCCCTGATGCTTCGCTATCCAAGCTTAAAAAGCTTGCATTTGCCATTTTGAAAATATTTTGGCAGCCTTCTGATAGAACGTCCCCAAGGCTGGAGGTCACTCTTCTTAAATTCTGTGTGTCTTCTTAATTTCCCCTGAACTTGTCATGCCCCTGTAAATGTGTAGGATCATTAAGCTTGTATGGATTTAGTAGACTTTCCTCTATTTGGTGACAATGATTCTGTAACTGTAAGATACAGCTTGCTGTCTCCCATGGAAGTGGGTCCACAAGTAGCTCATTTCTGGCACGCAACATTTGAAGTGTTATGGCAAAAAAACATTTTGGCAAGGAAATAGGGTTTCTGGGGCAGCAGAAGTCCTGCACATGAGGATAGTGTTATTTTAGTCCCATCATCTTACATTGTCACATACTCCTATGTCCCTTCCCCTTTCCTCCATACTGCATGGACGTCCCTCGCTAGGGACGGGAGACGGAACCTTTTTCATCAAAAAAATCATCTTCCTCTTTAGATTTAGATGCGTGCAGGGGCACGGCCCTGGCAGCATGCGCTTCCCTGACTCTGCCCACAGGTGCCACTCCACAGTCCTCTTTCCCACGTCGACGGGAATGTACCGCTTTCACCAGCTCTCCTGGGTTAGCCCTCTGGCCTAGTAATTCCACGCACTCTTCCCTGGAGAAGTACTTTTGTCTTTTTTTTTTCCTGGTCTTTAATCAGGTACCTATAGTCCTCTGGCGCCACGCTCCTCTCTGGCGCATGTTGACGTCGGCGGGCTTCAGCAGGTGTGCAGCCTGCGCGGGGCTCTTCCCCACGTCCGACCCCCATGCTCTATACCTCCACTGCGTTGGCCCCGACCATGGCTGGGAGGGCTGCACAGTGTGCGACGCGCTGACACCACATGCTCTGAAGAACAGATTAGCCAGCTGGATGGAGCTTTTTGGAAGGTCGCCTCCAGAGGACTTAAAGGAATTTGTCGAGCACAAGACCAGGCCCAAGGTAGGGGCACTGTTTTCATCCGCACCCCACAAAGGCGACTCCTTCCCCAGGAGGCGCACAAGCATAGTGGACCTATCATGTCCTACTACTACTACCAGTGCAGGCACCAAGGCTGCTTCAGCTACCAGCCAACAGGCTGAGGGGTCGCGAGATCCTACCGGTAACTGTGCTGAGGGACCGCAAGGTTCTACTACCGGGTGCAAACCCGAAGGGCTACGCCCTAATACCGGACAGATGTCTGAGGTGGCGCCTGTACGCAGCACTACCGGTGCCACAGCCAAGGGCATTCCGCCTACCAGGCCCCGCCCTGAGGTGCAAGCTAGGCCTTAACCTCCACCGCCAAGAGTCCTGGAGGAGTCCGCGCCCAGCGCAACAAGCGCCATGACACAGGCACGAGGCATGCAGCCAGACAAAATGGCGGCTCGCCCAACACCATCCCCCTTTGGGACCTGGTAGGGGAACGAATGTCCAGGTGGGACTGGTCATTGCCTGGCACATGGCCCACGGCATATCCTGCAGCGTTCCAGGGCAGATACACCCCGCATACAGAAAGACAGAGTGTGCCCAGGTCTCAGCAACCTCGGGGCCCTACGCCCATGCCTGCTCCACCAAGCGCTCTGCCGGCCTGTGAAGACAGGTTTCTTGAAAAATTCCTGACTCTCGTGAGGTCTCCGCAGATGGGCATCATCCTCAAGGATGTGATCGGGGGCATGCTCTCTCCGGTACTGCTGCTAGCACCCATGGCCACCCCGCCATTGGTTCCAGCACTTCTGGGTCCTTTGCAGCCCCAGGTGCCTTCGCCAGTTCCCATGACACCGGCTCCCATGTCACTGTCAGTCACAGCAGCCCTGTAGCCACTGCTGCATCAGCCTCCGGCACCTATCAGTACGCTGCAGCCACCTGCATCCAGCACTCCTCCAGCTGCACCGGACCAACAGGACACACTGGTGGACATGGATGAGGAGGAGGACCCAGACACACCATAGTCGGCCAAGGTCTTTCATGAACGGCTTGTATACCTGGCTGAGTAATTCAGGCTCCCTCAGCCCGAAGTCGAACAACCAGAGGCGGGGGTACTGGCAGAAGTTCACTCTACATGCCACGGCTAGAACAGGGATTCCAATGCAAAAAGACGTGGTGCTGCTTGCCAAAAAAGGATGGCTCAAGCCACACTATGTACGGCCTACCAATCGGCACCTCAGCGCCAAGTTTTGGCAACTGGAGGGCGACCCCCCCTCTTGCTGGCGGCGCATCCTCAGCCACACTCCTCAGTGATGGCCGCGGCTTTGCTCTATTGCAAGCCACAATCCTCATTGGCTAGATCAGCCTCTGCACTCCTGGGTAAGGAGATGATCTTGGAAGCATATGGAAAGAAAATCTATTCCAATGCTTCTCTCCATCGGCGCCAATCCAATGCTTACGCCATGCTGACTGCTGTCAATCAAAGGCTCTGGCGAGAGATCGCCGATTTCCTTCCTGGGCTCCCTGTGCAGAGCCAGGCGCACTTCAAGGCTGGGCTGGCTAAAGCCAAAATAGTAGCGCATGACATAATGGCGTCCACGGTGGCTCACATGGACACCTCGAGCTGTGCCATATGTATCGCTAGAGACATGAAGGACGGCATGGCTGTGGGCTACCAAGTTCAACCTGATGTCCAGGAGCGTATACCGGACCTTCCTTTCAAGGATGGCAATCTGTTCCGTTCTACCCCGGACCAGGAACTTGATAAGCGGAAGAACAGTCGCAGACTGCCAAATCCTTGTCGATCCTCACAAAGTCCACCCCAAGGTATATAGCCAGACACACCAGCGCTCAGACAAGGGTCGGTCTTTCGGCTGCTTCAGGGGCTTCCAGGAGAGACGGTCCAGGCAACCAGACAGATCACTGGGACAGCATAGGTGCAAGGAGCACAAGACGGCTCACAAGGGCTTTATCCAGTCCCCCTCCTCAGTCCCCCGCCTCAGAGGGAAAAGATGCATGACATAGCCACCCGGATCCACGAGTCTCCGGTGGGGGGCAGGTTTGCCCTTCACTCCCAACGCTGGCGGACAAGGTTCACAGACCCATGGATCCTGTCAGTAGTATCCACAGGCTTCCGGCTCCCTATACCTCCTTCTCCTCTCTCCTCCCTTTCCGCTTCCACATATTGGGACAGCAACTCTGTTAGCGGAAATTCGCTCGCTCGTAGAGATTCAGGCAGTGGAGGAAGTCCCAGCCTCCCAGCGGGGTCTGGGTTTCTATTCTGATTTACACCATACACAAGAAGCACCAGGCTGATCTGAGAGTTATGTTGGACCTTTCCACCTTGAACCTTTCCCTCCCTCTTCAAAAGTTCAAGATGGTTACCCCAGCGCTTATAGCAGAGACATTGTGCAAGGGAGACTGAATGTGCTCCCTGGAACTGAAGGATGCTTACCTACACGTCCTGATCTGGCAGCTCCGTCGGTCCTTTCTGAGGTTCCGGATCATGGGTTTTCATTTCCAATACATGGTTCTACCCTTTGGCCTCAATTCGGCCCCCAGGGTCTTTACGAGACTGATGAACGCAGTGGCAGCCCTACTCAGGGCCTAGGGTCACCACGTCTACCCATACCTAGACAACTGGGTCGTCAGGGCAAGGTCTCAGGAGACAGTGCACCACACCGCCTCCACCCTCATGAACACACTGCTTGAGCTGAGATTTTCCATCAATCTCAAGAAGTCACAGCTAGAGCCCACGTAGAGTCTTAACGTTCCTGGGCCTCATCTGGAATACAAGCCCCCAGGTGAATTTCCACTCGGAGGACAAGATCACAGCCATCAAGAGGGCAACAAGACATTTTCTCAGCAGAGCAGTGACCTCAGCATGGTGGTACAAACCCCTCCTGGGCATAATGGCGGCATGTGTCCTCGCTGTGCCGCATACAAGACTCAGGATGAGGCGCTTGCAGCTCCACTTCGCAGCCTCCTGGAACCAGGAGAAGAGTTCCCAGGCAGAGATGGTAAGCATCCCACCCCATCTCCACCAGGATCTAGTCTGGTGGAGCAGGGACCGCAACCTGCAGATAGGCAGGTCTTTCTGTCAACCTGCGCCCCAGGTCTCCATCACCACAGACTCGTCCCTAGAGGGCTGGGGAGCTACTTTGTGCAGCCACAACATCCACGGGTTCTGATCCCGTTCGGAGCAGGCGGCTTCCATAAACTGGCTCGAGTTGCTGGCCATCTTGCTTGCTCTCAAAGCCTTTTTCCTATGATCAGCGGCAGGGCGATCCTTATTCAGACTGACGGCTCCACCAGCATGTTTTACATCACCAAGCAGGGTGGCACCAGGCCTCCTCCCCTATGCAGTCTAGCAGTCGACATTTGGGAGTGGGCTCTGGTAAATGACATGCACCTTTCAGCAATACACCTCCCGAGGGACTCCAACCTGGAGGCGGACATGCTCAGCAGTCTGGGTGTGGACAACTACAAATGGCAGCTGAATGAACAGGTCCTTCAGGGGATCTTTGGCAGGTGGTATTATCCTCAGGTGGACCTCTTTGCCACCTGGTACAGCAGGAGGTGCCCCCAGTTGGCGTCCTGGCAGGGACAGGGTAGGGGCTCCCTGGGCGACGCTATGCAGATCCAGTGGAATGACATGAAAGCGTATGCCTTCCCTCCGACCCCCCCCTTATTCACAGGGTAATCTGCAAGATCTGGGGGGCCCAGCACCTCTGTATCATCCCGATAGCTCTGTGGTGGCCAGCAAGACCATGGTTCTTGGAAATACTCAGCCCGTTGCACCTTCCACTGGATCCAGCACACCTACTCTCGCAGCAGGGAGGCACGGTCATCCACCCTGCCTCTCAGAAATTAGCCCTCGTAGCGTGGTTCCTGATCACGTCACACTGAGGCACCGGCAGCTGTCTCAAGCCAACCTAGACATTATAAAAGGGGCTAGGAGTAGTGCTACCAGGACCCAATACAAAAGCAAGTGGAACGGGTTCTGTCACTGGGCAGAGTCAAAGGAGGTAGATCCCTTGACCTGCACGGGAGTGCAGGTAGACACATGCTGCTATTATCTAGCAGCTATTGGAGCCTACAGGAACTCGGAGGAGGCGGCGTTTTCATCCTCCAATCCGGTGGTTAAGACACTTGACGGGCCTGTCCAAGCTTTAGCCGCCCATCAAGAAACCACACCCTGTGTGGGACCTCAACGTGGTCTTGGGTGCCCTGGTGCACAAACCATTCAAACCTATGGTGTTCGCAGACATCAGGCTAGTCACCATTGAGACGGCCCTCCTGATGGGCCTGACCTCGGCACGCCGGATCAGTGAAATCCAGGCGTTGGTGTCCTCAGAGCCGTATACTACTTTTCATAAGGACAAGGTGGTGCTTAGACCTCACCCCACATTCTTACCTAAAGTTGTCTCCTTTTTACATCTGAATGAGGATATAGTGCTACCAACTTTCTTTGCAGATCCTAAAGATGACGCTCAGAGGGTGCTGCACTGTCGAGGTAAGGCGCACTCTAAAATTCTACCTTGACAGGACCAAGAGCTGCGGCAAGTCAGACGCTCTCTTTGTCACCTTCGGGGGAGTCAAAACCAGGCTGTTGGGCCTCCAAGGCTTCCATAGCTAGGTGGATAGTTTCAGCCATCAAGGAGGCGTATGAGGGGCAGCACAAACCTCTTCCAGCGAATATGCATGCCAATGCAATCAGAGCTAAGGCAACGGCTATCTCGTTCCAAAGGAACGTGTCTTGGCAGGTTATCAGCAAAGCGGCTACATGGGATATGCTCTCGGCCTTCTGCAAGCACTATTTCTTGGCTGCTGGCTCCAGGTCGGATGCAGCATTTGGTCAGGCAGTCTTAAGGAATTTGTTTTCTTAGGAGGGGCAACTCTCTACCCAGGGTCTACATTCAGTTGTTATCGCCCATGCAGTATGGAAAAAAGGGGACGAGATGTAGAAGTAATTATAAGTTACTCACCATAGTAACTAACATATTCCTAGTCCAAAGTCCCCTTCCCTCCATACGTCCCACCATCCCCCCCTAATAAAAGTGGTGTAATTAGGAAATGTTAATATTGTCTGCGCGTCAAAGGGGACTAAGGGGTGGTGCCAGTAGGTGGAGTCAGGGGAGCGCATGCTCCTAGGACCACGGCTATGCACAGATCTAAAATTAAAGGGGAAGATTATTTTTCTGGTGAAAAAGGTTTTGTCTCACGTCCTTAGTGAGGGACGCCCATGCAGTATGGAGGAAAGGGGACTATGGACTAGACATAAGTTAGTCATTACGGTGAATAATTTATAATTAACTAGGTATAGTCTCTTTAAACACAGAGCCTGTCTCTGCCACTCTTGTCATTCATTTCCCTTTGCCCATGACAATGTGTTTGTTAAATTTGCTAAACTGAAATTTTCTTATTATGCAAGAAGCACCTTTGTTTTAAACACTCAGTTCATAGACATAAGGGACAGAAAAGAAACCCACGGTTTAGTTTAGCCCTTACTCTTACGTCCCGTCCCCTTTCCTCTACGTCTCTCGCGAGGGACAGGAGACGGAACCTTTTTCACCAGAAAAAATCTCCTTTCCCTTTAAATTTAGAGGCACACAGGTGCGTGGCTCTGGGAGCATATGCTCGCCTGACTCAGCCCACTGGCACCACTCCTCAGTCCCCTTTTCTGCGTCGACTGGAACGGCATGAATTCACCAGCGCTCCTGGGTTTGGCTTCGGCTATGTAATACCACGCGCTCTTCCCCGGATATTCTATCTTTGTCTTTTTCTTTTCAATAGATACTTGGTCCTCAGACGCTATGCTCCTCCCCGGCGCATGTTGACTTCAGCAGGCATCCAGCCTGCGAGAGGCTCTTCCCTAAATCCGACCCCCATGCCCTTTGCCTCCGCTGCCTTGGCCCTGACCACAGCTGTAGAAAGATTGTTCCGCGTGCGACGCACTGACTCCATGGGCACTGAAGAACAGGCTAGCTAGGTGGAGGGAGCTCTTCAAGAAGTCCCCTCTGGAGGACCTAAAGGACTTTGTCAAACATCGCTCGATGCCGAAGGTAAGGCTTCTATTTACCATTGCACCCCATAAAGGCGACTCCTTCCCACTGAAGCTCCCGACCGGGAGGAACCTGTTGGTTCTTACACCAGCACACGTACGAAGGCAAGTCCAGCTACCAGCCTCACGGCCGAGGGGGTCTCTGGATCCTTCCGGGTTCATTGCGGAGGGACTGCAAGGTTCTTTTACCAGAGTTACTCCCGAGGGGCAACCTCCTAGTTACGGCATCATGTCCGAGGGTTCGCCTTCATTCTCGTAGCACTACCGGCAGGTCTGCCGAGGGCAATACGCCTTCCAGATCACGACCTGAGGTGCGGGATAGGCCTTTTGTTCCAACACCAAGCGTCTGGACGGGGCTGGTTCCAGTGAGCCAGGCACCACGTCTTCGGCACGTGGCACGCAGCTCAACAAAATTGTTGCCATTCCAGACAAAATGTCCGCTCATCCGATACCCTCTCTTGCGGAGCGGGTGGAGGAAAGTGTCGCATGGTGGGACTTGTGTCAACCAGGTGCGTTGCCTACAGTTTATCCATCACCAGCGCAGGGCAGGTTTCCCTGGCCCCAGTTGCCCTCAGCCACTCCGTCAATTTGTATTTGTGTTTAGTTTATTTATAAAGCGCAGCCAGGCCCTGGGGCATATGGGCGCGTAAGGTAGAGCTGGTTACAGGGTTAAACAGAGTTACGTTACAGTTACAGGAAGGATACAGTTACATGGGTATGCAATCAAAACAATACAGTATGCAATCAAAACAATACAGTCGGCCAGGTTCCAAAGTAGTTACAGGTAGGAGCTGGCATAATAAACAAGTGCATGCGCGGAAGTTAAACTGTCAGGAGTCCGTGTTATGGAGCCAACATTTCGTGCTATATTTGAACCGGTTGAATGACGGTTCTGCGCGTAGATGTGGGGGGATGGTGTTCCATAGTTTGGATGCTTGTACCGGGAAGCTAGCTCCACCCGAGTTGAGGAGTTTAAATCTCGGTATGGTCAAGGTGTTAGTTTGGGCTGCTCTAAGAGGTCTCAAGGCGGAGTGTGGTGTGAAGTGGTTAGTGAGGTATGCTGGAGCAAGGTTAGCCCTGACTTTGTGTGTGAGGGCAAGCGTTTTCAGGGATATTCTGTGCTTGACAGGGAGCCAGCGTAGGTTACGTCTGGTCTCAGATATGTGTGCTTTTTTGGGGATGTTCAAGGCAGCTCTGATAGCATTGTTTTGGACTACTTGTAGTTTATTAATATTTTTATGGCTGGTGCCCAAGTAAAGGGCGTTACAGTAGTCTATTTTGGAAAGGACTAGAGCTCTCGCTAGAGTGATACAGTTGGGTGCGGAGATGAATGGTCTGCATGCAGTGATAAGCTTGCAAGTGTAAGCAGCTGATGACACTACTGCGTTGGTTTGTTTAGAGAGGGATAAGGTAGCATCAATGTAAATACCAAGGGTTTTAGTGTTATTAGAGACTGAGATGAGATTGCCATCAATGGTAAATGCTTTGAATGAGGGATTGAGATTTTTAAGTTTGGCATGAGTGCCCAAGATAATCAGCTCGGTTTTATCGTCATTGAGACACAAGCCATGGTGTGCCATCCATGCTTGTATAACTGAATAGATTTCATTGAGGGTCGTACTGTCTATTTCGTAGTCACCCGTGATAGGAAAGAGTATCTGGGTGTCGTCCGCGTAATTGGTATACGTGACACCCAGATAGTCTAGGATATCGAAGAGGGGTTTCGTGAATATATTATAAAGTGTCGGGGACACGCATGAGCCTTGCGGGACACCACAAGGTACTGGGGCCGGCTCGGCGGAATCTGTAGGAGAGAAGACCCTCATGGTTCTGTTCGCCAGGAAGGAACTGATCCATGCCGTGGCTGCATCTGAAAAGTGGGCTGCAGATTTCAGGTGTTGGCAGAGTGTTTGATGATTAACCAAATCAAATGCTGCTGACAGGTCAAGCAATAAAAGGAGTGCAAGTTTGCCATGGTCTTTCAAGGTTTGGATCTGGGTGGTAAGGTCAATAAGTGCAGTTTCCGTACCGTGTCTTGGTCGGAAGCCTGATTGCCTGAGCCCTAAGAGGTTGTTGGCTTCTAGATAAGCCTGTATTTGTAGGTAGGCTGCTCTGTCCAGTATTTTTAATAGGAAAGGTACCGTCGTTATTGGTCTGTAATTAGATGGGTTAGCTGGGTCAAGCGTAGGTTTTTTGAGGAGTGGAATGACCCAAGCGTCTTTAAGATTGTCAGGAACTATTCCAGATTTGAAAGAGGCATTGATGAGATTGGTAATGAATGGCGCAAGATCGTGTGCAGCTGCTTTAACAATCGAGGCAGGGCAGGCATCGCCTTGGCAGTTTGAAGGTTTCAGTTTCCTGATGATGTTTTCTACTTCCCACGTTGAAAGGGGTGAGAAGCTGAAAGGTTTACAAGTCGTTTGGAGGGTTGGAGGTATGTTAGGCAGTTGTTTGTGGTTAGGGTCTGCAGATAGCACAGATTTTTTTGCGTTAATTTTGGATTGTAGACAAGCTATTTTATCTAATAAGGCTTTCTGGATGTTGCTGCACCATAGTGCGTCAGTAATACCTTTGTCAGTCGGGGCAATAGGGGATTCTAATTCTTTGCCACCTGCCACCTCTACAGCCTCCGAAGACAGGTTCTTTGAAAGGTTCCTAGGGCCGTTGCGAACTCTCCAATCCTCGGGGATGCCATCAGGGACTTGCTCTCCCCGGTCACCCCACCGGCACCCGTAGTCATTCCTCAGATTCCAGCTTCCCTCACTCCCATAGTACAGGCGGTTCCACACCAGCCTCCGCAGCAGCCATCGGCTCCCAGCACTCCTCCACCAGCTCCGCCCCCCCCTCCCTCAACCGAGCTCCCTGGTGGACACTGACGAGGAGGAGGACCCCGACATGCCATCTTCACCCAGGGCCTTCCACGAACGCCTTGCAGGTTTGGCAGAGTATTTGGGCCTTCCTCAGCCTGAGGTAGAGCAGCCCGAGGAGGGGGTCTTGGCAGAATTCCTCACCCTAAAACCCCCCTACCAACACCGGGATCCCGATACAGAAAGATGTAGTCGCCCTGGCCGAGAAGGTGTGGCTCAAGCTGCATTCGGTCTAGCCTGTCAGTCGGCGCCTAGAGGCCAAGTACAGGCAGATGGAGGGGAACACACACTTGCTTATCGCGCATCCTCAACCACATTCTTCCGTGATAGCTGCAGCGTCACTCTATTCCAAGCCTAAGTCGTCCTCGGTCACCTCGTCCTCGACCCTGCTAGACGAGAATAAAAAAAATCTTTACCCCAACGCCTCGTTGCACCTACATCAGGCCAACGCAGATGCCATGCTGGCAGCCTCTAACCAAAGGCTCTGCCGGGAAATTTCGGATTTTCCTCCCAGAACTTCCGGCACAGAGCCAAGCGCGCTTCAAAGCGGGATTAGGAGAATCCAGGCTGGTACGCAGGACATAATGGAGTCCACCGTGGCCCACATCAATACCTCTTCTTGGAACATCTGCATTGCCACAGACATGAGGACAGCCTGGCTCCAGGCTATTAAGTTTAATCCCGATGTTCAGGAACGCATATTAGACCTTCCCTTCGAGGGTAGTGACCTCTTCCACTCCACCACGGATGAGCAATTGGATAAGAAGAAAAAGAGCTTGCAAACCGCAAAGTCTTTATCCATTCTTACGAAGGCCATGCCCAAGGCCTGCACCCAGTCACTGCAATGCTCCGACACGGGTGGGTGTTTGGCGAGTTCCACGGCTTCCAAGAACGGAGGTCCAGACAACCTGACCGTTCTACGAGTCAGCATTGAGGAAACAACAACGGGGGGGGGGTAAGGGTTTTTTCCAATCCCCCTCCTCCGCAACAGCCTCAGGGGGAAAGAAGGCATGACACACCCCTTCGGGTCCACGTGTCTCCGGTGGTGGACAGGCTTGCCTTTCACATGCAATTTTGGTGCCAGAATTTTTCGGACCCCTGGATCCTCTGTAGTCTCCACAGGGTACGGCCTACAGGTACCTTCCTCTTCTCCCCTCCCTCCTCCCCTCCCACAGATTGGGACAACAACTCTGCTCACGAAGATCCGGTCGCTCGTTGAGAGCTAGGCAGTGGAAGAAGTCCCAGCCTCCCAGCGAGGATTGGGCTTCTATTCCAGAATTTTCACCATACAGAAGAAGAACCAGGTTAGCCTGAGAGTTGTGTTGGACCTTTCCATCCTCAATCTCTCTCTCCCTCCCTCTGCAAAAATTCAAGATGGTTATGCTAGCTCTTATTGCAGAAACACTCGACAGCCGGGACTGGATGTGCTCCCTGGATCTGAAGGACACTTATTTACACATCCCGATTTGGCAGCCGCATCGTTCCTTACTGCACTTCAGGATCATGGACTTTCATTTCCAATAGAAGGTGCTACCCTTTGGCCTCAACTCGGCGCCAGGGGTATTTACCAGGTTAATGAATGCAGTGGCAGCCCTCCACAGGGCCACCACGTCTACCCATACCTCGACAACTGGCTCGTCCAGTCCACCTCTCCGGAAGCGGTTCAGCATGCTGCCTCCGCACTGATGAACACACTCCATGACCTGGGGTTCGCTATCAATCTCAAGTCTCAGCTGCAGCCCATGCAGAGTCTGACCTTCTTGGGCCTCATCTGGGACACGAGTTCCGTCAGTGTCTTTCCCTTGGAGGCCAAGATTGCAGCCATCAAGAGAGCGACAGCTCATTTCCTCTCCAGGCCCGTGGCCTCGGCCTGGTGGTACCAACACCTACTGGGTCTCATGCAAGTGGTCCTTTTGGCCGTGCCCCCCACAAGACTCGGTATGTAGAGATTACAGCTGCACTTCGCAGCCTCATGAAATCAGGTGATGGGCTCCTAAGAGGAGCCAGTCAACATTACTCCCACAGACCGCAGCGTCCATGCAGTCTGGACTCGGCAGGAGTCCTGAATCAATTGGCTAGAATTGAAGGCAACATGGTTGGCTCTCAACGCCTTTCTCCCTCTTCTCGAGGGCAAGACAGTTGTTGTCCAGACAGCCAAATCCACCAGCATGTACTATGTCAACAAGCAGTGGGGCACCAGATCCCCTCCGCTGTGCAACATAGCAGTCAGCATGTGGGAATGGGCTCTGGAGAACGACATCTACCTCAGGGCGGTCCACCTCCTGGGGAATCCAACCTGGAAGCGGACAGGCTCAGCAGAGTGGGGGCGGAAAATAACGAGTGGCAATTCAACGTTGTGGTACTGAAGGAGATCTTTCTCAGGTGGGGGCATCCCCAGGTGCATCTGTTTGCCTCCCGGGACAACAGGAAACGCCAGCAGTTCGCTTCCTGGCAGGGGCAGGGCTGCGGCTCCCTGGGCGACCTGACAGCATATGCCTTCCCGCCCACACCCCTGGTCCTCAGGGTGATCGGCAACATAAAGGAATCCCGGCACCTCAGCCTCATTTTGATAGCTCCCTGGTGGCCGGCCATACCATGTTTCTCCGAGCTTCTCAGCCTATCGGACAGACCACCCGTTCGCCTACCGCTGGGCCCAGCTCCTCTCCTGGCCGAGCAGGCGGGCAGGGTTCTCCACCCTGCTTCTCACCAACTAGCCCTCGCAGCGTGGTTCCTGAGCAGGTCACGCTGTAACACTTAAACCTATCTCAGGCTAACCTGGAGATCATCCAGGATGTTAGAAGCAAGGCTTCTAGGAGCCAATATAAGAGTAAATGGTCTAGATTCTGTCATTGAGCCGACTCTAGGGAGATCGACCCTCTTAAGTGCACCATGGACGACATGTTCTCCTTTTTAGCACACCTCGCCCATTCCGGTGTGCAAGTGGATACATGCAGCACCTATCTGGCAGCCATGGGGGCTTACAGGAATTCGGAGGAGGGCCTCTTCTCCTCCTCTAACCCGGTAGTCATGCGACATCTAGCGGCCCTCCACAGGCTTTACCCGCCTATAAAGAAGCCACACCCTCTGTGGGACCTTAATGTTGTGTTGGGCGCCATGGCGCACAAACCTTTTGAAACTTTGGTGTCCGCAGACATCAGACTGGTCACAATAAAGACAGTTCTGCTTGTGGGCCTCAGCTCGCAGAGTCAGCAAGATCCAGGCTCTGGTGGTATCGGAACCCTACACCACTTTTCACAAGTACAAGGGCGGCCTGCGGACGCACCCTGCTTTCCTACCCAAGGTGATCTCCTCCTTCCATCTCAATAAGGAAATGGTCTTACCCACTTTCTTCGCCGACCCCAAGGACGAGCCTCAGAGGGTCTTGCACTGTCTGGATGTCAGACGCGCGCTGAAATACTACCTGGACAGGACCAAGGATTTCCGCAAGTCGGATGCCTTGTTTAGCACTTTCGATGGGTCAAGGCATGGTTATCAGGCTTCCAAGGCCTCCATAGCAAGGTGGATAGTTGCGGCCATCAAGGAGGCCTATGAGGGGCAGCACAAACCAATGCCAGCCAACTTACATGCCCATGCAGTCAGAACCAAGGCCACGACCATCACGTTCCATGCTGTGGCAGGTCATCAGCAGGGCGGCTACCTGGGCCGCCCCTTTGGCTTTCTGTAAACACTACTGTTTGGAATCCGCCTGTAGGTCAGATGTGGCGTCCGGGCAGGCGGTTTTAAGAAATTAATAGTTACTCACCGTAGTGAGTCTTAGTCCATAGTCCCCTTTCCTCCATACGTCCCACTATCCTCCCCCCTAATTATACTGGTGTGATTAGGCAATTCTGAATATTGTTGACGCGTCAATGGGGACTGAGGAGTGGCGCCGGTGGACATAGTCAGGCAAGCAGATGCTCCCAGGGCTGCACCCCCACGCGCCTCTAAATTTAAAGGGGAAGAAGATTTTTTCTGGTGAAAAATGTTCTGTCTCCCGTGCCTCATGAGGGACGCCCATCCATATAGTAAGGAGGAAAGGGGACTATGGACTAAGAGCACGTTAGTCACTACGGTGAGTAACTATTAATTTAAGAAGCAATGACCATAGCTGGAAACCATTGGATATCTTTACTGAAACTTTTCTTCAAGATACTTATTGTTATTGTTTGGTTTGTACACCTTGTTTACTTTGGGGCTCCTAGCTCTCCTTGTAGAGTTGCCATAACGATAAGTGCCAAAACCCATTAGTAATCGTAAAACCCTTTCACCTCCTTACGCCCGTGTGCAATCCTGAGAAGATTAGGCATGGGGTTGTCTGAGGCATGTTGGTTTAAAGAGGCCTTTAGGCCACTCTAAACTGATCCACCATTCCCATCCCTCTTAACCTTCTTTCTTTTCCTGGCTTGAGCTGTGAATTCAATTCCCGGCACTATTACGGACTCTATAGCACAGCATGGCCCTGCTTCTACCTCGCCCCAGCTCCTTCTTTCTCCCCCTATATTGCTTTGGCATAGCCCCTGTGCAAGTGCCATATAAGAAACCTTACATTCATACCAACACACTGACATTGCAGATGAGCTCTTTCTGATTTTGATCTGGGCGTTATCAGGATAGGACACGTTTTTGCACACGTATGTAACAAAAGTAATGTTCATTCTGACTAAAACATCAAAGGTGAATCGTCTGCAAACTCCACAAAGTCTTCCAAGTTTAAGTTGTGGTATGGAAAATCTTGATGGGTGATTGAACAGGGTATGGTTTGCAGATGATTGTGGGAAATGCTGGTTTACCACAGCAAAAAATGTCACCCTATATTTTTGTTTGTGTTGTAGCATTGGGACAACGTTTTCAAGGCCAAATCTTTTGTTATTGTGCCACAATATTGCTCATTGTTATTAGTAGCATGTTTCTCAAGTCCCCCAACGGCTCTCTGACATGTTTTCTGGGTTGTAGCTTTCTCTCTGTCACGTTTTCTATGTTTTAGCTTGTGAACTGAAATGCAGCTAGAAACACTTGATGTGTGCAATTATGGTTGAAGTGCTCCAAAGCTTGCATGAGAGTAGTCATGTCAATGAATTGTGATGCAAGGAGTTTTTCTGGTTCATATGTACATGACATAGCTGTCCACTTTCAGAGTGTATAATCTTGGGCATACCCCTTTCAATTTCCACATATCAGTTACTGAAGTCTGAATTAATATCACCTAGAATCAGGCTGTCCCAGGCTTGCCATTCCTGTGGTAGGGACAGTTACAGCATGTCCCTTTGCAGCAGATGAAAGCAGTGTGTGGTAGCTATTGCTTGTTAGGGGTGATAAAAGAAAACTGGGGCATTGCGCATCCCACAAACCTATTTAAAAGCCCAGTCCATGATCGTGTATGTTGTATTACTTTGATGCACAGTGTAAGCCATCTTTATTTGACTCTTTTCAGCTGCCTACTACCTGCCGCGGCATCTTGCTCCGAACCCAACCTACTCCCATCTGTACCCTTCACCCTACCTCATCAGAGGCTTCCCCGACACTGCTGCCATGGAGAACAGACAGACAATCATCAATGACTACATTACCTCTCAGCAGATGCATCACAATGCAGCCACTGCAATGGCACAGCGGGCAGACATGCTCAGGGGTCTTTCCCCACGGGATCCATCCTTGGCACTCAACTATTCTGCAGGTCATCGAAGTATGAAAACTTAACCGCCTGTCCCCGTGCTCTGGATATCCCTTGTTTAACCCTTCAAGTGCTGTTTGCTTGTGTAATTTGATGGCTGTGCTTGTTGTGAATGCCAATGTCAGAGCAGTGTTTGTGCGGTTAATATTGATGTGGATCTTGGCGGCAATCACACTTCTACTTTCACTGATGTAGAAGTATAGCAGCTTGTTATTGCACATGAGGTATGAAAACCTGCTTCCTTCTGAGATGGCATTTCACATTTTTACCTTCTCACCCACTTCCAGACGGGTTTAGCCTTTAGGCCACTCTAAAATGATCTACCATTCCCACCCATCTGCCCATCCTTCACATTATGAGAACGTTATTGGACGCTGGGTGAGTGTTTAATAAAAGAATAGGTGAGTGCTTTGTATGCAAGCTTGGATGGGTAGCAAAGTAAGCCAGCGCTTTGTATTGTTTTCAAGATCTGGGACGACCTATTATAATTGGTTATCCTGATCTGTGTTTGAGTTGTGGCATCTATAATTCGCAAATATTCTGAACACGTGTGTGCATTTATAATGTGTTTTCTACCATTTTTCAGTTGTGGCTCTGTTTCGTACCCCATGAAAATTGTTTTTCTTCCCATGCTACCTTAACATTTGCCATTGTACAGGATAACAAAAAACAATTATTTCAAGTGGTTATACAGTGCTTGATAATGAATTTCTCCCACTTAGATTCAATTCATCATCCATTTTATCATCAGACGGATGAAGATGTGTGTCAACTCTGCTAGTATTTGAATGTATGACTGTATTTTGCACACCCTTGCATGATGCTAAGCTTTTTGCCTATTTATTAGTATGTACAATCTCAGCGGCTTACAGGTGTGTTCTGTGTGGAAGCCATCTTGTCATGCAGAAATTCAATTCTCCAGGCTCAGATGCCATTTTAACAACACTGCTTAAAACCCAGGTGAATAGTTAACAAACCATTGAGATATTTTATCGGTTGGGCAGAATGGTACTGATTGCAGTCACATCTTGGGAATTCCTGTTGGGGGCTGTGGTGAACCAGGAGTCGTTGCAGGCCTAAGACGAGCCATGGTTTAAGAATGTTTATTTAAATAAAAAGAAAACGCCCATCTAGCCCTACTGCTATGAGGTAAGTCCCCTGCCTAACTAACTAAACATTAGGGTACTCGTCGAAGTCCAAAAGAAATAGTCCAAATTCTGTTAGCTAACTGGCTCTATCACTTTAAAAAAAATAACTAAAGAAAAGAGGCCTGGCCCAATCACTTGGATCCCTTTTCAAGAGGATTTAAAAGTTTGTCAGTTTCTCACAATACACCCTCTCTGTAGGTTCTGTTTTCCAAATCTTAATTCCATATAGTTCCCTCTTTCCAGGAAGAAAATGTTTTCTTAATACGATACAACCATTTCCAACTTGGTGCTTGACAATGTTCTGATTTTATACTTATTAATTGGAGCCCTCTAAGTTCCCTCTCTTTCTCTTCAGTTTGGCTCATTATCTTTCGTATTTCCTTGGTTCCCCAAAGTCCTCTGACCAGCTTTCTTCAGCTGGGCCTCTGTGGGGTATCTCTCCGTTCAGGTTTTCTTGGCTCCTGTAATCCTTGTGGCTTTCCCAGCCTCGGATATTAGTCTCTCATTTCCACAGTGCTCTCCAAAGCCTGCTGGCTCTCTAATATACTTGATTTGTCTCTAGTCAGGTTTATCTTGCTCCCATAGCACCAGTGCCTTCTCAACAGCTTTACCTCTTCAGGAGTGTTTGCTTCCCTTGTGCTGCTTGGCCTGGCCGTAGTGCACTTCCTCGTGTGGAGCTCAGAGATCTGGTGTCTCTGCTGAAGTCTGGTCTCGGCATCAGTTAACGGGCCCTGAGCCCACCATGGCTTCCGTTTGTTCCCAGTCAGGTGCCAGCGTCTTGCAATCAGTTCGCTCTCCACGCTACCGCTGGCTCCACGATGTAGCGTGACTCTGTCCCTCCTGGACGCCTACCCGTCAAAGGCTTGCCTTTGAATAGGATTCTTTCTCCTCCATTCAAGGTTCCTTATCTTTTTATGTATGTCATCACACACACAAGGGGTGTGTCATTCTTCTTCGACTGGGACGTTCACGTGGCATCCAACATTACCTGAAGCCAAAGAGATTGTAGAAATGTCACTATTGGGTGATTCTAAAACGGGGTTAACAGTCTTCCTCATTCCTATGTAGGCAGACCATGTGCTCTGGGCCAAGGGTTCCTTACTAGAATGGGAGTCGTTGTCCCCAAAACTGGAGTCTTGTTTCCCCTCCCTTGCCCTGTCGCGCTCTGAAACACTTGTGTATGAGCGTGATACGAATAAAATATCATGTATCATATTCTCAGTGAGGTCCCACTTGCCCAGACTCCTCGGGATGGTCTTGCTGAGCGGGCTTACCTCCCTAGCCTCAGAGGGGTGGCTCCCCCGTGAAGAGAACGGACGAATAGTCCAGATTCTTCACAGAGTCAACTAATATCAGGTGCTTCAACAGCATAGGAGCATGGTCCTAGTTCATGAATTGTAGCTGGTCTTTTTAGTTGCCAGATTGGAGCCCTAGAGCCTTGTAGTACTATCTTCCTCCTCCCCCAATAAACCCCAAAAGCCATTGCCACTGGATTACACATGATTGCACATCTGGATATATGTGCAAATACTGAATGATAGATTTAATGTCTGTCTCATGCTTGTAAGGAAGGAATGCTATCCACAGTAAGACCAGCACAAGTGACCACAGTTCAAGGGTGTTGTTCAACCTTAATTGGGTTTGAAAAACGCCTATCTAATCCTAAATCTAAAGATAGGAGCAAGCTATGACCATCAAATAATAACGCTGTCCTAGTGGTATCTTGTCAAAATAAAAGGGCCTATACCAGTAAACCTATTGCCAATCCTTACCTCTAAATACAAATAGCGTGGGAAACAATGTTATGCAAAAGAAAAGTGTTCAAGAAATTATATGTCAGGATATTCAAGCCATTGGCATCCCGTCCCCACGTTTTCAGCACGGGATCAGGTGGCACATTCGAGCTTAGCACAGTCTGTAGCTTCTCTAGCATGAGGGTGCAGTTCAAGACTCCAATATCATAGCCTTCTGTGCCAAAGTAAATTTGCTGTTAAGTCCCTTCTTTCACAGGCCCTGATGCAACAATCGAATAATAAAGTTCCTTTTTTTCAGGATTCATCTGCATACACTTTTCTCAGGTGATTTACTGTTCACCTTAGAACCCCCTCTGCTAGGCTCGGATCCACTTTAACACAAAGTTCATTTTTCACATATACACAATTTTCTTAGGATTTTCACGTATCCGATTTCTTGGCTGATTCACAGTTCACCCCGGATCCCTCTCTGCCGGGCTCATATCCGTTCTAACCCCAAATCTTCAATTAGTCTCCCTCTGCGGGCTCGGACCCATGTATTTATTATGACACAAACTTGCTTTGACACAAAGCTCTTAATTTATCTCCCTCTGCCGGGCTCGGACCAACTTTATCTATTTTGCCGTCATCTTTCTTTACTGTATCAACATCGAAGACTTTAGATTGTGCACAGGAATTTGCTTGACCTGTTGCAGGATCACTTCGATTCAAAATCCTTTGCCACTCTTTCACTTTTGTCAACTCTCAGCTGGACACCTTACAGAGACCTTTGATTGAGCATGCACGCAGTGGCGGGCCACTCTGTCAAAGCTACTGTATATCTTGGTTTCAAGGTTCAATCACTCATCTGCAGTTCAACTTTACTCGTGTTGCTTATCACACGCGTTTCATACAATGTTCTCAGATCCTGCGCTCGCCATACAATGTTGCAACCTTGGCTTCAACACAGACCAGTCTTATATCGGTCTCCACAACTCACCGGCTGTGTTGATTTCACAAACACTGCTTTGTTAGAGCCAAGGACAGTACCACGGCAGCTGGTGATTCTCCCCACCTTGATTATCAACACAGAAGGGCCCCAGGTACCTCCGACACACAATGCAGGATTCTTTTTCTTCAGAGAGTTGGAAACGCCCACTCCACCCTCACCGACCCTCCACAAAGACGTAGACTGGTGTAATAATATCCATTCGGCTATGCCTGATGAGCTTCACACACTCCAAAACAAAGTCCTCGCCCATCAACAGGCAATTAGCCATCAAATATTCAACCTACACAGCAGCACCGCAGGTGACTCCCCCTTCCCTCTTTCGCCTTCAAGGCAATGAATGAACAAGAAGTCCTCGCCCTCCTTAAATCTATTAAACCTTCCTATTGCAAAGGAGACGCCTGCCCGGCTCAACTCATTAAAGATTGTGCCCGTCCCTTGCCCCTTTCCACACAACCTTTATCAATGCTACCTTCACAACAGGCCATGTCCCAACTGGCCTCAAGGAAGCATGGGTACGCCCTCTCCTTAAGTAACCTGCGCTTGACCCGACTGTCCCAGGGAATTACAGACCTATTACCACGGTACCCTTTCTATTAAAAATCCTCAACAAGGCAGCCTATCTGCAAGCACAAACATTTCTCCAAGCTAACAACCTTCTTGGCCTCCGGCAGTCAGGCATCCGTCCTCGACACAGGACTGAAACAGCACTGATACATCTCAAAAACCAAAAGGACGATTTCAGAGATGCAGGCAAACCTGCCCTCCTCCTGCTCCTTGATCTGTCTGCGGCTTTTGATTTGGTGGACCATTATACTCTTTGCCACCATCGCCCTTCAGCTGCCAATTTTTTCCCCTGATGCCATAGCTTGGATCACCTCGTTTCACAGGAAAGGGTTATGAAAGTCTTCTCTGACTCAGCCTGTGCCCACCCGAGCAACATTAACTGCAGAGTCCCTCAGGGCTCATGCATCTCACCTACACTCTACAACTTGTTCACAAGGCCACTGTTCAACATTCTGGACTCGTTGGGCATCACATACACTAACTATGCTGATAACACGCAGGTCCTCATCCTCCTCACTGGTGACTATGAGTCCAATATAGAAATTCTCAACTCCATTTACTCCACCATCCAAACTTGGATGGCAGAAAACTGGTTGTGCCTTAACGGTGAAAAAACTTCTGCTAATTGGCTCACCTGCAATCTTAAAAAAACTGGACAAACCATACAGCGCCTTCACGATTGACAACATACCAATCCTGGTATCTCAAGCATCAAGACCTTGGATGTCTACTTGGACTCCAACTTCTCAGTCAACAGGCAGGTCAGTGCCATCGCCAGTGGTGTCGCTAGGGGGAGGGCAGTGCCCCCCTCTGAAATCCTGTTCCCCACCTTGTTCCCCCCACCTAAGGCGAGTAGTGACTGTGTTCTATGGTCAAGATGTTATTTGTGACACTCCCTGAGGCAAATGTCTGCAGATCACACAGCAATACTCCTTTTGTCTCAAAGCGAGCAGTGATCGAGCAACTAGCAGCCCCTCCCATCAGAATGTAGTCCACGAAAGTGCTATGATGGTCCATTAGTCACTGAGTTGTTTCGTGCCTGCATTCTGATGGGAGGGGAGGTACAATGGAGTGTGTGTAGTTGGTGTGCACAAAAGCATCTCTGCAGGAGTTCTTGTGACGTCACACATTACCTTTCATTGGTGCCCCTCTTCCCCCCACTTTTGTCTGTGCTCCTCCTAGATTTGATTCCTGGCGACGCCACTGGCCATCGCATCCGCAGCAGCCTACCACTCTTAACTGCTCAACGCAGCTAGACCTTTTGTCTCAGAACAGAATTGCCTCACCATAGCCAGAGCAATAATTGGGTCTCGGTTGGATTATTGCAACACCATCTTAGCAGGGACTTCTGCTAAAATCATCAGTAAAGTGCAAACTGTCTAAAATAATGCTCTCAAGGCCGTCACAGGCATCTCCAAAAGGGACTATATTTCAGAGACCAGGAAGCAGGTTCACTGGCTCCCCATTAAAGAGCGAATCGTCTTTAAAACGCTCACCCTTACGCACAAATGCATCCATAACATGGTCCCTCTCTACCTGTCACAAAGAATCCCTAAACCTACCAGTCAGACCCACAAGAACAGCCTACACCAACCGAATCTCTACTTCTAAGACCCGGACGATTCGCACAGGAGGTGCCAGTTTCCCTGTTAAGGCCGCTACCCACTGGAACACGCTACCAACCCACATTAGAGGTATTGAGTCGCATATATCCTTCCGGAAAGCGATAAAAACTATGCTGTTTGTATAATTGCTTCTACTCAGGCTGCACGGCTCCACTCTCTGTGATGTAACCTTCATTGTTACTGTATACCATACCCGTAACCACATATTTATGTATCCTACTAAACTTGCATTGCTAAGCTACACGCTCACTGTAACCATGGAGTAATCTTACTGGAACTTAAGACACTTTTCTTCAACAGCGCCTCGATGCCCATGGGCTGTTAGTGCTCTTTACAAATCTAAATAAATATCTTCCCTTGTGATCCCCTTCGGTTTCGCCATCTTTCTCCTCGTGTTAAACTGCCATCCTGGAACTGATGTTTCCTCATGCGCTTTGCCTTGCTCAGAGTGTGCTCTCGTGCTCCGTCTTTTAGCCGTATGGGAAAGTGTAATGGAAGTCAGGTGTGCGTGATGGTCAGTAATTTGCCTGACCCTGCCTGATCACTGTTATGGGACATTAGCGGGCTGTCAGTGAGAAAGTGTTCATGTTGTCAAAGGGGGGAGGTTGAGTTCCTCAGTAGGCAACCTAGTAGGATGGGGTAAAGGTGTTATAGCGAAGGGGATACTGTGTCTCACCATCCAGCGGCCCACTCGCCGAAGACCCCTCACCCAGGTGATCCTCCCACACTGTTCCACCCCCAGGAACTGGATCCAAAAGGAATGGCTGTGTCCTGGCCATCTGGTTGACAGATCCCCAGGTACTAATGAGTGAGACACCACCTTTTTTCTCACATGCTGTACCCGTGTGCTGTTTTCTTGCTGATTCCCCATCACCATGCAGTTAAAGATATCCACTATTAAGATTGTAAAACCCTCAACACTGGGCTTTCTGTTGCCATCAGTATGGCCTTAGTGCAGTGCCTCTTGGCCACTCACCTTTCATTTTCATGAAATAAATACAAATTCAAAAGACCCAGTATAAGTGCACTTTCTTAAGATATGTGATTTTTAACATAACTGCCTTTGAAAGTGCATCAAGTTATGTTATTGCAAAATGTTTAGCGCCTAGTGGGGCCTACCTTTATTCCTCAGTCCCAATGTCTATCTTGATACAGAAAAAGAGGTGGCCAGGAATGGCTGCACATCATACTTTAACAGAGGACATAGGTTTCAAGTCTTTAGCATGGCCCTTGTTGAAAGCCTGTTGCTTCTGAACATTTTTATTTTCTTTTATTAGCAGTTTTAGAAAAAAAGCATCTGGCACCGAGTTCCAACAAACCCCTGTAACCTCCCAGCCCCTGGTACACCCCATCATTGTACAAAACACATTGTGTTCAATGTGTCGGTAGTTGTATATACATTGCTTAGTGGAGCAGATGAGTTGACATTCTTAAATGGTAAACATTGACCACAATTTGCACCTTATCTAATATACACATGAATCACATTGCACTCCAACCCTACCTGTCATGGTTCGGTTTCGGGTGTGGGTGAAGCCACTTCCTCGCCGTCGAGTTGTTGAATTATAAAGTCTGTATATACATCCCACATACCTGCATCGTTGCACACACCTTCCCAGTATTGTTTTATGATCGGGCAGCTCCAGGCCACATGGAGGAAGTCTGCCTACTCCGTGTTACATCTCCTCGGGGCATCCAGAAAGTATTCCTTCAGTTTGACTGGCGTGTAATAAAACTGATGTATGTATTTAAAGTGAATCAATTTAAATAGTGTGTTGATAGCCCCCCTTTCTGGTCCCCTCGCAACAATATTTCCATACTTCGGGAATTGCCCGCCCATTTTTCCCATGGTGAGGGTCCAACTACTGCTTTGGATTGTATGCACATGGAGTATAATCCCGACGTCACCCTGCAGCCTTTAGTGCCCCGGATCAGTCTATCCAGTATATGGGAGACCTGTGGTTGATCGGGGAACGTGGTGAACGCTTGACGGAAACTCACCTTTAGCCTATAAGATAGACATATGTCCAGAGCCGACAACGCCCCTTTCTCTCTCAACCTTCCAGTGTTATAAACCTCCCCTCGGGGAAGAGTTTACCGAAGTGTGTCACCCCCAGTCTCTTCACCCTGGCCACGAATCTCGTCTCACCCATAATGGCGATGCCCGGTATATACATTACTGGGAGTCGGGGTGAATAAACAACCTCCCCTCTCTGTCTGTGCTCTATCTGGGTCCAGGCTTTGCAGGTTTCATCTACCAGGTTTCGTGTCTGTTGTGCTCTATCCGGTGTGGTTAGAATGATCGACCTGAGTAGGTTAGGTGCTGCTATCGCCCTTTCCACCTTCACGTGCCTTCTATCCCCTTGCTGTTACCAGTACCCAATAAATCCTGCCTGTGCTATGTTGTAATAGGTCTTAAATGCGGGTAGTGCTTTCCCTCCCTCGTGTATAGGCGCTGTTAGTTTATCCCAGGATACTCTAGCCGGTTTGCCCGCCCATAAGAACTGTAAGACTCCTGACTTCAGATTGCACAAGTATGCCCCCGGAACTCCGATCGGGGCATTTAGGAATACATAAAGGACCCTGGGGAGCAGCGTCATTTTAATGACGGATATCTGGCCATACAGCTTAAGGGGAACGTTTTTCCGTAGGACTCTTAAGTGGTTGCTATGATAAACCACATTTTTGTCTCTGGCTACGTTGATTCCCAGATAGCGAGTTTGAGTCATGTGCTATTGGAAGCCCCACCCATCTTGGTGGTGTTCGACTTTCGCTGTCAATGGGAAGAGTATGGATTTAGAGGCATTTACTTTTAATCCCGATATTTCTCTGAAGCCCTGGACACCCCTCATGATTGGGTCTAGGTTAGTCTTGGGGTCTTTGACAAACAGCACCATATCATCAGCGTATAGTGATATTACTACCTTCTGGGCGTGTAAACTAACCCCACGGTGCAGATGTAGGTCCCTCACTTTTTCGTCGAATGGTTCAATCGTCAGTGCAAAGAGCAGTGGTGACAGGTGGGCACCCCTGTTGTGTCCCCTTTCCCGTGCCATAATCGGTGTCAGTTGACCATTCAGCTGCACTCTGGCTACCGGTTGCGTGTACAGCAGTCTGACCATGGCAATATATTGTTCTCCCGTCCCCGTTCTCCTCATCACAGTGAATAAGAATGGCCATTCAACCAAATCGAATGCCTTAGTGGCGTCCAGTAAGGCCGCCATTGTTGGATCCTCAGGTGGTACCGCTGCGATCAGCCTGAAATTTCTCTGGAGTCTGTATGATGTGGAGTGTCCCGGGATAAAGGCCGCCTAGTCTGCCCTAACCATCACCGGCATCATTGGTGATAATCGAGGTGCAAGGATCTTTGCTAAGATTTTATTATCTATATTAATCAATGAGATTGGGTGGTAAGAGGAGCAGTTGTTGCTGGGTTTATCTGGTTTCAGTAACACTACCACCACCGCCTCTGTGTTTCTGGTAAGTTTCCCATCTCTAGACTGTGTTGAAACATATCCAGTAGGTGCGAGTCCAATCTATTTGCATAGTGTTTATAGAATTCCGCTGTGAGGCCGTTGGGTCCCGATGACTTCTCTTTCGGCAAACACTTGGTAGCGTTCACTATCGCTGTTAATAACTTGGTGCGACCTAGATGTTCTCTTTGGTCATCGGTGCACCAGTGTAGGGCTACCAGATCCAAGTACTCCTCGATATCTGCCTGGGAGTCATGAATGTGAGAGGAATATAGATGATTATAAAATGTTAAGTATTGCCACACTATCTCTGTGTCTTCAAACCTATCCCTTCCGTGCTAGTCTACTATGGCCTGGATCTTGATTTACAGATTGTCCATCTTGGTGGCCCTTGCCAGTATCTGGCCCGGTTTATGCTTTTCACATATTGCCGAATGTAAACCTGGTTCCCAACGTATTTAACCTCCCGGAGAGCCAGCGCCTGGAACTCTTGTAGTTGCTTCAAAATCTCGGCTTGTTCACGATTTGTTGGAGTCAGAGTGGCAGTCTGCAGCAGTCGAATGCTGCTTTCCTTGGCAGCCAGTTCTCTCCTAATCTGCCTGAGAATCCCCACTTCTTTGGATATACATTCACCCCCTAATCACGCACTTAAAGCTTTACCTCAATATCCCTGCGGATTCATTGAATCCGCATTTATATCGAAAAAGCCATCTATGGCCAATGTTAAACTCTATCGGAATACTACATCCGTGAGGCTTTCACTTTTAAACCACCATGGGAGCTTCTCTCTCACTCGATCCGACAGTCCCAGCGCAAGCATCACAGGAGCGTGGTCTGACAGGGTTTGGGCAAGAAACTCTGCATCTTTCACCTGCCCCAGTAGCGAGTGTGACACTAAAAATAAATCCAGTCTCGCCGCCGAGTTATGGGGTGCTGAGTGACAAGTGTACTGCTGAGCTGTCTTGTTTCTCACTCCACACACATCTGCCACTTCCCATGAAAGAGTCAAGCCCCGTAACCGATTAGTCCCCTTATTCCCTGACTCCTGGCCTCCCACGTCCAATCAAGTTCTGGTTGCATTACTGCTTTGAAGTCGCCCGCCCAAATTATCGCCCCAGGTGGTAACTCCCCCAGTTGCCGATCTATCCATTCCAATGTATCTACCGCGTCTTGATTTGGACCATAGTAGTTAATTAATGTGTATAATTCTCCTTGGATGGTGCCTTGCGCAATGAGGCCCCTGCCTTCCCGTCCCTTACCACCTTAGTCTGATGGAAGCCAACTGCGTTGTGTATCGGGGTGCCCACCCCCCTTGCGTATGAAGAGTATGACGAGAAGTATCTATGGCACCCCCAGGTCTTCGCAAGTTGGCACTCAGTGTCTAGTGTTAAGTGGGTCTCTTGCAGGAATGCATTTCCGACCTGATGTCGCTGCATGTACAACAAGATTTTCCGGCTTTTATTGGAACATTTTAGCTCCCTGACGTTCCAGGTGTAAATGTTAAGCGTAGCCATCTTACACTGGAGAAAATGGCCTGGTCACTCCTATCTGCCCTCCCCATCCTGGGGTTCGCCCTTCGCATGGTCAAAAAGCTGCTCGGAGTTTCTACCATCTGCTTGAGCAATTTCGGGCTTCTTGTGTAGCATGCTTATTGTATTGGGTGTACTGTGATTTTTCCCCTCCCCCACCGACGACCCCAATTCGTCAGTGATATGTAGGCCTTGTCCCCGTCCAGTTAAACCGTCCTGGACTCAGAACCTGGATCCCCTCCCCCTTCCCTCAATTATTCAACATTCCCAGTTCCCCAACCATTTGTACCCCACAGCCGACCCCCCCCAACTCGTCAGCTTAATTACCCCCCAATGATATATGATATGATATGGCATTTGTAACGCGCCTAAACACAAGTGTTTCAAGGCGCGAGACTTAACTCAAGCTTCCGCTTGAGGGAATGCTAGAGATCCCTCCCTGCTTGCACACCGTGTGCTGCATAGTTGGCTCCCTGCGCTTTGAGGTCTACTCCCAGATAGTGACCAATGACAGTTTATCTTAAGGATACACAATTCCGACCATTTTGTCACCCATTGTTTCCCCTTTGCCTGGGGTTCCTTGGTTGCAGTTCTAGGAATGCATTGGCCTCCTCCGGTGTCTGGAAGAAGATGGAACGGCCCCCATGCTCAAGAGGTCTGGGGAAGCCTACTCGGATTGCCTTTGTAAGTCACTGTGCCATTCTCTCGAGCTTTGCAGAGGGCTGTGTCCCTGTCCCGGTAATTTAGCATGCAGGCGATAATTGGCTGGGGTGGTGCTGCAGGGATCGGTTTCCTCCCGCTTGTTGCCCGGTGTTCCCTCCCTAATATGTGCATCTGTGAAAATTCTTCCAGGCCCAGAGCTTCACGCAGCATGTCTTCCACCAGAGATTCCATGTTCCTCTGTTCCACCGACTCCGGGACCCCGACAATCCGGCGGTTATTCCTGTGTGATCTAGATTCCAGGTTGTCTTTTTTTGTTGGTCAAGTCCTTTAGCGTACTTTGTACCATCACCATATCTCTGGTCAGTGATGTCGTCCCATCTTCCACGCCTGACACTCTCCCTTCCAACTTGTCCAGCCGTTTACCATGTTTGTCTAGGCGGACCTGCATGTGATCTACCTTGCAGGTGAGAGTGTCTAATTTCCATCCAGGGACTGTTTGCTGGCCTGCAGTTGAAGATACATCACTTTTATGTCCTTGAAGGCGCCAGCAGGATCTTGAAGAATCACCTGGGACAGGGATACAGACCCGTTCCTCCATTGGCTTGGGTTGTGAAGGGGTATCGAATTGGAGTTTGCATTGTTGCTTTTGGCCTTTGCCAGATTTGGACATCTCTGCGCTGAAGTTTGTATTGAGGCAATGTTCGTGGATGAGCCGAAGGCTCCCTTCGTTTTCCTCTAGCCAATCACGGTCTCAGTATCCCAATTCGATCTCCATCAGCCGGGTATAGTTTATTATTTGACCACCTTTGATGTGTCCCTGGTGGTCTGCGGTCGCAGCCAGGGTCTATTCGCAGGACAGGAGCGCACACCGGGTCCTCGTAGAGCCCCTTTGCCCGGCTTAAAACCCCTGTTTAGATGAACCCCTGGAGTCCATGCCCCCCACTCAGATCGGCAGAGTGGAATTGACCCGTTCTTCCACTTCAACGTTCTCATCCCGGGCCGCAACCAGAGACCCCGTTATCCAGTTCTTGGCACCAACCTGTTGTCAACCTCCTGTTTCGCTTTGTCTTTCCACACCCCTATCATTGTAATCCAGGGCTGCTCCCAGGTGCTCCGAATGTTGACTCCACTGTCCCCACCGGGGTGACTTTCACGTCGTGTGAATTGTGTAGGGTCTCAGTGGGCTGTTCCCGTTCAGCTCCACTCAGTGAACCCACGCGTAGGTGAAACCTGATTATTGTACCTGTGCAGGATTCTGCCCGGCCCTTATTCTATAGGTGCTTCCTGTCCAGTCTGATTTATGCACTGCCTCCAGAGGTGTGGCCGTACAGTGCCCACGAGTGCCCACCAGCGACTGTTCCCTAGGGGCGTTCTCCAACAACCCTCCTGCTCTGCACAGGAAGGTGATGTCCAGGATTTTATTGCGTGTTCTTCAGTGTCCTGTCTTGGGGGTGAGGTCGGGCCAGTTTCTACTAGAACAGAGCAGGCGCACCGATTGCCAGAGCGTTGGTTGCCCGCATTCCTCCCCTCTTGCGCAAGATTATCCATGGGCTAGACTCAGTGGTCTGCAGCGATTACCGCTCCTCTGTCGGGGCGGCAGGAATACCCGGCTTGTAGTTAGTTTGTGGTGTGCGCCTGTTTCGGCCCCAGCTCTTAGGACGTACCGTGCTAGTTGTTGCTGCGTATCTTTTTGTTGTATCTTCCTTTGCTTTGTCACCAGGACAGCCCTCGCCGTCCTCCAGTTCAGTGGGTCTGGTCACCTGTGCGGGACTGGGTCCTTAAATCATGCAGCACGTTTGAACAAAGCTGTGGGTAGATCTAGCACGGCGCTCCACCAGTGATCATGGCTGCCCGAGGGAGTGTGCGTGCCCAAACTTTTACCTTGATTCGGCTAATGTGTCTCTCAGCATGGGACTTCCAAGCTGCCTGTTCATCCGATGGCGCCTTCAGCTCCGTGTTCGTTTCTAGGGAAGTGACTCCTTCCCCGATGCTGTGGTAATTTCAGGGCTGCTCCTCAGCCTGCTGCATCATCTTAGTGAGTGGGGTGGTGGCTCGCTCCGTCCACCACTCGACTTCCCGACATTTGCGGCGTGTCGCGCTGGTCGATTGGTGCCATGCTCCTCGCCACGAGTTCTGGATCTGTCGCTACGGGGGTGTCTGTTCGATGCCGGCCTGTTCTAGATCCATGGCCTGTCTAGGTGCTCCTCACTTTGATAGGGTGCTGATTGTTATTCAGTCCAAGCCAGCGCCTCATAATTCAGCGCCTCAGGCGCTACGGCACAGTGATGTGTTCATTCAGTTGAATTCGAATCACTGCGTGATGTTGCTTCGTGACCCCAAGCATTGCTGGAGTGCCGAGGTTTTCGCTCGGGTGTCCAGCGGGTCATAGGATCATATTCCGCTGCTCTGATTCCTGGGCGCAGCCACTCTGGGTATACAAGCCCAGATCCATTCGCAGGAGGTCACTTTCCCTGCTTGCCGGTTCCGCTGAGGTCTTCGCTGCTGTGGCAGCATTTCCTTTGCTTGCTGGGTGACGCAGATTTCTGCGCGTGCGGCGTGCTCCTCCTCCCCCACTTGCAGGCCTTCGACAATCTCGGCTCATGCAGGAACCTCAGGGAGCAGTTTCACCGCTCCGATTCACACCAGTGTTTCACTGACCTTGACGGGCGGGGTTTTCATCTGTCTCCTGCTACCTTCTAATGGCCCCACACTTTCGTGAGTACCTCCGGATTTGTTACGGTATGCTAGAGCTCACCGGCCGTGCCATCTTGGCTGAGCTCTCTAGCACCCTCCCACCCCCCCATTCTGAACATTTTGCTTGCATCCTGATAAGCTGTTAATAAAAACTGTTATCAGCTATGTCCATGGTATGCTGTGTGGTTATTTTAACGTGCCACATTATGCTGAAAACAAAAATATCCTTAGACTTTCCCAACCAAAATGAACTGTAGGTAGCAAAAACCTTCCACGTTCTAATTTATGGCACATGTTTACATTGTCAAGGGTAAGCCAGGATGACAAAAAAGTGAATGTGCTTGCATCTTGCCTAGGCCAAGTTCCCATCTTCTCTAGTCAGGTATGCGTAAATAGCCTGAACTTATCAGTGATACAATTGAAGGAAAATGTTCTTGCCACTAAATATGTTAATTTTTGGCCCTCGCTGCAGCAGATTTCTCTTCTTTTGTTTGTATATATTGGCAGTTCTTCTGTTTCGGCGCTTCTGTTTTTGTCTCTTCTCTTGCTGGTTTTACATTTGCATGGAAGTCAGCAGATATGAATTATTGGTGTTTAAGTTGCGGTTCAATTTGTGACATCTTTTTCCTCTTCTTCTTTTCCAGGAATAATTGATTTGGCCCAAGTACCGCATTTGCCTGTACTGGTTCCCCAAGGCCCCGGCGGATCCCCTGCATCTATGGATCGCATGTCTGCCTACATGCCTGGAGCGCCCCAGAGTTTCAGCAACAGACACAGCAGCTCTCCCCTCTCTCCAGGTAAGCATGCAAAGCTAGCAAGGGTTATATCAAACAATTTGTTTTCTTCGTTATTCTAAGTTGTGCTGTTTCAAAGATACCTTTATACTATCATAGGGCAACTAGGATGGCGCAGGATGGTATTTTCAGAATGTGTGGTGCACGACTGCTTCTCTGTAGGAATGGTGCGAGCAAATTAGTAACTCAGAATAAAAACTACAACTTTAAACCTAGTTGAGATATAGTTGTTGAAAACCTCACTACACACGGAGCAAAGACTACATTGCCCAACAAAGCAATGGGCATTGTTCAGTTGATGAGCCTGGTGGTCCTTCTCTTCTCTCAGTTTCAAGGTTTTTTGCAAAGCAAGACTTTATTAATTTCTATAGAAAGACTCCTAAGGTAAATTGCCACATCTGGCCATTTTTTCAGTTCAGAGTCCTACTACTACGTCTTAATTCCATTCCTTTCCTTGCATGCCCACTAAGGCATAGTGTTCAGGAGATGGCGTATGTGCCAGCCGATTTGTTAGTCTGATGCTGATGCAGCTTTGCTACAGAAGAATCCAACACCCAGTCCATGCTTGTGTGATGGTAATGCACCCTGTCGGCTCTCAAGAACACAAGCAAGGTAATAGGACGATAATGTGGCCTACAAACGTTAACTTTGACTGAAAGACTTCAGCCTCGCAGGTTGCCACAATCTTGTTGAACTAAGTCATGATAAGTGTACCTTTTGAGACTCGTTAGCCATACGGGTGCCATCAATTAATGCCAGATGTAGCCATTGGAAAGTATTCCCTAGACTTACACTGCACAGTGCTCCACTTCTGGGAGAAATAACACTAACCATGACATGTGAAAGGGCCATCATGCATGTCGCATGTACAATACCACGTGCAAAACATTTACTGCAAGTACTTCCACTTTGATGAACAAATAACCAGAAGCCAAGAACAAAAGGTCTTCTCCATGCTTGTGTACCAAAGACATTTATTAAAAAGGTAACTTCACATAAAACATAGTGGCTGCAGCAAAAGCCACTACCTAGATCCTGTAACTGGAAAGCCCGGCACTCCGCCTTTGCATATTAATCTTTTATAGTCAATTAACCTGCCTCCCTAGGGTTAATGTGTTGAGAATGGCTGTGCGACCAACCCTGGGGCTCCCCCTTCCCATCTTTAAGGGGACGTCCCTGCTCAAATTCAGTGTCCATAGTTACACATGGGTTCCATCTATTGTTCCTTTTGTACCTGTGGGCCAAAATGCTATCTACCCTCTGCATCTGCCTGTGCCTGTCTGTCTTGCCCGCTCTCTCTCCCTTGCTCACTTTGTAGCTCGCTAGCGCTCTAGCTCTCTTTCTCGCTCCTTCATTCTTTCTCGTTCTCTTCACTTTTTCTCTCACCACTCTTGCTGAATTTCCTCTCCCACTCCTTTCGCCTACTTTTTTCAATGACATATATGGTGAGGGCAGCTTAGCCATTGTACTAAACATGTTCATTGTAATAGATCTGCCAATGGGTGCCAATGGGGTGATTGGCTACCTATGACTAGGACCGGGCAAAGGATGTCTGGTCCCTAGTACCTCTGTACCATGACTGAATTAGGATCTCACCCCCTTCTCATGTAGAGTTATTTCCATGTCTCTGGAACCGTCACCTTCCTGCTTTGGCATTCCACTAAGCTGTTTCATGGAACCAATACTTCAAGAATGTCTACCATCCTGGAGCTCATGAGAATCCTAGTTCTCACTATACACTTCCCAGGAAACCCTGTTGCATTCATGGTACTTCCTTGAGGGAAGCCAACCAAGGGCTGCTCCCAGACCACTCTTTAAGGTCTTTCTTCTGAGCCCCAGCAGAAGGAGGTCCTCCTACGCTCACATCTCAATGGGTAGAAACATTGTCCATGATCAGTCTACCCCCTTTCTTCTGCCTTATAACTGTTTAGCACCTGCTCGGAGTGGTTTAGCAAATGAGAATGCTTGGAATGCTGGCATTCACCAATGGTGCTCTCCGACATTCTGAGACTTCTGAGTGACTCTTCGAACTTCCTCACATGTTTCTCTTCCCTGCTGCCCCCTCTGCTTTCTTTCTCTACTTCCAGTTTGCTGCCGCTTTGCTGCCTGATCCTGCACTCCACATCCGCCCTGGAAATGGAAAGGGGCTTCACATTAGCACCTTAGTTCTCTTTCACCGGTTCTAGGAGCTTTACAGCCATCCCCGGTGGGCTATACGATGGTTATAGTTGGACATTTAAATGTTGGCAGTTCCATTACCGACTATTCAGTGGCTGAGGGTAATAATGACTGGTATAAGTTGTTTCTCCCAGCAGTCTGTTTCTCCTTTATTTCCTTGTTTTACTGAGAAGATGCTTTCCCCATTGGGCATACTCTTCTAGTAGCAATAATGCCCCCTTCCGGTCATTACAAGGTTGTAATGTTCCTTTGCCCTCGTAATTACTAACAATATGGTCTCTAAGATGGCCCTTTGTGGTATGAATTCTCACTGGGGATTGACACGCTCCGAGATGTTCACTAGGCTCCTGGTTTGTGCTTATTTATGTTTATCTAGTTCTGATGTCCATCAAAATAAATAATACTTAAAAAATAATCTGAAAACTTGACTTTTCTAACTTAAGGGTACTCCTGATGTTGAGTTTCAGAAACCCCTATTTTTCATTCCGGTGAATTCTCCAGCTTTTCTCATTTGAGTTTTCAGGCTGGTGAGTGCCGTTTGATGCATGGTGGTAAACAAGTTCTAAACTAGGGTGTGACTGCAATATGCTGTACTCAATTTACATTTTCCAAATTGGAAGAAAGTGAACGGCCCAGATTCACCTGAACATGGTACTCCTGAGTGTATTGCTAGTGTTTTCTCTTACGTCGCTTCCCTTTTCCTCCATACTGCATGGGAGTCCCTTCCTTGGGACGGGAGACAGAACCTTTTTCACCAGAAAAACCATCTTCCACTTTAAATTTAGAGGCGCGCGCAGGAGTGCGGCCCTGGGAGCATGCGCTACCTTGACTCCGCCCACCGGTGCCACTCCCTAGTCCCCTTTTCCGCGTCGACGGGAACGGACCGATTCCACCAGCGTTCCTGGGTTTGGCCCCGCCATGTAATTCCACATGCTCTTCCGTGGATCCTTCTTTTATCTTTTTGTCTTTATCTGTCAACCAGGAACTTGGTCCTCTGGCGTCAAGTTCTTCCCTGGCGCATGTCGACTTCAGCGGGTCTCAGCGGATGGCCATCCTGCCTCCCACAGCACAGGCCGTCCCTCACCAGCCTCCGCAGCAGCCTGCGGTCAGGTCTCCACACCGCAGACCACAGCGCCCAGCACCCCTCCACCCACTCCGGACCTTCCGGACACTTTGGTAGACACAGACGAGGAGGGGGACCTTGACACACAGTCGTTAGCAAAAGCCTTCCACGACAGGCTTACTGGTTTGGCAGAATTATTGGGCCTTCCTCCACCCGAGGTAGAGCAGCCCGAGGAAGGGGTCTTGGAAGAAGTCCTCACCCTAAAACCCCCTACCAAAACAGGGATCCTGATGCAGAAGGATGTCGTGGCACTAGCCAAGAAGGGGTGGCTCAAGCATCACTCGGCCCAACCCGTCAATCGGCGGGCGCCTCGATGCCAAGTATAGACAGATGGAGGGGGATACACTCTTGTTGTCGGCCCACCCTCAACCGCACTCTTTGGTGATCGCTGCGGCGTCGCTCTACTGTCATCCGTGGCCACCTCGTCCTCGGCGCTGCTAGGCAAGGAGGAGAAGATTTTGTAGGCTTATGGGAAGAAGCTGTACTCCAACATCTCCCTGCACCTGCGCCAGGCCAATGTGGATGCCATGCTAGCAGCCGCTAACCAGAAGCTTTGGCAGGAAATAGCGGACTTCCTCCCAGAACTTCCTTGCAGAGCCAGACATGCTTCAAGGCGGGTCTAGGAGAAGCCAGGCTGGCAGCGCAGGACATCATGGAGTCCACGGTGGCCCACATCGGTACCTCTCGCCGGGCCATCTGCATTGCCACGGACATGAGGACGGCCTGGCTTCGGGCTACTAAGTTTAACCCCGACGACCAGGATCACATATTGGACCTTCCGTTCGAGGGTAGTGACCTCTTTCACTCTACCACTGACGAGGAATTAGATAAAAAGAACAGCTCACAGACTGCATAATCTTTATCCATCCTGATGAAGGCCACGGCGTACAACCAGTCGCATCAATGCTCCAACAAGTGGCGGGCATTCGGTGGGTTCTGGGGATTCCAGGAACGGAGGTTGAGACAACATGACCACTCGTCAGCACCAGCGCAAGCAACAAAAAGGGAGCGGGGGGAGCAAGGGCATCTTCCAGTCCCCTCCTCAGCGGAAGCCTCAGAAGGAGGGGGTCCACGTGTCTCCAGTGGGTGGCAGGCTTGCCCCTCATGTGCATTTCTGGTGCCAGAACTTTGCGGACCCCTGGATCCTATCTGTAGTATCCAACGGGTAGCGCCTACCGATACCTCCCTCTCCTCCCTGCTCCCCTCCACTCCCACAGATTGCAATGGCAACTCTGTTGGTGGAGATCCGGTCGCTCGTCTAGAGTCAGGCAGTGAAAGAAGTACCAGCCTCCCAGAGAAGTTTAGTCTTCTATTCCAGGATTTTCGCAATACAGAAGAACAACCAGGCTGGCCTGAGAGTTGTGTTGGACCTATCCACCCTCAGCCTCTCCCTCCCGCTTTAGACATTCAAGATGGTTACGCCAGCACTCATTGCAGAGACACTGGACAGGGGAGACTGCATGTGCTCCCTGGAGCTGAAGGACGCCTACATACACGTGCCAATTTGGCAGCCACATCGCTCCTTCCTATGCTTCAGGATCATGGGCTGTCATTTCCAGTACAAGGTGCCACCCTTTGGCCTCAACTCAGCACCCCGGGTATTCACCAGACTAATGAATGCGGTGGCAGCCCTACTCGTGGCCCAGCTCCACCATGTTTACCCGTACCTGGACGACTGGCTAGTCGGGGAGAGATCCCCGGAGGGAGTTACCCACACTTCCTCCGCGCTTATGAGCACGCTCCACGACCTGGGGTTTACCATCAACCTCAAGAAGTCTCAGCTGCAGCCCACACAGATCCTCAACTTCCTGGGCCTTATTTGGGACGCAAGCTCCGAGAAGGTATTTCCCTCAGAGGACAAGATTACGGCCATCAAGAGGGCTACAAAGTAACAGATCCACTAGCAAAACCCATTCTGACAATCATCAAAAAAGAAATGGAAAATGAAGAAAATGGGATGCTACTTGAATGGATGACCCGAAGCCAACAGTTGTTGGAAAAAATTGGAAGAACAGAAGAAGACCTCTTACTAAATCCTACACTGATTTAACACAAAACTACTAGAAATGGATCGGATTGAGACCAGTGACTAAGCAGACCAATGCAAATTGCTTGCGGATCTTCCATGGAACCCAAAACAACTTAATGAGGTGGCTCTATATTTACTTAAATCTCCCGACCAATGAACATGGCAAGCTTTTTTTGCGGATTAGACTGAACTTAGTCAACACTAACGAAATCCTAGCAGTCAGAGGGAAGGTTTCATCAAATAAATGTAGATTTTGTCCTTCTCCTACTCACGCAGAGACGAGAAGGCATTTACTCCTGGAATGTGTGGGTTTGGCGAAGAAAAGACATACTTGGCTGGGCCACTTCTTCAAGGATCTCCACGTTTACAGTGAGCACGACTGGTGGGCTTGCCTAATGAGCGGGGAGCAAACCCGCTGAGTCATTGCCGTGGTGGGCTTCTTTGGACAGTTGGGACTGGGTTGGGCAGTGAAAGTATTATGAACATACCCTCGCTCCCCGGTACCCGTGAAACTACGATGGCTGTTTTTCTCGCCTCCTACAAATCCTCCTTAACAGAATTGTGACTTCTACTCATTTGTAAAAATTGTACAATAAAAAAAAAAAAATCCTTATCAGGGCAGCGACCTCGGCGTGGCAGTATGAACACTTACTGGGTATCATCGCAGCGATCCTTCTGGCCGCGCCCAAACACGATACTCTGCATGAGGAGATTGCAGCTGCACTTGGCAGCCTCATGGAATCCGGACATGGGCTCCCAAGCAGAGCTGGTCAGCATACCGCATTCTCTCCACTCGCACCTCACGTGGTGGTCCAAGGACTGCAACCGGCGGACAGGCAACCCTTCCGGCAGCCGCCCCTGGAGGTCACCATCACTACGGACTCCTCCCTAAAGGGCTGGGGAGCCACTCTGGACAGCCACAGCATCAAGGGTCTGGACCCGGCAGGAGCAGGATTCCCATATCAACTGGCTGGAGCTCAGGGCCATCTGGCTAGCCCTCAGAGCTTTCCTTCCGCTCATTGGGTGCAGGACCGTCCTGATCCAGACCGACAACTCCACCAGCATGTACTATGTCAACAAGCAGGGGGGGTACCAGGTCCAACCTAGCGGTCAGCATGTGGGAATGGGCCCTGGAAAACAACTACCTCACGGCAGTCCACCTCCCGGCAGAGTCCAACTTGAAAATGGACAGGCTCAGCAGACTGGGAGCTGACAATTACGAGTGGCAATTGAACGACCAGGTGCTGCAAGTGGTCTTCAACACATGGGGCCACCCTGAGGTGGATCTATTTGCCTCCTGGAAGAACAGGAAGTGCCATCAGTTCGTGTCTTGGTAGGGATGGGGCTCGGCTCCCTGGACGACGCTTTGCAGATTCAATGGGAAGGCATCACAATTTATTCATTTCCTCCCACACCCCTGATCCCCAGGGTACTGCGCAAGATAAAGGAAGCCTGTCACCTCAGCATAATCTTGATAGCTCCTTGGTGGCCGGCGAAACGGAGGTTCTCCTGAGTTGCTCAGCCTAACGGACAGGCCACCCATTCACCTTCCGATGGGTCCAGTTCACCTTCTGTCCCAGCAGGGGGCCAGGGTTCTCCACCCCAATCCCCTAGAAGGTAGCCCTCTCAGCGTGGTTCCTGAGCAGATCACCCTCAAGTACTTGACCCTTTCGCATGCTAACCTGGAGATCATCATGGGTGCTAGTAGCAAGGCCTTCAGGAGCCAATATAAGTTTGAATGGAGCGGGTTCTGTCACTGGACAGACTCTACGGAGATCAACCCCCTGACCTGCATGTGGACGATGGGCTCTCCTTCTCGGCGCATCTCGCGCACCTCACGCTCTCAGGCGTACAAGTGGACAGATGTCGCACCTATCTGACAGCCATAGGGGCCTAAGGAAATTCGGAGGAGGTGGTCTTCTCCTCTTCCAACCAGATAGTCAAGAAACAACTGGCAGGCTTGTCCAGGCTTTTCCTGCTCATCAAGAGGCCTCACCCCGTGTGGGACCTCAATGTGGTGTTGGGCACCTGGCCACGCAAACCATTTGAGCCAATGGCGTCTGTGGACATCAGGCTGCTCACCATTAAGACAGCTCTGCTAGTAGGACTCGCCTCTGCTTGCAGAGTCAGCGAGATCCAGGCTCTGGTGGCATCAGAACCTTATACCACTTTCCACAGGGATAAGGTGGTCCTGCGGACTCCCCCCGGCGTTCCTACCTAAAGTACCCTCCGTCTTCCATCTAAATGAAGAAATAGTTTTACCTACATTCTGGATAGGACCAAAGACCTCCGCAAGTTGGATGCACTGTTTGTCATCTTTGGTGGCTCCAGACCCAGTTATCAGGCATCTAAGACTTCTATTGCACAGTGGATGGTTGCGGCCATCAAGGAGGCCTATGAGGGGCAGCACAAGCTGCTGCCAGCCAACATGCACGCTCATGCAGTCAGAGCCAAGGCCATAGCCATCTCATTCCAGCTGCAGGTTCTGTGGCAAGTCATAAGCAGGGCGGCCACCTGGGCCACCACTTCAGCTTTCTGTAAGCATTACGCGCCGGCTCTAAGTCGGACGCAGCCTTCGGACAGGCGGTTCTAAGGAACTTGTTTGCTTAAGGAAGGTCTCCTCTCCTATCTGGGGCTACATTCAGTTGTAATCGCCCATGCAGTATGGAGGAAAGGGGACAGGACGTAAGAGTAATTACAAGTTACTCACTGTAGTGACTAGTGTACTCTTAGTCCCCTTTCCTCCATAGGTCCCACCATCCACCCCCCTAATAATACTGGTATCATTAGGCAATGTTAAATATTGTCGACTCGTCCATGGGGACTGAGGAGTGGCGCTGGTGGGCGGAGTTAGGGTAGCGCATGCTCCTAGGTCCCCACCTCTAAATTTAAAGGTGAAGAAGGTTTTTCAGATGAAAAAGGTTCTGTCTCTCGTCCCTAGGAAGGGACGCCCATGCAGTATGGAGGAAAGAGGACTTGGGACTAAGAGTATGTTAGTCACTACGGTGAGTAACTTGTAACTTTTCCACCGCACTGCATAGTTTCTGAAGCACACAAATGAGTAACTGGCCTATGTTTTTACACTGTGCCCCTGGCTAGTGTTGGAGTTTTGTATTTTGCCCCTGCCTGGTGTGTCCAGACCTTATTCTGTGGATGAAAAGTAGTAGGGATGAGGTAAGCAGATGAAAAGTGCGTGCAAAAGAAAATTGGATGGTTTAATGTAACGGGGAAAACAAATGATTGTGGTTGCCCATTGCATATGGATCTTTTAAGGTGTACCCTAAGTGTGGGTTGTAGAGGCATATTCTAAGCATATTTGGAAATATGCAAACTATGTGGAGCAGCATCGAAGATCCACATGTAGCTAAAAATGTGTACTATTTTGATGTACAATGGGCCTGAGAAGGGCCCAAGCCGCCCAGTTAAATTGTGTTGACATTTTGACCATGGATTATCTTTAGATTTTTCCAAGGGTTAATCTTTTCAGTAGTAATTAGCACAATCCTAACTAGGAGGCCCAGATCGGACGAGTCAAGAATAGAGGCTGTTAAACTTGAATGTAGCTGGTGAACAAAAATGATAGATATGTGATATGTCATCGTGCCTACACCCAAGTGTTACAAAAGAGCATTGTTAAGGTTTAGCTGACCACATTTCGTTGACTTTTCCAAGCACTTCACTCCCAGATGTGAGTATCTCGTATATTTCGCGGTCAGAATGTCCTTGTACCTGCCTCAAGAGCACATAATGGAAAATTGAGTGGTCAAACTGTTAGTCAAATTTGTAAAAATCTGGCACCTTGAAGTCAATAAAGGTTATTATTGAGAGTTTGTTCACAGTAAACGGGTGTTGCTTACTTGGGAGTACCGTAGTTCATACCCATGTACAGTGAGAAAACGTAGCCTGAGCTACTTTTTGCAGGTTGAGGTGATTAGACTATGTGAAAAGGTGGCGGTGGATGTGTGACAGTTGGGTAGGTAGGGAGGGGAAGGGCCAGGTGTCTGTCTTTCTGTATCCATTAACAGTCTTTTGTTTCATATTTTGTTAATGTGCTTTGACAGCTAAAAAGTAAGGCTGAGACATGCATTGTTGCTTGTCCATCGCGTTATGCCATTGTAACACCACCTCACAGTACTGATGGGGAGGGAATATTTCAGGGTGTGATTAAAAATGTGAACACCTGTGCACCCAAGGATTCGCACTAAGGCCCCCCCCTCAGCTGGCTACTTAGCTAAGTGAAGAGATTGGGGGGTAAACAGAAGTGAATGTGCTCCAAAACAGTCTCGCAAGAGAAATGGTGATCAGTGCAGATTGTGAACATGTAAACGCTTTTAACAAAGAACTTGAAAATTGGAAAGGGTTGTGTGCCAAATAGGTGAAATTGCAATGTATACAACTCCCTAAAAAATAATAAAAATGTACAATCTTTGTTTTCCCCTCTTTGTTGTTTGTGCCAAATCATCGCCACAGTAGTAGACTCAAAGCACTTAGTCTTTTCTTTTTGTGCAGAATGTTTGACGCTAAGCACAGTGTTCGGTGGAGCTTGTAGGCCTTCGTCAGTGCCAGGGTGCCATTGTGAACATGGTTATGTTGAAACCATGCCCCATAAAACAGGGCAAAGCCCTTCTGCTTACTTCCATAGGCCCCTGAATGGCTAATAGCGTCCACAAACAGTTTGTTTTGATAGAGTGGAAGGCTGGAAGAAAATATGGGCACTTTTTAATGAGTTTGGTTCTTGGTTCTTGGATCATGGTTCCTCTGGGGCAACGCAGTGGACTTTCCTTCCTTTAAGTTCCTGAGGCCTGTTAGAAAACTTTATGGGGATGGTTATAGTGGTGTGCGAGACAGCACTCCTTTTAGGGTGAGGCAGGATCTTCTTGGAGTTAACCTGCATAATCCGAGCCTGTATAGTTTTCTCAAGCTGGGCTGCAGTGAACTTATCCTATCAACTGCCAACATTGACCTTGTTAGCATTGTTCAGTGTCCTTTATCCTGCAACTCAGTGGCCTTGTGTTTTCTATCACTCCATCAACCACTCTTGGCTTTTAATGCAATAGCACTTTGCCTGGTTTGAATTGTTGGCCCATCATTATAATGTAATAGCAAACCTGCAAGCCACAGAATGCAAACTGCTGTTTGCTAAAAAGGCAGTTTTGGCTGAAGGTGTTACAGGTGACATTGGGCAGCATGGCAGCTACATCTTTCTAGTTGAATGGAGAGTTGTTTCAAGCCATGGTGGATGAGGGGCACCATTTTGGTTTTTGCAGTTGCCACAAACGCATGCTAAGAAGAAAATAGGTTGTGTGCCTTTTCATGGCATTATTATTATTATTATATTATAATTGGCATTGGCATGCCTAAACTTTCAGCTGGGACACCGGACAGTCTGACATTCTCCCTGCATTGATTGTTTTATTTGACTTATTATTGCATTGACATTGTGATTTGATTTGGTTACAGCAATATTGCTCAGACCTTACTCTTGGATGGATAGAAAGTATCTTTCTTGTTGCACTGCAAGAACTGCTGAAGACTGACCTTGATCCCTTTTGCACCCCAGCAGGTCCTACACATGTTCCCAAGCCATCTGGTGCATCAGTTTATGAGCGTGAGAGAGAACGAGATCGAGAAAGGGATCGTGAAAGAGATCGTGAGAGGGATAAGAACTCTCTCCCACCGTCTAATGTTGAGCATGCTCCAATATGGAGGCCAGGTAAGCGTGGTGTGGCATTGCTGGTGGCCTGAAGGTGCACACAGCAGCCTGTTTTTTTGTTTTGTTACTCTAACAAGAGTCCCTGTTTCAAATGCACCTTCGCTTAAAGAAGTATCACGTTAATTTCATGATATGAAGTTTCTGGTTTGAAAATATAGCCTGTCAATAGTTTATCAAACAGTATAATATCATTGAGGTGTGTGTGGAATTACTATGTCAAAGGTACCCACAACCTGGAGGTCTTAATCGCATAGAATTTTAAAACCAAGAGGTAGGTTTATATGTGTGGAGTTTAAATTTCGTAATTGCAAAGAATGTTTTAACAAAGCTGCTTAAAATCTCTGAGTTCTAATGTGCACGTGGCATGCTATATAGAAACATCATAAGCCAAGTAAGTGTTTCAAGTACATTAATACGTGGGAAAACAAAGCATTGCCGACTGTAATCTCAGATAGGGTCTTTGTCAGGTGGAACAAGCAAGAATTTGATATATTAAACACTTGCAAATAAGGGCAATTTTGGGTAAGAATCTCGTACTACAGGATTTTGCCTTCAGGGCCGTTTGGCCTGAATTTGCCGATGGAAGTCCCTGGTACTGTGGATCCTACAAAGAAAGCTAAATCCAAGCCTGTGAAGCCTGTTTGGCCCACTTAGGTCCGTAAGCAGGAGTTCTTTCTTCCTCTGGATTATATCTATGAGGAGTGTCAGATTTGGAGTTTGACCCTGTTGAGCCTGATGTGGCTCCTGTCTTTTCCGGGGACAGTCAGTTGGAAGAGTTGTGTCAATCATTACATGATGCCGTGGCTTAGACACATCTCCTGAGGTGGAGTTTGGCAGGCCTGAGCCTTGGGCTCATGCTGAATCCTCTTATAGGAGACTGATGGCTAGGGTTACAAAGTATCTTGGTTGGTCTAGTCCCCCGGATGCATTTGTTCAGGATGCCTTGACTGATATTTTTGATCGAGGTCCGTCCACTGACCCAGTGTTGCCTTTTCATTTGAAAAAAAAAGGGTGGCGGCTGCTCGGCAGACCCCGGAGTCTCTTCCGGCGGTTAACAAGTATTAACTAAAAAATACTGCCCTTTCAGTAGCGACCCCAGCTATCTATCCACTCACCCCACTCGTGAGAGTTTGGTGGTTCAGGTGGCTACATCCACCTCGAAGCAGGTGGCGTACCCTACCATCCCTCCTGATAGGGACGACAAGCGATTCGATGGTTGGGCATGCAAGGTGTTTTCTGCTGGGAGTATGGCGCTGATGTCAGCCAACTCCTCTTGTGCCTTGGCAAGATTTTCACACACACTGTGGAATTGCGTCTCTCTAGCAGCTGAGCATATTCCCGAGGGGGAAGAAATGGATGGGTTCCTTGCTCTCGTTCAGGATGGAAAGGATGTCATGTGTTAATCCCTTTAGTCTGGGTTGGACACGCCCAACAGTGTTAGCCGGTCCATGGCTGTGAGCACCGTTAGACGCAGGTTTGCGTGGTTACGGAAGTCGGGTTTTTCTCCGGATGTGCAGGCCCGTCTTCTGAACATGCCCTTTGATGGCTCTCATTTGTTTGACAGTAAGACTGATGAGAGCCTTGAGAGGTTGCAGACCTCCAAAGCTGCTGCTAACTCTTTGACTGCAGCAGTGCGTCAACCTCTGCCTTTTCGTCCTAGGGGACAACAGTGGAGGGGAGGTTCATCAAAGGGGTCAACGAAAAGGTACCCATGGTGGTTGGGGAAATAGAGCAGCAGCCTCTTTGCCTTCAGGCGCTGCAACAGCCGCTCCAAAACAGCTATGAGGCCATGTTCCATTGTTCGCCCGTTGGGGGCTGACTGTCGCAGAATCTCAAAGAAGGGTGAGCTATTACTTCGGATGCGTGGGTTCTGGAGACAATAGCCCATGGCTACTGCCTTCCCTTCCTAAAGCGTCCTCACGACAATCCACCGGGGAGTCTCTCTTTGAAGCTTCTGGATCCGCTCCTTGTGTAAGAAATCTTGACCCTGCTGGAGAAAGGCGCTATAGAACTAGTGCCTGTAGCAGAGAGGAACAAGGGATGGTATTCCCAATATTTTTTGATTCCAAAGAAAGATGGGGGACTGAGACCCATCTTGGACTTGCTTTGGTTGAACAAGTTCCTCAGGAAGGACAAGTTCAAGATGGTCCCTCTGCGTCAGATCCTTCAGGCCCTTCGACTTCAAGATTGGTTGGTGTCTCTGGACTTCCAGGATGCTTACTTTCATGTGCCGATTCATACAAAGCACAGAAAGTACCTGAGGTTTGCGGCTGGCAGCTCGCACTTTGAGTTTTGGCTCCGGCCATTCGGATTTACCTCCGCCCCAAGGGTCTTCACCAAGCTAATGGTGGTGGCAGCGTATCTCAGGCGAGGGGGGATTCATTTGTAAATTCAATGAGAATCAGGCACCATATTCTTCAGTATGAAAAGCAAAATGCCAAAGCATTAAGTCATGTGAGTGTCCGGAATGTCTGGTACGATGACGGTATTTGGAGCTTTGGCAATATGCTTTTTATACTGAAGAACATTGCGCTCAATACTTATTTAACTGACGAATAACATGTCATCAACACTTGACCTGTATCAGTTATCCTATACAAACAGCTCTCTCAGGCTAAACAGCCAGGATTCTATTTGTGAGTTCTGGAATTCTGTCTTGTGCCTTTAAAAAGACCTACATGGTCGAAACACGTGTCAGCACCACTGTTGTTTCAATCCAAAAATCATCATTAAACTACTTTTGCATCTGACATTGCATTTCAATTCTGAACTCTTATTGATATATGTCAGCGCATGTATAGTGATCCAATTTGATATTCTCTTATTGTCGCACTAGGCAGGGCAGCCTAGGGATCCACTATCTGCAGCTGACACGAACATATAACATTTCTTGTAACTTCAGATACGACGCCCACATACCTGGTCACCCCAATTGTACCGCGAGGGACCTGCACCTCAGGGTAAACCTAAAAGCTCTTGTTCCCCATGCAATCAACTTCAAAACAGCACACTATAAAAGAAGTTCCTCTAAGTCACCCAGAGGTGTGTGACTTACGAGACTACTCAGTACTAAATAACTCTCTATCTCATTGTATTTACTCAATCAAAAAAATGCTCTCTCCCACCGTAGCTCACTGCTCTCAATGTCCCTCGCAGAATCTCTGGCCACCGCTTAAGACTACCTAACTAAACATCCTTTCGTAACTTTAAAGAAACTACAATTATAATGTCTAAGCAGGAGTTCTCTGCTACAGGACCTTCACGTACAGAATCTTTGATGAAAGGCAGTTTAGAATGCCTTCAACGTGCTTATCTGTCCCAATTACCAGTTCCTTCAGAATCCTTATCTGAGCCTCAATTTTGAGTTTCTTTTCTAGTGCCTGTATAATACATTAAGGATATGATCTTCCAAAAGCATGGTAGTATTCTTCCAGGTCTCCTTCCACCACATGTTCCCTATAATCCTAGCAGCGCAGTGAGGGGAGACCTGCCAATACCTTATAATAGCTCAAAAGAGACATAATGCCAGGGCTACTTTAGGGGAAGTCCCCCTGGTCACCAAAAAGATATTAAGGAACCAAAAAAGAGAGGTGAAAATGGCAAAATGTTGAGGGGCCCCAAAAGTGACCCTAGAATCCCCAAAATAGGAATTCAAGCTTAACATGTGGGAAATGAATAAGTATTACAGGTTGGAGTAAAAAGAATCGAAGACAATAGTTCACTACTGTGATTTACACACAGCACTAGGCAACGCAAAAGCAGCCATGTATGCTGGTATTATTTACCAAGGTATTAGTGAGAGCATTGATTCTGAGAACGGAGAGTGTGGCAGGTGTTGACTTTAGGTGCTTATATTGCTGAAGCAGCCCATCATCTACTTCCTGATATAACTTATGTCAACAGAAATTTCCATTGTCTCAAGATCAGATGCCCATTTTGGTTAGCCGATGGTGAAGATTATATTTGGATAGACCTTGTTTTTTTATTATGCTACTGTCTGTTAGGCAAAGTTTGTATGCAGTACCCTTTGGGAACACTACAACAACTCTGACTACATGTCTAGGAAACCCAACCTTTGGTATAAGCTTGAACTACACAGTTTTGGTAACGTGTTGATCAGCCAGGCTTATCTCAAGAGGGGTCACTCTGAGCTGTAGGGGAGTTACACAGAGATTCACAGTGACAAGTATTCAAATAAACTCTTACACACAAGGTTTCTTTAATAAACAATTATTCATTTATTTATCAGTCAGTTAGAGTAAGCCTTATTCAGAAGGGAGCAATAGGAAAAGTAACACACAAACACACTTGAATACTATTCACTCTTAGTTTCTAAATAAGTAAAGACCCTTTTGGGATGGCCCACAGACACAACCTACACCCTCAGGTGACTTCAATAGCTAGGGGAATTTAATATCTTACTGTTTGCATTAGAATACTGTTATAAATTGGTAAAAGGTCAGGATTATTAGAACAAACAAGAGACCACAAATATTCTTAAGCAGGCATTAACTTTTGGATCCCCTAAGCAGAGTCATTCAGTATAATAGGCTAAGCCAAAGTCAATGGGCAAAAGTCTTATATAGGCTGAAACACTTCTGGTAGGTAAGTAGAAAAGTTTTTGTACAATGTTTTAGAAGTCTTTGAAGAAAAGAAGAATATATTGTAGGGCCACAAGCTGTTAGACTTGTGAGTGGTAGAAGATGCAAGCAACTCTACAGCAAGAGGTAAGTTCTCTGAGACTTTTTACAGTACTTCTGGATTGAAGAAAAAGTGCAGCAGGTGACTTCTGTTCCTGAGCAGCTCTGCAGATCTCACTGTTCCTGGGCCTCAGTTGTGTGGACAAGAGGGAGGATTTTTGGGATCTCCTGCACTGCAGTCAGACGGTCACTGCTCACAACCGGCAATCTTCAAATCAGTGGCTGTTCAGTGTTTCAGCTCCTCGCATCTACCGCAAATAGCAACACTGCGGTTCTTGGCTGTCGAGATGGGCTTTCCTTGCTTCTGGGGTCCCGCACTCTGTTGAGGGGACTCGGGCTCGGTCAGTCCTGCTTCCTGGGAGTCCAGAGGATCTTCCTGGAGCTCTAGGCCAGCTTAAAAGCAACGCACACAATCTGGTGTTCCTCTCCCTGGCTATACGGTTTCCAGCAGCAACTATGTGGATATTCAACCAGCTCCGAGAAGGATGTCCAGGTGGCTTACTATGGAGTTGATTGGTCCCACCAACTCAAGGGGAGAAGTTGTCCTTGGCGGTGGTTCTCTGTCGATATGAATTTTGAGTTTCAGCACAGTAGCAGGGCTTCACCGGGCAAACCAACGGTCAGAAGTTGCAGCAGGCATCCTCTTCAAGTTCTTCTTCGGTTCCTTCATCCAGTGGTCGACTCTGCCTTCCAAGCCAAAAGCCTCGCCTTTTATCCAGTTCTCTCCCATTCATTCCAGCCTAGCTGTCAGTCACCCAGCAGGGTGGCTGTCCTTGCCAGCCAGTCAGCCGGCCAATCACTACAGAGTGCTTTTGGGTCTCGGACACCTCCCTCACTTCCTGCCCACCCCAGACACCCTGGAGCCAGAGGCGGGCTTCACTCGTGAATCCCGCCAAAGGCAAAGTGAACAATGGGACCAAACCTGGTTTGGCGCCCAGAGTAGATCTCAAGAAGGACCTTTCCACAAAGAAATGGCAAAAAAAGAAGACCGGGTCTATTTTGTTTAAACTGGCACCCTTGTGTGCTTTACTGCAGCTGCGAACTCGGCCTGCGCTAAATGCACACCGCGGTAGTTAAAACAAGATCACTGCCACCAGCCATTCAGTGAGGGAAGGGTAACATAAACATGTTACATGAGAAGCTAGACAAAAGGGGATACTAGGTAACCCCTCCAGCACCCTATTGTAAGATAGTGTGTGCTGGGTCTAGAAAGTTACAAATGTAAGTAAAGTCAATTTCAGTTTACTGCTCTGGGAAACAGTAGTTTATGCCAGAGAAGGTTATTAACCTCTAGGAAATCTGAAAGACTTCCCTGTGTCCCTGCACTGAAGGTGCTGTGTGACAAAATGTAAAAGATGATGCCTATGGAGTTTGTCAGACTCCACAACCACGAGATACACAGAGTTCTGAAATCACACTAAAATACACGAGAGAGTGGGGAAAAAGAGTCTCGCTCTCTCCAGGTTAAAAAAATCAAGTCCTCAAAAATCCAGCAAAGTTGCTGGGGGTCTCTAAGGTGTAGGGAATTAGCACATTTCTGAGAATTCTCCCCACCACTGTCACATCACAGCAATTGAGATCCCACAGCAGTGGCATTCATGAACACCTTCGAGGAACAAGAAAGTGGATAAAATATTAAACACAGGCTCTTGCTCGCTCACCCTTCTCTTGATTGACGTTGGCGATCTGTATGACACCTGTTTACTCGGGAAAATTCTCCAAACAGCTCTCCCGTTATCTCTGTCCTCTTCACGGCCCATAAATCCAGACATACCTTGTTGCCCCTGCAGAGTGCTGATGCCAAAGGGCGGGTAGAGATTTGATGGATCCATGTGTTTATAACGACCCAATAAATAACGGCAAACATTTTTAGTGACACTTCAATAATGAAATAATGTCATTCTTTATTTTTTATTTGGACACCCCCTCCACCAAGCCTCCCTTTTCACCCACGTTATTAACCTCCTTCCAATCCCCTTGCCCTTTTTCTATCCCTTACCTCACCCCCACATATACTTTTATTACAAATTTACACATTTTATTCTTTATTTGGGTTTCACTGAAAAGGTTTATTTATTTTTCTTTATTAACACTGTATACCGTTTTTATGAGTCTCTAGAAAAGACATTATCTCAAGTTTTTCCTATTCTTATATTCTGAGGTCTCTCCATTTACTGACGCTAAAGTTCTAACCTATTCTTCCACTATCACTTACTCTTAACTCACCCGAGAACTACCTCTTTTAAGTCTTTGCCTAAACATTTCTTAGTCTCTCTGCCTCTGGAGTTCACTTTTAGTGTTGTTGCATTAACTGGTTATCTTCTCCCCCCATGTAGCAGTCTTTTGAAGGTGGGACCAGAAACTTCTGTCGAGTCCTTTTCTCAGCACCTGAAAAGGGTGTAGGAGGATCTATGTTATAATGCTTGTATTTTCTACAAAGTGATCAGTGAAAGTATTTATTCTGAGAAGGGAGTGTGTGGCAGGTGTTACCCGTAGATGTCCATTTTACTAAAGCAGCTCATAATCTAGTGCCTGATATAATTTATGTCAATAGCGATTACACAACCTCAAGATCTGATGCCGATTTCAGTTGGCCGTGGTGAAGATTATATTTAGATAGACCCTGTTTTTTTATTATGCTGCTGCCAGGCCCAGCAATTCATATTCTGCAGAAGTTGCTGAATACTGCAGACCCCATGCAACAGCGTGCAACTTAGTGGCATTCACAGCCTCTTTTGAGGAACGAGGAAGTGGATAAAATAATAATAATTAGGCTTGCTCTGCCCATCGGTACAAAACTGCAAATTTCTTTGTAGCCTCTCACTTATGCAGCAGCGACACTCATAGTTTTTCTGTATGTAACGCGCATTCTAGGAGTTCTCTGTGCCTGCGTAGAAAAGCAGATTGTGTACGAGCAGTGGTCCTACAAGCTAAATGAACAGTGTCCTTGCTGGACACGCACACCAAATACTCTGCGATTTACTGGCCGATCGGGCATCAACCATGTCTTCTTTGAGACGCTGTCACACAACTTCTGCCTGACCAAAAGCATGCACTACACACGCTCATGTGTACCCTTCTTTATGCTCTCTCGTCTTGTGTCTCTGCTTACAAGCTTTAGCATGAATTCCACGATTAGAGTACGTGCAAGCACAGGCAGCTCTGGTGAATGTGGCATTGAGACATAATGCAGTTTCCTGAGAAAGCAGGGAGATGCTGCCAATTACTCCCTGTGTAAGAGAAACAAAAAACTCTAAGCTGATTCTTTATTTCACTGATTCCCAAAACAGCGTTAACCTTATCAAATGGCTTTTACTGTAGTCTCTATATAGTTTCTTGCTAAGGTGCAGATTTGATGCACAAGTTGAACATCACTCTCCCAACTGAGGTATTAGCAACTTGTCCCTCGTTGACCATTTTCTTCTAGGCATCAATCCGCTGGGAGAATCTGAATTGGTACAAAGCCACCAAAAGCTGAGTACTGCTTGATCCGCAGCCTAAGATGATGGCAGTTTGGAATGTGCCCCAAGATTATTTACAGGTTGACTGGGGAACAGAGCATCAATCAACTTCACGATGCTTGCCTTCCATCTTGGAATGGGACAGGCCCTTCTTCCCAATGTAAAAACTGCTTAAGTAAAACAACCAAACCAAGGTTTCACCAAACACTCCCAGACATAAACGCTCAGATATGACCATCAGGCCCTCTTCAGCTTGCTTGTGTTATGACCACTGCCTGCCCCTGTACCCTCCTGAGTTTGGACGCCCTGACAGCTGCCACCCAGTACAAAACGTAGTATAATAAGTACTTTTCCATGGAGCTCAAGGAATGGAGACTGGATTTAGGAGAGGACATGTTACTTGCTCTGGTGAGTCTTGTAATCTTAGTCCCCCTTCCTCCAGATGACCCACTCGCCACATCCACTTTTTTTAACATTGGCAAAAAGGACATTGGCATTAAAGCCCTTGGTTGTGTATACCTTGGTCCCAGCAGCGTAATCAGCCGTCTTCAATTTCTTAACCATTTTTTTAATGTTGGGCAAAATTGTGCCCGAACATCTAACCAAACTGTGCTAGGGACTTACTGCAGGAAAATGTAAATAACTTCTAGCAATCGTATGTACACCAGAGAGGTTCCCATATACACACAACCAAAGAAACGGCAATCAGACCTTCAAATATTTTAGTCCAATTGAGAGGAATAGATAGTGGTTCTCATTGATTTAATGAAACACCTAAAGTCACTGTTAATATGTCTGCCCAATTAAGGCAATTACATATTTCAGAAATATGTAATTCTTAGGGGAGTTTTCCTAAAGTCCACTTGAGGTAAAGCTCTATAAATAAAGCTATTCCTTGATATACCGGTCCCCAACTCTTAGTATAAGTCTGTTCTCAAAGGATCTGGTAGAATGGCAGAGCACCCAGGCTTATCTTAGGAGGAGGATGTCAGATGTAGGTAAGTACACTGAACCTAGTCAATGCAATAGTCCAAAGAAACTCTTACACACTGAAAGTTATATTAAAATATATTTATTTTATATACACAAGGTAAGTAAATACTCTTTAGACTAGCCTATACATATAGGAATTATTCACAATACTTTTCAAAGGAGACTGCTTCAATTGTAGTTGTTCACGGTTACAATTGTTATAAAGAATCACACTAATGACTGTTTTACCGTATTACTAGTAGTGCCGCGCACTTGCATAGTTTACAGATCAGCTGTAATGGCATTCAGATAATAAAGTCAACAGCAGACAAAGTCTGTGGAAAAGAAATGACAGGGTTATTCCCAGTTTAGCAGTAGTTTATGTTGTAGTAACACTTTTCAAGGCTAGCTAGCACTCTGGCAATCCAATCCCTAACTATCCAAAAGTCAGTGTAGGAGGGGAACAAAAGTCTTATGTAGCAGCTGGAAAGGCAAACTTGAGTCAGTAAAATAAAAATACTTAGCAAGATATCACAATTTATAGGGACCCTGCAAAGGCCACCCTAAAGGACACAAGCGGTTAAGCCTGGGCCAGAGGTATGGGTGGACAACCAAACACCTTGTAACTCACTCCAGTCAGACTTGAGCAACGCTTCAGCTTAAGGTAAGTTCTACCTTTAGCCCCACAGTAACTTAGGTTAGAAGAAACAAACGTAACAGCAAATGTAGCTGGATTCTCTCCTGTGCAGCAGCGACAGACTCCTGATTCCTTGGTCTGGTGACGAAACAAAGGACTTTGAATGGGATGTCACAGCAGCAATCGCGAGAGAGGCCCCTCAGCACAGATTTCTTTGATCTCCTGCGTCGGTTTGCCGTTGTGGCATCTTGTTATCAGTTCCAAAAAAGGAGTTATCGGCCGGTTGATCTTCAATTCTGTAGTCCTGCACTCTGGTGAGGGGACTTAGATGAGTGGGATCGTGCATCTGGAGGTCCAACTGGAGCTCACAAACGTTCTGGGTGGATTCGTCCATACAAACACGTTTCACTGCAAATGGGTTCGAGGTCCCCTAGTATTCGCAGTATGCAGTCCTGGAAGGTTGCAGCACCTCTGGGGATGGCTCGATCGGCAGTTCGTCTTGGGGCTAGTTAGTCCCACCAGCCAAAGGGAAGGAGTCGTCCTCTTCAGAGCACCTCTGTCAATAGGAAAACGGGGTCAGGACAGCAGTGGTCTCTTCAGTTACTGGAAGGGTCTGCTGGCGCCTCTGGTCGTCTTCATCTTTGGATCATCTGCTCCAGTTGTCGTCTTGCCTTCTGCCTCTAGAACCTCACCTTTTGTTCAGATTTCCCATTCGCTCCTCTGCAAACTCTCCCAGCAGCCTACAGAAAGAGGTGGGTGTCTGTCCAATCAGGACAGCGATCCTTCCAGTGGGAACTGGTTCAATTCAGGCACTCTTGAAGACAAAGGACATGGGAGTGTTAAACTCCTCCCCTGCTTTCTGCCTTCACAGACGCACTGGATCCTAGGCAGGGACACCAAAGGATTCCCGCCAAAGGCAAAACACCCACACCAACTCCCACTACCAGAATGGTAAAAGGGCTACCAAAGGACAACCACACAGGAAATGCCAAAAAAAGAAAGGAGCCACCATGTTAGAACATAGTTGATCCTATTGTGCACAACCGATATTGTGAATACAGTCTGCAGTAAAAAATAGCACAATAGTTGGTAAAACCCGTCCACTGCTACCAGCCATAACTGTAGGGTTATCACTGTGACTAGAAAGTCAGAGGAGCAGAGAGAAGGGGGATACTAGGTATCCCCTTAGCACTGCACATAGGGTGGTATCTGCTAATCTCTCATAACTTCAAGTTTTTGCAAGGATACAAAGTATCCCTCTATCCTTAAGAACAGTTGTTTTTAAGGCTAATCAAAGAATTTAAAAGGTGAACACAAAGGATTCCCAGCAACAGTGCACATAGGGTGCTGTGTGCTGCAAAAGTGTAAACAGGTGACTCTGATATATGGAGGAAAGCAGTCTCCATAGAATAAGGTAAAACAAAAGAACAGAGTTCCCAAAAAAGTCAGAGTACATAAGACTGAATGAGGAGAAGAAGGCTCCCCTTTTTCAGGAGAGAAAAAAAAGGTCCAGAAGGCAAGCAAGTAGTGCTGAGGCTCTGACTAGAAGAGGGTATTAAGCATAACACGCATACATCTCCCAAACAGTAATCTCTTAACTTGCTGTTTGAATATAGTAATTCTGAGGTTTGCTGAGTACATTTTGTATTTTTTAGTATTCATGTACTCTTCATTCATATTGGAGGCATTTTTTTGGGTCAGAACTGTTTGACATTTAAAGTAGTCATTGTCCCAGGATTTTAAGATGGGTTCTTTCATTGTACTATCAACAGACTTGCTTCTTAAGCCAAAACGGTTAATTTGCTACATCTTGCTGTTCTTTTAGGTACAGAGCAAAGCAGCGGCCGTTTGTCAGCACATTCTCACAGCCACCAACCCGCCCCAGCTTCTCCACGGACTCAGCATGAGAACATCCAACAACGCCCCAGCGTCCTTCACAATACAGGCATGAAGAACATCATGACCTCCACGGAGAGCAGTGCTCCATCGGTCTTGCGGTAACTACACTATGCATATCACATTGTACTGCAAGGCATAAGTGCAGAGTTGATTTTTATGTTTTTAAAAATTGATTCTGCATAATTCCTGAGCTTAACAGGCATGTTAAAATTTGTTTACCAATGGTGGCTGGGAGCTGATCGCTTTGCACAGTAATATTTTCAAGATACCTTTATTTTCGAGGCGGAGGTTATTTTCATGACAAAGGACTGTTCAATTTAAAATGTTGTATGCAAAATAATCCTCTGCAAAAACATTTCCATCTATAATGTTGGCACAGGAATATTTACAGAGTTTGCGGTAGCCTGAGGGAAAAATATCCTCAATCCAGCATGCTATTCTCAATCAAAAAGCACTTAGTCTGGTACTGCAGAACTTTACTATCAATATTCCAGTTCTAGCATATTTGTACACAGGTGACAGGGTCAACGCTCTTGCCAGGGTCAACGCTCTTATCATTGCAGTAGTCCACTTACCCGTGCAACTTCCTCCCACCTGAACAGAGCATTTCACAAAGAAACTAAAAATACTCTTTTTTTTTTAAACAAGCTTTCCCACCTGAGTGGCTCTCCAGCACGGTGCAAGGGTTACCACCATCTTGTGCTCCACAAAGTACAAGACTTTTAGACTGTATTTTGTAACTACAGGTGTGTTGTACCCTGGTGCTATTCTGCTTTTCCACGATGCTCTTATTTACTTCTCTTTCAGCACTTGTTTAACTCTCGTTCTTATTAGCGTGTCCCTCTTCTTGCCTCTCCTATTGCTCATAAACTGATATTATGGTACCAACACCTGCAAAAGATCACCTTAATCTGCCTCCTCCTTTGCCATATTTCAGCCCCGCTTTCCCTCCGGGGGCAATTCACAGGAACTCTGTTTTACAATTGGCATTGTGTAAATCAACAATAAATAAATGCTGGATAGTGATAGATCTCAATATTTAGTTGTAGGATGTTTTGTTCCATGTAGATTATTCTTATGGTGATATGAATTGTAATATTAGAGTTGCAGTATTATCGTGGTTGATATTCAGCCAACGATATTGTCACTGGGTGTAATTTCACGTACACTTCAAATGAGAACTATAGGCATATCTTACGTGTGTGATTCGACCAGTATTCTATCTAGGTCTCCATTTTTGCTTTAAGGGCCAGTGTTGCATAGTACCTAGTAGAAACTCAACAAATTGCTGCTGGAAGCTGCTTTATTGCAATGCGTGGCTCGATGAGCCATGATCTCTTCTTATAGTTCGAAGACCCACCCATTTCATGGGATATATATATATATGTATGCAAAGTAAAAACCTGGATGATTGAATAAAAGTCATAAAATCATTTGAATAGTAAGAATAAGAATGTATATAATGGTTAATTGTTAATCCAAACTGTGCATTTACTGTTCAACTTTCATATAGTTATAATGATGATTGGGCCACCCTATTCAAGATTTAATCATATAATCCAGGTATAAGAGAATGTTCCTTTTTTCTGGAGTATTAAGTATAGGATGGCGTCTCTCATGGCACATGAATACTAGAACTCTGGCTGTACAAAAAATGTTTTCTCTTGCGCCCTTTGAGTTAATTGTTTTAGTAATTGGAGCTGACGTGTATTTCCATATAGCTGATTAACTTTTTTTTCTTTTTTTGGGGGGGCTTTTAAGAACTTCTGTATCAACCACGTCACCGGTCCGATCGGCAGGTTTCTCTTCAGCGATGCATCGAACAATGGGTCCAGCTGATGGCTATCCACCTATGCTTGAATCCGCCATGTTACAGAAGGAACCATCAAGGGGGCGAGAAGCTAAAGCAGAGCGCCCCAGAACTGACAACATGTTGACCTCAAAGCTGCAGAGTGGGGCCAGTATAGAACAATCTTCGTCATCGCCTGCAAAACTCATGGAGTCCAGGCCCCTATCTGCCTCAGGGCCCGGGTCTACACATCAGTATAGCAGCGGGCAGGGGAAAAAACTGCCACATCAACCCCTGGAACAGACTGCAGCCTCGGCCAGTGAGCAGCACAATAGGGAAAAGAATCAAAGTAAATCCTTTTCCATGCAGGAACAGGAGCTCCGAGCACTCGGTAAGACCACCATGACAGCGGCCAACTTCATAGACGCGATTATCATGCGTCAAATTACTTGCGATAATGGGAAGCGAGAAAGAACCTCGCTAAGTACCGACTCCACTAGTGATGGTAAGACATTGGGGGACCGGTAGTCTCTGGCCTACTTTTTTTTTAGTTTTTTTAGTTTTTTTTTTTTTTTTTTTAGATTGCACGTTCTGGTGATTGGCTTTTTCAGCTTCCTGATTTTTATTTTTTATTTTGAATCGTCTGTGTATTTAGTGGTTGGTTAACGTTTTTTTGGGGAATTGGAAATCAAGTTTGCATTTTTCTTTACAATTCCATTTCCTTTTTGCCAATTCGTGCTTTGCCCGTTTTGTGAATGCACTTGGAGGTTATGGTGTGGGTCACGGGTGAAGGACGGAATTTTCAGCTTTGACATAAAGTTCCCGCTTTGTTTGCAAATAGTAAAGTTTGCTCTTTCCGTGACTCTTATTTAAAACTCAGTGGATAGACACTTTATTTGGGTTTTCTGAAAGTGCTTTGCATGCGAAGTTTGTTTTTATATTATCTGTTAGATCTCTTTTTATTGGCCCAGCATGTCTAGGCCCTGTTTTTTTTTAAATTATTTTTTTTATTGGCCCTGCATAGAGGAAATTTGCCCTTGCAGGGTGCAAGACCCTGTGATCCTACAGTTTGCACAATTTAAAGGACTTGAATCTTTGAGAAACCAGCTCCATGTGGATTGACATTGTGTCAGTCTTATCATAGAACAGTGATCTCATACCAGATAACCCACCGTTTGCAGGGTTCTTTAACTCAGTCAAGGTACAAGCTAGGATACGTTACCATGTACGCAGTAAATACACTCTGATCCAAGCAAGCTCTGACTGGGTTTCTAAAATTTGTCATAAATGTGAAATGAACACAAGCAGAAAGTTTTGATTCTGAGCATACAGCATTCCCCTGCCCATCGGTGATAACAATTGCAACACCACACAACAATCTTCAAAACTCTTTTGAACCAGGAAACCCGACATCTGGTTGTCATTCTGGGATCATAAGGGTCCGAATGGTGGGTAACCTAGTCTAGACTTGTGTGTCTTCTAGAATGCGCCATGTTATATTCAGAGGACTTTGCACTTTATTGAGCAGAAGCTCATGGTTGAAATGATTTATTATGTACTTATTGATAAAAATGCAACTCTGGGTTACTGAAATATACTTTTTAAACAATATGCATTTGGCATCAGTGCAAAACATGATGGCAGAGAGAGTTCCATGCTAGTTACTTTGGCTTCTTAGTCATGAACCAGTATTGTAATCTACCTTCCCCAGAAACCACCCTTCCTTTGCTGAATGTGGTAGCTTACTTCCTCGGGTTGTATCACTACCTGGATCTTACTGCAACTTTCCTAATAAATGAGGTAATGGCTCAATTTTATCATTCTCTCTAGTGCAGAAGATGTAATGTAATGAAGATGTAATTCTATTGCACACAGCTGCCATTAACATCATCTCCTGCAACTTTTTCAGATCTGAAAGAGTGTGTAGAGTTTAGGCTAGTGGGGAAAGAGGACAAATGTAATAGAGCATTGCTGTAGTGATGATGCTTGCTGACCAAAATTACCAGAGTCCTGCTCAGGGGTCTATTTCTAGGTGTTAGGTTTTGAGACCTGTCACAGGGTTGCATCTGGGATCAAGGGGGACGCCAAGACTCAGAGCTAGTTTTCTGTCTTTTTTAAAGAGGGTTATTACCATTTTGAGCACTCCAAATCATAACAGAATCTCCCCAAATAAATGGCCTTCCTCTTTACAGGAACAGGGTTGAGTTTCTTCTTCCTCAGGAGCCTTGCTTTGACCAATGTCTTCCCCGCTGGATGCAGATAACCAGCCTGCCTTCACTTTAGAAGCCTAAGTCTTGGCTCAAATAGCTGTTCTAAAAAGGTTTGGTCTATGGCTTTGGTGGCAACTTGGCTGTTATGTGTGGGCTCTGCTGCTCGCTACCACCTTGCTCACTGTTGGGGAGTTTTACTAAAGTCCACCTGGTCCACCTGTGGTAGGATTGTAGAAGAGACCCTCTTAGACGTTCAGGGCTCCAACGCTCAGGTTTGGCCTGAACTATCCAAAAAAAGGTTTGCTAACTATGGTCGAGCAGCAAAGCTTATTCTAGTAGGGAGGAGGGCTGTAGTTGAGTACAAAGACCTTTGAGTACACTTACAGTCAAGGACACACTCACTGTAGTTCTATAGAAATAGTAATATTTATTATATACAATAGGGCAATGTTAAACTAAAAATGCAATTCCGGTAAGGAAGGAATGTTTCACACATATATACATTGACATTTTCTGTAGCAATACTCAGTTCAATAGTAGATGAGAAACAGGTAAATATCAAGAGTAGCTTTAGGTTATCAAATCATTCATCAGCCAACATTTACTAAATAGCAATACAGGCAAGTTAGATAACTTTGTATAGGCCTAGACGTTAGAAGTCAAAACTTATCTGGGGAATGAGAGTCTCAAAAGTCAGATGGGAACACTGAGTAACCCGTGGCTTATGGCCGACTGAACAAAGGAAGGCAGACACTGTCAAAGTTATTAGATTCACAAATGGTACTTTTAGTAGCAAGTAAGTAACGAACTTGGATTCAAAGGGTTCGGGGGGACTGGGTTGGCCACCTGAAAGATTTCAGCTTAAAGGACAGATGTCCTAAGGCCTGAGAGAACCTACATTTTTTGGCGAGCCCAAAGACGAGGCACAGACAGTTCTGCACTACCTTGATGTCAGGCGTGCCCTGAAATTCTACTTGGACAGGACCAAGGGCTTCCGCAAGTCGGACACACTTTTTGTCACCTTTGGCGGATCAAGATGGGGTAACTCCATAGCCCGTTGGATGGTCTGGAGTCAGGGCAGCACATGCTCCCAGGGCCGCACCTCTAAATTTAAAGGGGGAAGAAGGTTTTTTTCTGGTGAAAAAGGTTCCATCTCCCATCCCTTGGAAGGAACGCCCATGCAGTATGGAGGAAAGGAGACTAAGGACTAAGAGTACATTATTCACTACGGTGAGTAACTTATAATTAACCTCACCTGGTATACTTCTCCCGTCGGGTCTTTAATATATGTTTCGATGATCATGTTTACAAACCTAGATTTGCCTGGTATTCTCTCCTGCCAGGGAGCCTTACTTAACAATGCTTGTAAACTTAGCTTGGCCTGGTATACTCTCCTGTAGGGCTTTTCTCTTCATACACTTGCAAACTCTACTGTGCCTGTTGTACTCTCTTGCCAGGGCTTCTCTGTGTGCTACATTCAACACACTTGTAAACATCACTGTGCCTAATATACTCTCCTGTCAGGGCTTTATCATACATTTCTCTTGATGTAAACTTTACTGTATCTGGTATACTCCTGCCAGTGTTTTTCTCTTGATGCAAATTTGATTCACAAAAGTATTTGGTGGCGGGTTTCACATTTAATGTTTGCCTGCTTTCATTATAATGTCTTGGTTTGGCTCTACGCCAATATTAATTACACATTCTTTGGCTTACTGCTAGCTTTGTAGTCCTTTGCCCCGTTATTCTCAATTGCTCACAGTTCCCCGTAACCTCCTGATCATCCAGCACCTTTCTCTCCCTTAGCGTACCTGTTTTTGCGGTATTCGGGTAGAGGGGCTTTTCACCGTCCGGTTTGTGCCATTCGGGTTTCTTCGGTGGTTGAGGCTTCTTCGCCGCTTGCTTCCCAGTCGCTTCTCCACTGGAGTCTCGCTTCTTGGAGGCAGCTTCCCTCACCTTTTGTTTCCCGCTTGGCTCTCCCCCCGGTTACTGCAGCTGGCTTCACCTCTGTGGATAATTTCCCCAGCCACAGACGGCCCAGAGCTCTGACGAGAGGTCACTTTGGGCAGTCTTTCTCCCTGTGTCATCCTCTCGCTCCCGTTCTACTTCCTTTTCAGCAGTCTTGGCTCTCTGGGACTCCCCCAGGCGGCAGTCTCTCTTTCAGCCATGCTGTTTGTTTTTTTTTAAAGTCCCTGCACCCATCTGTGGCTCCCTACAACTATACTGCGTTTTGTGCGTTAGGCAAAGTTTGTGTGCAGTATGCTTTGGGAACACTACAAACAACTCTGACTACAGGTATAGGAAACCCAACCTTTGGTGTAAGCTTGTACTACACAGTTTTGGTAGCGTGTTGAGCAGCTAGGCTTATCTCAAGAGGGCGCAATGTGAGCTGTAGGGGAGTTACACAGAGATTCACAATGACAAGTATTCAAATAAACTCTTACACACAAGGTTTCTTGAATAAACAATTATTAACTTATTTATCAGTCAGTTAGAATAAGCCTTATTCGGAAGGGAGCAATATAATCAATAACACACACATACACTTTATGAAATACACACTCTTAATCTCTCTAAACCAGTTGATACCCTTTTCAGATGGCCCACAGACACTATCTACACCCTCAGGCGACTTCAGTTGCTAGGGTGCTGGGGACAGTAATATATCACTGTTGCATTTAGAATCATATATTAATAAGTCAAAGGAAAAGGTTATGTAGAATATACAAGAGACCACAAATAATTCCTAAGCAGGCAAATACTTTCAGATGCCCGAATAAAAGTCATTCAGTGAAAGAGGCTAAGCCAAAGTCAATAGGCAAAAGTTTATATGAGCTGAAGCACTTCTTTGCAGGTAAGTAGAAAGTCTTTGCACAGTGTTTTAGAGGTCTTTGAAGAAAAGAAGAATCAAAGGTAGGGCCACATGCTGATTAGGCTTGTGAGTAGTAGAAGATGCAAGCAACTCTACAGTAAGAGGTACGTTCTCTCAGACTTTTTACAGTACCTTTGTATTGAAGAAAAAAGTGCAGCTGATGACTTCTGTTCCTGTGCAGCTCTGCAGATCTCACTGTTGCTGGGCCTCAGTTGTGGGGACAAGAGGGAGGACTCCTGGGGACTCCTGCACTGCAACGGCATGGTCAGAGCTCACAATCCGCAATCTCCAAATCGTTGGCTGTTCAGTGTTTCAGCTCCTTGTGTCTACCTCAAATAGCAACACTGTGGTTCCTGCCTGTCGAGATGGGCTTTCCTTGCTTCTGGGGTCCTGCACTATGTTGAGGGGGCTTACTGAGAGTCCGGAGGCTCTTCCTGGAGCTCTAGGCCATCTTAAAAGCAACACACACAATCTGGTGCTCCTCTCCATGTCTATATTGTTTCCAGCAGTAACTCTGTGGAAATTCAACCAGCTCCAAGATGGATGTCCAGGTGGTTTACTTTGGAGTTAATTGGCCCACCCACTCAAGGGGAGAAGTCGTCCTTGCAGGGGCTTCTCTGTCGATATGAATTTGGGGTTTCAGCACAGCAGCAGGGCTTCACCCGGAAAACCAACGGTCCAGGAGTTGCAGCAGGCGTCCTCTTCAAGTTCTTCTTCGGTTCCTTTGTCCAGTGGTCGCCTCTGCTTTCCAAGCCAAAAGCCTTGCCTTTTATTCAGTTCTCTCCCATTAATTCCAGCTAATCTGTCAGTCACTCAGCAGGGTGGCTGTCCTTGCCGGTCATTCAGCTGCCCAATCACCACAGAGTGCATTCGGGTCTCCTAGTAGACTAAGCACAGGGAGTTTCGGGCACCTCCCTCACTTCCTGCCTACCCCCGACACACTAGAGCCAGAGGCGGGCTTCACTCGTAAATCCCACCAAAGGCAAAGCGAACAATGGGACCAAACCTGGTTTGGCACGCAGAGTAACTCTCAAGAAGGACCTTTCCACAAAGAAATGGCGAAAAAAGAAGACTGGGGCCATTTTGACAAAACTGTCACCCTTGGGTGTTTTACTGCAGCTGCAAACGCAGCCCGCGGTAAAGACCACGGTTGTTTAAACAAATCCACTGCCACCAGCCATTCAGTAAGAAAAGGGTAACATAAAAATGTTACATGAGAAGCTAGACAAGGGGGACACTAGGTAACCCCTCCAGCACCCTATTGGAAGATAGTGTGTGCTGGGTCTAGAAAGTTACACATGTAAGTAAAGTCAATTTCACTTTACTGCTCTGGGAAACAGTAATTTATCCCAGAGAAGGTAGTTAAACCTTTGGAAATCTGAAAGACTTCCCTGTGCCACTCCACTGAAGGTGCTGTGTGACACAATCTAAAAGATGTTGCCTATGGAGTTTGTCAGACTCCACAACCAAAAGAAACACAGAGTTCAAAATCACATTAAATTACATGAGAGAGTGGGAAAAAGGGTCTCACTCTCTCCATGTTACAAAAATCAAGTCATCAAAATCCAGTCAAGTTGCTGGGGATCTCTAAGGTGGTGGGAATTGGCACATTTCTGAGAATTCTAACACTCTGCTTCTCGCTGTGGGATTGATGAGGCGAGAGGCGGTATTGAAGATAAAGGTGGAATTTGTTTTTTATGAAATAAAAAATTAAACAAATCGGATCAGCAAAATCTGTGGGCCTTCCCAAATGTAATGACCTCAGTTACTCCATTCTCAGCATTCAAAGTCTCTTGTAGGGATGGCTTCTCCCCGCTTTAACTTCCCTTCTGCTCTTCCTAGTACTCCCAGCAATAGTCCTCTGGATCGGGTCCTTCGTCGTCCTGTTCCTGATTTGAAGGAAACCAGAAAGACACAATGTATCTGTCTCATTGTCTTGTATCTCTTGGTTTCCCTTCCTAGGCCAATTATCAACCTCCCTTTCCCACGTTCTACAGGAGTTTATAATGTAAGCTCCCCCCAACCCCCCTCATTCGGGTTCCCAGTGTAAGACCACCATGATGCATTCATTCCTGCTGGGACCGGTATTACCAAGTCTCTGTAATTCTTGGATTTACAAGGTAAGCAGGGATCCTGCATTGTTCTCCTGTTAGAGGGCTTGTCATTCACATCGCAGAGATAGCAACGCTGCCTGTCTCTCTGTGGTCGTCCTCCTCCACTGGTACTGTGGCAGTTATATCGGCTGCTCTGTTCTGCATGGAGACTTGCTTCCCGGGGACACCATATATAGCCGTAGGTCTGGCGGGCTGCCGAACGCTACAGCAGTTTGCAAAATAGCACCCAGTTTGTCCGTTTGGTATCATGTCTCTGAGGAGGACCTGCTTCTTGTCGACTCCATGGTGGCTGTCGGGGACCCCGTTCCGGGATGCCTCACTGGTCCAGGTCACACTCACTGCCACTGATCCTCATTGCTCTACGCAACTTTCTTGTCACAGTACCTTTATATTCATAAGAGTGGTAGTTCTAAGTATCCTTTGCACAACATGAGGGAAGATAGCCACATTGGGTTTCCTGGGTGCTGGAAGGGATTCATGGCAATAGGCCAGTAAGGCATGGGGAATAGAAGGGTTATCCCTAAAAGGGAAATGTGGGTATCATGTCTCACCCGATGATGAGCCACCCCATTGAGGGTCACCTCCCCCCTCCCCCGCCCCTATGTGATCCTCCCTTATGTAGCCGCCCCCAGGGTCAGGATCAGATAGCAGCTGCCGTCCCCTGGCCACTTGGGAAGAGGTTCACAGTAGGGAAAGGAGTGATGACACCATCAGACTCATCACACCTCCATCATGGATAGGTGAGATCCATTTTTTCCTGATTCCACCCTATCAGGGAACAAGGAACAGTTGCCAGAGGGATGGCAAGGAAAAAGGAAAGAAAAATATATTGATCCTTCAATATGGTGGGCTGATAAAGGGCACAGCGACCCTGGACAAATCTTACAAGGCCACAGGCTTCTGGATACTTCTTGAGAAAGGCAATGTAGCATGGAAGAAAAATACCTACAGGTTAGTAGAATGAAGCTAACTGCCAGAGGATGACCAAGAAAAAAGCTGATACAGAATCCATGCACTGGACGGCAGAGGGTAGACAGGAGAGGAAAAACGGGCAGCAGCACAACACTGAGCAATGCCTGAGCACTCAGACACAAGTTGCTCAGGATTAATGTAGTAAGAATACTCTTGTGAAGCCTCTGCTGCCAGTAACTAGGAAAAACGTACTGCCAGGAACAGTCATACAGTTCCTGTGGAACCACAGTGCTCACTTGTGGTACCCATCTTGGAGTGCTGTGGAGCAAATAATTCTAACTAGTGAATATATCCTATGGGAATCACCAGATGGTGAGTAAAGCAGCAACAGTCTATGGAACCTGCAAAGAATGACCACGTTGTCACAAAAACCTTAAACCAAACCCTTTCAAAACAGCATTCCCCCCATCAATTATCCCAGGTCCAGGTTTTCAATGGTGGAGACAGAAGCACTTGCAAACTAAAATAGAGCATTTATAGAAGAAGCACGTTCCAAGCTGCAATCAAAAGGCAAATTACTTTTCCAGTCGATTTAAAAATTGAAGTTATCCCTGATGCATATGGGAGTCAGACGGAAGCCATGTCGTACACTGGTGGACCATCAAAAAGTCCTGGTAGTGAATTTGTTCTCTGCTGAGTCAGAAGTGACTGGGCTTGTGCTATTTTAAAAGGGTGGCATCGAACACTGGGTGGATCTAGAGCTAATAAGGGAGTAGCCAGAGATACAAGGCCACAGAGTTCACCTTGCCCACAGTGGAAGAGGGGCTGAAATACCAAAGTGATAGGTGGTGAGCAGGAAGATTCCAAGAAGATAACCACTGTCTACCAGAACCACAAGATCGTCCAATACCTCCTGCCTGGTGGTGCCCAGGTACTACCTCAAAAGAGCTGGGGGTACCAGCTTCCCGGACCTAGCTGCACAGCTATGGAACTCACTCCCGCAGGACATCAAAATCATCCAAACATTTGACACATTTCGTAGTCACGTTATTACATGGCTACTCAACACAAACTAACTATACCTTACTAACGGCATGCCAACAAATCCTCACCACTTTGTGTTTTACCTCCATGTTCTACTGACCATCCTTTCACTTTCTAATGCTCAAATCTGTATTGTCATTGAACTCTTATCTGTATAATGTATTTCATCTGTATAAATGTATATCCTCTGTTTAAAACTCACCATGTCACCTTTCACGATTATCCAAGCGCCCAGATACCCCCTGGGTCAGGCACGCTATATAAATAAAATAAACAAACAAACAAACCATGCTTTGTCACCAATGGACTATGCAGGTACCGCTCAACTCCCATATGGTAATTTCTTGGGAGATGGCTAAAGCCTGTTTACGTTGGAAAAAGATCTCTTTTGACAGATCCAGATCTTCTCAAAGAGTTGGTCTAAAGAGGGTAACGTGGTATCTGTAAAAGCAGTGATGGGAAAGATCTTTGGATGAAATGAATAGGAGCAGAACAATGGACTGCATTGTATAGAAGAATATACGGTGTCTTTCGCAACACCCACTATTTTTCAAAGTTGCTTCCAGAATTTGGACACATATTGAAGTCCTCTTTCGGATGTAATAATCTGAGGTAATCCATGCAAGCAAAAAATGACAGTGAGCCATTTTGGATGAGGTGGGCAGCTTCTTGAGCAGGAAGAAATTAGCCTGTTTGAAAAGGATTGGGGGACATGAGTGGGACACACTTTTTACTTTGGACATCCTAACTGTTTTCATTCGTTTTTTTAAGACCGGGAAACACCTCTTAGATTTAGGCATAGAGTGGCCTTTTTCCCCCAACCTTTCTTTATCAATAAAAGTTTATATCCCAAAACATACCTCCATTGTGTCCAAGCCTTACAACTGGTACCTCACAGTTCCTAAAGAATAATTAGGACACGTTTAAACATAACAGATGAGACATAATGGTCAAAAAGTTAAAGTTGGCTTCTCCTGTGCAAGTTAGATTTGCAATGTATTGTGTATTTGTTCCTGGCTCCCCAGCGATAGCATATGCCTACTGGGTGATACCCGACACCCAGGGGCTGGTTTTAGCTCCTGCTTACCGAATCTCAATTTCGGACCCTGTACATTGTCATGTTCTTTCCTCCTACAGATTTCCATCCACGAGAGAATAGAAAGTGAAATCTGTTGTACTCATCTGCCCTGTCCCCTTTCCTCAATCCTTGTGGGGCGTCCCCCAACATGGGGACGGTACCAGAACCTTTGGCATTGAAAAATTGACCTTCCCCATTAAATTTAGTATAGCGCGCAGTCTCGCCCCGCTGCTCAGTGCAGGGAGATCTTCCACACTTCCTCTGCCCCACCTTAAGAACTTTGTCTCCAGGACCTCTCGTAAAGACAAGGTATGCCCTTTGTTCACCACGGCTCCACAGCGCAGCGACTCCTTCCCCGGGGTTCCCATGGACCAGTGTTCCTCAGATTCAGGTTATAGCAGGCCCAAGGCCTCTAAGGCTACTGGCTCCTAAGCCGAAGGGTCCGGGGGCTTTTCCAGGCTGGATCCAGCACGGCTACTGGCACAGGTGCCGATGGTGTACACGAGCCTACCGGAGCTCACTCTGAGGTCGTGAGTCAGGACGTTACAACTACCGCCCATCCATCTCTGAGGTTGATGCCTTTGCTTTGGGTGCAAGACCCATGCTGTATCCTCTCGTGTCTGAGGCACTCTTGACTCTGGGTCTTAACGCCCTCCCGCCCAATGTGTGGCGCAAGGTTTCAAAATGGCAGAGCTGCACGTGATGGAACCTGCCAGGCAGGCAGCCATCTTATATACAGCTCAGGGTCCGCCAGTGCTTTCGCCCCATTGAATGGGCTTTGCAGGATGTTCCCAGCCCCCTTCTCTCTGGAAGTGGCAGCAGATCCCAGGCACCTAGTGACCCGTCGGTTTGTGAGGACCGCTTCGAGCACTTCCACTTCCTCATGCGTTCACCTAAGATGAAGGGGCTCCTTAAGGACATTGTGAAGGAGGTCATCCCGCAGGTGGTGCTGTCCCGACCCTCTCTTCTGGGTACTCCTGTTTCTCCTGCACCCCCAGTTTTGGTGCCGGTCCTTCCACCGGGTCAGGCCCTACCGATCGTTCTGACCCCTCCACCACCTCCTGTACCACCAACGCCTCCCCCTCAACAGCCATTGGACCTGTCTGCGGCTCCTCACCTGGGGGGGGGCTGCCAGCAATGTGTGTCTCAGGCCCCGGATTCCCCTCAGTCTGTGAAAAAGGGGAGGGGGTGACGATGAGCCCTCAGCATCTGTTAAGGCCTTTCATGACCGCCTTCAGGGCCCGAGAAAGCCCCCCAGGAGTCAGGTGTGCTAGCAGAGGTCTTGGGGAAACGTACAACGATCCGATTTGGCATCCCCCTCCAGAAGGATGTCCCGCAGGTGGCGAGAAAGGTCTGGCAGAAGCCCAGGGCCAACGTCAGATGAAAAAGAAGTTGGATAGCAGGTTTAGGTAGACAGAGGGGGAGCCAATCCTCCTTGACTCCCACCCGAAGCCCCATTCCTCTGTGGTGGCTGCAGCCTCGTTGTATGCTAAAGCATAGACATCTTCCTCCATGGGAGTCACCTCCAGTTGCCTCTCCATGGAGAAGAAAGTCCTTGGGAAAGCGCTGTTACGCCATCTCAGGACTGCATCTGCGGCAAAAGCTAACACTGATGCCCTCTTTTCTGCGGCTAACCAGAAGCTTTGTCAGGAGCTCTGGGAATTTGTGCCCGACCTCCCTTCAGAGAAGCAAGGTCTGGCAGATGCCTGGGCCATTGCACAAGACCTCATGGAGTCTTCGATCCCCCTCATCAACGCAGTGTGAGAAACCAGAAGATCTCCGCTAGTCCCCGCAGATGGCCAGGGCATGGCCATGGCCTTTTGATCCAGACCCTGGGGTTGGACCATTGCGGGAGGATCACCTAGGTGAGGGGTCCGCAGGGAGTGGGAGTTGGACACCAGATGGTGAGACGCAGTATCTCTCCCTTTCCTGTAACACCTTTACCTCATCCTATCAGATAGGAAATGTATGAACTCTACCCTCCACCACACCCATTTTCCTGCACAAACACTTTCCGAAGCAGTATACCTGAGGTGTCTCAATACAATGATCAGACAATTACTGACCATCACTCACACCTGACTTCCATTAAGCTTCCCCACACGAATAAAAGGCGGGGCACAAAAGCACACTGAGCGAGACAAATCACGTGAGGAAACAGCAGTTTGGAGACAGCAGCTGAATGAGAGAAGAAAAATTGGCAAAACAGGAGCGGATTGCAAGGATGATGTTCCCTCGACCTTTCCGACAAGAAACTGTTAGTTTCAAGAGCCCTCAAGTTTAGAAAGCATAAGACCAGGAAACCATGATGAAGAATCCTGTATTGTGTATCGGAGATACCCAGGGCCCTCCCACGTCACTAATCAAGGTGGGGAGAAGCAGCAGCTGCCGTGATACCGTCCTTGGCTCCAAGAACAAAGCAGTGTCTGTGAAATCAACACAGCCGGTGAGTTGGGGAGACCGATTCAGGATTGGTCTGTGTTGAAGCCAAGGTTGCAAGCAGAAATATTGTATGGTGAGTGCTGGAATGAACATTGGTAAAACGCGTGTGATAAAAGACGCAAGTACATTTTAACTGCTGATGAGTATTTGGACTTTGAAGAGACGTTGATACGATACCTTTGAGAGAGTGGACCGGCACCGCGTGGGTGCTGAATCGAAGATCTGTGTAAGGTGTCCAGCTGAGAAGTGGCAGAAGTGAAAGTTAAAAGGCGTATATTAAGAAGAGAACAAAGAATTGTGAATCGAACTGGTCCTGCGATGGGTCAAGCTAAATCCCATGCACAGTCGAAAGTCTTCGATTTTGATATAGTAAAGAAAGTTTGGAAAATTAGATAAATTTGGTCTGAGCCTGGCAGAGGGGGACCCGGGGTGAACAGTGATTCACCAGGGATGTTGTGCATAGAAGTATTCTGAAGAAAAAGGAACTTTGAATGTTTTTCGCATCAGGCCCTCTGAAATAAGAGACTTTGAATGGCAGAGAGTTTGGCACAGAAGGTCCCAATACTGATACTTTGAACTGCATCCTCGTGCTAGAAAAGCCAGAAGTATGTGCTAAGCTAGAGTGTGCCGCCTTATCCCGTGCTGAAAACGCAGGGAAGGGAAGCTAACGGCTCAACTATCCTGACATAACACGTTTCTTTTGTATAACATTGTATTCTTCACCATTTGTATTTATAAGTAAGGATTGGCAATAGGTTTATTAGTATATGCCCTTTTATTTTGACCAGACTCTACTAGGACAGGACTGCGTTCTTTATTATTTGATAGTCGTCGCTTGCTTCCATCTTTAGCTTTAGGATTAGATAATCGTTTTTCAAACCCAATTGACGTTCAATAAACACCCTTGAACTGTGATCAGTTGTGTCTGTCTTCACTGTTTGTTGGCTGTTGTAAGGAAGGCATGGTATCAGACTGTTGTGCCTTGGGGTCGAGAATAGAAGGACGGCATGGATGCATGCCACAAAGCTTTCCTCCGATATGCTGGAGCAGATCCTGGATCTGCCCTTTGAGGGCGTGGACCTTTTTCATTTGTCAACCGATGATGAGCGTTGACAAAGAAGAAAACCTTAACTCAAACTGCTAAGTCCTTGGCCATCCTGACAAAACCAGGTTAGAAATCCTTCCCTCAATCCCAGGGCAGGACGAAGTTCAAGCCCCGCACTTTCTCCAGCTACAAGGCGTTCCGGGACCTCAGTACAGAGGCCTCACATGTCACCCAGCGACAACAGGAGTAAGCAGCAGAAGACGTTGCATGGGTTTTTCCGCTCCCCCTCCTCTGTCTCTGCTTCTGACACCAAGAAGCAGTGATGTCAAGGTCGGGAAACGCAGCTCGCCTTTGGGGTAAGGGGGGGGTGACATATGACTCTGTTCCTGGACACCTGGAAGCGTCTTTTCAGCAACCAGTGGATCCTATTCGTAGTCTCCATGGGCTTGAGTCTTCCTCTTCCTTTGCCTCTTCCATCCTCTCCGTCAGGTCGGGTCCCCAGCCCTTATACAGGAGGTCCTTTCACTTTTGGAGAGGCAGGTGAAAGAACTGGTTCCTCTTGTTGACAGGGACTTCAGTTACTATTCCAGGATTTTTGCAGTACCCAAGAACAACCAGGCTAGCCTGAGGGTAGTCCTGGACATGTCATTTCTAAATCTGTCTTTACCACTGGAAAGCTTCAAGATGATTACTTCTGTGCACATTGCCAAGTCTCTGTGTGCAGGGGACTGGATGTGTTCCCTGGACCTAAAGGATGCGTACCTGCATGTCCCCATCTACCAACCGCATCGGACATTTATCATGTTCATGATTGTCGTACCACTTTCAGTACATGGTGCTGCCCTTCCGCCTGAGCTTGGCCCCTTGTTTCTTCACAAAGTTGATGAACGCAGTGGCACGCCTTCTCTGCTTGGAGGGCCATCATCTATACCCTTATTTGTACGACTGTCTGGTCAGGGTGGGGTCAAGAAAAGTGGTGGTGCACTCCTGCCAGAGACTGGCGGACAGCCTTCATCAGCTGGGTTTTTTCGTCAACCTGACGAAATCACAATTATGCCCATTTTAGGAACTGGTCTTCCTAGGGGTGCATTGTAACACTACCATTCAGCGGATGTTCCCTGCGCCCGAGAGGCTTATGTCCCATCACTTGGCAAAGTGACACTTAGTGGCCAACTCGACCACCTCGGCATGTTGGTTCCAGAACATTCTAGGCCTGCATGCCCACTGTACAGCATGCTCGCCTCAGGATGAGGTGCTTCCAGCTCCACCTGGCGGCGTCTTAAGATGATGCGCCTCCAGCTCCACCTGGCGGCAAATTGGGATCAGGAGATGGTGTCTCAGTCGGACAGGATCCCAGCTCCTGCTGCCCGATCTTCGCTGGTGACTGATCGGAGGTCAATGTTTCAGTGGGAGCCCCCTTCACCCGACCGGAGCCTACCCTGGTGGTGATGTAGGACTCCGCCCTTTCAGGTTGTGTGTCTTCTCTAGAGGGCTATGCGATTCATGGAGCATGGTCCAGGACAGAAGCTCTCTTGCATATCAATCTGCTCGAACTCTGGGTAATGGGCCTGGCCCTCAAGGCATTCTGGCCCCTCATCAGGGACTGGTCTGTTCTGGTTAAGTTGGACAATTCTATGATGTTTTACTTGAACAAGCCAGGTGGCACCCATTCTCTTCCTCCCCTCACTCCCCCAACACCATCACCCTTCATGGAGGCGGTTTGGATCTGGGAATGGGCCTTGGCGGAGGGGATTTGGATTTCGGCAGTTCACCTCCCAGGGGAAAGCAATGCGGAAGCGGACCAGTTGAGTCGCTTGGGGTTCAACACCTACGAGTGGGAGTTGCACAACTGCTCCTTGTTGGCCATGTTCCAGGGTTGGGGGTTCGCAGACCTGGACTTGTCCGTATCGCCAGAATGTCAAGTGCTCCCAGTTTGCTTCATGGGCAGGTCAGGGTCTGTGGTCACTGGGTGATGCCTTCCACATCTTTTGACACAGCCGTAGGTGTTCTGCATTCCCGCCCACCCCTCTGCTCCAACAGACCTCCTGAAAGTTCATTTCTTCAATGGGTTGGAGCCTCATCTAAGTTTCCCCCCCTCTGGCCTTCAAGACCGTGGTTTTCAGATTTGCTGCAGATGTGCTTCCAGGGCCCCGTCCGTGTTCCGATACCCAGCAGGGGCTTCCTGAGGCAGCAGGTCGGGGCAGTGGAACATCCGGACCAGGCAAAGCTGGCTCTTGTGGAATGGTTCTTGATCAGCTGAGGCCTCTGCATGCTCAATTTTTGGATGACAACTGGGATATTCAGTAGGCCTGGAGGCCCCTGACTCGGTCAAAGTATAAGAGTAAATGGACTAGGTTCTGCCATTGGGCTTGTGACAAGGGTCTGGACCCTGTCGCCTGTCCTCAGGGTGACTGACGTTCTGGCTTTTTCAGCGCACCTGGCCCATTCTGGAGTTCAGGTGGATACTTTCAGCACTTATTTGGCTGCCATTGGGGCCTGTTAGGACTGAGTTTCTATACTCTGGCTTCGTGGACATATGTATAAAAGGCCAACCTATATTGTGACAGGGTCAACTCTGGGAGCTGTAGCCAAACCAGATCAAGGTAGCAAGGCAAGTGGTCTGGGCTAAATCTGAAGAGGTGGTGAGCTTGTAAAGGGTTCACAATGATCACACAGACTGAAGCAGTCAAGGAACACACTTAGACAATCAGGTATAAAAGTACTTCTTTACTTATGGCTAAAATAACACAGTGAAAAATGACTAGAAACAGGTAATACTATCACACAACGCTAACATTAGATACATATATACAATGACTGGTGTAGGGCAAAATTTAGTAAAATGTCCCCAAATTTCTATATTAATCGTAAAAATATTTGGTCATTTCTGCTTTCATTATTTTATTTTCAATCATTTATATGGATTGTGGGCAAAGTACATAACACACCCCTGAAAAGAAAGGTACAGATTCAACCCTAAATTCAGAAGTCCATCCCTAAATTGTATGGGGCCTTGTGCTCAACAGTTTAGCAAAGTTGCATACAGTTTTGTGAAGCTAGAAAAAATGAAGGAAAAACTGAAGGTGGGGTCTCTGGGGTCCAGTCAACAGTTCCAGTGTACAGTCCAAAGTGTCAGGGGACGAGTTAAACTATCTAACAAACATGTTCCCAACGTTTGGAGTGTGTAGGTGAACAAGTAATGGCAAAGGCAAAGTGTTAGAAAGGTTTTAAAAAAGTTACCAAACTTTTAAAGGGGAGTTAGGGGGGGCATGTAAGTATTGCTATAACTTGTCCCGTACTCTGATTCTTCATGAGACTTGGCAGGTCAGTTGAAGAAGGTCCAAGGTTGCTTTTCCCACCGTCAGCCTCAGCCCTTAATCCAAGGGGTTGATATGATGGTCATTTTTAACGCACCTGTACACAGGTGTTTCTAGGCGCGATACAGCAATTTTCAGTAGCTCTCTGTTCGGTGTCTGATGGTGGTGCCAGGACTCTCAGTGGAAGAATGCAGCAAAACTCAATGCAGGGCCCCTCGCAGGACAGGAATGGACGCAGTTTCGGACAAAGGCCAACGATGCACTGCAACGCAAAGGGATTGACTTGCCGCTGTCGGACTTTCCCTCCTATATCAAGTCCCCTTGATGCTAGGACCATGACATTTCGCAGAGCTAGATCTTGTTGCACAAGCTGAGGATCCCCCAAATGCCAGGCCTCAAATCTAAAAAGGCGACGTCTGCAGCAGGATGGCCCAAACTCGGAGCTGGTCTGCCACAGGGCGGTCCTGAGGCACTTCCGAAGGCTCTTCTTCGTAGGACTCTGAGCTGGCGTCGAGAATGCATGTTCCCTCCACTCCAAGGGTCGCAGCTCCTCCGCAGGACTGCTGGAGATATGCCACAGGACAGGGCTGTACCAGGGCAACAGCAGAGGTTGGTCGCCAAGCCTTCATCCGACTGGTCCATGGTCTCATTGCAAGTTTTGTAGCTGAACAGGAGTCTTGGCTCCTTCATTGATCTCTCCAGAGTGGCTGCAGGGGTCCTCTTCTTATCCTAAAAGCCAGGTAAGAGCAGCATCTCCCACTAGCCAATGACAGATCTGACCCCCCCACACACACACACCCCAACAGTGGTCCAATCAGGTGTCATGATGCCTACCCCCGGGCATCCGGATCAAGCCCATCAGCCCCGGGAGCAGGCATCCAGACATTTACAAAAACCCCAGCAGCCCCAGCTAGGGGCTGTCCTGGCGCCGTAGGCACCAGGCTCATAATAAAAACCACTCATAGACATTACTTACCTCATGCAGACCATGCTGCAAATAAATCCAAGCCAACGTGAGGCCTGGATGGGACTATTTTACTACAGGGACTATTTTTGACTCTGGTGTGGTCCTGGGGAACTTCTTTCCTGGGACGACTATGGAGGCTATTTAAACCACGCCCGAACAGCAGCACATGCTTTGTGTTATTCTGCATCCAGCAGCGTGACACTCACCGTGCCTGCAGCCAACATCCAGTCTTCTGCCACGCCAGCGTGCCTGCAGCCAGCATCCAGTCTTCTGCCACGCCCGCCTCGAATCCGGAGCTCCTAGAATAAAGAGGAAGAAAAGGACAAGGTTAGAAAACTAACTTATTTCAAATTCCTCACCTGATTCCGGATCCATTTCATCTCCCGACCTGGAAAGTACATCAGTCCTGCATGCGTCGCTTCGCCAGCTCCAGCACGGCGCCATACTCACCAGTTCTCACAGCATCTTTCGAACCGGCACTGTCCCCATCATTTCTTTGCCATACTCCGGCACCTAGGGGCACAAGAATAACAAGGTGAGCCAAGGGAATCAACAAATACCACTTACCACCATAGACTTACCTGATTTACCACCGGCGGTATTATTCTCCATATCTTCATATGCCGCATCTGTAAAGAGGGAGAAAAACAACACGTTAACGCATGCAATAGTTACCGAACAGCGTTGGGTAACACAGACTCTTACCTGAACGCCAGCAGCAGCTACGAGACCTTCTTCTCACAAACTCAGTTGCAACTTAAGGAAGGAAGGGGACAAGAGTGAACATCGGGCACATTGAACTCTTTGGACTTGATACTTACCAATCCCGTCTGGGACCTCAGAGTCAATGCTTACCGGAACTCTCCCAACGCCTTCAAACCAGTGAAGTAACTGGTATCTACGCGCCCCTGCAAGACACGCAGGATGGAGAGCTCATCTTTTACAAACATAAGGTAAGGTTACTAAGGGGATATCGGAGGTGATTAGTGGGGGAGAGCGAGAACAGTTGGGAGGCCATCACTAAAACCCACAGGTGGCTAATCCCTGTCTCCACTTGCAGGAAAATACTTCTACCGGTCCAGCAGACAAGACTAGGCGGGCCAGTCCAGACAGTCATCTCTGCACTACGCATCATGTTGACGGAGACCGCAGCTGTCCGAGTCCGATCGACACCCCTGTGGGGTCCAGGTGAGCGTAACATCAGGACCACTGATGGCAAAACTCATTAATTCTACCCAGACACACTGGCCACCAGTAGGTGGAGATTCGGACCAGCCAGTCTCCGCTCACTTCCGGGCAGCAAACCCACATAGCCCTCCAGTAGCCTGCCAAAACCTTATGCTTCCTGGGCACTGGAAGTCCATAGAAGGATTTTCCTGGCCTCACAGCCAAGGAAGAAGGCTAAAAGACAAGATGGCCAAAGGACAAGTAAAAAATCTCGTGGCATGGCCATGTTTGACCTCTAGCCACAGTTAGTAGCCAAGCGCGGTAAGGATGATACGAAATGCACCAAAAAATGGTAAAAAGTCACTGCTGCAACCAGCTTGTCTATTTAGCACACCTAGATTAACCAGAAATCCTGAGACTCTAGGGCAAAACAAAGAGTGTGTACTGCATTGTAAAATACATTGTACAATGATACAAAGTTACCACAAGTGATGACAAGTTATTAAAAGTAGTAACAAAGTAACTAGACAATGGGAAACAATGTTTCCCAGTACTGACAGCCTGAAGGACATGTCGGTGTCCCCATAACAGATGACCGAAAGCCGTTTAGTGAACCTTAAGGCTTCACTGCACTGTAAAAAAAAGAGTTCAAATACAAAAATAAAAACAAAACGTTTGGGGGCCCATAGAAGTAGAAGGCAAGGTGCAGTAAAGAGGAATCTTTCCTAACGGAGCCTACAAGAAATCCCCTGAGCATGCGTTTTGTGCGGCCAACCCGGTAGTTAAGACCCCTTAAGAGGTTGCTAGACTTTTTCCTCTGGTGCATAGGATGCACCCGGTCTGGGACCTCAATGTGATTCTGGCAGCTTTGCAGCGCAAGCCTTTTGAGCCAATGGCCACTGTGGACATCGGCGTGGTGACACTAAAGACGGTACTCTCACGTCCCGTCCCCTTTCATCCATACTGCATGGGCGTCCCTTCCAAGGGACAGGAGACGGAACCTTTTTCACCAGAAAAATCCACGTTCCCCTTTAAATTTAGAGGCATGCTGGGGTGCGGCCCTGGGAGCATACGCTGCCTTGACTCCGGCGCCACACCTTAGTCCCCTTTTCCGCGCCCACGGGAACGGGCCAAATTAACCAGCGCCCTGGGTTTGGCTTCGGCCATGTAATTCCAGACGCGGATACTTCTTCCCTTCTGTCTTTTTATCATTCAGGTACCCTGTCCTCGGGCGTCACGCTCCTCCCCTGCGCATGTCGGCTTCTACAGGGTTCAGCAGGTGTCCAACCTGCAACGGGCTCTTTCCAACTTAAGACTCCCACGCCCTCTGCCTACGTTGCCTTGGCCCAGACCACGACTGGCAAGCTTGTACCGCATGTAACGCTCTTTCCTCGAGGCCTCTGAAGAACAGATTAGCCAGGTGGAGGGAGCTCTTCCAGAGATCGCTTCCAGTGGACCTGAAGGACTTCGTCAATCATAGATCCAGGCCCAAGGTAGGGCCACTCTTTTCCAGCGCACCCTGCAAGGGAGACTCCTTCCAGGGACACGCCGCGTGGGAGGAACCGCTCCGGTTCCCATACCAGCACAAGTACTAAGGCTAAATCGGCTACCGGCCGGCAGGCCGAGGGGTCAGTGGATCCTCCTGGTGACAGTGCTGATGGACCAGAAGGTTCTTTTACCGGGTCTTCATCCGAGGGGCACGCCCTAGTACCAGCAACATATCAGAGGGGGCGCCTATATGCAGTACTACTGGCAGATCCACCAAGGGCGTAACGCCAATCGGGTCTCGGCCTGAGGAGCAGTGTAGGCCTCATGATCCACACTCAAGAGTCCTGGATGAGGCTGGGCCCAGTGAGCCAAGCAACACGAGGCAGGCATGTGGAAGGCAGCTCGACAAGATTGCCGCGTGCCAGATGCCAGACTTTACAGACACCCGCCCGATACCAAGGAATGGAGCACGTGGTGGAACGAGTGTCAAGGTGGTACTGGTGTCACCCAGGTATGTGGCCTACAGCATATCCTTCTTATGCGCAGGGCAGGTTCCCCCTGCGTCCGTAGGGGCAGGGCACGCAACGTCTCCAGCGAAGGTCCCTCTGGTTTATGAAATCTCCTCGGATGGGGTCATCCTCGGGGACGCCATCAGGGACGTGCTGCCGCCCCTCCAACCGATAGTGCAGGCTGTTCCGTACCATCCTCTGCTGCAGCCTCCGGCTCTGGTCCCCACACTTCAGCCTTCGGTTCCCAACACCCCTCCACCGGTGCCGGACCAACCGGACCCCCAGGTAGACACAAAAGAGGAGGATGACCCCGACACACCGTCCTCAGCCAAGGCCTTCCATGAACGTCTTGCAGGGCTGGCAGAGTATTTGTGCCTTCCTCAACCCGAGGTCGAGCAACCATCAGGGGGGGTCCGCGCCGAAGTCCTCACGATACGTCCTGCAGCAAGAACGGGGATCCCGATGCAGAAGGATGTCGTCACCTTGGCCAAAAAGGGCTGGCTCAGGCCCCACTCGGTCCAGCCTGTCAATCGACGCCTGGACGCCAAGTACAGGCAGATGGAGGGGGATACACTCTTGCTATTGTCGCACCTTCAGTCACACTCCTCGGTGATCACTGCAGCATCACTATACTCCAAGCCTCAGTCCTCCTCGGCCTCCTCATCCGCGGCACTGCTAGGCAAGAAGGAGAAGATCTTGGAGGCATACAGGCAGAAGCTGTATTCCAACGTGTCCCTGCATCTTCGTTAAGCTGACGCAGATGCCATGCAGGCAGCCGTTAACCAGAGGCTTTGGCGGGAAATTGCCGATTTCCTCCCAGAGCTTCCCATGCAGAGCCAATCACGGTTCAAGGCGGGACTGGCAGAGGCTAAGATGGTGGCACAAGACATCATGGAGTCTACCGTGGCCCACATTGACACCTCTGGCCGGGCCATCCTCATTGCCACGGGCATGAGAAGAACGGCCTGCCTCTGTGCTATAAAGTTCAACCCGGATGTCCAGGAACGCATCTTAGACCTGCTGTTCGAAGGGGGGTCACCTCTTCTACTCCACTACGGACGAGGAGCTGGGTAAAAAGAAAAACAGCTCACAAACGGCGAAGGCTTATCTATCTTTACAAAGACCACTCCCGAAACGTACACCCAGCCCCAGCAACGCTTGGACAAGGGGCATACATACAGAGGTTTCAGCGGCTTCCAAGAGCGGAGGTCCAGTCAACCAGCTGCTCGCTGATTCAACATCAACGCAAACAACAAAAAGGGGGGTAAGGGCTTTTTCCAGTCCCCCTCCTCCGCAACAGCCTCAGAGGGAAAGAAGGTATGACATGCCCCTCCGGATCCACGTGTCTCCAGTGGGGGGCAGGCTTGCTCTGCATGCACACTTCTGGCACCAGAATTTCTCGAACCCCTAGATCCTCTCCGTAGTATCCACAGGGTACCGCCTCTCCTCCCTCTTCCCCTCCACTCCCACAGATTGGGACAGCAACTCTTTTGACAGAGATCCGGTCACTCGTAGAGAGCCAGGCAGTGGAGGAAGTCCCAGCGAGGCTTGGGCTTCGACTCCATGATTTTTGCCATTCAGAAAAAGATCCAGGCAGGGGTGAGAGTGGTGCTGGACCTTTCCACCCTCAACCTCTCCCTACCTCTACAAAAATTCAAGATGGTTATGCCAGCCTTAATAGCAGAGACATTGTGCAGGGGAGACTGGATGTGCTGCCTGAATCTGAAGGACGCATACTTACACGTCCCGATTTGGCAGCCTCATTGTTCTTTCCTACGATTCGGGATTATGGGCTACCATTTCCAATACAAGATGCTTCCCTTCGGCCTCAACTCGGTCCCCAGGGTCTTTACCAGGCTAATTAATACAGTGGCGGCCCTCCACAAGGTGCATACCCGTACCTCAACGCCTGGCTCATCAGGTTTTTATCTCCGGAAGCGGTGCACCGCACTTCCCATGCTCTTATGAACACACTGCACAATCTGGGCTTGTCGCTCAATCTCAAGAAGTCACAGCTGCAGCCCATGCAGTCCAACCTTCTTGAGGCTCATCTGGGACACTTGATCCAAGAGGGTTTTTCCTTCGGAGGACAAGATCAGTCATCAAGAGGGCCACGGCGCACTTCCTCAGCAGAGAAGTGATATCGGCCTGGTGGTACCAACACCTACTGGGTCTCATGGCAGCGGTCCTACTAGCCGTCCCCCACATGAGACTCAGGATGAGGATAATACAGCTGCACTTCGCTGCATCATGGAACCAGGAGCGGGGCTTTCGGGCGGAGATGATCAGTGTTGCTCCTTCTCTTCACCCGGATCTCACATGGTGATCCAGGGATTGCAACCTGCGGACGGGCAAACCTTTCCGGCAGCCTATCCCAGAGGTCACCATCACTACGGACTGCTCTCTCGAGGAATGGGGGGCAACCCTGGACAACCACTGCGTCCATGGCACCTGGAACAGGCAGGAACAGGATTACCATATCAATTGGTTGGAACGGAAGGCCATCTGGCTAGCTCTCAGTGCCTTCCTTCCGGTTATCAACGGCAAGGTCGTCCTCATTCAGACAGACAACCCTACCAGCATGTTCTATGTCAACAAGCAGTGAGGTACCAGGTCCCCTCCGCTGTGCAGGCTGGCGGTCAGCATGTGGGAATGGGCCCTGGAGAACAACATCTACCTCATGGCCGTCCACCTTCCATGGGAATCCAACCTGAAGGCGGACAGGGTCAGCAGACTGGGAGCGGACAATTAGGAGTGGCAGTTGAACAACCTCGTCCTGCAGGAGATCTTCAGCAGATGGGCGTCACCCCCAAGGGCACCTCTTTGCCACCTGGGACAACAGGAAGTGCCGACAGTTTGCCTCCTGGCAGGGACAAGACCCCAGCTCCCTGGGCGACCCATTTCAGATTCAGTGGAACGGCATGACAGCATATGCCTTCCCGCCCACACCGCTGATGCACAGGGTGATATGCAAGAACAAGATGTCGCCACCTCAGCGTCATCCTAATAGCTCCATGGTGGCCAGGCCATGGTTCTCGGAGCTGCTCAGCCTCTCGAGGAGACCGCTCATTAGCCTTCCGACGGGGCCAGCACATCTTCTGGTGCAGCAGGGGGGGGGGTGGCAGGGTCATCCACCCTGCGCCTTTCATGACCACTACAATGGTGTTTGGTTCAGCTCCACAGTTGTGTGTTAAAAGGTGCCGGACCCTCAGTTGGAAAAGCAAATGGTCATTAGCTTGGCACACCTGGGCTGTACATAAGTTTGATTCAGCAGCAGAAGGTTCCTATTGACATAACACAAGACTTCCTGTTACTTAATATGGCTGCCCGGTTGGTCGCCTGTTGTGTTAGCGTTGTTTCTGCCTCATGCAGTGCAACGGTTACTACGGTCTACAGCTACAGACTTTCACTAACTAGTTCTCAGAACCACAGTTCCCCTGCATAGTTTTATTACCTTATCCGCAATTTCTTTCCCCCAGTACACCTCCCAGTCCCCTAGGTTTTCTCTCAGCGTTTTCCCAACTCTGCCTCACGTTTCTTTCACCCTTCCTCTCATGTTCACCAGAGCTTCAGCATTGCTGTGAGACGCTGCGTTCGAGGACTTCTATTGCGTCTCCAATGCACCATTGGAATTTTGCCAAAGACCTACATCCTGTTATACTACATTCTCAAGTAAGGAAAATGCGCAGCCAAGAATACTGCGAGTTAAAGTTGTCTACTATCATGTTAAATTATTATATACTGTTAAGTTTTTGAAAGCAGCAGAAAGGTTCCAATTTTGAAAGGTGTTTATGCGGTCACCCTCGCCGTAAGGAGAACTCAGTGTTAATAATTATAGAGCTGTCTGTGTGTACAAACATTCTAGTTTACATGCGGCTCCCTCATCAGCACCTACACCGTTCCTACAGCTCGAGTGAGGATTCTACTTAGTTGCTCCCAAGAGCTCTCTCTCTCTTTTTCTCTTGTGAATTACGAGTGTCCACACAGCACCTTTCTTAGACGTCAGGATAGACACTGTGTCGCAGTGATCATATTTTTCCACTCCTGAGGGACCCACTGCTATCATCTCTCTTCGAACTTGCTCCAGTCAGAAGTCCGTACATACCCTACTAGGAAAAGACCCATTAAAAGGATTTTTTGTCGACTAATCTACAGGAGAGCATTCTACAGGACAAGCGCCCCTGATACTCACAGGATGGATAGCACATTAAATAAAAGGCACAGGTGAGCGTATTGACATCCCCTATCAAGAGTACCCCTTTTGAGAAAACTTTAATAGAAAACTGACCGTGGTGGGGAATAGGAGACTAATGTTGTCTCATTTGTAGAGAAGTAATTAAGGTTTTCTTTTTGCAGTATCCCCACCTCTTGAATTCAAGAATCTTCCCTGAGGAATCCTTCACCAGATCAGAGTGCTTCTGTGGAGTTCAGGTAAGCGTTACCGCGCCACAGAAACTGGCCCTCACAGCATGGTTCCTGAGCTACCAGGACCCAGTATAAGAGCAAGTGGACCAGGTTCTGGATATTAACCCCCTTGCATGTACATTGGATGACATGCTCTCCTAGTAGGCACACCTCGCCGACTTGGGCAAGAGGTCTTCTCTTCCAACCCGATTGTCAAGAAGCATTTGATGGGACTCGCCAAACTCTACCCGCCCATCAAGAGGCCACACACCGTAGGGGACTTTAACATAGTGTTGGGGGCCCTGGCCGACAAACCATTTGAGCTAATGACGTCCGCGGACATCAGTCTGGTCACCATTAAGACAGCCTTGCTAGTTGGCCTTACTTCGGCTCGCAGATCAGCAAAATCTAGGCGCTGGTCGCCCAGAGCTCTATACTACATTTCACAAGGATAAAGTAGTCCTGCAGACACACCCAGCATTCCTACCCAAGGTGCCTTCTGCATTCCATCTGAACGAGGATATAGTGCTGCCTATGTTTTTTTTTAGCCTAAGGACGCGGCACAGAGTTCTGCACTGCCTTGATGTCAGGCGTGCCCAGAAATACTACTTGGACAGGACCAAGGGCTTCCACAAGTTGGACGCACTGTTTGTCACATTTGGCAGATCAAGACCGGGGTATCAGGCCTCCAAGGCCTCCATAGCCCATTGGATGGTCTCGGCCATCAGAGAAGCTTACGAGGGACAGCATAGGCCACTGCCGGCCAACATGCACGCCATGTGGTCAGAGCCAAGCCAGCGCATTCCAGCGGCATGTTCCCTGGCAAATCATAAGCAGGGCAGCCACGTGGACCACCCCTTCGGCTTTCTGCGAGCACTACTTTGTGGACGTGGGCTCTAGGTCAGATGTGGCTTTCAGACAGGTGGTTCTTAGAAACCTGGTTGCTTTAGGAGGATCTCCTCTCCACCCTGGGGCTACACTCAGTTGTAATCGCTCATGCATTATGGAGGAAAGGGTACGGAATGTAAGGGTAATTAGAAGTTGCTCACCGTAGAGTCCCCTTTCCTCCATGCGTCTCTCCATCCTCCCCCCTAATAAAACTGGTGTCATTAGACAATGTAAATCTATTGTCGACGTGTTTATGGGGATTGAGGTGTGGCGCCGGAGGGCGGAGTCAGGGCAGTGCATGCTCCCAGGGCCGCACCCCCTCTAAATTTAAAGGGGAAGAAGGTTTTTTCTGGTCAAAAAGGTTCTGTCTCCCTTCCCTTGCAACGGACATCCATGCAGTATGGAGGAAGTGGGACTAAGGTATTCACTTTGTTGAGTAACTTATCATTTTTACTGGTGGCCCTCCCCTCTGCACGCAAGTTTAGTGAGCTTCAGGCGTTGTCCGCGTATAAGCCCTTCACCACAAGGTCATCTTGCATACTCACCCTAATGTTTTGCCTAATGTGGTCTCTCCATTTCATCTGAATCAAGAGATCTTCCTGCTGGTGTTCTTCCCGAACCCGCAGTCTGAGGCAGAGAGGGGCCCTGCATTTTTTGGACCTCAAGAGGGTCCTCAAGTTTGATATCTCTTTGAAGAAATTGTTTAGGAAGTCTGAGGCATTATTTGTGACTTTTGGGGGCTTCTTCCCCGGCTCTCAGGCTTCCAAGTCTTCCATCGTCCATTGGATGGTTCAGGCCATTTCAGAGGTGTATAGGGCCATGGGCAAACCTGTCCATGTGGTCCATACCAAGTCCACAGCCGTCACGTTTCAGAGACATGCTTCGTGGGATGTCATCAGCAAGGCGGCTACTTGGGCGTCTCCGTCGGGCTTCTGTTACAACTACTCACTGCACACCAGCTCCAGGCATGGTGCAGAGTTTGGTCAGGTGGTTCTGGAAAACCTTTTTGCTTTGTCCTAGATATGATGCAGGTTATCACAGCTTCACCCTATGTTCTTGTTTGCTGGAATCGCCCACAAGGATGGAGGAAAGGGGACGGGACGTATGAGTAATTAAAGTTACTCACTGTAGTGACTAGAATACTCCTAGTCCCCTTTACTCCATACGTCCCACCTGCCTTCCCCCGCTAGTATGCCAAGGGCTAATATGTAATAAGCGTAGCCAGGTATCTATGCGTCTGATGTGTTCAAATGGGACTGAGGTGAGATGCCAGAGGGTGGGGCCTCGGCAGGGCGTTCCCTTGCCCGAGGCTGCGCCCCTGCGCGCTTTACTGAATTTAAAGGGGAAGCTCAATTTTTCCATGTCAAAGGTTCCGGTACCGTCCCTATGATGGGGGACGCCCACAAGGATGGAGGAAATGGGACTATGGACTAGGAGTACTGCCTCAAAGTTGTTAAAGGATTGTCGGAGAATTATAGAAAAAGCTGTTGTGTTATGGGGTCTAGGTCCCCATTGGGCTGAAATGATTGTTTGGGAGTTATCTGAATAATCGAGCATTTTCTACACTTCTCGACCTAGGCTGCAGGCATCTTGTTCTGTTGGGAGGGCAGTGGGGTAACCTTAAGGGGCGTGGCATCTACTTACCAGCTTACGTCTGCTTCGAGCATGTCGGCCCCGTTAATGGACGAAGTGCCTCTCTATGTGTATTATTTATTTATTCTGGTGTTTGGTGGCATGTTTCATGTGACCGTAGATGCTTCAAAGTGCTTGTGGATGTCGTCAAGGTAGAAACTGTGGGCCTCGTATTGTTAAGTTGGCCTGATTGTCTTATTAGACTATGGCCTCATTTAGCTGAATTGGAGAAAAGTGTCTGGGGTAGTGTTCTCTGAAATTTGGGACCGAGACCATTGGTTAAGGGGGCGGGGTGAGGTGTTCCTGTCCAGTCTACTGTGGACAGAAGCAGCTATGATTTATTTCCTTTACCTCCAAAAGCAAGAAGGGTGCAGAGAATGGAGCACATTACGTGAGCCAAAACTATGGGAGTCACTCCCCTGAGACTGGAAAATGCCAAGCAGGAAGGGCGCCAACTATGCCCAGCTGTCCATACCACATCAGTGGAGAAAGTGCCAACTGCTTACCAGTTTGTCGTGCATGCAATCAGCCCAGCACCAATATGCAGGTAACTATTTTCTGAACTAGAGCACCTCAGGTCTACAAAATATTTAAATGTTGGTATAACAGAGGATCTACCTTCCTGTGATTGAAAGCTTGCCACTTGGTGCCAATTACATCTTCCTGAAGAGCCTTTCTGAGCGGTATGGTAGAACTGAAAACACCCAGATTAACCTTCCTTCCCAGTGTTTTTCAATTTTTTTGTATCATTATGGCACTCACCCTTCCAGTCTTGTTCAAGTAGGGTTGAAGGTACAATTTTCCATTCAGGGTGGAAAAGGTCTGAGCTTCTACTTGTTTGGAAATTCAACATATTCTTGTGCTGTTTATTAATCGGCTGTAAATGATCCGGGCTAAGGAGCCCTCATTATGACCATTGCTTGGTCACATGTTTACACCCCTCTCACCAGATCCAAAGTGTTTCTCTTCCAGACAGAATCCATACTTGTTCCAATAGAGCTAAGAGTATTCCCAAAATGGGTCCCGATGAATGAAATGTGTGGGGCGACTATGTAGGTGTAGATTACATGACTTTATCTCTTAACATTACTGTGTGGATTATAGTTCCATGGCTTATGCACAATTCTGCCAAGCCCTCCTTTGCGAACTGTTCACTTGAAGACTCAATGTGCCCTTTCTGGCGCTGTGTCCCAGTCTCTTCTGCTTGGGAGTTTGTATCACCAGTACACTTTGAACAAACATTCCAGCCCATCACCTATGCCCTCCGTACTGACTCGGCTTCCTGGCTAAACTCAGCAGATGGAGTGTGAGGGGCCTAATGAATATTATAAGGGATTCAGTTGGAGTGCACCAAAGGCACTCATGCGTGATTCCATGGTGACTTCATTCTGACCAGTAGGTGGTCGTATTGAATTGCGCAAGGTTGAGTTTTCTGTGTTTGTGTTCTTCCTTTTTTTTTTGTGCAAGATTTTGTACTGTGCTATGTGCAAAGGCCAGACTGATTTAGTGTGCCCAAGTAAGGAGTCGAAGATGAGAAGAGTAGAGGGAGGACATACAAAGAAGGGGGCAAGAAGAACAACATTCTCAGCGAGCCCGGAATGCAACGTAGCTAGCGAGTGTTAGGGAGAATTCTCATTTGTGTGCTAATTCCCTTCAACCATAGAGACCCCCAGCTGTTTTGCTGCACTTTAGGACTTTTTAATTTTAACCCTGGAGTGAGACAGACCTTTTTCTCACCCCCTCATGTGTTTTGACCTGATTTTGATTGTGTTTCCTCTGATTTTGAGTCGGACAAACTCCATAGGCATCTACTTTTTGTATGGTGACACACAGCACCTTCAGTGGAGTGTCACAGAGAAATAATTTTCATTTCTCCCAAGGTTTAAATACCATTCCCAAAAATAGCAAAGTGAAAATGACTTTAATTACCTTTTTCCTTTGTTGGTCCAGCACCCAGCACACCCCATCTTATGTGGAGTGCTGGGCGATTACCCAGTAGTCTCTTATCCTACATGCTCATGTAAACTTTTTTTGTTATCCTCACCTCTTTAAATGGCTGGTGTCAGTGGTTTAATTTTCCTACCATTGTGCTTTTCTACCCCAGACTGAATCCTCAGTTGCAATTTAGCACCCATGGGTGACCATTTTTGTCAAAATGTCCCTGGTCGTCTTTTTTCGCCATTTTCTGATTGAGGTCGTTCTTGGGTTTTAGTCTGTGCACCAAACCAGGTTTGAGCCCTTTGTTTTACCTTTGGCCGGCTTCTGTCCTGGAGCCCACCTCTGGCTCCAGTCTGTCTAGAAGGGCAGGATGTGAGGGAGGTTCCCGAAACTCCCCTGTCCTTTGTCTCTAGGAATGCCTGAATGCAACCAGTCCTGATTGGCTGGCTGGCTGGCTGGCTTTCCTTTCAGGGCAGCCACCCTGCTGTTTGATTGACAGCCTAGGCTGTGCATGAATGGGAGAAACCTGCTTAAAAGGCGAGGGTTTTTGGACTAGAGGCAGTCAACTACTAGGAGAAACACCCGACGAAGAAACCATAAACAGAGCTTGCTGCATCCTCCTGGACCTTTGAATTGCCCAGTGAAGCACTGCGGCTGTGCTGAAACTCCTTTTTCGCATTTTCTCATCAACAAGAGAAGCTCCGGAAGGGAAGACTTCTTCCCTTGGGTTAGTGGGACCAACTGACCCCGAGACGAACTCCATTGGACTATATTCCCTGATTAGCTGTTCTTCTTCACTGCTGCAAGAACCGAGTGCCAGGGGTCAAGAAATCCATAGTCGTGTGCAACGTCTGCAATCTGGCCAGAAGCTCCAGGAGTCTCAGAAGGACTCTCTAGAAGCAGGTCGACCAAAGGTAGAGTCCAATCAGCAGAGTGCAGGTCCCAAAGAGTGAAGGAAGCCCAACCGGTATCTGAGATCAGCAGTGGTGCTGTTTACTGAGCCCTGAAACCGCAAAGTGCATCTGATCCGAAAAGACCCAGTAGCCTCCGACGACCTTCAAATATCTGCTGCAGGATTCCTCCAGACACTCCCCCCACCCCCCTTGTCCTCATGATGGAGGTTGAGAAACCCAGGATCTGCATTGATGCAATAGGACATAATCCAGCTGGACCACTCTTCTTCAAACCAGAGGCTGTTTAGACTTGGGGTACTTACCTCATTGTCTTGAGCTTTGCTTTTCTCAGTTGAGACTTGCAGTGGCTTACCCTCAGAGTTGATTCTAACTCCCTTTTCACAGGCTTAACAGTTTGTGACCCTACAAGTGATTTTTACAAACTCTCTAAACTTTGTATAAGACCTTTATCTAAGAAGTGCCTCAGCTCCATAGACTGTGCTCCAGTTGTCTTTGGCTGTCCTGGATCCCTGCAGACTCCCCTAGTCTATTGATTTTGATATTTCTGTCCCTCATAGGTGGTAACATGTTTTAGACTGTTACTTCTGGTAAAGCCTTTTCTTGACTTCATTGGAAGATTTCTAGTATACTCGCATGTACTGAGAACCTGTTTAACCTTTTTCCTTCCTTTAACCTTTCCTTTCTACAAACCTAAGCATTTGCAAAGTATATCTAGTAACATATAAATGCCATTACTGTCCTTGTGATGAAGTCACCTCAGGGTGTAGGAATTGTTTATAAAGCCTCTCTAAAGAGTATCTACTAACTTATGCTAAAACTGAAAAGCACTTTGAAAGTATATTCGATTACCTATCTTGCCCTTTTTAAAGAATGCTTATTTAAAAATGTATGTTAAATAAATAACTATTTATAACTAAAACCTTGGGTATAAGTGTTATTTGATTACTTGTAAATACGAATTTCATTGCTACAGCTCATATTTACTGCTCAGTCACACTGCCAACTTGTGTAGTACAGACCTATACCAAAACGTGGGTTACCTCATACCAAGCAGATAAGTGTTGTGTAGTCTCACACATTGTTACTACACAAATTCTTACCTAACAGCGAGACAAGAACAAATATAATTATTTCCATTTGATGGTAATGTTATCATTATAAGCCTGACCAGAAGCAAACAAATCTGGATTGTTATGTTTTCCCATGACTGCTAGTCTGCCTGGCTAATGACTAGTGTTGATGCACCCATCCATGTATGTTGCTTTTTCTTTTTTTTGTAAGCTGTATCAGTGCCTTCAGGCTGACTGACTATACACTGCCTTTGCTGTTCCCTGGAGGAAGAATTGGAAGCTCTGCCGGATGCAAACCCCTTCACTTTCCTAGGCAGACCTAATCTTTGAGAGGAGGAGCTCAGAGTACTGGGGGGTGGGGGTGTCACTATGCCTAAAGTGCTAAGAGACATTTGTGCTGCTCTTCTAGCCCCTAGACTGCCACGTCTAGGCTCCAGAGCTCTTGGCCTGAGCATAGGCTGCTTGGATGACTGCCATGTTCAAGTCTTAATTGGAAAGAAGGCTTGGTTCCCACTTAATAACTTTAGCTGCATTGCCATATCCAGCAGAATATCATTTGCGGACACAGGGATGATGGTGAATGGAGCTGATGGAAGGACATAGCACGGTTGTAAAGGACTTCCCTGATCAAAGGCTCTCATCCTAAACGAGCACCTAATGGGTATTCTTCTGGATGTCCACAGACTCCTGGTATTAGGATGTTTGCAATGTTTCACATATGTGCCTCTAGTTGTACATGTAAGGGACACCCATCAGAATTGTGAGCAGAGCATTTGAACTTTATCTCTCTGGGATTTACAAAGCACACATTTAGCTAGGAAATACAGAGTGCTTTATTGGGTAACTTTACTTTTTCCTTGCATTAAAGCATATGATTAGCAGGGAGTAGATGTGTGTAGAAAAAAGGAAATGAAGGCAGGAGTAATGCACTAGTCCTCAGCCCACCTTTGCAGTTAACCGTGACAGACATGTTGCTCGGTGTGTGCACACGTAAACAAAAATGTAAGTCCTGGGCAGTGTAACCTTGAAAGAACACAATAGTTGGCAGAGAACGCAACTATTGATTATCATGTTTCAGTGCTGTTGATCTATTTTTAACCACATCAAATGTAAATGCATTATCCTTTGTTTTGCAGACTGTATAGTTAGCCGTCCCATTCACCTGTCATCTGATCCAGTTTATGTTTTGGTATTGTGTGGCCAAGCTTGTTTTTCAGAAGCATCTCTCTCCACTGAATCTGAAATCTCACTATGCAGAAGCAAAGAATTGGAAGCAAAGTCCTGAATGTAATACAAGTTGTAAATCGGCCCCAGTTTTTAGGCGAATGGCGTTGCTCCATCACTGATGGCGTTAACTCTTAGTGTATTTTCTTTTTCTTTTACTTTAGGGTTCCCCAGTGGTTACAGTCCTGATGGCGGTGAAGCACGAAGCCCTGCGAGGTCTCCTATTGTATCCCAAGAAAAAGTGGTCAGGTCTGCAATGCAGGACACCGAAAAAGTGCTCATAGAGCAGGATGTCCGGCAAAAGCAGCAAGGTAATAGGCACTATGTTCTGAAGTAGTCGGAAGTAGTGCAAGGCTTTAACAAGTGGCAGACTAGGGCTCTAACAGGAGGTGCCGGATTCCCCCTAGATTATAAGGCCCATGGTTATAGGAGAAGAAGGGGGACAGCAAAATGTCCCCTTGCCTATGGCGGCAAAAATCCTTTATTAGCCCTGTGCATTCCTCTATATGAAGCCAGTACCCTAAACAGGGATGCCTGTTTAGTCCTCATTCTGAAAGACCAGAAAGATGATGTATGCACTGTTTTATCCTATTTCATGTCACCTTCCTACGAGTTTATAATACGCCTCACTTTTCACATTGAATATTAAAGCACAAAGAAATATTTGTATACAGTCACTTTGAGCTTGCTGTCTTTCATGAAGTCCAAAGGTACACTGTTCTGCTCAACATTACGTTGACAACTGTTTTTCGATTTTTGCCAGGGGTGCTACAAGCCTTTTGGAGGAGCTAATGACACACTAAGCCGCAGAAAAACACATATTTTTGACATTAAAACAGAATATAGAACTGGTGCTTTTTTCTGCATGCTGCAAATCAAATCCGATGCATCGCTGGAGAAATAGTCTCTCTTTTGTCTGCCACATTATTTTAAATTCATAAAATGACTAACAGGAGTCAAATTTCCATGCTGTATTGGTGACGAGCACACAAACGATGAAAACCCCCTGTAGCTGCACCTCAAATATTAGCAGCATAGGAGGTTTTTGCTGCCTTCCACCATGATTAGTAATGTTGGTATGGGATCCCCTCCACTTGGCCCACCTTCCTTCTTAACTGCAGTTATACACTTATCCATGTTTGCCAAAAGGAAGTCATGGTAATAAAACACTGTAACACTTAAAGAAGCCCACCATTTGTTTTGCTGGAAATGAAGGATGTGGGGACTAATAAAATAGAAAGGAAAAGGAGCGGCCTGCTAATAAAAAAAATATATATATACTAAATACATTTTTAAAAAGTAGCCTAAAAAAAGTTTCTTCCATGCAATACTCTCCAATCATGTTTGACCTTTATGCCCTTGTGCCAATCTATATTACCCTATTTGGGAAAGATGGCGGACCATTGGTTTACCTTTCTACATACCGAGTGACAGCCGTACTAAGGCTGATGGCATTTGGCTTCCTTGGCTGCTGCTATAAGCTATAATGTAGATGGTGGAGAGGGGACTCAAAAACATTGATTATTCCCAACTAAGCAAACCGACCCGATTGAGGTGAATCCTGGGGACGTAGTAGGATAGAGCTTGAGAGCAGTGGCAGTCATTTGAGGCATTGTTCCTAAAGCACATCAGATGCCCAATAGCATTCATATTGCGGCACCTTGTGTGAACTGCATTGGTAGCTTCTCCAGCGCCAGGCCATCAATGATGTCTAATTCCATTCTTCCAAAACAATGGTGCTGGTACTACTGAAATCACTCTAAAACAAATGGTAGTCGTTGTGTAGGTTTTCCTATATTCAGTTTCTCATTGCAATCTTTATCTTTAAATTGTTAATCGAGAATTCTAACACGAAATATAGTGAAGCAGTGTTTGCACTTGAGTGGTTTAAATTCATTAAGTCGACTGTAAAAGTGTTAATTCTGAGACTGCAGTAAATAAGCATACATTAACTCAATGCAAAAAGTAATGTATCACAGTTTGAAATCAAATCATATCCTACCTTATTTTATCTGACTATCTTTATTACCATTCTTCCTATGTGATGCAAATGTCACAAAACTCTTTGTGTTCATGACAAAATGTTATTAATGAATAACAATCCTGGTAAAGGTGGCCAACTGCAAGAGGTTAAGTGTGGGTTTTTTAGGTACTAGCGGGGGTGGGGGGGTTATGGCATGCTTGGTGCCGGCACCTGGCTGTGTTCAGTGATGCAGCGTCTTGGCCAGTTGGGGAGGGTTACCAGATGATCTCCCAACTGGGACACCAGGTTCCAGTTCTAGGCTTTCTTTTTTAGAAACTCTAATCTGGTGCTTCATTCTTGTAGGTTCACTTGAAATGAGCCTAGACCATAAATCAAGAGCACAGAAGGGTGTTCAATAAATGCCTGGGTTGGGACATAGTGACATCCTCCACCCCCCTGGCATTAAATAATAATGTAACCGTAAGGCCTGGGCACTAGATTATTTTTCCAGCTTCTTTGGCTATTTCTGCAGTATGATACAGCTGTAATAACTTCTTCCTTGTTAAAAAGATTTTTTTTGTAGAAAAACACACGATAGTAATATGCTGCACATTGTTTTCTTTTGTAACGCCCACCAAAGCACCTCCAAAACTTTCAGCATCAGACAGCCACATACAGCACTTACGGCAGATTCATGAAGGTCAGCATTCGCCATGCCATCCACAGCAACCGCCTCAGTACATGAAGAGTCACCAGCGTGTTGTCACCCTGGAGCAGCATATAAATGTAAGTAGTATTTCGTGCTAGCTTATGCGAAAATGCATTCTTCTTTCACAGGGTGTTCCCTCAATGAATTGAAACCGTTAACTGCATTGTGGTTTCATAGATACACAATCTGTCAAGTGACAGCTGGTTTGTGGCTCTTCAGGCTGGGTGTACAGTAAGCCTCTTTAGTTGCAATAATGACCGATGGCTTTGCTATTACATTGACATTTTGTACAGAGAAAAAGGCTCATCTATCATCTCTCCCAAAGGGTAGTTTTATCCTTTTATAATCCCCTTCTCCTTTGGTTCTCTTAAGTCCCATCCCCTTTCCTCCATCCTGCCCCCTTTCCTCCATCCTGCATGGGAGTCCCTCGCTAGGGACGGGAACGGAACCTTTCTCACCAGAAAAAGAACACCTTCCCTTTAAATGTATATGCGTGCTGGGACGTGGCCTTGGGAGCATGCGCTCCCTTAAGCCTGCCCACCAGCGCCACACCTCAGACTTCTTTTCTGTTTCGACGGGAGCAGACCAGTTTCACCAGCACTCGTGGTTGAGGCCCTGTGGGCCTGTAATTCCACATGCTTTCCCATAGTTTTGTTTCAAATATAATTCTTCACACTCATCCTAGTTTCCTTCCGAAGGCCATCTCCTCTTTTCATCTCAATAAGGAGATCGTGCTTCCCACCTTATTCCCTAATCCGATGGTGGAGCTGGAAAAGGTGCTCCACTGTCTGAACGTCAGACAAGCTTTAAAGTTCTACCTGGCCAGGAGTAAGGACAATCAGATGCCTTATTTGTCCCCTTCAGAGGAATTAAACCAGGCGAGTAAGTGTCCAAGGCATCTAAAGCCAGATCGATGGTCACAGCCATCCACAACGTGTACAAGGCATAGCGTAAGGAAGTCCCAAGGGACATCCACGCACACGCAATCCGGGCCAAGGCAGCAGCCGTCGCTTTTCAAGACCATGTGCCATGGCGGGTGATTAGCAGGGCAGCCACATGGGCCTGCCCATCGCTCCAGCTGACGCTGCCTTCGAGCAGGTGGTTCTGCGTAACCTCTTTGCATTGAATTACCAATCACTCTCCTCCCCAGGCATTTCTAGTGAGTGGTAATCATTAGTTCCCTTTCCTCCATACGTCCCACCATCCCCCCCCCCAAGAATAGCAGGGTTGTTAATCGATCTAATAAAGGCAGCGCGTCGAAGGTGTGGTGCCATTGGGCAGGATTAAGGGAGTGCATGCTCCCAAGGCTGCTCCCTCGCGCGCATATAAATGTAAAGGGAAAGTGTTCTTTTTCTGTTGAAAAACGTTCAGTTCCCGTACCTAGCGAGGGGCGCCCATTCAGGATGGAGGAAAGGGGTCTAAGGACTAGAAGTACTTTAGTCCCTCCGGTGAGTAACACTTACATTTTATTGCAACAAATCTTATCTTGATGAAGTCCCAAATTAGCAATCACAAAGGGAGACTTTGTGGAAAAAAAGATCCAAGGCAATGGGCCCTTGCGATACTGAATCATTGTAGTGTTGTCATTTTGAGAAGAGTAGTCGTGTTTTGAAGAGGCTGCCACTAAAGGAAATTGCCCTTGGATTATTTTCTGAAAATATGGATGCATTATAGGAGAATTAATATTTCGGAGAAGGTGTGCTAATTGAGATTGAAAACAAACTGGTGTTTTGAGTTGTTTTAGAAAGTAAGAGTTGATATTTGTTGATGGTGAACATATGGGGTGCAGTGCCACTCGCATGTACATGTGTTTTTTTTTCTTGGCAGGAGGTGATCACTTTAGACTATACACGCAATCACCCCCAGCAGCTCAACTCCCAAATGCAGCTACCAATGTACTCCTACCAGGGGGCAGGATGTCCCGTCCTGGACCTGCGGAGGACACCAAGTGCAGGTCTCCTCCAGCAGCAGGAGCTCGGCCAAACACCAAGGATATCCCCACTCGGAGAAGGAGGTAAAAGGTAAGGAGCAGTTCCATCTTTTTTGTTATCTAAGGATTTGTATGGGAGTATTGCATTACTCAATCGTCTCGTGGAACACAACTGCTTTTGGATTACTTTGATTTGTTGAGGAGAGTTCAAAAAAGGAACAGGGCATGTGCTAGACACATACCAAAGAAATCTCTCTTGATAATAATGGGTTCATAATATAATTGGAACTCATCTTTGTGTTTTGAAGTGCAGGCCAAGCAACACATGGAATTGTTTTGTAGTTTTAAACTGAAACACTTTGAAAGATGGGATTGGGACTTGGACTGTCCATTTGGATTTTACATGCTGAGGCAGCTCTTGCTTATTTTTATAAACTTATTTAAAGGAATGGTTTGCCCAAAAATTTTTATTTTCAAAAATAGATAGGCAACATAAAAAAAAACGATTGGCGTTCTTTTTTCTCGAAGTCCCTATGTAGAATTTTGAGCAATTCAAGCTCAAAGATAGCACATGGGGGCAACCATTTTGTGAAATGGATGCCTGCCACTGTGCTTGCTTTGGCTTTTGTGGCACTAATGAAGGAAAAGCCAGCCAGCTGTAGTAAACAAAAGCTACCACTGGGTGTCTTTTCCTTCATTGGTGCTGTACGCGGAGGACGGGGACCGGAGACTACAGGCAGAAAAGCTGCAGCTGGCTGGCTTTTCCTTCATTAGTGCCGCAAAAGCCAGCACAGGCGGGCAGCCATTTCACAAAATGGATGTGCCCATGTGCTTGCTTTTTCAATTTTTGAGCTTGAATTGCTCAAAATTTTACATAGGGACTTCGAAAAAAAAAAACACCAATCGTTTTTTTTTATGTATGTTTGGGCAAACCGTTCCTTTAAACTTATTAAAATGAACTTGTTTTTTTATAAACGATTGTTACGGGTGCAATAATACACATGGTATGTATAACTGATTTCAGTGCCCATTCTATAAGAGGGTCAGGATCCAGAAAAAGACCACAGAAGCTGCTGGACCGATGAACCCTCTGAAGCGTTCAGCACAAAGCCCAATGGTGCACAGGCTATGTACTTCTCAACCCAGAGGAAAAGGGCAATAGGACAAAATAATAAATCAGATCCTCGCCTTCAACTTCTTAAGACACGAGCAGAGGTGCCACCAATGGGTGTCCAAATGGGGCCACAGCCACCCTTAAAAAAAGCTGCACCCCACCAGCCCACCTACCGCTTAGAGATTGTTTCGGTGTGCCACCACAATGACGTCATCAAGCCACTCCTATGTAAAAATTTCTGGGGCACCACTGGACACAAGACCTGAAACCAGATTAGCATAACATTAATTGCTCTCAATTCTCTTCTCCTCCCCACCCCATTACCTTTAACATACCTAATAACCACTGCTAACTTGCCTAGAGGTTATATTGATTAAATGACTTCAACTTTCTTCTCTGTCAGTAACTTTCTTCTTGTATTCTTATTTATTTGTAATTCTTTTTTCTCTCTTGAAAGGGAAATAGTACTGATTTTCCATACTCATGTTATAGAAAGTCAAGATTCTATTAAAGACACAGAGGCGAAGTATTATGTTGTCTTTCTTTACTCAAAACTTGAACAGCATTAACTCTAACCTTCTCTTCATGTCTTTGTCCTTCCTCTTTCTTGGTCTTTCTCAACTGTTAACTCATGCGCCCCAACCGGTAGACACTGCAATGCAACCTTGTTCCCTCTTGTTCGTCTCAGGATCCTGCTGCTTTAGTCTCCGTTCCTGTTAAACAACAAAATAACAAACCTGAGGCTAGCTACTATAGGTTGGTTTATCGCCAAATGAAATTTCTCATAACCATCTTATTGCATATACATCAGAATTAAACCAACACTTGCATTGATTAACTGGGTGGGATAATCCTTTGCCTCCGTGTCTTTAATAGAATCATGACTTTATAGAACATTAATATAGACAATCCGTATTCTATGTCAAGACTGCAGGCTTGGATTATGCTAGTTCAAAGCTTACTCTCTACCAACGTAGACTGTAACATTCTTTAAATGTTGACTCTCTAGACCAGTCTGCTGTCTTAAAAATGTCTTCCAATGTGGCTCCTGCGTTAAATGCGTTTGATGCCATAACTCCTCTAATTGAATGGGCCCCATCAGACCCAATATCAATACCTGCTTGTAGCATGCACCATTTCACCCATTTAGCTAGAGTTGGCTCTGACACAGCCTTGAATGGCTTTCTAATTGCAATGCACAGTTGTGTTACCCCTGTCAGCCCTTAATTCCCTTAATTACTTATCGTGTTGTTGTAAGCCTTCAGACAACGGACCGGACATAATCATGGTTGGTCTGGATACCGGCTTCGTCCTTTTGTTAATATAGAATGTGATTCCTGATGGGCCAAAAGACTTCTGGTCTATTTCAAGTGCCTTAACATTGGACACTCTCTTACAAGGTATGGGGAAAAGCAGTGTAGTGAGCTTTGCTGATAATGCTTTCCTCGACAGCTGGTCGTTATCCGGCCAGTTAGCAAATAGATTCTATACCGTATTATCATCCTAAGTATGGGAATATTTGGGCATCAGTGGTTTCAACAGCCGTACCCCTTTAAGAAGTTTGCATACTAATGGGTGTGCACCCACTGGTGCATTTTCAATCTTGAGGTGCCCAGCTGATACGGCTGATCTACAAGTATTCGCCTTCCTGTAGGCTTTGCCTTGTGCTGCCAGAGCTGCTAGAAATTCACTATGTGCGCTATATTTGCCTTAGTGGGATGTATGTGCCGTTCCACACACCAGCCGTTGCACCGTCGCAGGAACTACATTCTCCTGCGTTTTGGTACCATGGACATACACGCTTTATAGCGGTAGGCGTAGTACACCCCCTTTCAGCCTGTGACAACACAGCAGATCAATGAATGTTTGGGTTACATTGTATATGTTGGAATTCCTTTCAGCCAAAATTTGGCTTAACACACAGCACTGTGTGACATTGTTTACATGGTTAGCCAAAATTAGGCTTAGCACACAGCATTCTGTGTGATATTGTTTTCGTTGTAGCCGCAATCAGGCTCTGGTTGACGCACGTACTGTGCCATTTACACAAAATTGTTCAATCTGATCCTCTAGACAAGTAAGGGTCAGCGAGGGATAGTTTAAGTTTTATTAGCTATCTCGGAAATTTCTCATGATTTAAAATGTATACACTGTTTTGTTAACACCAAATCATTTTCTGTCAGCTCCCATATATTGGGTCTCTATGTTTAATTTCTTGCGGGGTTGTACCCCTACTTCTATGAACTTTCGCATAAATTTTGCTTTGATTGTATGGACTAAATAGTCCTGTTTCTCTGTAAACTGCATTGTTTTTGTATGTTTTCATGTATGTTTTTCATGTTGTATGTACTTATCAAATAGACACGTTGTCTTGTTACAAACCAACAATTAAAGCAAGTTCTGCACTTTCTTATTTTTTCTCATAAGGTTACTTTGACTGGTGAGAGACCAAAAAATTAAATATTGAATTTGATGTAATCTACTGTTTAGGCTACCAGGAGAACAAAACTGTTAGCTCTACAAAGGATATTTTTTGACCTAGGATATTCAGGCACACCCTTGTGTTCACACATATGAACACACTGCACGATCTGGGCTTCTCGCTCAATCTCAAGAAGTCGCAGCTGCACCCTACGCAGACTGACATTCTTGGGCCTCATCTGGAACGCATGCTCCGAGAAGGTTTCAGCCAGAGGACAAGATCTTGGCCATCAAGAAGGCCTCCACCCACTTCCTAAGCAGAGAGGTGACCTCGGCATGGTGGTACCGGCATCTCCTGGGTCTCGTGGCGGCGGTCCTATCAACCGTTCCACACACGAGATTGAGGATGAGGAGGATTCAGCTGCACTTCGTGGCCTCATGGAATCAGGAGCGGGGCTCTCAATCCGAGATGATCAACGTTCCTCCATCTCTCCACCCGGACCTAACATGGTGGTCCAGGGACTGCAACCTATGGACGGGCAAGCCCTTTCGGCAGCCCTCCCCGCAGGCCACCATCACCACAGACTCCTTGCTCGAGGGCTGGGGAGGCACCCTGGATGACCTCTCGGTCCACGACACCTGGACTCGGTAAGAGCAGGAATACCACATCAATTGGTTGGAGCTGAACCCCATCTAGCTAGCGCTCAGAGCATTCCTACCACTTCTCAGGGGCAAGGTTGTCCTCATCCAGTCAGACAACTCGACCAGCATGTACTCCGTCAACAAGCAGGGAGGCACTAGATCCCCTCCTCTGTGCAGACTGGCAATCAGTATGTCGGAGTGGGCCCTGGAAAACGACATCCACCTCATGGCAGTCCACCTCCCGGGGGAATTCAACCTGGAGGCGGGCAGTTACGAGTGGCAGCTAAACAACCTCGTTATTCAGGAGATCTTCAACAGATGGGGACTCTCCAAGGTGGATCTCATTGCCACCTGGCACAACAAGAAGTGCCCTCAGTTCGCCTCCTGGCAGGGAGAGGGGCCAGGCTCCCTGGGCGACGCATTTTGGCTTCAGTAGAAGCCACGATAGTCATAAGGCTCCCTCTTGGCAGAAAAAATACAATAAGAGGGACCTCGACGCGTGGGGGATCTTGGGTACACTACACATCACATTAGTGATAGTGTTGCACCATGTCGACGTCCCCTTTCGATTCTCGAAAGACAAGATGCAATACTCCACGGTTACCACTGATTGTCAGACTATGCACAGCATGTGAATCTAAGCAGATAAACCATCAGAAATGTTTTTACGGTAAGTAATGCATGTCATATATCATATCATATAATGTGGGTCTGGGTTTTACCTTTATGTTCAGTTTTTCTTGGGTCTGTGCCAGTCTGCTGTGCTGTGCTCTTTTGTTTTCAGCTGACAATGATCTTCTTATTACTACAGTTAATTTGTTCTGGGAACAAGTTATTAGTAGTTGCCACTAGGTGGTGACAGCTCGCCTCACTACAAGCTTGTTGACTATTTGTTTCTTGCTCCGACCCAGGGCCTCCGTCACGCCTTCCGTGCCCTGTTGTTTCACCAGATTTGTTTCACCCGTGATGTGATACCCTCGGTGAGCTCTCTCTGTGTACCTTATCGGAGGGTGCTCACCATGCAGAAATGACCTCGGGCTGGTGCCTAAATTGCAATCTTGTCGCACTGCGCCCTCTTCCGTGTGAGAACACCCCTTCCAATTAAGTATTTTGGCGCCGGACCTTCCTGCGGCACGTTGCGCCATTTGTCTCTAGAGGTTTACACGGATACGTTCTGACGTAAAACTCCTTTGAATTCTACTTGCGTGTGCGCTCCTAATCCAATATCATATTACAATTCCTTATGAAGTCTTACATCAGCAGTCTTGTCTTTCGCATAAGTATAATAAAATGAGTACTTAACTGCTGCCCAAGCAGTAAAGACAGAGGAAGTACAAAGACGTGAAGAGAAGGTTATGGGACTGGCAGTGAGAGCATTGGCTGAACATATCAAAAATGGACTCCAAAAAAAGGATAATTTCTTGGGAAATGTATTTCTTTGTGTTGAATTTTTAATATATTTGTTATAATGCTGCTCGAGTTTTTAATAAAGAAATGACCCTAATCCGAGTCTCCGGTCTTGACATAGAATCTGAATCTTGTATAAATTGCTTTACTTGCTGCCTTGTACTTATTCATTTGCAACAATGCACATGTTTTAACAACTCGCTGTACGAGCATAACTTTTCTCTACTTTAAACAGTAACGCGTCTCTAACTTCGGACACTAACAGCTGATATTTATCTTATTCGTTATGAGCAAGGCGAACGCGTTGGCTCGTTGCACCCAACGCAGTCCCTTTTCCATGTTTACCACACAGGCCGTCACACCCAGTATTGTCCCTTTTCTATGTTCGTGGTTGCACAGACAACTTCAGATTTGCGCTCTCCTTCAACGCAGGCTCACGCCCGTGCTTCAGTGAGCTCTCGAACCACTGGGTAGGTGCATGGTTTAAACGCTGCCCCCCAGTGCCCCAGAAAGCTTCTTACGCACTGGGTATTCAATTTGAGCGCTGTCTACTTTTGAAGCGCACCTCCCTGAATCCTCCTGCCTCCGAACAAAGCCTGTGTGCTTCCTTCACGTCACTCTCTGTGCATTGAGATCTGTCAGAAGGACCAGTTCAGTGCGCTTGTCAATGCAGTTTTCATTAAAATAATAACTTTTAATTTACTTCATTCACACAAGACACTTGAGTTAAAATAAACTTAAACTATTCAACTTGTGACTCCATTCTCTGCTCTCATGCTGAAGACATTTTTGTCCAGATATGTACAGTCCTATACTTAACTCAGTTTTCACTATTGCCGGAGACCAGTTTCTACGCGGCAAGGCCGGGATTCAAACATACTATGCGTTGTCTTGCTTCCAAGACAAACATGTTGCCCCTGAGCTATCCTCCTGTCCCTAACAGAATGAAACAGTCCCACCAGACTACTGGATCATGACCCACAATATGCGTGGATGATTTCCTTATTCTCTCGAAGGCCTGGAAGGCAGTTTAGAATTGTCTGAGGATTCCAAGTTGATACAGCATTCCAAGCTGCCTACCTCATCAGAAGAACTATACATTTTCTCCTCCATCTTGCCTTGAGCAACCTACACCTTCCTGAAACAAATACTTTAGGAAAACTGTGGCTTTATATAAACTTTAATGCTACCATTTCTAACCTGCCTTAACTACATTTCTGATGCTTGTTAATCTGCTTAGAATCACATGCTGTGCATATAGTCTGACAACTAGTTGTAATTGCGGAGTATCGAAGGACGTCGACATAGGCTTGTCTATAACACTATCCCTAACGTGATGTGTAGTGTATCCAAAATCCTTCACGCGTCAAGGTCCCTCAGATTGTTTTTTTCCATCCAACTATGCGGAGCTCGTTAGAGTTAATATTGCAAAAGTACTTATTTGTTGTCCCACGACCGATGGTCGTTTAGTCTTGGATGACCACTTCATGGAACTCTACGCTGACGCCATACAACTGCTGTTTTGGCGGCTGGTGCATCGTTCAACGTCTGTCGACCACTTGGTCTTGGCCCTTCGGCCAGGCCCTTATAGTAGGGAGAGTGGAGCCCTGGGTTGATTCTTTTCTGAGAATGCATTTTTTCCTTTTCTTTTCTGGTCTAGCTGCCACCTTCCACCTCTGCTATGGAGAGGACTCCATTTAAGTTTTGTCCATCTTGCAACGTAAAATACCCATGGAAATGCAATAGGTGCTTACCACGATGAGCAATCCTGTAAGTCCTGCAAACTCTTTCGTACTAAGACGTTAAAAGATAGGTGGACAATGCAGTAGGTGGCCTACGCGATACAGGCCGGAAGTCGTTCCCCAACCCCTCTCCCCCCCCGTTGTCGCCGTCGCCTCGAGTGATGAGGACTCTTATCGGCAGCTATGATTCAGATGTGGAGGCCATAGACCTTTCGGCAGAACCATCCAGTTCCCAGGTGTTCCTCCCCGACCGGCAGGCCACCGGTTCTGCTATGGGAAGATCACACCTCAGTGACAGAGGCACACATGAACCACCCAAGGATAAGCATACAACCCCCCGAGCTTCCTCGACGGATATGTCGAAGAAGCATCACACGCCAACAGGCACGCTGAAAACTTTGACGGTGCCTGCCGAACCTCACGGTCTGGCGCCCTCCTCGCATCCATCTTATCAACATGCATCCGAGCATTCCACTCATAAGGGCGTCTCTTCTAAAAAGCACGCAAGTGCAGACTTGCCGTCTAAGAGCGTGTTAGGGAGAATTCTCATTCCTATGCTAATTCCCTTCTGCCTTAGAGAGCCCCAGCTCTTTTGCTGGACTTAAAGATTTACTTTATCCCGGAGTGAGTTAGACCTTTTTCTCACTCTCCCATGTATTTTTATCTGATTTGGACTCCGTTTCTCTTTTGGGTTTGGAGTCTGACAAACTCCATAGGCATCACCTTTTTGTATTGTGATACCCTGCACCCTCAATGCATTGTCACAGAGAAGTCCTTTGGATTTCTCTTAAGGTATAACTGTCTTCTCTTGGATGAACTACGGTTTCCAAGATTAATAAAGTGAAATTGACTTTACTTACCTTTTTCTCTTTGTAGACCCAGCAGACACCATCTTATGTGGAGTGCTGGGGGGATAGTTAGTATCCCCTTGGTCTACTTTCTCATGTAATATTTTTTATGTTACCCTCACTACAATTAATGGCTCGTGGCAGTGGTTTAATTTTCCTACCATTGTGCGATTTTACCACAGGCTGAATCCTCGGCTGCAGTATTGAACCCATAGGTGCCCATTTTGTCAAAATGGCCCGGTCTTCTTCTTTCGCCATTTCTTGCATGTGAGGTATTTGTATTTGTATTTATTTATTTGTATTGCGCACCTTGCCCGGAGGCTTGCGGGCGCATGTTTAGTAGGCAGTTACAAGTTGCAGAGGAGAAGTTACAGGTTCCAGGAGAAGAGGTTAACAGTTACATAGGTAGTGATACAGTATAACATGAACGGTGAAAATGACAATGATACAGTATAACATAACGGGTGAAAATGACATAGATAATAACAACAAAGTAGCAGTACCCAAGGTTACAGTAGAAGGGTACGCGCTGTGAGCAGTTACAAATTTACAAGATGTCTTGTTCCCGTAACCAAAGTTTAGCTTTGGTTTTGAATACGTGGCAAAGCGGAATGTTCCTTAGTGCATTGGGGAGTGAGTTCCAGAGCTTGGCAGCAAGGACCGGAAAACTTGACCCTCCTGCCGAGCGTAATTTGAAGCTGGGGATGTCCAAAGTGTGCACCTGGGCAGCTCTCAAGGGTCTGGTGGCTGTGTGATGCGAGAAACGTGATATTAAGTAGGCTGGAGCTGCATTGTTCTGTGCCTTGTGTGTGAGCACAAGTGATTTGAGTGATATGCGGTGCAAGATAGGTGACCACTGGATGTTGCGTCTGATAGTGGCTATATGATTCCGTCTAGGTATGTTGAATGCTGCCCTAATGGCGTTGTTTTGTGTGACCTGTAGTTTGTCCAGATTTCTTTGGCTCGTCCCAAGGTATAGGGCATTGCAATAGTCTATTTTGGATAAGATGAGGGTTCTCGCGAGGGTCAGACAATTGTCTGGAGTCAGGAATGGCCTGCAGGCTGTAATCAATTTGCAGGTGTAGGACGATGCAGAGACAACTGCATTGGTTTGTCGTGTGAGGGACAGGGTAGAATCAAGGTAGATTCCTAGAGTTTTGGTGACATTGGCCACTTTGATGTCAATCCCGTCAATAGTGAAGGAATTGTAGTTGGCGTCAAGTTTCGCGAGTTTAGTTTGGGAGCCCAGGATGATTAACTCTGTTTTTTCGTCGTTAAGGCAGAGCCCATGATTGGCCATCCAGGCCTGGATGACGGAGTAGACCGTATTAAGAGATTTTGAGTCGGTTACAAAATCACCAGTGATAGGGATGAGTATCTGGGTGTCATCCGCATAATTAGTGTAGGAGACACCCAGATAATCAAGGATATCAAAGAGTGGTTTAGTAAACACATTGTAAAGGGTGGGAGATACACAGGATCCTTGTGGGACTCCACAGGGGACGTGGGAGGGGTCAGCCGCTGCTAGTGGAGAGAAGACCCTCATGGTTCTGTTGGCAAGGAATGAACTGATCCAAGAAGTGGCTGCTTCCGAGAAGTGGGCGGCGATTTTGAGATGATGACAGAGAATTTGGTGGTCAACCAGGTCGAAGGCAGCTGAGAGATCAAGGAGGAGCAGGAGTGCCAATTTGCCCTTGTCTTTCAGGTCCTCGATTTGGGTTTTCAGGTCCAGTAAAGCTGTCTCAGTGCCATGCCTGGGACGGAAACCAGATTGTCTCAGCCCTAGTAGATTGTTGCGTTCGAGATACTCCTGGATTTGGAGATAGGCTGCGCGGTCAAGGATTTTAAGCAGGAAAGGCACAGTGGTGATGGGCCTGTAGTTTGAAGGGTTGCTGGGGTCAAGATTGGCTTTTTTAATTAATGGTATGACCCAGGCATCCTTAAGGTTGTCAGGTACGGTGCTTGATTCAAAGGAGGCATTTATGAAGGAGGTAATAAATGGGGCGAGCTTGGGTGCGGCTTCCTTAATGATGACAGCGGGGCATGCATCACCTTGGCAATTGGAAGGTTTTAGTTTAGATATAATGATTTCTACTTCCTTGATGGAGAGGGGAGAGAAGCTGAATGGTTTGAAGTTGTGTTTGAGTGCTTGTATTTTATAATTCAGGGTGGTGCTCGTTGAACTTGAGAGGTAGTTTTTTTTTGCTTTGATTTTAGTTTGGAGAGTGGTGATTTTGTCTAGTAAAGCTTTTTGGATGTTTGTACACCAATCAGTGTCAGGGGTACACTTATTGAGAGGAGCGATAGGGGACTCCAGTTCCTTAAGTATCTTAAACAGTTCCTTAGTGTTAGAGCGGGCTTGGGTGATTCTTTTATTATAAGCTTCCTTTTTGGCAACAAGGATGGCTTCTTTATAGGCCAGGGTGGCTAGCGTAAGATTATTTTTGTTGGCCAGGGAGGGGATACTTTTCCATGAGGCCTCTGCTTTTCTTTTTTCTTTGCGTAGGTCACGTAGTTGCGGAGTGAACCAAGAGTTCAAGTGGGTCCGTGGTTTTTGTTTACGCAGTTTGATAGGGGCGATAGTATTAAGGGCTTTTAGCATAACACGATTATAAGTGTCTACTAATGCTGTGGGGTCAGTGCAGGACTCTGAAGCTGCGTGCAATAATGGGAGGATGAGTGGTAAGAGTTTCTCAACAGTGATGTCTTTTTTATTCCGTGTGCGCGTGGGCGGTGCGAGGTTTTGTGTGTCCTCAGGAGGGCTAGTGTTAATAGAGAACGAAATAAGATGGTGGTCAGACCAAGCGCAGGGGGAAACAGTAATATCATTAAGGGCACAGTTCATGTCGGCAATCCAGTCAAGAGTACGACCTTTGATGTGGGTGGGCTCTGTGACATGTTGTGTGAAGCCGAAATCAGTCAGGACATTTGCAAGATCTGAGGCTTTGGTGTCATTCTTGTCCAAGTAACCCAGGTTGAAGTCACCCAGGATGATGATTTGGGAACTAGGCTTCGCACTGGATGCTAGAATAGAGGAGATGTCTTCAACGAAGGTAGATGTGGGTCCAGGAGGCCTGTAAATTAGGTGAACAGTGGCTGTGTGATTGGGCGAGATAGATAGTTTGAGAGAAAGCGATTCAGCTGAGTGTAACTGAAGGCTGTCCGCAATTCTGATGTTAAGCGTATTCTTGAATATGACGGCTAAGCCGCCGCCCTTAGTTTGGTTGGTATCTCTGTCGCACCTGATTATGGTGTAGTTGTCAGGGATAGCGAGTGTCAGAGAGGGTCCAGAGGCTGCGTGCAGCCAAGTTTCCGTGACTGCAAGTAGGTCCAGGTTGTCTGAGACAATGAGATCAGCAATATCAAGGGCGTGAGCTTGGATAGAACGTGCGTTTATAAGAGCACCTTTGAGCTTAGGGACCGTGGTAACGTTGTCTTGTTGAGTATTCGAGGTAGGAGTAAAAAGGTGTTGTGGTTTGTGAGGGCTGGAGCTGCAGGTGTTGCCTGATGCAGGGCTGGTAGTGTGGTAAGACCAATGTGTGCATCTAGATGCTAATTTGTGGTTCCTGATTGATAAGGCACAAGGTAGGCTAGGTTGGGTAGTAGCAACTGAGGTAGCGTGGTGAGCCTGTATGCTGTCGGTCTTTTTCCTTTGTCCGTTTTGTCTTTGGCGGGATTCACGGGTGAAGCCCACCTCTGGCTCCAGCGTGTCTGACAGGGCAGGAAGTGAGGGAGGTTGCCGAAACTCCCTTTGCTTAGTCTCCTTGCTTACAGGAATGCACCCAAAGGTGATTGGCACACTGGCTGTACTTGAAGGACAGCCACCCTGCTGTGTGATTAACAGCTAGGCTACGAATGAATGGGAGAAAGCTGCATAAAAGGCGAGGTCTTTTGCAAGGAAGGCAGAGTCGACCACTGTACGAAGGAACCGAAGAAGAAACTAGAAGAGAAGCTTGCTGCTCCCTCCTGGACCATTGGTTTGCCATGTGAAGCCCTGCTGCAGTGCTGAAGCTCCAATTTTCGTATCGACTGGAGAAGCCTGGAACGGGCAACTTCTTCCCTGGGGTTGGTGGGACCAACTCACCCCAAGATGAACTTGACTGGAACCCCTCTCCCTGCTTGCTGTACTTCTTTGCTGCTGCTGGAACAGAGTGCCAAGGGACAGGGAACACCAGAAACGAGTGCATCGTCTTTAAGCCAGACCCGAGCTGCAGGAAGATCCTAAGGACTCCCTCGAAGAAGGACAACCCAAGCCTGAGCCACCTCAACAGAGTGCTGGACCCCAGAAGCAAGGGGAGCCCACAAGGTGTCCAAGAACCGCGGTGGTGCTACTGACCGGTAGCTGAAACCATGAAGTACCGCTGATCTGGAGTAAGCCCGTTGCTGCCCGCCGACCTTCATACCGTAGTGCAGGAGTCCCAAGACGTCCTCCCTCTTGTCCCCACGGCTGAGGTCCAAGAACACAGGATCTGCAGGACTACAACAGGAGCAGAAGCCATCAGGACCCTTTTCTTCAGAACTAAGGTAATGTCTGTCTAGGCGTACTTACCTCTAATGTGTAGCTTGCTTTCTCTCACTGGAGACTTGCATTAGCTGCCCTTTGCAGAGTTACTTGCATCTTTGCTTTTCACAAGTCTCCCAGCTTGTGGCCCAACAGTGATTCTATTCTACAAACTCTCTATAACACTGTACAAGACGTTTGTGCTATTTTCAAGAGGTTCCTCAGCTCCCCTGGACTTTGTTCAATTGACATTGGCTCCCTTGCTCCCTGCAGACTCGTCTTGTGTGTATCTGTCCCTCCAGAAAGTCATACATAGGTTACTTGCATAGCTGGGAAAGGGTTAACCCATATTTCATTGTGGGCTTGTGACATATTTACCTGTTCAGAGAACTTGTTAACCTTTGTTTCCTTCCCTAACCTTTTGCCTTTTTCCATAATTCCAGTATTGCATAAAGTGTTAAGGTGATATATCAGTGTCCACAGTGTCCTAGCTACTGAAGTCACCTCAGGGTGTAGGAAGTGTGTGCGACATCCCAACAGGGTATCTACTTACTTAACTGAAACTGAAGGAGTGTTTTTTTAAGGTTATTTTATCATTGCATATTGCCCTTTCTAAAGAAGGCTTATTTTAAAACTGTTAAATTAATAAATAATTATTTTAATAAGAAACCATGAGTAGAAATGTTATTTGAATACTTGTCACTGTGAATCTCTGTTACACCGCTACAGCTCACATTGATCCTCTTGAGAGAAGTTTGGCTGCTCAGTCGCTCTACCAACTTGTGTCGTACAGACCTATACTAAAGGCTGGGTTCCCTATTGCCAAGAGGACAGGGCTGGTGTAGTCTCCCACAGGGTTACTACATACAGTCTTGCCTAACAGAGCATGTCGGCTCCAAGGTTTCTGGGGGGCCAGTAACCACCACGACGACGGCTACAGGCGCATGGAAATCCCTCATACAGCAGCTGGAGTTACGCAAGTCTTGCAGCTATTGATTTGGTGGCTGAACGACCAAAAAGCACACCCTCTTGTTGAGTGAGTACTCTGAAGGGCCCTGCCCCTCTCTAAGACTGTATTTGATCAATCCACCCTCCCTCTAGAGAGCCTTTCCTTCCTCCAGGCACTGTGGACCAGAGAGAGGTTTGAAAAAGACATGGACAAAATGTCACAATTTATAGACTTTTATGGAAGGTTCATTTCTCCCAAGAGACCTAGAGAGGAGGATTCCTGCCCCATTTTACCAAACCTGCAGAAGCTTCCAACTCCCAAGAAGTAGTATTTGCGTTTTCTGGACCACACGAGACATACTAAATTCCCTATAGTCATGAGAACACTCTTTTTGGGCAGGACACAACTGACCAGTGCCCAGATTGGGGACCAGATCATCCAGCAGATGAAGTACCTTGGCTCTTACCCACTCCAACTCCTGACCCATGCGTCATTTGTCTGGACCCACCCCCCTCCTCGCCTCAACAGAGGCAGCCATCTCCTATTGATGACCAAATGGCTTTCAATGCCATCCTGAAGAGGTCTGCAGACCACTTCCAAATCGCCATACAGGAAGCTGTTCAGGACTCTGATTTTGTTGAGGACATTCTAAAGGAAAAACCTCCCACAAGTCAAGCTATTCCCCTGCTGAATTCCATTAATAAGCGCCTTGCACCGTCTTTACTGTCCCCTTCCCGTACAAAGGTCTGTCAACCATCGGGTTGAGAAACTGTTTCGCCCCTCTCCATCCGACCCTATGTACATTCAGGGGCATGCCACAACGGACTCCCTGGTTGTTACCACCACAAGGAAAAGGGCTGGGGTGCCATTGTCTACTGCAGAGGCTCCAAGGGTACGACGTCCTTTCATCGCCAGTAATTTCAATGCCTGGCATTTAAACGTGGAAAGAATCACGAAAAATGGTAAACTACATTTTTAGTGTTGTTTGGTAAGGTCAGATAAGGGGTTGGGGGTTGGGGAAAACGTAAAATAGGTGGGAGAGTGGGGTTTTGGGTGGACAACCACCACCGACCCCTCCCACCCCCGAACCTCCAGAAAACTGTGATGACCATTTTCGTAATTCTTTCCACGTTTAAATGCCAGGAGTTGAAATTACCGGCGATGAAAGAACATAGAACCACTGCAAGAAACTCTATGCCTTTAGCAATTGTATCACCACGTCGGCAGCATATTCTACCAGAATTGCAAATACTACTACTCTTCTCGCGAGTTATAGCGATGTGCAGTGGAACCTGCTTCAAGAATACCTGCAAGAGGTTTCTGAACCCGTGCAGTCACGCCTGCTGGCAGTCATCTCAGAGGGATGGCATGTGACCCACAACATCCTTAAAACACGCTAGATGCTGCAAAGATGGTGGGACGCACTCTGGCACAGGGTACTCTTCTCAAGAGACACGCCTGGCTAAAAAATTCAGGTTTTTAGCTTGAGACTCGGGCCTCTTTGATAAACAAGCCTGTGGAAAAATCAAACTTGTTTGGTGAGGCTGTGGATGACGCCTTGGAAATGGTGAAAAAAGAGCACTCAAATCTCTCAAACAAATAACAGCCAAACCTTTTCAACAGCAGGGAGGTGCAAATTCTCGTGGTTCCTTTCGGGGCAGTCCTTTCTCGATCTCCACATGGACACCATGGCGCAGAAGGTACCCCATGGTCCGCCGGAAAAGGTTCTGCTGGCAGCGGCCAGTACCAGCAGAGGTGGCAATGCAGAGGTAAGGGTGGAGGCAGAACCTCCACCCCAAGTGGCTCCCGGGCCTCCGCATCAAAATGACTCCCCAGTCCCGGTCCTCTCCCATTCCTCCCTGGTCAGGGGACTGTTATCATCCTTCCTTCACGCATGGGAGGGGGTCACATCATGCCAGTGAGTGCGCAAGACCATCACCCACATTTATTGTATCGAGTTCCACCGGCCACCTCGGTACCACCCACCAAAGAGTGGACGCCTATCACCAGCAGACCTGGAAATCCTGCTGGAAGAGGTGCAGATACTTCAGGAAAAGGGAGCCATAGAAGTCGTCCCCATTCATCATTTAAACAAGGGATTTTATGCAGTGTACTTCCTTGTACCCAAAAAGGATCTCACCATGCGCCCTGTGTTAGACTTGCACCCAGCGAACAAATTTGTCAAACCGCAAAAGTTCAGAATGATAACATTGTAGGAAGTAATCCCACTGCTGGTGCAGGGGAATTACATGGCAACATTGGATATGAAAGATGCATACTTTCATATTTCAATGTTGCCAGCGCACAGAAATTACCCAAGGTTCACAATAGAGGACAAGCACTATCAGTTCATGGTCCTTCCCTTTGGCATTGCCTCTGCCCCATGGGTGTTCACGAAGGTACTGGCGGTAGTAGCTGCTCACCTGCACAGGCAGTCCATCCCAGTCTACCCTTACCTCAACGACTGGCTAATAACAGGGGATTTGTACGAAACATGCCTAACAAATATCCAGAAGATGGTAGATCTCCTCTTCAGTCTAGAGTTCTCGATCAATGAGAAAAAGTCCAGCCCTAGACCCCAGCCAAGTCCAGCATTTTCTGGGGGCTCTAATTCGGACCAAAGACGGTCTTGTCTTTCCCTCCAACAAGAGGGTTCAGAACATGCTGTTCCAGATCCCTCACTATGTAGCCTTTTGCGGGGTGACTGTATGCAAAGCCATGCGACTGTTAGGGATGATGGTCTCCCGCATTTATCTAGTGCCACACTCGCGGCTGCGCATGCGCTCCATGCAAGAGTGGCTCTCGAGCCAATGATGTCAGACCTTAAAACATGCTGTCACAAGACAGGGGGGAAACTTCATCCATGCCTGCAAACTCTCAACTTAGCAGCCTCGCTCCTGTGGTCATAGAGTTCGGACACCTCAATCTTCCTCAAAGATGTATGGACATACTTAGGGAAGCACAAAAACCCAACACCAGGCATTGCTACTCCAGCGAATGGAAACGCTTTGTCATCTGTTGCAGTGGCAAGAGCATCAATCCTATTGAATGCACACCAGCACATGTTGTCCTGTACCTAACTCGCCTACTAGATTCACGCCTGAATTTGAATAACTTAAAAGTCCACTTAGCTTCTCTTTCAGCATACACCACGTTACAGAAAAAGGTTTTGTGGTGGAAAATTCCAGTAATAAAGGCTTTTATGGAAGCGGGTAAAAGACTTCACCCCCCTACTTCCAACCCAGCTCCCAGATGGGACCTGAATGTTGTACTTACTAGACTAATGGAGCCTCCCTTTCAGCCTATGCATAAGGCTACCCTTAAAGCACTCACAAGACTGCCTTCTTGGTGGCAATCACATCAATAAGGAGGGAGGTACCAGGTCTCCTCCGCTCTGCAAGATGTCGATCGACATATGGGTGTGGGCACTGGCAAACAACATCTTATCGGCAGTCCACCTCCCGGGGGAATCCAACTTGCAGGCTGTGGGTCAACTACTACGAGTGTCAGTTGAACGAGTATGTCCTGAGGGAGATATTCATCAGGGGGTCACAGTGGTTCACCCCGCTCTGCAAATGTTAGCCCTGGCAGCGTGGTTCCTGAACAGGTTACCCTGAAACATCTACACCTGTCCCAGCACAACTTGGCTATCATTCAGGGGGCATGAAGCAACTGCACAGGAAGCCTCTACAGAAGCAAATGGACCAGGTTCTGTCACTGGGCCAAGACAAACAAGATGGATCCTCTGGCGGGCTCACTGGACGACATGGTATCCTCCTCTTTGCATCTGGCTCGCTCCTGTGTGCAGGTACTTATCTGGCAGCCATAGCGGTCTACACGAACTCCGGAGATGACATCTCCTCCTCCAATACGGTGGTCAGAAAGCACTTGGCGGGCCTGACCAGATTGTATCTCCCGGTCAAGCGTCCACATCCGGTCTGGGACTTTAATGTGGTGCTGGGCACCCTGGCCCACAAGCCTTTCAAGCCCATGGCATCAGCAGATATCAGGCTGGTTACTATAAAGACTGATCTACTTGTTGGCCTTACATCTGCGTGCAGGGTCAGTGAGATGCAGGCGCTGGTGGCTTCAGAGCCATATACCACATTTCACCGGAACAAGGTGGTGCTTAGGACGCATCCTTCATTCCTCCCTAAGGTCGTGTCATTGTTTCACCTTAATTAGGAGATAGTACTTCTGACATTCTTTGCAGATCCAAAGGATCAGGCACAGAAGGTATTGCACTGACTGGATATCAGACGTGCCCTAAGATTTTACCTGGACAAGACAAAGCTTTCGTAAATCAGATGCCTTGTTCATCACTTTTGACCGGTCAAACCCTGGCTGTCAAGCCTGCAAGGCTTCAATAGCTAGGTGGATGGTGATGGCCATCAAGGAGGCGTATGAGGGGCAGCACAGGTATTTGGCAGCAAACATGGATGCCCACGCCATCAGAGCCAAGGCCACAGCTGTGGGCTTCCAAAGACGCATTCCATGGCAGACGATCAGCAAGGCAGCTACTTGGGCCTCCCCATCGGCCTTTTGCAAACACTAAGGCTTGGATGCCAGTTCCAGATCGGACGCAGCATTAGGCCAGGCAGTTTTGAAGAACTTGTTTTCTTAGAGGGGCAACTCTCCTCCCAGGGCTGCATTCAGTTGTAATCGCCCATACAGTATGAAGGAAAGAGGATGGGACTTAGGAGTAAGTATGTGTTACTCACCGTAGTGACTAACGTACTCCTAGTCAATAGTCCCCTTTCCTCCATACGTCCCACCATCCTCCCACGTAATAAACCTGTCTCATTATGCAATTGTAATATAGTTGACGTGTCAAAGGGGACTGAGGAGTGGCGCCGGTGGGCAGATTTAGAGGAGCGCATGCTCCTAGGGCCGTAACCCCGCGCGCATCTAAATTTAATGGGGAAGATCTTTCTTCTGGTGAAAAAGGTTCAGTATCTAGTCCCTAGCGAAGGACGCCCATACAGTATGGAGGAAAGGGGACTATGGACTAGGAGTACGTTAGTCACTACATTGAGTAACATAATTTACTCAGCACTACTGCATTGACACACATTCTAAAGCAGTTTCGCAGATGAGACAAGTGGTGCTAAAACATCGATTTGCTACCATACCTTCTCACAACCCACCTCCTTCTCCTGATACTGCTTGCTAGACTATCCATAGCATGCGATCTAAGCAGATCTGCAAGCCTCAGAAGGCTACATTACTCACCCTAATCATATTTCTAATGCTTGCTTCTGCTTAGATTCACCCATGCCCACCCTTCCTTGGAGTAGAAGGTGCCTAGCTGTTAACTGGCTTTATCAAAACAATCTGAGGGACCGCAACACGTGAAGGACCACAGGTACAGGAGACGTCACACTACGTGACAGTAATACTATCCCTAGCGTGACCTATCCTGTACCCATGGTCCTTCACGCATCGAGGTCCATCCAATTGTTCTTCTCCGCCATCATTGTCGGACGCTGAAAGCGGAGAGTTTCTTTCTGGCTATCGTCATTTTATTATTAATAATTAGAACTATTTACTCTAAGTGTCCTTTCTTAGTCATTCCCTTACAAGACCTTCGATGACGGCTTTGTGGCCCTCACAATAGGGAGAGTGGGGGAGTGGTTCATATCTTACTTAACCTAAGAGAATACATTTTTCCCCCTTCTTCCCACTTTATTCACAAAGCTGCCTTCCCCACACAAAATTGAGAACACATCATTTAAATTTGGTCCATCTTGTAATTGAAAATTTCCCTGAAGGACTCGTACCGGGTGTGCAATCTTTGGCTTCCAAGGGACCATAACGAGGGCCACTCCAAATCTTGCAAGCTCTTCAAGCCCAAGACTTTAAAGTGCCATAACAAACACAGTGCTGGGCCCACCACCATGCCGAGGCCGCCATGGATGTGGAGGTTGCCTATAGTGACGGCAGCATCGGCGTCTTTATTGACGACGATGGCGAACGGGATCCTTCAGATACCTGCATGCAAGCCCCCGATACCATCAGGCAGGCCGGTGGCTCTGTTACAGGGGGTGACACGCGGCGCACTAGCACAGACAAACATACCCACACTAAACGCACAACTCAAGGCCACAAGTCGACTTCAACACCAACACGAAATGCCACACACAGCGTCAAGGGGAAGGTCCACCAGTTCCCTGTCCTCTGCCCCCGAAATTCAGACAAAAGTTTGGTTTGGATGCCGTGGCCAAAAGTACTGCCAAAAACCGACCGCCAAAAGACTCGCTGACACCCGTTCACATGCCGAGAAGCGAGTCGAGAGACATGTCGAAGGCCCCTGCAAAATCCCCCCAGACCTCGAAATTGTCTGAACTCATTAAAAAACATGTCCCGGACACACTTCTGAGGGGTCAGACTTCAAAACGCCACAAGTCAAAGGTCCACAAGTCCTCTATGGAAAAGGAGACTATGACTCGGGGGGGGGGGGGGGGGGGGGGGGGGGGGAGGTACCATATCAGGGGCTATGAGGCACAAGAGTGTCTCTGCACACGAGCTAGCTCCCACAACCCTCACTCCACCCCCTGTTGTTCCAGGTTCTTCCCATTGGTCTGTGGAAGAAATAGATAGGGTCATGAGACGCATGTACTCATTGACCAATTTCTTCGACAGCCACCCACAGGTTTTAAAGAATCTCCAGGCCATGCCACCAGCTATAGTGGGGCTACTGTTACACAACCCCCTTCCAAAAGAGCAAGAACAGACACCTTCCAAGCAGCCATTTCTTAACAGGACCCTGGGCAGCTTTCACACTATGGCCCCAATCAAAGCTTCCAGGACACTGGAGCATATACAGACTCTGAGGACCAGGTTTATGATGATGACGACGAGTGAGACGTCTACGTCATACCGTCGCTGGATCATGCACACCCACCAGTAGCAGACTTTCTGGTCGACAACCAAATCCAGTATAATGATATACTCCTAAAGGCAGCTGATCATTTCAAAATAGAAACACAGGACGCACAAATAGACTAAGATTTTGTCAAAAAAATCTTGGGAGACAAGAAATCAGCAACCCAATTTATTCCTATACTACAGTCTGTACAGAGGCGGATCCCACCCTCTTTGCTAACCCCTAACCTAACACTGGCAGTAAACCCGCATATTGAAAAGGTCTTCCATCCAGCTCCCTCAGACCCACTTTACATCAGGGGTCAGTTAAAGCCAGACTCATTGGTTGTCCCCGCCACAAGAAAGAGTGGGCACTCCCCCGCCCCCGACAAATTACTTTGGCCCTAGAGCCCCTTAAATCCCAACTCTCTCTCGCTGTGTCAGAAGGGAAGGCTACTGCTTACTGCATTCTAAATAATAATCTAAATGCTGCTGATAATGCGGGTAGGATAATTGCTGAAGGCACGAATAGCAAACACCACGCATGGCTATGCCAGTCGGGCTTTAAACTCGAGATGCAGGCGACTCTTCTCAACATGCCAATCAAACCAAATGTCTTGTTCGGCACGGCAAAGCTGATGAAGACGCCCTCAGATGTGCCAAGGAAGAATACGACACCTTAAAGTCACTTGGCTAGCTTACCAATAAACCCTCCAGTCAGAGAGGGCGCTATTATTTTCGTCGCTTTAGGGGACAAAATTCTCAAAGAGGTCCTTGGTATAACCAGGGTCAGAGCTTGTCCTGTGGCTCTCCACAGGGCAAGTCCTCACAGGGTTTCTAGAGAAGATCTCACGGCAGGGGCAGGTCCACCTCTTCCAGAGGTGGATCCACCCCCGACCCCAAAACAGTAGAGCTGCTTCAGCGACCCTCCTACCATCCCCCGAGACAAAGAACTACCTCAAAGGAAGAACAACACATCCTACTGGAAGAGGTGGCAGCGCTGCTATTAAAGGATGCCGTAAAAATCATCTTGGCGAACTAGGTAAACAAGGGTATCTATTCAATCTACTTCCTTGTGCCGAAAAAAGATCTCACAATGCTCCCTGTATTAGATCTGCGCCTTGCGAACACTTATGTCAAGCCACAAAAATTCTGCATGACAACGCTACAAGGAGTAATCCCCTGCTCAACTGGGGGGCGAGGGGGACTACATGGCAACCTTGGATATGAATGATGCTTATTTTCATATTTCAATGTTCCCAGCGCACAGAAAATTCTTGCGTTTCAAAGCAAACCAGCACTACCAATTCACGGTTCTACCCTTCGGCTTCGCATCCGCTCAAGGGTATTCACCAAGGTACTGGTACTGGTGGTGGTGGACCTACGCACAGAGTCAATACCAGTGTACCCTTACCTGGACAACTGGCTGATCACAGGGGAAACCCCTTAAATTTGCAAGCAAAATGCCCAAAGAAAGAGCAACCTTTTCCAATTGGGTTTCTCTATCAATGCGAAAAAGTCAAGTCTTGTACCAAACAAGGCCAAACAGTTCCTGGGAGCTGTCATAAAAACGGAAGGAGGTTTAGTTTTTCCATCAACAGAAAGAGTTCAAAACATACTGCTGCAAATACCTCAGTATTTAGCCGGTCAACCGTACACAAAGCAATGCGCTTGCACGTGGTGATGGCATCATGCATTTACCTAGTCCCGAACGCACGATTGCGCATGCACCCAATGCAGGAGTGGTTGGCGAAACAGTGGTCTCAGGCAGCGGTCAGTGGGGCGATCTAGTGGTCGTTTCAACAACACTAGTACAAGCTCTACGCTGGTGGAATAAGGAGGATCTGTTGAAGGGGAAACCCTTCCAAGACCCGGCAGTGCAAACGATTGTGACAACAGATGCGTCACTCACCGGGTGAGGCGCCCATCACCTTCATTTCACAGCACATGGTTTGTCGACTCAAATCACAGTGCAGAACCACATCAACCTGCCGGACGTTCTAGCAGTATTCAAAGCGTTCCAAGCATTCAAAGCACATCTGACAAATCGGTCAGTACAAATTCTCACAGACGGCACCACTGCAATGTTCTGAATGTTCTATATAAACAAGCAGGGGGGCACACACTCTCCAAATGTGTCCAGGCTAGCACAGAAAATTTGGAAATGGGCACTCAAACGGGACATGTACCTAACTTCCCAACATGTTCCATGGGAACTCAACACTCTAACGGACTCTCTTAGCAGAGATCCCTTACCAGAAGAGCATGAGTGGCAACTTGACAGAAATGTCATAGATTTCATTTTCACACAGTGGGGCTACCCCTCACTAGATTTGTTTGCAGCAAAAGAAAACAAACAATGTCCAGACTTCACGTCCAGGTTTCCCCAAACCAGACTCCAAGGGGAACGCCCTGTGGATGAGTTGGTCAGGGAAATTTGCCTACGCTTTTCCCACAACTCGGCTAATGAGCAAAGTGGTGAACAAGATTCACAAAGAACAGATTGTTAATCCTAGTTGCTCCTATGTGGGTGACATAACCTTGGTGTCCACATCTGCGCAAACTGGCGATGTTCGACCTGATCAAGCTCCCGTGCCTGTTCAACTTGCTTTCCTAGCACGGGGGGACAACATAACATTACACCCACAACCTCACACTTGAACTTGCCAGCTTGGCTCCTGAAGTCGTAGAGTTTGACATTTAAATCTACCTCAAAGGTGTATGGATATCCTCAAGGAAGAACGTAAACCTAACACTAGATACTGTAACTTTACCTAGTTGTAACGCTCACCTGATTCCCGCAGAGGCGCCGGTCTTGACTGGGTGAATGCCGTATCTTCAAAGGTGATGCGTAACACACGGTTGGCTCTTTGGGCTGGACCTCTGTGCACTGTATGTCTGACTCGAAGAGTAAGATGTCTGCAGATAGAAAATATGGGATTAATGAACTGGGGTTATTGGGTGCCTCTCTCCTCTTCCCTTTCTCTTCTCCTGTAGAACCCCAAAGGTTAACGCCCTCACCTTAGGTAAGTGAACGCCGAGCTCTCCATCTGCCTCGGGGCAGGGTGCCGTAACCAGTTTCTTCACTGGATAAGGGTGCAGGCCTCTTGACCTCAGAGGACTGCTGTCCATCGTTAACTGCACGAACGGTAAGTTCTGGGCACTTCAAATGTCTTAAAAGTCTTTTGTAATGATATCTCTTGTTTTGCAGGGTTCCGGCGATGGCGGATGGCGGGCTGAAGAGAATTGAGGATCGAACCCGCGTGAGGAATAGAAGCGCCTGGAAGCACGTAAGTAAGCGCTTGTAGCCTGCTTCACGATGCGCACTAACTGTCCCTTTTATCTTGCAGGTACAAGTTCGGAGCTTTAGAGAAGCTGAAGGGTGCTGGAATACCCACTGGATTCTGCGTGGGAAGGAGTAATGGCACGTGAGTAATAAAGTTGCCCAATGTCTTTAAACGCACCTTCTTTTGTCTTTCAGATGCGGGATTGTGAGAAGGGGCCCGGAGTGGAGGGGGCGCCGGGAGGGGTAGCGGGACTCCGCGGGATCGCGGCATGGGGCCGCGATCCAGAGAACGCAGCCCCGTCCCGCCCGCTATCCCCGGAACTCTACGGGATCGCGGCCACGAGGCGCGACATGAAAGGAGCGGCCCCCTCCCATCCAGTCTTACCTGAACCCGCCAAGGGTAACGCCGCCGCGGCCTGCAGCCCGGGAGACGGGTTGATGACGGCGAACCCGCGGGAGGCACGGGCGGTCGCGGGGAGCCGGCCCACACGGCCCGCCGAGCGTCTCTCCCCACCAGGAAGGGAGAGAAGGGAGAGACGGCTTGCTCGGCGGGGCGGGCCGATCTGGGGCGGCCACGGAGACAGAGACACATGGCGAGAGGGAGAGACTTCAAAGGGGGGGAGGGACTCGCAGGATGGAGTGGCCTGGGAGCGGGATTCTTCGGGCAGGCAGCAGAAGCAGCCACTCTGGGAAACCACGGCAGCCTTTAAAGGAGGCGGGACATGGCAATACCAGCCAATGAGAAGTCTGATGGACAGGGAAGCTTTCCATTGGGGGGGAAGCAAGTCACTTACCTCATATAAAAGCCCGGGAACTAATCCAGCGTTTGTTGTTGATTTTCCTAGTCCTACGAAGAGGACGAGGAGAGAAGGAACAACTGGTGGGCCTATCCGGACAACAAGGAGACTTAGGAGGGCTTAATCCTATACCTGGAAGACTGCCTAAGAGTGGAGTAACTCTCAAGGAGTTCATGGACTATATTTTCATTACTTTAAAATCACATGAATAAAGTATAATTTCAGCAACCCAACCCTGGTCCGGGTCTTGATTCTTACATTGGCGACGAAGGTGGGATCAGCGACAACGTGATGGATACCCTAATTAAAACCCTGACGGATGGCCAACAGCAGCTGCAGCAATTAATAAAGCTACAAACACAACAGGCAGAGGCTGATCGCCAGGCGCTCCAGCAAGCCATCCAGTTACAGGGCGCCCTACAGACCACGGCCCAGGACAAACAGCATGAGAACATTATCAGGCTCACAGATGCAGTAACCAGCACGAGGAACCAACCCATGGTACCGTCCACCCTGCTCCAGAAGTATAAGGAGGGAGAGGATCCAGCCTTTTTCTTCACAAGTTTTGAGAGGATTGCAAGAAATGCGCAATGGCCGCCTGAACGCTGGGGACAGTATGTGGCTCCCTTGTTATCTGGGGTAATGCAGGGTGCATATCAGGCTGTGAACCCCAATGGGAGCACTCCATATGGGGAAATTAAAGCAGCTGTACTGGACCGTCTAGTCCTGGATGAGGAGGCCTATCGCCTTCAGCTAAGGGACACCAAGTTAAAAAACGGGGAGAGTCCCAGGCAGTTATATTACCGCATTAAAGACCTGACGGAGAAGTGGATGCAATCCCCTACCCCAGCCAACCAACCCCTCCTAGATAAAATAATCCTGGAACAGTTCATAGAAGCCTTACCGAGCTCGATGCAAAGATGGGTTAGGCAACACCACAGGCCTACATTGGCGGAAGCCGTGGACATTGCATCGGCTTATCAAAAGGCCGGGTACAGTCGCTTCCCCTCAACAAGTATACCAGGAAGGATGACGTCGCCGAACTTTGAACATCCGATACAAAAAGGCCCAAAAGTGGCACATACCAGATGGAGGCAACTGGAGGAGGTCTTCAGGAAACTAGAAGAAAGGAAGACTGGATACGAGGAGAGACAGCCACCCATAACCCCGGGAGTTCGATAACCCCAGTGCTTTGAGTGTGGTGAATGGGGTCACATTGCCCGGTTTTGCCCCAGAAGGAAGCCCACAGAACCTATGGAAATCGGCTACATGAAGCCACACCCGGAAGTACGTAACCCTGGTCCGTACATCGTGGATATAAGAGTGGATGGACGACCGACCCGGGCGCTGCTGGATAGCGGAAGTCGACAAACAGCCATATCTCCCACCGTGAGTAATAACCCTAATTTACCTAACCTTTCTGTACCGATAAAGTGTATACATGGGGACATTAAAACATACCCGATGAGAGAGGTACAGATAGAGGTGAACCATGAAACCACTCAATTAAAGGCTGCCGTCCTTCCTACTCTACCCACCCCAGTGGTCCTGGGAACTGACCTACCCCACTTTAGTAAAGCACTGGATGAAGAAAGAGCAAAGAGCAACAGAACCTCGAACATAGGTGACTCTAGAAACCCCCCCGGACATAAAAGACGGAACAGACTAGAGTGGTGCCAAGCCAGTTACATGACCCGACCCATTAACTGGCAACCCGAGGATCATGAGGACTCCCTGAGGGGGGAAACCCTAACAGATCCCACCCTTCGGGTAGCCCGTGAGAGAGCGGCCAATGAGAAAGATCCAGATGTAACAAAAGGACCTGGCTTCCTGTTCCGTCATGGACTATTATATAGAAAATATAAGGCGGACGATGGGACTGTAAAGGAACAATTGATATTACCAAAACCCCATAAAATGGTCATAATGCAACTGGCACACAACCACCCCTGCGGCGGACATATGGCCTCCCTGAAAACGCAGCAGAACATACTAAGACGGTTCTACTGGCCAGGCATATACGGTGAAGTATCCCAGTTCTGTAAGGCGTGTCCCACTTGCCAGCTAACAAGTGGCGTCTTACCAGCAAAAGCCCCTTTGCAGAAAATGCCCCTTATTAACGTTCCTTTCCAGCGGATAGGCATGGACATCGTTGGACCTATAGAACCCGCATCCCGTGGATACAAGTATCTACTAGTCATTGTTGACTATGCTACGCGGTATCCAGAGGCATTTCCCTTGAAGGGAACATCAGCCCGACAACTATGCGACCAGCCCATTCCCTTCTTCGCAAGAGTGGGCTTACCCTCGGAAGTTATCACAGACCAAGGGACCAATTTTATGTCCACCTTACTTCGGCAGGTATGCAAAAGACTGCAGATACATCAGTTTCGCACCTCGGTATACCATCCCCAGACCGATGGCCTTGTCGAAAGGTATAACAAAACGATCAAGAAAATGATACGGAGAGTGACCGGGTCAGATGGGAAGAACTGGGACCGTATATTACCCTTGGTCTTGATGGTATTACGCGACACCCCACAGTCGTCTACCGGTTTTTCTCCATTCGAGCTCCTTTTCGGAAGACAACCCCGAACCATCTTGGACCTTGTAAAAGAAGAATGGGAGACTTCGGATGAGATTTCTTTAACAGAGTACACCGAAGAGTTGAAGGAACATTTGACAGCACTCCGCTCGATGGCCGAGACGAATCTGGGACACGCACAGACAAACCAGGAGAAAAACTATAACAAAGGAAGTCGGATGAGAACTTTCCGAATAGGAGACCAAGTACTAATCCTACTACCCACCAGTACTAACAAGCTATTGGCCAGATGGAGAGGTCCTTATGAGGTTAAGGAGGTACTTAGTCCTGTGACGTATCGGATCCACCAACCCGATCGTGCCACACCAGACAAGGTATACCATGTGAACCTGCTAAAAGCATGGAACGCGCCTGTATTGGTAGCCACAATGGATGCTGGTGAGGATATCTCAGAACAAAACGTGAATCATGAACAGGGCAAGCTAAAAGACGTGCAATGGGGAACCATCTTGACTCCTTCCATGAGGTCAGAACTTTTGACCAGGCTGTCTCCCTTTGGAGAAGCGTTCTCGGCCTTACCAGGGAGGACCTATTTAATCGAACACGAGATCAAAACCGATCCCGGACAGATTGTTAGACTAAGACCCTATCGTATTCCAGAAGCACGAAGGATGGTTATCCGAAACGAAGTAGAAGAGATGCTCCGTATGGACATAATTGAACCCTCAACCAGCCCGTGGTCATCCCCGATAGTGTTGGTACCGAAGCCCGATGGTACTGTTAGATTTTGTATGGACTACCGACAATTAAATACGATCTCCAATTATGAAGCCTATCCTATGCCACGAATGGACGAGCTGTTGGAAAGGCTAGGATCCGCCAACTTCCTAAGCACGCTTGACCTAACTAAGGGTTATTGGCAGATTCCCTTGAAATCCACGGACCGGGAAAAGACTGCCTTTACCACTCCCCAAGGTCTATACCAATTCAAGGTTTTGCCATTCGGGCTACACGGTGCACCAGCCACCTTCCAGAGACTGATGGATGTCGTACTACGTCCCCATGAGAGTTATGCTGCGGCTTACTTAGACGACATTGTCGTGTATAGCACGACCTGGACAGAACATGTACGCCACTTGGAACAGGTGGTGTCTGAGTTGTATAAGGCAGGCCTACACATTAATCCGAAGAAAACAGTCATAGGGGCACACGAGACGAAATATCTGGGACACTTGGTAGGCGGAGGCACGATACGACCGCAATTCTCGAAAATCCAGGCCATCCACGAGATACCTACTCCATCCACAAAGAAACAGATCCGTGCCTTTTTGGGTTTCATAGGATACTACCGTAGATTTATCCCAGATTTCTCCTCGGTGGCAGCTCCACTAACTGACGCTTTAAGAAACAAAGGGTCTCCCGATTTGACCAAAAACACCGCTGCTTTGGAAGCCATCGATGTCCTGAAGCAGAGGATCACCTCAAATCCAATACTTCGGTGCCCCGACTTCCATAGACAGTTTTTCCTTCAGACGGACGCGTCAAATCAGGGGCTGGGAGCAGTTCTTTCACAGGAACAAGGGGGCGAACTTCAGCCCATCTGTTTCGTAAGCAGGAAGCTCGTACCTCACGAGGAGGCCTATTCCACTATTGAGAAGGAGTGTTTGGCCATCAAATGGGCGGTAGAGACCCTCAGGTATTATCTCTTGGGTCGCTGCTTTACGTTGTATACTGACCATGCCCCCTTACAGTGGCTCGCAAGGCATAAAGATACCAACCAGCGGGTACTCAGATGGTTCCTGTCTCTTCAACCGTTCTATTTCATTACCTTACAGAGACCTGCGGGTTTCCAGCTGGTGGCCGACTATCTGTCCCGGAATCCTCCCTTGCCCGATCGGCCAGGGTTTGTGATGGGGAGATGTGAGAAGGGGCCCGGAGTGGAGGGGGCGCCGGGAGGGGTAGCGGGACTCCGCGGGATCGCGGCATGGGGCCGCGATCCAGAGAACGCAGCCCCGTCCCGCCCGCTATCCCCGGAACTCTACGGGATCGCGGCCACGAGCCGCGACATGAAAGGAGCGGCCCCCTCCCATCCAGCCTTACCTGAACCCGCCAAGGGTAACGCCGCCGCGGCCTGCAGCCCGGGAGACGGGTTCATGACGGCGAACCCGCGGGAGGCACGGGCGGTCGCGGGGAGCCGGCCCACACGGCCCGCCGAGCGTCTCTCCCCACCAGGAAGGGAGAGAAGGGAGAGACGACTTGCTCGGCGGGGCGGGCCGATCTGGGGCGGCCACGGAGACAGAGACACATGGCGAGAGGGAGAGACTTCAAAGGGGGGGAGGGACTCGCAGGATGGAGTGGCCTGGGAGCGGGACTCTTCGGGCAGGCAGCAGAAGCAGCCACTCTGGGAAACCACGGCAGCCTTTAAAGGAGGCGGGACATGGCAATACCAGCCAATGAGAAGTCTGATGGACAGGGAAGCTTTCCATTGGGGGGGAAGCAAGTCACTCACCTCATATAAAGCCCGGGAACTAATCCAGCGTTTGTTGATTTTCCTAGTCATACGAAGAGGACGAGGAGAGAAGGAACAACTGGTGGGCCTATCCGGACAACAAGGAGACTTAGGAGGGCTTAATCCTATACCTGGAAGACTGCCTAAGAGTGGAGTTCATGGACTATATTTTCATTACTTTAAAATCACATGAATAAAGTATAATTTCAGCAACCCAACCCTGGTCCGGGTCTTGATTCTTACAGGGATGCAGCGCCGAAGGCCTCCGGAGCGTGCGAAGAGCTGGTAAGCTTTTGTCTTTCAGATGCCGGAATGCAGTGCGAAGACCTCCGGAGCATGCAAAAAGTAGGTAAGCCTTTGTCTTTCAGATGCCGGAATGCAGCGCGAGGCGTTGGTGACAGCCGATGGACCAGGTAAGAGATGCGCTGCCACTGAAGACCGTAGTGCTAACCTTTTCTTTCTTTGTCTTTACAGGTGCTACTGAAGACTGGATTCCAGGATGATAAGCCTTTGTTCCCTTAGGTCCAGGATCAGAAGCTGAAGACACGATGAGCGTTCTGCTGCAGAGAATGCAGAATAACGCAAAGCAAGATTCATCCATCGGGTGTGGTTTAAATAGCCTCCTGTAGTGCTTAGGTGTCTCCTTCCACAGCCACGCCTAGGTAAGAAAAGAGTCCCTGCTTTCCAGAAGAGTTCCAGTGTTCTGAACCTAGGGAGTGGCTCCTGCCCCACCCAAAAGGAAAAGTAGTCCCAAACAGAAGAGGATCAGGGGCTCAAATGGCAGGTAAGTAAGCAGCATGGTCTGCTGCAGGTAAGTCCACCCAAGCATTATGAGCCCGGCGCTTCCAGCGCTGGGACTGGGCATCTTTATGAGCCTGGTGCCACTGGCGCCAGGACAGGGTCTAAAAGGTCCCAATTGGGACTGGCTGGCACTCGGAACCGGGGTTATGGGTCTGCTTCCAAGGGAGTTGGGCAAGTCCTGATCTTTTGGAAGCAGAGATCATGACACTAGTGGAAAAGATTTGTTTTGTAGTGTCAGACAAAACAAATGAGCCCAATAGAATGTACTCCATCTCACATTCTTCATTACATGCTTCACTTATTGGACTCGTGGTTAGTATTTAACTCACTAAATGCCCACCTAGCGGCTCTATCTGCATACACCCCCTCTCAGAGTAAGGTGTCATGGTGGAAGATTCCTGTCATTAAAACATTCATGGAGGGAGTAAAGAGACCCCACCCTCCTATATCAAACCCACTGCCAGGCTGGGACCTCAATGTAGTACTTGCAAAGCTCATGGGTCCCCCCTTTGACCCTATTCATAAATCGAGCCTTAAACACCTCACGTGCAAGAAGACTTTCTTGGTTGCTATCACTTCAATAAGGAGAGTCAGTGAACTGCAAGCTTTGTCAGTGAAAGACCCTTTCTTTGTTATCCACAAAGACAATTGGTATTAAGAACACATTCTAGGTTTTCTCCTAAGTTCATTTCTAAATTCCACGTTAATCTATCCATCGAGCTACCGGCTTTCTTTCAAAAGCCAACAAGCTCAGCTAAGAAGATACGCCATAAGCTAGATGTAAGGAGAGCGGTCCTTTACTATGTAAACAAGACCAGGCCGCTAAGAAAAACAGACCAACTGTGTCTCTGTAGCACCAGACACGGAAGGAGACTGTATTTCCAAGATTGCAATCTCCATATGGATAGTCAGATGCATACAGTGTTGCTACTCTCTATCGAGCAAAACACTGCCTTTTTTACTTCAGGGGCTCACTCCACCAGCGGTACAGGAGCTACTTTGCCTTTTATCGCAAACATCCCACTGGACGCCATTTGCAAAGCAGCCACCTGGAACTCAATACATAACTTTACTCAGCACTACTGCATTGACACACACTCTAAAGAAGATTTTCAGGTGGGACAAGGGGTTCTAAAACATCTATTTGCCGCTGTACCTTCTCAAAACTACAACCTTCTCCAAACACTGCTCACTAATCTATGCATGGCATGTGATCTAAGCAGATTCCACAAGCCTCAGAAGGGATACATTACTCATCCTAATCGTATTTCTGATGCTTGTATCTGCTTAGATTCGCATACACCCACCATTCCTCCCCTGAGTAGAAGGTGCATAATGTTTTCTGAGCTTTATCTGATACATATCTGCTTTAATACACCTGTACTCACGCTACACTTCATGCATCCTCATGTCAGAAACAAAACAATCTGACGGACCTTGATGCATGAAGGACCATGGGTACAGTGGACGTCACACTAGGGATAGTATTACTGGCACGCCCTGTTGAATTCCCTTTTCGAGTTTCGAAAACAACAACTGTAACACTCCGCAGCTTCCACTAGATGTCCGTCTATGCATAGCATGTGACTCTAAGCAGATACAAGCATCAGAAATACGATTACGGTGAGTAATGTATCCCATATATATGCAGAATTGTGACAAAGCATTGGGAAGGAGGAAGATATCCACCTTCTCTGAAATGTCTAATTAAGCATGTTATTCTGCAAGGCAATTGTAGTATTTGGACCCTTCCCATATAGTTTGCTTTCCCGGCATAATTTTGCTGGCAGACACATTGAGAACAGTCAAGGCACTTAAATTGTGTGAACGGGAATCATCAAAAGCAAAACAGTTCATTTCTTTCGGTGCATGTTTTCCTTCCTGTAAAATACAACAATTGATATGTTATGTTAAAGGTTCTTATGCCGCGCACTGTTGCTGAGTCTCTTGGCACTCGAGGGCATTCCTTTACAGCATATATTTCTCACAAAATTGATTACATTTGCTAAAGTATACATGCAAATTGCATGCAATTTAAAGAGCCAAGTAATAGTCACATTGACGTGCTTGCTTGCAGGCTCACATGACGATCACAGACCTTGTTTTGCATACATGTAGTGAAATACAGAAGGTTAAATACAACATCCTGGCTGCTGAAGCTTAAACAATAGGTTGTCGCTGTGTATCTGCACCCTGGCCTAGTGATTCCTCATACATCTCTGGTTTCCTTGCTTCTCTGTATGCAGAGCTCAGCTGGGCTGCTCTATAGCAGCTTTACATTACCATAAACATTGTGAAAGGTGTTTTGGCTCCCATAATAATCTTGAAGCCAATTGGATTTGAGCCACCAGGGCATATGACTCGCATGTTATTCAACAATGAATTTAATCATTTGGGCATTCGTATTATTTTAGCCTCCCATTTTTCAATATACGTTACTTTATACAGTTACATTCAGTTTGAAGCATGTTACTCAGCTGTATGTTTTGATTTGGAAACAAGGGAACATAAAAAATGATGTCTCTGTCTGTTTGCAGTTTGTTAGGTTCTAGATGCTCCAGTTTCTAGCCTTCAAACTTGGTCCACAGTACAAAGGGACGACTTCAAAGCTAGTCGCTCTGTCTGCCCATGTTTCTGAACAACGAGAAACCAGATGCAAACTGCAAATGGTTATCACAGACAGAAAAGACAAAATACATAAACTGAACCTAGGACTGTACTGGAGTGTGACAAGCATTTTCTGTAGTCAATTACCTCCATGGTCGAGGCTGGATGTGTTTTTCTGCCGCTTGCAGGTTCCTTATTCTAGGCCTTCTGTATTCCAAATTGGTTTTCAAATATATTTTGGGGTTATACTACTTCTGCACATCATACTCTTGGGTCACGTCCCCTTTCCTCCATACTGAATGGGCGTCCCTTGCGAGGTATGGGAGACGGAACCTTTTTCACCAGAAAAATCTTCTTCCCCTTTAAATTTAGAGGTGCAGGTTCTTCGAAAGGTAAGGGAAGGAAATTGTAGCCTACAGGAAATTCCTACGTTTTGTAATAGGGCGAACCCACTACCAATTCACGGTTCTTCCTTTCGGGCTCAAAACCTCCCCCAGAACGTTCACAAAATGCCTGGCTCCAGTGGCGGCCTGGCTAAGGAAGCAAGGCCACCATGTATACCCATACCTCGACGACTGGCTGGTAAGGGGATCCTCCCCAGCGTCGACCAACACAAGTCTGCAAGCCACCATGCAGCTTCTACAACGGCTAGGATTCGCCATAAACTTCGAGAAATCCTCTCTGCGGCCATCGAGAATGCTGGTATTCTTGGGGGCACAGTTCGAGACTCAGCTAGGGCTGGTGAAACCTTCTCTCGACAGGACCTCGAAACTCATTCAACATGCGGCCCGGCTACGGCGAAACACCAGGATCTCAGTGAGAAAGTATGTTTTGGTCCTAGGGGCCATGGCATCCTGCATCCATCTGGTGAGAAACTGTCGACTTTTCATGAGGCCAGTCCAAGAATTCCTCGCAGACCGATGGACACAGGCTCAGGGATCGTGGTCGGACAGGATAACCGTCGACGACGACAAGCTATTTCGGACCCTTCAGTGGTGGCAGAGCTCCCACAATCTGAACAAAGGTGTGCCCCTACAGGAGCCGGAGTTCCAGAGCACCATAGTTACGGATGCGTCCCTAACCGGATGGGGAGCGCACATGGGTGCTCTCCAAACGCAAGGTCGCTGGTCTCCAACGGAGTCACTCCTACACATAAACGTACTGGAACTCAGAGCGGTACGATGGGCCTTGAAGGCGTTCCTACCACACATCAAGAGGTCGCGGGTGCGGATACTGACCGACAATACAACAGCCATGTTTTATCTGAGGAAACAAGGAGGAACACGATCAAGGACTCTCTCCATAGAAGCCCAGAAAACATGGCATTGGGCATCGAAGCACTATATCTCCCTCGTGGCTCATCACCTTCCAGGAGTGAGGAACTGCCAAGCCGACTCCCTCAGCAGAAACATGGCCCAGATACACGAGTGGGAAATGGACACAGGTCACTTGAAGAAAGTGTTCGAGAAATGGGGCCACCCCCCTCTGGACGCCTTCGCGACCAAAGACAACAAGAAATGCGAGAAATTTGCAAGCAGGTGGCACCAAGGGGGTTCGGTGGGGGAGGCGTTCTCCTTCCCATGGACAGACATGTTCCTCTATGCTTTTCCCCCCGTTTCCCCTCATATGGAAAACAATACAGTGGATACGCAGATACAATTGCCGGGTGATTCTAGTGACACCATACTGGCCGAGGCAACCGTGATTCTCAGACCTCCTCCATCTATCGCTGGAACATCCCATAGCGTTTCCGAAAGTCCCGTACCTTCTATCCCGGGACAGAGGCACGGTGTGGCATCACGATCCGGACAGTCTCAACCTTACGTCCTGGCTCCTGACTTCTCGGAATTCGGGGCTTTAGACATTTCAGAGGAGTGCCAAGAAATTCTGCAGGCGGCTAGAGCCCCTTCCACTAACAAATCCTACTCCTATAAGTGGCGGAGATTCTGTGAATGGTGTAGAAAACAGCGGGACCTACAACCATTGTTGGTGACGCCGGAACAAGTTCTACCTTACCTGCTCCTCTTAGCAAAAAAGGGATTGTCCCCCTCATCGATAAAGGTACACCTGGCAGCCATCTCGAGGTTCACAAGGAAGAGGCAGTCGTCTCCTCTATTCAGTGACAGACTGGTGAAACACTTCATGCGGGGTTTATTTCAAGCCTTTCCCCCGGTGAAACGCTTTCCCCCCCGGCGTGGAGCCTCAACACAGTGTTGGCAGGTTTGATGAAACCGCCTTTCGAGCCTATGGCCACGTCCGACATGAAATTAATTTAGTGGAAGTTGGCATTCCTGATAGCTATCACATCAGCCAGACGTATCTCGGAAATACAAGCGCTGGTCGTGGACCCGCCCTACCTAAGATTCTTTAAGGACAAGGTAGTCCTGGCGAGTAACCCTACGTTCGTCCCTAAGGTTCCGACGGTATATCACAAAAACTCATCCGTGGTTCTGCCTACTTTCTTCGCCACTCCATCGTCGGCAGCAGAAAAAACTCTTCATACCCTGGACGTTAAGAGGGCTCTGAAATTCTACCTACATCGCACACAAGACATCAGGGCTACTCGGCAACTGTTCGTCGCATATGGTCCGTTGACGAGAGGTAAAGCAATCTCGAAACAGGGATTGGCCAGATGGGTCTCGTCGACGATTGTTTTTTGTCACTCTAAGGCCGGAAGGCCACTGCAAAGACATCCTAGAGCCCATTCTACAAGGTCGATGTCATCCTCAACAGCGTTATGGGCCGGAATTCCGCTGACGGACATATGCCAAGCTGCGGCATGGTCAGTGCCCCACACGTTTACCCGCCACTACTGCCTTGCCAGGCAGCATGCGGATGAGGTGCAGATGGGAAGAGCTGTCCTGTGCCATCTGTTTCAGTAAGGTAAGCTCCACGTTGTGGAGAGTCTGTTTTCTACCTTTGATGACAGTATACTTTCGGTGGGAAAGATTATATGAGTAAACTTATTACTGCTGCGCATATGTGTTGAGTAGTAGGGTGAGGGTGCGTTACATTGCATTCTCACCACCGTCTCAAGTGTTACTGCTATACAATCTATTCTAAGCATGTGAATCCATGAAAGATCCAATGCTGGAGAAGGGAATAGTTTCTTACCTGTAACTCCATTTCTCCAGCATTGTTATCTTTTATGGATTTACATGCGCCCGCCAAGCCTCCCCGGGACTGCAATGTATGTGATGGATAAGTTTAACCCTTCCTACTTTGGAGGGGCCGAAATCTGAAGGGGAACCGCGGGGGCGGGCCTCTTATACTGGGACGGCCGGCGGAGCATGCGTAGGCGTGTCCTAAAAGGACGAGGATAGGACACAAAAGTGTCGGAAGTTTTCCTATAGGAAAAGGCTATATATGTGTACCGAGGGGTCCCAGTCTGACGACGGGGAATGTTCTAAGCATGTGAATCCATGAAAGATACCAATGCTGGAGAAATGGAGTTACAGGTAAGAAACTATTCCCTTTTGTGCCTCTTGTGCCTGGGGCCCAATTGGCCTTACTGAGTTTGCCTATACATTTCCAAAGAGTACTAACTCTATGGAATCCGGGTGCCTTCTCGCTTTGATGACTTTATAATAGAAGGTAGGACTGTTTCCGCACCTCATTTCTCGCATGAATTCGAGGAGCCGTTCTTCCCAGATAAATCATCTGGCTTAGCTCCATTTGGTTCCAGGGGTGTACCAGAGGTGTCCAACTAGTCAAACCTTGCTATCAGTACCTAAGTCCCAGCAGGGCAGCTAGTGACACATGAGCAGAGGTACACCAAATGCCTTATATCATTAGCTATGTATGAAGGTGCACAACAAGGCTCAGTGGCCACGAGGGTCTAGGTCGGCCCTGGTGCTGAGATTTTGGTGGGAACTTAGACCAGGCTTCATAGAAATTCACTCCCTATATTGGGGGTTTGCTTGCAGTTCATCCCAAGACCTTGTAGGCTATGCTCTGATGTATCCTCCTTACAGTATTGCGAGGCCTGAAAGAAAGACCAGCATGAGGCCATAAATGAACTAAGCACTGTTGGCAGTGCTAAAGCATGGTGGGGCAATATAGAGGCGATGCAGGTCCCTCACAGGAGTGCTCCACGCTGCAGAATATGCCTGAGTAAGTATGGCAAAAGCACATTTGCAAGTCCTTCTGTTTCATGCAGGTGGAAATGTTTGGCGGCAGAACAGAACGTGCAAGCCCTTTTTGAGTCATAAGAGAGACTTGCCAGGCTTAGTTAATCTGTGGACTGTTTGCCTGACAGAGAAAGTGCCAACAGCACTCCAATGTCTCTGCTGTCCTGCTGCTAGGGCACATTTATCATCCTAAGTCCTGAATCTCCTACTGTAGGTTTCTGTGACTCTGACTGAGGAGAGGCCGCTGCCCCCATTGGAGCAGGTAGTCTTATTTGACCCAGTATTGTGGGGAAGACTGCTGAGAGCGCAAACAGTGTAGTTGGGTACAGTGCGGGACCTCCAATCCCAATTGTCCCCAGTTGTAGATGCATAGTTTGAGGAGGACTCAGTTGTGACCCTGACCATCCTTTTTGTAAGTGATGACCCCGTTGGATCAGAATCTTTGTCTAAGCCAGGTACGTGCTAATCTCCTCTCATAGTGCCTTATCAGTGACGCAATAGGATCCTGGGAGGAAATAGTTAGGGAATGCATATCCAGTCCTACCTAATAGATGAGAAGAGAGGAGAGGCTATTAGACTTTAGTTGCCTCTGATGCTATGTAGGGGAAATGTTTTAAGACTTGGGCCTCAGATTCCTTTAAACCTTACACAGACCATGGCCCACGACACCAGTGACAGCGTCGTTTTCACCTACCCAACCAGTACTATGTTTTCCTTTACCTCTGTTGTCCTGTTCGTGTGGCTAAGGATGACAGGAATCCTTGTTTCCCTGCAGAGTGGACACAGATCTTCGTTTTCAACCTAAACAAGCCCTCAATGTGGAAGAACTCTTCAGATCCAAGATCTTCCATATGCTGTTGGAGCAGTGGTGGAGTGGATGGGGTTGAAAGATCTGAAGCAGTCTTTATCGGCGATGGGAGTAGTTGCCCTGGTCCTGTCTGGCAGACTGGACTGGTTGGGCATCCCTCTCACCCCACTTGTGGTCAGGGTGGTGGTGGAGGAGCTATGGAAAAAGCCTCGCTTCACTCCAGTTTTGAGCAATTCCCTTTAGATTATGTATTTGTAGTGCCCAACAAGCTGTTGTGCCTGGCTTCTTAGCCCCTTTTGTAGTCTGCTGTTGTGTCAGTGTCTCTTACAAAGACTAGCATCCCTGCTGACTCGACGTCTGTTCCCTCGTAAAAAGAGTGTAAACATCTGGACTTGTTGAACAAGAAGATTTATTTCAAATCTCTGTCAAGCTGTGCTAGGATGATGATGAGGATGAGATACTGGCAGGGTATAACAGTCATCTGTGGAAGAAGATGGCAGAGTATACTTTACATATCCCCTGACAAGCACGACCAGTTCACAATGTAACTGCATTAGCCAACCATTTGTGCCTCCCAAAGTGAATGCCAAATCATGGATAAAAAGAGGACTGCAGCAGCCCTTCAATGGATCATCTTTGGAGCCAAGACCCCTATGAAGAAGTGTGGTTAGCTGACAACTGTTGCAGCCAACCAGCATTGCCTCCAGCCAAGTCCCAGTGAAGCCCTGCTCCTCTCTACAGATCTCCACTCGGCCCTCGTTGGTGTTTCAACCCAGGGACTGGTAGGGACAACCTGTTCTGACCCTGCCTGCTCAGCCTTTGGAAGTGTCCCTGAACAACCTAGTGGACTGAACGGCTTCCTCCTGGGCCACCAGGCTGCACTGATAGCTCTTCCGAATTCAGCCTTGGAATGCTGCAGATCTCCAACTCTTTTGATAAGACGACTTCCCCTACAGTTGCTGCCTTCCTAACCGAATAGGCGCATGCAAGGTCTGTCTCCTTGTTCTCGCCACAAGGATCGCTTATCGCTTCCTGATCGTTGTGACCACTGCTGCAATTCGCTGTTTTCGCCTCCTGGAAGTTCCCTGAGATTGCCTGCTCTGTGTAGTTCTTTACCTTGGCATTCCAACGGCATCCAGCTGTCAAGTCTTCAGTACCTCTCGTCGGAGCCTGAAACCGCTGAATAGACATACCTAAAACCCCACTCTGAAAGGGCCTCTGCACCAGCAGCCACTGGACCTCCCTTGACTGGACCAAGCCTAGAAGTAAGCAGGCTCAGCGAATAAAAGAATCTCTGAAGTGGTTGCTGAAGAAATTGGAGTAAGGTGGTGAGTTTGCATACCTATTCATACCCCCCTCTTGTGTTTTATGGGTGTAAAGTCCTAATCCTTCCTCTCCTTTGCCTGGCTTAGAACGGTGGTGGTCAAGGACCACTACTGGGATTCTCCTAAAACAGTGGGATTGGGAGAGGAACCTGTTGGAACTTTACTTATCTTGTTTTTCTGGTTCTGGAACCCTTATCTGCAACTGTTGGCTTTGCAAACTCTTGTTTGCAAATCACATAGTAAACCCTCCTGACCCTCTGCAAAATGAATCTTGTGGAAGTGGTGACACTTGTGTTCTAGGCCCCCTCTGCTTGTTCTCTTATTCTCTTGCTTTACCATACACAGTTGATTACAGTATTGCTTTTAGTATTCCTTTCATTTCACTGACTGTTTTAAAGGTAAAGTGTTGATGTTCCGATTACAGAACCCCCAAACCGTGTATGTATACATGTGTATAAGTAAAAACTGTACGTACCTGAGGTTTTCATTGGTTGGAGTGTTTGCAATGGCCTAATAAATGTATATTTTTGTACAGCTTCTGTCTAACTTGAATTATTGTAGTGTGTCCTGTTGTAGCCTCAACTACTCATACACCCTTCTAAGTCTAAGCCTTACTGGTCTGCTACCCTATTTGATTTTGTTTGGCTAGACATCAGTGTCTTCTCCCTGTTTACTATATTGGGGTGGTCCCTCAGAATTCACCCCCAGGGTTGATTCTTGACATCCATCTTAACAATTCTAGTCACGCTCATCTAGCCCATCAGCTTCTGGTTCTCAAAACTGTTGTATCTCCTGACAGAAGGAACCTTTGTATGTCATCTGCAGGGCAGCAATTTAGGCTAATATACATGAGTTCTCCAAATACTATACATTGGATGAAGGCTGAAGTGATGGTGCACAGTTTGGATAGGCTATGATGAACAGCCTGTTTGGTTGATTGTGTGTTAGGAGCTGCACCCTGAGTCTTTTTCAGGGAATTCTTGGATAATGTATCTGGTGAAAGGGCAACAGCATGTAAAAATTGCCACAAGTTACCATAGTGACTGCTAGTCTGCGCCTCCTTTCTTCACACAGCACACCCTCCTATTTTCTCCTCACATCCCTACATTAATATCTCACTTTGTGGCCTTGGCAGAAAGGAAAAGGACTGGGAATGGGAAGACGGTGGGTGGGTGTTAAGGGATATGGGAAAGCCTGGGGGCAGGCAGAGTAATGCATGCACGCACCGTACCTTCTGCTGTATACAAATATTTGGTTCCCACACCGTGGTGTGGATATCCTTTGAGTCCGTGGAAAAGGAAATTAAAACCATTGAAACAGTCACTACGGTGAACAATTTGTATTTTCAAGATTGGAAGAATACTAGTTGACTTAAAGTGTGACTTATCAAAAGATGAGCATATGAGTTTATTGAGGCATTAAAAGTAAATATTAAAAATAAAATCCTGTAGTGTTTGGGCGAAAATGCAATGAATATGTGAGATCTGTTACTATCAGAAGTATGTAATTGGTCACACCATTGTGTCAGAAGATTGATGCATTAACCATCTTGTTGGTCTATATGCTCAGGTCTCCAGAACAAAGCAAAGCCTCCACATTGAGTGGCTCAGAAGATGGCATTGAACCTGTATCACCACCCGAGGGTGCAGGAGAGTCAGATTACCCGCGGAGTGCATCCTATCCAACTTTGTATAGAGAGGGGGATCAGTCCGAACAGAGGTAAAGCACCTGGAAAAGGAAATGTACTTTTTGGGTCCAGAAAATGTTTAGCTTTCCTTTAATTTTCTTGCACAGTGTGCACCCTTTATCTGTTGTGTAGTGTTTGATACTGTATCTTAAATGGCACCAGTTTTTACAGTTGTTAATGCTTTATACCAATCTGCCTTTCTGGCATACTCTCTGCAGATTACTGCCATTTGAGTGGATGTTTTGCTCAATGTGTCAAATAATCAGTGTTTTCAGTGCTCACTCAAGAGCTAGTGGCACTGATTATGCCAGTTTATTATCCTTCACGTAGCATCTCAGAGAATGTTTTTACTTCCGACTGTAATTCATTTTCTTCTGCATCTGGTTTGCTTTTTCCACTTTGTAAAAGGGAATTTTGAAACCTATGTATGCAGCCTATCTTGCAGAATGACGCTATCACCATTGAAGGAGTACAGAGCAGCACCTTCAGATTTCCTAACAGCAGAAAGAAATTCTACTTACTTTTCTTCAGAAGGTGGCCGAGATTCCCTTTGTACCGTATGACAAAATATAATCAAATTGTAGTGCGAGCTTACGCCTCCTACTAAGACAAACTACTTACCATCTCAAAAGCCTTCTTTCTCACTACCCCTTTGCCATCATATAAGACCTATACAGCCCATGAATGCATGGAGACTCCAGTCTCAATTCTGGTAAATCTATGCAACAGGTTCCTATCATTCTTGTTGACGAAGAGAAGGGGTTATTGTGCATCAGCTCCCCTGTTCCATTCTTAACCTATGAGCCTTCTTATGAGGAATTAGCTCCTGCCCAACCTAATAATCCTAACTTGAAGTGTGATTTTCGTATGCGAGTATAGGACTAACGATTCGATCAGGTAGCTCTTAATAGGTTTAGGTATATCACATGCTCATTTATGTATGTCCTGTTTGTGGAGTTGAACCTAGTAGCCTACAGTTGGGTAGATTTTTAATTTCTGTGCCAAATCTCCTTCACCGGTGAGACCCCCGGCACTTTTTGCTGGACTCATGGATGTTTGTTGATCAGTCTCCTGAGTGAGTGGGAGCCTTTTTCCCCCCCACTCTCATTCTTTTACTCAGTCTATGGGAACACTCGTTCATTACTTTTACACTTTATTTTATGGAGTCATATTTTCTTCCATGTTTTCCAAGTCTTCTGTAATTTACTTTTGTAGCACACAGCACCTTCTTTGCAGTGCTACTGGAGCCCTTTGGGCTCCACTTTGTAATTTATTTTATTTTCCTTGTAGGAACACATGTTCTCAAGGGTAGAGAGATACTTTTTATCCTTTCTTCATTTTATATTCTGAGATCACATTCCACCTTATGTGGAGTACTGAGGAATTACACTGTAGCCCCTGTCTCACTGCGCCTGTAACATTTCCGTTAGTGACATGCATACCTGAATGGCTGGTGGCAGTGGACGTGCTCTACCGACTTCTCTGTGATTCTTACCCGAAGGCTGTGTTCACAGAAGGGTCACCATTAACCCAAAATTGGTGTCTGTGTTCTTTTATTCACCATTTATTTGCCCGTCTTCTGCCGTGCTGAGTGGGGGAGGCTCTGGTTTGACATTTGTCCTCGGCAGGAATTCTTTGGGAAACCCGCCAAGGCTCCACAATGTCTGTGAAGACAGGAAACGAGGAAGGAGTCTGAAGCACAGCAGTCTTTTGTCTTCTGGCATGCCTGCCTGCAACCTGTTCCATCTGGGAGGCTGGTGGTCCTGAAAGGACAGCCACCCCCCAAAGTTTGAATTTAGCATGAGTGCTGATTGGCTGGGTTCCAGGATAAATGGCCTGGATCCTAGAGCTGAAGACAAGTCGAACACTGGAACAGAAGAGATGAAGATGAAGATGGCCAGAGACGCCTGAAGCCCCTTCCAGTAACTGGTGAAGCCTGCTGAACTGACTGCTGCTGTCCTGACCCCAATTTATAATCGACAGGAAAACTCAGAAGAGGACTACAACCTCCCATGAACTAGAGGGCATAATTAGTCGTAAGACGACCTGCAATTTGAGCCATCCCACGACGACCACGACCTTTCTGGGATGCAAACCACCAGGACCTACGACCATCCTGTATGTAGCGCATCATCCTTCGAAGAATGAATCTTCCTGAAACTTTGGTGGACTCCTCCTGGACCTCCCGAAGCAAGATTCCACTCCTCAAAGCCCCCTCACCAGTGTGCAGGACCGAGCAAGCAAGGCAAATCAATCAGACTAGAACCGTTCTTCACTGGTGTCTCTGAAAAGGTGCCAGAACCACAGATCCACATTGGAGCACGAAGAATCGTTTGCTGGGCGTCCTCACTCTCGACTGCTGCAAAATTTCATCCAGAGTCCCTCCTTTCATCACCAAGGAACAGGAGACAAGCTCTAAAGCAGCTAGCGCGTGAAGGCATACAGCTTTATCTTCATCATCCTAAGGAACTGTGGGATTCTAGGTAATACTTAACTAAAGTCATTCTGTCGCTCCTATGTTGCTGAGGTGGTAATTTGTGCGTTTTGGGAGTTCGCCCATATATGTTCGCCCCGGCTCAACGCTGGAATGCTTTTATACTTAACTGCTTCAGAAGATTTCCACAGGAAATGTTGCCTTTTCTACAGCTTGTGCCTGCCTTTTTGACCTCCAATCTGACCCTGAAATAGACGAAGAACTTGATAGGGAAGGACTCCTAAAGCCGGGGCTCTGTGAAAAGATTACTAACTAACTTAACTTGTGCTGGGGTTATTTCTATCATAAGGATCTGAAACAAAGTGTTACAAAGTTATTACCTTGGAATTGTGTCACTAGTCTAAAAAGTAAACGTACTTACTTGCTACTGTAGGTAGGGGATCACAGTATTATTCCTGAAACAGACTAAATTACATGGGTTGCCAAGTACTTGCTAATGTTAGTATAATATTCCTGAAACAGAATACGTTACATAGTTTACTACCAAGGTATTCTCCAGTATGGGGTCCGGCATGGATTCACATGCTCATGAATCTTCCCAGTCGGCGGGCTGGGAATCCTTGGTAAAGAAGAAATCGGTTTCAATTTCACTTCTGAACTGTCTTTCTCCTATCAACCATTCGCTGGTCTCTGGGTCATACTGCCCCCAGCAAATGACTGCCCTCTACCTAAGCCCCTCCTCTGGCAGCCATCTTCAGATTTCTACCGCACTTTCAAGTTTTGGCAGTCCTCGTGCTATAGCTCTCGAGCTTTTACTGTGTTTTTCGAGGCCTACGAGTTTTCTGAAGCTTTTTTCGAGTCCTACAACGCATGGATATGGCAGAGGAGGAGAAGGAATCAGTGCCTCTCCAAGGTTTGCCCCGGCTGCAACCTACGGAACGTCTTTTCTGATGATGGACAGTCCCTGTGCCTCTACTGGCTGCATTCGGACCAGACGCATGTGGAGGACGACTGCGTGGCTTGTCGGGAGATGCTGCCGCACACGTGGGCCGACCGATGTAATGCTTCAATGATTGGCTGCAGGCCAAGGCCCCTGCTGAGTGAGTCCCGACAGCATGTCTCCCCTGCCCAGAGAAGAAAGCCGAGCAGTCTTCTAAGACCTTTGAGGGCATCCCTCCCGTGGGCGCCCAACATAAGGCTAAGCACTGCAAGTCCACTGCCTCTGAGAGCGCCATTGCAACGGGCTCCTCGGCGGCCAAGGCGAGTTTAGCGTCTCCAGCACCTTTGACCGCGAGCCAACTCTCAGGTTCTTCAAAGAAGAGGAAGTCGGACCATCCCGGCAAGCTTTTGGAGAAGACCCAGGCCGGCCCGACAGAGGCGGCCAAGGGGATAGGGGTCCCGACCCTCCTCCTAAGGTGAAGGCCGCGGACGCGGTCAAGACCGTGAAGGCTCGGGTGCACCAGGCAAAGACCCACACTTCCATCGAAGTAGTAGCAGTGTCCCTCACGAAGGCCCGCCAGGGCGGATTTGCAGGGCACAGCCCCTAAGGCGAGAGTCTTCCTGCCTGCCAGGAAGGAGACCTCTTTCCAGCCCTTCGAAAAGACACCGGAGAAGGTGATGCCCATCTTTTCACCGAAACAGTCTCCCTTGGTTGCAGAGAAGGGGGGGGCACGGTAGTCCTCCAGGGCACAGACATTTCCTCAGAGGAAGAGCTCATCAGCCTCCTGGTCCTCCAGGAGGGGAGATGCGTCGAGAGCAGGCCCTATGGAGGAGAAACAGGGTGGTGACGGGGGAGCGGATCAACCTAAGCCACAAACGCCCCGGTCCCCTTCGCCTCCACCCCAGCAGCCACCTGGGGATATCTCAGTGGCATTCCTACGGCTCTGCATACCCTGTGCTCGGAAATCCAAACAAGAATGCTTCTTGCGGCGGGGAATGCTGGGGCCATTGGAGGAACCACCACCCTAGAAGAGAGTTCACCACCCTTTCACCCCTCGTCTCCCTCTCGCCCACCAAGGGATGACACAGAACCGGACACGGCGAAGACGGGCAAAGACACGGACGACGGCGGCCTGGGTAATCTCCCGTCTCTGCTGGCCAGATCTCCACTGCCTGACGAGATTGGCTCGTTCCACGCCATGATATACAGGTCCTCAGAGCTGTTCCAGCTCATCCCGGTATAGAAGAACGAAGAGGGTTTCCTATACCAGCACTGGGAGGCAAAGAGGAAGACCGTACTTTCGATTCCGTTATTGGATGACATTTGGGACAAGGGGTTGTCCCTCTTAAAGAACCCTTAATCGGCTCCGGCGAAGAGGGATCACTATGAGAAGAAATACAGTGTGCCGAACTCTGTACCCAAGTGCTTACGGTCCCAGCCGTCTCCGGACTCTGTGGTTTCCGCGGCGGCCAAGAAGTCTTCTTCGGGCTCATCCTCGTCTGCAGCCTCCTACCCCCCCAGACAGTGAGGGGAAGAAGTTGGATGCCATGGGGAGAAGAGTGATCTCATCTGCAGCAACGACCATCAAGGCCGCTAACACCCTCGCCATTGTGGCACGTTACGACTGGGAACTTTGGTTCAAGATGGCCCCCCTCCTGTACTTACTTCTCGACGACAAGCGGGCTGAGGTGTTGGAGATTCTACAGGAAGGCGAAGTGGCTTCGGACCACGCCATTAGAGTAGCCACGGAGATTGCCGACACGGGATTCCGCCAAATGGGCAACAGCGTTTGCCTTTGTCGGCGGGGCTGGCTGAGGGCCACAAATTTCCACCAGGATGTTCAGTCAAAGGTGTTTGTTGGACATGCCCTTTGACAGGGACAATTTGTTTCGAAAGACTGTGGACAACTCCCTCCAGGCCATCAAAGCGTACATTGAGACAGCTTGTGGCCTGGGGGCATGCTTCAGCAACGACGGCCATCCTTCCAGACATCTGGAGGGAAAGCCCAAAGTTCCTCTAAAGAATTCGGAGGAGGTGTCTCGTTCTGCCGTCAGCCCCCCGCTCATCAGCCCAGGAGACCTAAAGGGGCCGCGCCAAGTCTGGAGGTGGAGGTTGTCGTCGCCAAGGCCCCCAAGGCGGCACTTCGATGTCGAAACAAGATTGAACCGGCTGTGGAGTCGGGTCCCCACCCACACTCCCTGCTGGGGGGCCAGCTGGCGAACTTCGTCCGTGTGTGGAAGACCATCTCCACTGACCGTTGGGTGCTGGACGCTTTCGCACACGGACACACCCTACAGTTCCAGCGGAAGTGTCCAAGGTTGCCACCAGTGGCCCGTCAGGAAACCCACGTCTCTCAGCTGCTGCTGAGGTAAGGGCCATGTTAAAAAAAAAGGGGGTGATCGAGCTTGTCCCAAAGAGGCTCTGGGGCTCTGGAGTGTACTCTCGTTACTTCCTCGTCAGAAAGAAGTCTGGCGGTTGGAGGCCCATTCTGGACCTCTGCCGCGTGAACAAGCACATCAAGTCCCAAAGGTTTCGGATGGTAACCCTTCAGCACGTGCTAGGACAGCTGGAAGAAGGGGATTTTCTATCGTCACTGGACTTGGAAGATGCCTATTTTCACACCCCCATACACAAGGGACACCGCAAGTACCTACGCTTGTTCAAGGACAACATTACCAGTTCAAGGCCCTTCCCTTCGGGTTGAGGTTGGCGCCACAAGTGTTCACCAAGTGCCTGGCTCCGGTGGCGCCGCTGCTGCAGCTACGAGGAATCCACGTGTACCCGTACCTGGACGACTGGCTCATCTGGGCGAACTCAAAGGACATCGCCGCCGCTTGCACAATGAAGACCGTCCAACTCTTGGCCGACCTGGGGTTCTCGATAAACTTTGCAAAGTCCTGCTTGACTCCATCGTAGGACGCACTGTTTCTAGGAGACTGACTCAACACAGTGTCATGCCTGCCGTCTCCATCAGAAGAGAGGATCGCGGCCATCCTGGGCAAGGTACAATTGCTGTTGGCCTTGAAGGTCGCAAGGGTGATGTCAATAAAGTCCCTACTCGGCATGATGTTGTCATGCCTATACCTCATTCGGCTGTGCAGGCTACGGATGCATCTGCTGCAGGAGTTCCTCGACGCCCGTTGGATACAAGTGGCTGGGATCTTCGAGGACAAGTTCACACTCAACGAGAATTTCTGTCGAGCCATACCATGGTGGGGAGTGTGCGCACATCTGTCCGCAGGCATGGATTTCCAGATCCCACCTCATCAGGAGACTATCACAACGGACGCCTCCCTGGAAGGATGGGGAGCGCACTCCGGAAGTCTTCATGCAAGAGGCCCGTGGCGACCGGAGGAGACATTGTTGCACATCAATGTGTTGGAGCTGCGGGCAGTGTTTTGGGCCATCAAGTCCTTCCTTCCGTCCCTCAAGGGCAAAGTGGTACGGGTCTTCTAGGACAAAACAACCACAATGTTCTACATCCGGAAGCAGCGGGGAACCAGATCCCCGGCGGTCTCCAAAGAGGCGCAGGACCTTTGGCACTGGGCCGTAGCCCAGGATATGTTCCTCATCCCGTTTCATCTAGCAGGAGTGAAGCACACCATTGCTGACTCTCTCAGCAGGGAGCTACACTCTTGCCACGAGTGGGAACTTCGGCAGGTCCAAGTGGATCACCTGTTCCGCTGATGGTGCAATCCGCAGATCGATCTGTTTGCGACAGCGACAAACACCAAGTGCTGGAGGATCGCCAGCAGGTTTCCCCAGCTGGGGCGCATGAGGGATGCATTCTCTTTCCCCTGGGATGGCCTGTTTCTCTATGCGTTCCTGCTGTTGCTTCTTTGATTAGTCAATCAACTCAGATGGTCCTGGTGCCGGATGATCCTCGTTGCACCAGTGTGACCATGACAGATATGGTACCCGGGTCTTCTGGACATGTCGGCGTCCTCTCCAGTCAAGCTTCCGGCGGTCGCAGAGCTTCTCGCCACGGAATGAGGCACGATTCTGCACCATGACCCAGAATCACTGAACCTGAAGACCAGGCTCCTGCAGCACTTGAGTCTGGGGGCTATGATCTTCCAGCAGATTGTAAGGAGGTGCTTGCCAAGCCAGGGCTTAATCTACTGTCGGGGAGAAGCTGGATCCCCCCCCACCCCCAGGGCAGTGGGGGGCCAGCAGCCATAGCCTCACCAGCTATGGGAGGCCCCAACACCTCCCATATGGCCCCCAGAAATGCAACAGAGTTCCAAGCAGGCAGCAACATGTTTCAAACTGCTTTATTTCTAGGCACAGAAGAGAAAAAAAAGCCAAAGAAAAGCATCGTGTATCGCGAGTTCAGGCGCCGTCTCCCCCGGGGCTGTCTTGCAAGTAAGTTTTATAATCACACTGCAGGCTGACCTCACAAAATTGGATCAGCTCCCAGAAACCTATCTCCTCCTGTTATTGGCTGCAGAGTGGTGGGTTACATATGTAGCACTTATAGAGAGCCTGATAATTGGATATTTACCTCCTGCGTCAGTGGGTTGATTTAGCTGTGCCAGCCCCCATTACCTAATTCTAATCATGTTGCAATGTGACTTTGTTCCCATAACTTTTTAGCTGGACAAGCAGTTCGCACCTGGTTCTGGCTTGTTACAAATTATGTTTCAATGTTGTGCGTGTCCTTGAGAAAATGTCTTTCTTTCCCAGAAAGAAAAAAAGCACACTGGGTTGCCGTGATTTACTCGCATTTGTGGATAATTAAAAAATGTCTGTCTGCAGAAAGTAGTTTTATCTTGAATTTGCGGCCTTGGCAAGTCGGACTTGTTTTGCGAGGAATGTTGATAAGGCTCCCGCAGCCAGTGTTCAGTGTTCAGTGAGTGAAATGAACTTAGCTGTAATTTTCCTGAAACATCGCTTTACACTGTGCATTTAGACCATGTTAATTCATATAGGCATTTGCAAGCCTTTAAACAGGGATTTTTGTGTTTGTAGATTCTGATATTGCAGCATTGATTCTAATGTAGCATAGAAGTTGCACTGTTGGTGAAGTGGGTGTGTTTCAGCATATTTGTCACTCATGGGTGCGCTGGGGCGCTTGGGGTGCGGGGGCATGGATTTGGTCTCCATTTTCCCTCTTCAGTCCCCCCTCTGGTCGACTTTGTCGACCACACCACCAAGCAACATTCACCTCCTTCCGGTCTGCATATCTTTGCCAATTCCTTGAAGTGTCCATAATTTTCTGCATTGTTGTTGATCAACAGTACATATAGCAGTGTTCCCCTTCTGTGTTCCACCACACTCACTCCCCTTCGTACTTCCTCTGATCACAGGGAGTGGCCACCTTTATTACTGCTGGAACCATGTTGCGCACCGCTATCTTAGTCCGGCTCTTCCTTTCACCATGTCTCTTGTTTGCATTCCGATAACTTCTTCTGTTCTTCTTTTGCAATGTATCTCTATCTTGCACAAGGGTGCTGTGCTCGGTACTCGTCCTTCCGTTATCACCTTCAAGCAACCAGGCAGTCATGATGTCATCCATCACCATGCAAGCACTAGCTAGTTCTTTGCTTTCTCTTTTCAGATGCATTTTTTGCTGATCATTCTTTGGTATGCTTGTACTGCACCCACTCATTCTTCTTTCTCGCTCGAGAAGTAATTCCCCCCTCTTTTTACTTCTCTGTCTGTTTCTCTTCTTCCGTTGTTTTCCACCTTGGTGAATGTGTCACTCTTCACATCTTCCTTGGTCATCACCAACAAGGGCATGCTGATGCGCTCCAATGAACACTCTCCTCCCCAATTCAGTGGTAGTTTCTCTTGATCTTTGGATGCATGTGCTCAATAGTAGTCCATAAGCAGTGATGTTCCTGCTCTCATCTCGCAACTTCTCTCAACCTTCTTGCATCCAGCATGATTGTCCACTTCTTGTCACTGTTGTGCTGGTAACATAACGTTGGTACCTTAACAGTATACGTCCTTCTTCAGTGACCATCTTTGCTCTTTTCTCTCACTCTGTTAGGCACTTATCATATTTTTGTCTCTTATTATTTTATTTGTTCTTCTCTCCTTTTGTTTTTCTTTCTTCTTTTATTATTTATTTATTTATTTATTTTTTCAATCTCAATGTTGCTGTTTTCCCTTGCAATCTTCTTCGCACCTTGTCATACATGGGCGTCGTGCTTTGCTGTAGTAATTTCTGTTGTAATCAATTCTCTTCCGGCATATGTTAAAGAACAGTCAGGACAGCTCTCTCCAGTGGTGTCCCTACCAATTTTGTACATGTGGGCATGTTGCTGGTCACTTCTGATATGTGTGTTATGTGTATGTTTTACTCCCCTTGTGTCTGCCCTTAACTCTCTTTACTTTAGCAGCAGCTTTTCCTTACCCACTGACGCCGTAACTGTTCCTGCTTAGGTTAGGGAATGTTAGCAGGGGATACAGCGGTAATGCTCATTATTACAAATAATTTTCAAAGTACCACCCCCATAATTTTGTTCATCATTAATAGTCCCATCGTGAAGGTAAAAGTCCTTATTTGCGTGCCCATAACCACTTACGCTGCTGGGTCCTTGCAGCTGATGAGATGATAAAGTTGCCCGCCTGAAAATCGCAAGAAAAGCGTTAATACGTTAGTACATGTTAGTAACATCAAGCTCCGCGAACTAAACAATCACTAGGGGCAAAAATCAAACCTTCCCCTGGACATTTCGTGTTTTCAAAATTTCTCAATATGGGTAGGGAAAATCTTGGGCTGTTTATTCAATGCAAGCAAGGAAATATACTTCAGGGAAACATGTTCTAAGGGGTCTGAGGTTCTTGATAGGGTGGGCAATTGAGTGGGGAATTCTTCACAATGTTTTACTCAGTGGACCTCACAGTTTCTAATGGAAGATAACATTAAGGAAATTTCCTACACATTTCTAACAGCATACATACGCAACAACCTGCATGTGCGGGGAAAAGAGAAGAAACAAAACAGTGTTACAGCTGTAGGTGCAAAAAATGTAATATGAAACTCAATTAAACTTTGGAAATGCGTGTGTCAGTCCCTATTCTAGTTGCTAGTGTGCGTTGGACCATGGGATGGCCATGTTTCCCTAACTCGGGAGAGTTCGTGCTATTTTGCAGTTCATGAAAATCTCTTGCGTTGGCCCTGTTGATCGTTGCTCCCTCGTTGCCAGGGTGGCCACCGCTTTGTAGGGCTTGACGCCTTACACTTCTGACCAAGTCTGTCAGGAGGGGAAAATGTCCCACTGTAGTCCATAGCCATTGGGTGTTGGTTGTCCGTTGTCTTCAGGCCTGCCCTGGGTCCTTTGTATCTGGCGAGAAATGAAATGGAAGCGCTTGAGACCTGAGAATTTACATATTCTTCATTTTCTTGACCTAACCTCTCTGCACTACTCTCACATTATTCAGTGTCCTAGTGGGAGGAGCCAATGGTACACCTCTGCACCATCCTGTCACCACCTGGTGGCGTTCAATGGCGGTCTGACTGTAAATTATTACACAATTCGGAATGTACCCAGAAAATGGGTAGGCACTTAATTTTTGTGAAGATACTCATTACACACTTGGATCATATATATGCAATTTGGGTGCTAGTGTACAAATGGGCCTTTGGATCTTTGTATTTACAGTGCTTTTGTTGTAAGCTGTTTATAGTGCGTGCCTTTGTCCCGTGGGGCATCAGGCACTGACAAGCTAAATAGGGAAACATTAGGGTGGTAAATTTGTCATATAGGGTGGCTGTGTTTCTAAATTAAGTGCACCATGTTACTTAGTTAAGATAATCGCAGGGTTTTAAAATCTTTTTTATTTATTTATTTATTTATTTATTTCTATGGCTCCTCTCACACTTCTCAGGGCGTGCCTCGCAGTGAACTGCAGGCACTTTAAGCTGGTACTAACTGCAGGCACTTTAAGCTGGTACTAATGAAACCCGCTACCAATTTGCTCCCATTCTCTCTATCCCACCCCATGTCCACTTTTTAAACCTTACCTACTCTGTTAATTACTCATTTAGTCTAGTATTTTATTACTCCACTACTGTAATTACTGTTACATTTAAACAATATATATTTCTAATTACTGTTACATTTAAACAATATATATTTCTAATTACTGTTACATTTAAACAATATATATTTCTCCCCCCAATATCTGCTTTCAAATTTTAATACAACCATTATGCTCCAGTTCGTGCAACAATGACCTCTTTCCCTATGTGTGTTGGCTAATGCATTTGTGCCAGTGTTATTTTCAAAAGCGCTAGTGGCAGTACCACTTGCACTGTTATTTTGTCGCCAAATTAATTCTGTTGGGAACATGGATCATCCACCCTTTACCCCTATTTCTCTCCTCCTGTGGTGAACTGTCAATGAAATGTAGTCCTCCCCCCTCAAGTGCACCTTCTTCCACCTTGTGTGTCTCATTTAATTGTTCTGTGTTAATCGTGTATTCATGAGCCCAGTCTCCTCACTGAAAGATGTGTGCTCAAAATGTAGCTAAATGTACTCTCTTGTGATGCGCTATCATTATGCACCCCCCCTCTGTACCGTGCACCCCCATTATTCTTAAACAATCTTCCTTACTTTCAACATGTGTATGTCTGGTGTTTAACAAGTTATGTATTTCTCGGTTAATAAGGTGGTCATATCCACATTGCTCATGATGTCACAAATGTCTCTTCCCTAATGCATGGCCTAGTCGCCCCACTGTCACCCAGAAAAGAAAATGTTTTGATACCTATCACCACCCCTATGCAATTGTCCTCTGCATTATTGAGTGTGCGTGAGTGTGTGTGTCGGCGCGCGTCTCGCCCGCTCTGTCGGTGAAGCGGAGCATGAGTGTGTGTGGCAGAGTGAGTCAAATCAAGTTTGTCTTGGGCTGTCCTATTAGCGGTATAATGTCAATCTATGTCCTTTGAAAGATTTGTTCCCCATCAGGAAGACCCCACCCAGTCATGTAACCGGTACCATTGCTATTGTGTCAGTGTTCTGTATGGGTGCTGGCTGCTGTGCAGTGCCCCTGTGTTGTCATTCTAGTCAGTCCTGGGGTAGTGGTGCTGTCATTTGTTGTGTCTGTACATGTAGTGGTAACAGTACCTGCATTGGTGCTTGTGGTGTCTGCTGAAATGATCCCATCCTGCCCCATGTATCCTCCCCACATGGGCGGTTCATATTGTGGTGATTGTTGACACTGCTATTGTGATTCTTGTGCGTGTGTGTTGAAGCTGTTTTTAACTGCCCCTCCCATCGCATGCTTGAATTATTTATTTTGTGCCTACTTGTCCTCATCTGCCTTTCTCTGCCCCTGTGTCATCAAATATTACACTCGCGGAGGTTCAGAAGGGTGAGTCCCCTCTTCCCTCTGCTCGTGTTTGTTCAACATCAGCTGACCCCTCGCATTTTCCTTTTCCTTCGTGCACACAGTTCAACTGTAGCCATGTGCTTTTAAAGCTATTCCCGTGTAAGTGCTGTGTATGTGTGTCCTTAGCGATTGCTGCACGCTTCTGGAGAAGCCGCCTATGAGCAGCCATGGTCTTTTTAATTTACCTTCAGTACTTTTGAATCTTTGCACACTATGTTTTACTGACTTATTTCAGCATGGAAGCCGTGTGCTACACAACAAGTGAAGGGGAGTCATTTCTGTATTGTGTGATACATTTTACCTCTATTCAATTCGAAAATTTCGGTAGTCCGCTGTTCAGGGAGCAAAAGTTAGAAAATAATTGAACATTTTTTCAACTTCTGTGAGCCTTCTTTGCTCCGCACCTTAGCCAGTGCACTCCACGTGCAATCCATCTTCACCAAACCATTGCCTTCTCCGGCACACCCCACAATCTTGCGCATGTGTCTTCCACACACCGCCTCTGGGTCACCTATTCTCCAAATCCAAAACCACACCACTATCTCCTCACCATCAAAACTTTGTGTCCTTAATCATCAATCTGAAGGTGGCGTCACCAAACTAAAAACACAATGCAAATGAAAAGACAAATGTGCATACACAGAAAAATAACCCATTTCTCCCAACCCCACAAAAAATCCCAAAATAAAACCCCACAATCCCCACAGCTGTCTTCCTGTCTCAACTGGAACAAGGTAAACCACAATAAACTCTTATAATTGAACTGCACACACCGCGTCGCCTAGTGCATGATACGCTCCTCACCAGGGGACCTTAACCAGCCAACTATCTTCCGCACTTCGGGAACAATCTAGCTACCTCCTGCGGGAAAACATCATCCACTCACTGAACTAAAACGCTCAATTAGCAGGGAACCTCATCTACTCATTGATCTATAACGTCAATTCATAGGAAATCCAGACCCCGTACATGAAATCACCATCCAGACCAATCAGCGCGGCAATCCTGTTCTAGACCAATCAGCGCGGCACTCCTGTTCTAGACCAATCAGCGCGGCACTCCTGTTCTATGTGTAGGGAGTCACTACCCCACCCAATATGCTCAAAAACACAAGAAGGGACCACTGCCACCACCCCAGTCCCAACTACAATTCACGTGCCGATCAATACCAATGCGCTGAATTTTGTGACAATGTACAATCACCCACCACCCAATTTACAATCCCTCCCTAAAAAAAAAATTTAAAAAAAACAAAAAAAAAAAAAAAAAAACCCACTTTAACATTTCTACTTTAAACATTTCCCCCCCTCAGAGCCCATGTTGCTGGTTTACTTACATTTTCCTATGCTGCACTGGCAATTGCACCACTGCTGGACACTCCCTCAATGCGCTTCACCGGACCCCTTCTCCTGCAGGGCTCTCACCTGCCCTCAAGCGGGGTATTTCCAAGTGGCCCCCGAAGCCTTTAGCCGGTTACGCGTTTTTCCGGTGGTCTTCAGGTGCAGGCGAGGGTCTCACAGCTTCCTTGAGTCGGCGGCAGGGAGCTCAGTCCATCACAGGGCTTGCGCAGGCAGAGCTCAATTACCCATGTTACAATGAGCAATGAGCCTCACAGAGGGCACCAACTTGTCGGGGAGAAGCTGGATCCCCCCCCACCCCCAGGGCAGTGGGGGGCCAGCAGCCATAGCCTCACCAGCTATGGGAGGCCCCAACACCTCCCATATGGCCCCCAGAAATGCAACAGAGTTCCAAGCAGGCAGCAACATGTTTCAAACTGCTTTATTTCTAGGCACAGAAGAGAAAAAAAAGCCAAAGAAAAGCATCGTGTATCGCGAGTTCAGGCGCCGTCTCCCCCGGGGCTGTCTTGCAAGTAAGTTTTATAATCACACTGCAGGCTGACCTCGCAAAATTGGATCAGCTCCCAGAAACCTATCTCCTCCTGTTATTGGCTGCAGAGTGGTGGGTTACATATGTAGCACTTATAGAGAGCCTGATAATTGGATATTTACCTCCTGCGTCAGTGGGTTGATTTAGCTGTGCCAGCCCCCATTACCTAATTCTAATCATGTTGCAATGTGACTTTGTTCCCATAACTTTTTAGCTGGACAAGCAGTTCGCACCTGGTTCTGGCTTGTTACAAATTATGTTTCAATGTTGTGCGTGTCCTTGAGAAAATGTCTTTCTTTCCCAGAAAGAAAAAAAGCACACTGGGTTGCCGTGATTTACTCGCATTTGTGGATAATTAAAAAATGTCTGTCTGCAGAAAGTAGTTTTATCTTGAATTTGCGGCCTTGGCAAGTCGGACTTGTTTTGCGAGGAATGTTGATAAGGCTCCCGCAGCCAGTGTTCAGTGTTCAGTGAGTGAAATGAACTTAGCTGTAATTTTCCTGAAACATCGCTTTACACTGTGCATTTAGACCATGTTAATTCATATAGGCATTTGCAAGCCTTTAAACAGGGATTTTTGTGTTTGTAGATTCTGATATTGCAGCATTGATTCTAATGTAGCATAGAAGTTGCACTGTTGGTGAAGTGGGTGTGTTTCAGCATATTTGTCACTCATGGGTGCGCTGGGGCGCTTGGGGTGCGGGGGCATGGATTTGGTCTCCATTTTCCCTCTTCACTACTCTCAAATGCTATGGGCACAAGTGCAAGAGGCTCGCCGTTTGGTGCCGTACCCAGAAGATCGACCCTCTACGAGTCACTGCTATGCAGTTGCTTCCGTATTTGTTGTCATTGGCCAAGGCAGGACTGGCCCATGCTTCCATCAAGGTTCATCTGGCGGCTATTTCCCGCTACACCAGATCTCCTGGACGATCATCCTTATGGTCACATCGTTTGGTCAAGGAGTTTGTTAAAGGACTATTTTGCTCGTTCCCGCCGGTGAAGGCTCCCTCTACTACAGTCAGTACAGAGACACATCCAACCCTCTCTGATTACTCATAATTTAACATGGGCAGTCAAGCCGCGCATTGAGAAAGTTTTCCGGCCAGCCTCCTCAGACCCCCTTTACATAAGGGGACAGTTAAAACCCTACTTGAAACACTTGTGTATAGGCGCGTTATAAATGCCACATCATACTCCTTTGTGGTAACAACTACTGGAAAGAGAGCAGGTAAACCTCTGGCCTCTTCCGAAGCCTCTGCTGATATGGAGAGTAAAAAGATTAACACTTTTGGAAGAAAGGTAGTAACTTACCTGACTAGAATTTCTAATAACACGACTTACTCTTACGTCTCGTCCCCTTTCCTCCATACTGTAAGGGCGTCCCTTCCAAGGGACGGGAGACGGAACTTTTTTCACCAGAAAAAATCTTCTTCCTCTTTAAATTTAGAGGCACGTGGGGGCGCGGCCCAGGGAGCATACGCTGCCCTGACTCTGCCCTCTGGCGCCACACCTCAGTCCCCTTTTCCGCGTCGACGGCAACGGGCCAAATTCACCAGCGCTCCTAGGTTTGGCCTCAGCCATGTAATTCCACGTGCGGATACTTCTTTGTTTTTGTTTTCTTTTCTATCATTCAGGTACTCTGTCCTCAGGTTTCACGCTCCTCCCCGACGCATGTCGACTTCTACAGGGTTCAGCAGGTGTCCATCCTGCAGCGGGCGCTTCCCAACTTCAGATCCCCACACCCTCTACCTACGTTGCTTTGGCCCAGACCACGGTTGGCAATCATGTTCGGCGTGTGACTCGCTGTCCTCAAAGGCGCTGAAGAACAGACTAGCCAGGTCGAGGGAGCTCTTCTAGAAGTCCCCTCCAGAGGATCTCAAGGACTTTGTGAAGCACCGTCCCAGGTCCAAGGTAGGGCCGATATTTTCCTGCTCATCCCGCAAGGGGGACTCCTTCCTAGGGACTCTACCACGCTGTAGGGACCGGCCAGGTCCTTCCACCGGCACGTGCACCGAGGCTGCTACAGCTACCGGCCTTCGGGTCGAGGGGTCCTCGGATCCTCCCGGACGCAGTGTCGAGGGACCGGAAGGTTCTTGTACCGGGTCTACACCCTTTTACCGGCGCAATGGCCGAGGGGCTACGCCGGCCACCGGCAATAGGTCCGAGGGGCTATGCCCTAATACCGGCAATACGTCCGAGGGGGCGCCTAAACGCATCTCTACCAACGTCCGGGTCGAGGGTGTCACACCTACCGGGCTGAGACCCGAGGAGCAGGGTAGGTCTTGTGATCCACACGCGAGAGTCTTGGACGCGCCCGGACCCAGATGACTGGGCAAGACGTGGCAGGCACGTGGCAGTCTGCTTGACAAAATGGCTCTGCACCAGACAGGAGCACCCGTCTGACGCCATTCTACGAATTCGGCGAAGAACGAGTGTCAAGGTGGGACTGGTCGCAACCAGGTACGTGGCCTACAGTCTACCCTTCATATGTGCAGGGCAACTTTCCAATGCGTCCATACAGACAGGGTATGTAGCAGTCCCCCGATACCCTGTCGCTAGCCCCTGCTTCCTCTTTGGCCGGTGAGGAGGTGCTCTTCGCTAAATTCCTCTGCCTCATGAGGTTGCCTCAGATGGGGGTTATCATCAAGGACACAGTCAGGGAAGTCCTCCCCGCCATGCTAGCGGCACCACAGATCCCTCCATCGGGCTCCCAGACCCCGGTGCAGCCGCCTCCTCCGGCTCCACAACCAACTCTGCAACCTCCGCCGCCTCCTCCGGCTGCGTTCTCTGTACCCCAGCCTCCGGCGCCAGCTACCCCTCCTCCTCCACAAGATCCTCCAGATCTGCAGGACACGGACAAGGAGGAGGATCCGGACAAACCATCCTCAGCCAGGGCCTTCCATGAACATCTTGCTGGCCTGGCGGAGTACCTAGGCCTCCCTCAGCCCGAGGTCAAACAGCCGGCAGTGGGGGTTCTGGCTGAAGTCCTCACAAGATGCCCCTCTGCCAACACAGGGATTCCACTACAAACCGATATAGTCTCCCTACAGAAGGGTTGGCTCAAGCTCCACTCAGTCCAGCCGGTCAACTGACGCCTGGACGCATGGTACAGGCAGATGGAGGGGTACACACTCTTGCCCTCGACCCATCCTCAGCCACACTCCTTGGTGATCGCTGCGGCATCACTTTACTTCAAGCCTCAGTCGTCCTCAGCCGCCTCCTCTGCGGCGCTGCTAGGCAAGGAGGAGAAGATCTTGGAGGCTTACGATAATAAGATCTATTCCAACACCTCCTTCACCTGCATCAGGCCAACGCAGATACCATGCTGGCTGCCGCCAACCAACGGTTATGGCGAGAAATTGCAGACTTCCCCCCGGAACTCCCCTCCCAGTGCCAATCACTCTGTAAGGCGGGGCTAGCAGAGGGCAAGCTCGTGGCGCATGACCTCATGGAATCCACGTGGCGCATATTGATACCTCGGGCCAGGCCATCTGCATTGCCACGGACATGAGGCGCACAGCCTGGCTCCGGGCAACGAAATTCAACCCGGATGTCCAGGAGCACATTCTAGATCTACCGTTCGAGGGGGGGGGGCTTCTTCTACTCCTCTACGGGTGAAGAGCTGGACAAGAACAGCTCACAAACAGCAAAGTCTTTGCCCATTCTTACAAAGACCACACCCAAAGCTTACACCCAATCTCAGCAGCGCTCAGAGAAGGGTTGTCCATATGGAGGGTTCAGCGTTCAGCGGCTTCCAGGAACACATATCCAGGCAGCCGGACCACGTGCTGTTTCAGAGCCGGCGCAAACAACAAAAAGGGGGGGGCTTTTTTCAGTCCCCCTCCTCAGCCTTCAAGGTAAAGAAGGCATGACACGCCCCTTCAGGTGCACGTGTCTCCGGTGGGGGGCAGGCTTGCTCTCCATGCATGTTTCTGGCGCCAGAACTTCGCGGACCCCTGGAGCCTCTCTGCAGTATCCACGGGGTACCACCTACCCATCCCAGCCTCTCCTCCCTCCTCCCCTCCACTCCCACAGGTTAGGACAGCAACTCTTTTGGCAGAGATCCCGTCGCTCGTAGATAGCCAGGCAGTGGAGGATGTTCCAGCCTCCCAGCAAGGCTTTGGCTTCTACTCCAGGATTTCTGCCATTCTGAAGAAGAACCAGGCGGGCCTGAGAGTTGTGCTGGACCTTTCCACCCTCAAGCTCTCCTTACCCCCGCAAAAGTTCAAGATGGTTACGCCAGCTTTTATAGCGGAGACATTGGACAAGGGAGACTGGATGTGCTCCCTAGATCTGAGGGACACGTACCTACATGTCCCGATTTGGAAGCCCCATTGTTCTTTCCTACGGTTCAGGATCATGGGCTACCATTTCCAATACAAGGTCCTCCCGTTTGGCCTCAACCCGGTCTCCAGGGTCTTTACCAGACTCATGAACGTGGTAGCGGCCCTCCTCAGAGAGCAGGGCCTCCACATCTATCCATACCTCGATGACTGGCTCGTCGGGGGTACATCTCCGGAGGCGGTTTACCACTCCTCCCATGCCCTTATGAACACACTGCACAACCTTGGCTTCTCAAGAAGTAACAGCTGCTCCCTACGCAGAGTCTGACGTTCCCGGCACTCATTTGGGACACGTGCTCCGAGAATGACTTCCCGTCAGAGGACAAGATGTCGGCCAGCAAGAGGGCCACCGTCCACTTCCTCAGCAGAGAGGTGACTTCGGCTTGGTGGAATCAACGTCTCCTGGGTCTACTAGCAGCGGTTCTGCTAGCCGTCCCGCACACAAGACTAAGATTGAGAAGGATTCAGCTGCACTTCGCGGCCTCAAGGAGTAAGGAGCGGGGCTCTCAATCCGAAAGGATCAACGTTCCTCCATCTCTCCACCCGGACCTAACTTGGTGGTCCAGGGACTGCAACCTACGGATGGGCAAGCCCTTCCGGTCGTCTTCTCCGCAGGCCACCATCACCACAGACTCCTCGCTCGAGGGCCGGGGAGCCACCAAGGACGATCTCTTGGTCCACGGCACCTGAACTCGACAGGAGCAGGAATACCTCATCAATTGGTTGTAGCTGAACGCCATCTGGCTAGCGCTCAGGGCATTCCTGCCACTTCTCAAGGGCAAGGTTGTCCTCATCCAGACATAGAACTCGACCGGCATGTACTAAGTCAACAAGCAGGGAGGTACCAGATCCCCCTCCTCTGTGCAGACTGGCGATCAGTATGTGGGAATGGGCCATGGGAAGCAAAATGTACCTCTATGCAGTCCACCTCCTGAGGGAACCTGGAGGCGGGCAGGCTCAGCAGGCTGGGAGCGGACAATTACGAGTGGCAGCTAAACAACCTCGTTATTCAGGAGATCTTCAACAGGTGGGGTCCCCCCCAAGTGGATCTCTTTGCCAACTGGCACAACAAGAAATGCCCCCAGTTCGCATCCTGGCAGGGTCAGGGCCCCGGCTCTCTGGGCGACGCATTTCACCTCCAGTGGACCGGCATGAAGGCCTATGCCTTTCCACACACTCCCCTGATCCACAGGGTACTTTCCAAGATCAAGGAGTCGCACCGGCTCCGCATCATTCTGATTGCTCCATGGTGGCCGGCCAGACCATGGTTTTCGGAGCTCCTCAACCTCTGAGGTGCCCCCGATACACCTCCCGACGGGCCCGGCTCATCTTCTGGCGCAGCAGTGGGCAGGATCATCCAACCCACGCCAGGGAAACTAGCACTCACAACGTGGTACCTGAGCAGGTAACACTTTGGCATCTTAGCCTTTCACAGGCCAATCTCGAGATCATACATGAGCAAAGCCATCAGGGCCCAGTACAAGAGCAAATGGGCCAGGTTCTGCCTCTGGGCAGACTCCAAGCGAATTGACCCGTTGGCCTGCAATCCGGACATTGTGCTCTTCTTTTTGGCGCACCTCGCTCATTCGGGCATACAGGTCGACACCTGCTGTACATATCTTGCAGCCATGGGGGCTTACAGGAACTCGGAGGAAGGCATTTTTTCCTCCTCCAACCATATCGTCAAACACCTGACCAGTCTCGCAAAGGCTCTATCCGCCCATCAAGAAACCGACCCATGTGGGACCTGAATATATTCTTGGACGCCCTGGCACACAAATCATTCGAGCAATGGCGTCAGTGGACATTAGGCTGGTCACCATCAAGACGACCTTACTAGTCGGTGTTACCTCAGCTCGCAGAGTCAGCGAGATTCTGGCTGGTTCGCCTCTGAACCATATACCACCTTTCACAGGGACAAGGTAGTCATGCGGACGCACCCGGCATATCTGCTCAAGGTTCCATCTGCATTTAACTTGAATGAGGAAATAGTCCTTCCGACTTTCTTTCCCGATCCCAAGGACGAAGCACAGAGAGTGCTGCACTGCTTGGATGTCAGGCGTGCCCTGCAATTCTACTTGGACAGGACCAAGGGCTTCCGCAAGTCGGACGCCCTGTTCGTCACTTTCGGGGGCTCGAGGCCGGACTATCGGGCCTCAAAGACTTCCATATCCTGCTGGATGGTCTCTGCCATCAAGGCAGCGTATGAGGGCCAGTACAAGCCGCTCCCGGCCAACATGCATGCCCACGCAGTCGGGGCCAAGGCAACGGCCATCGCATTCCAGTGCCATGTCCCTTGACAAGTAATAAGCAGGGTGGCCACTTGGGCCTCTCCCTCGGCTTTGCAGCTTTCAGACAGGCGATTCTCAGGAACCTATTTGCTTAAGGAGGGTTTCCTCTCCACCCTGGGGCTACAATCAGTTGTAATCGCTCATACAGTATGGAAGAAAGGGGACGGTACGCAAGAGTAATGGAGTTACTCACTGTAGTGACTAACGTACTCTTAGTCCATAGTCCCCTTTCCTCCATACGTCCCGCCAACCTCCCCCCTAATAATACTGGTGTTATTAGGCAATGTTAAATCTATTGTCGACACATCAATGGGGACTGAGGTGTGGCGCCGTAGGGTGGAGTCAGGGCAGCGCATGCTCCCTGGGACCCCCCCCCCCCACAAATCCCCATGTGCCTCTACATTTAAAGGGGAAGAAGGTTTTTTCTGGTGAAAACTGTTCCGTCTCCCGTCCCTTGGGAGGGACACGCTTACAGTATGGAGGAAAGGGGACTATGGACGTTAGTCTCTACGGTGAGTAACTCATAATTTATTAGCTAGTTACAACTACCACAAGTGGGATGAGATGGCCGAACAAATAGCATTGGTTCCAGAGCCCCTTAAAACACAACTGTCGCTCTCGATTGCAGAGGGTAAGCAAATAGCAAACTGCATCCTCAAGAACAACTTGGATGCAGCAGACAATGCAGGAAGAATAATAGCAGAGGGCATGTTGATCAAACGCCACACGTGGCTATGCCAGTCAGGCTTCATTATTGAGATTTCGGGCTACCCTCCTTAATATGCCCATAGAACCGAAAGTAGTGTTTGGCAAAGCTGTGGAAGGGGCTCTAAAGAAAGCGAAAGAAGAATATGACACCCTAAAATGATTGGGGCAGCCCACCAATAAACGCTCTGGAGAAGGGGGGGGGGGTAAAATTGTAGCTGTTTTAGAGGGCAAAACTCAACGAGCATCAGGTTACAACCAGGGTCAAAGCTCGTCCTGGGGTTCATCACAGGGACAGTCCTCTCAACAGGGGTTTCAATGAGGCCAAAGAAGGTCTCCAAGTAGGGGTATATCCTCCTCCTCCATAGGCGGCTCAACACCCCCCCCAAGCAATGAACCCCCACTACAGGTTTCCTCCCATGCTCATCCAGTAGGAGTCCACATTTCATAGTTTAGCCACATATGGAAGGCAATGACCTTGGACAAGTGCGTACTTTCAAACGTGACTTGCAGTTAGTGCATAGAACTGATAAAGCAACTAACCACCCACCAAGACAAAGGAACACCTCCCAGAAAGAACAACATATCCTGTTTGAAGGGTTCCATGTAATAATGTCGCCACAAAAATCTCGCCATACAAAAATATCGCCGAAAAATGGCCGTTTTCTGTGGCGACATTATTGCATGGAACATGCGGGGGACAACCCCGCAACCCCCAAATTATTTATTTATTTGCCCCTGTCCCCATATATATGGTCACCCAAATAATATCGCCACAACCTTTTCCCGGCGTATTATTTACGGCGACCATATATATGGGGATAATATTACCTGATACAGTTTGAAGAGGTGACAGCGCTGCTCTTAAAGGAAGCCGTAGAAATCGTCCCGTCGAACCAGGTAAACAAGGGTATTTATTCAATGTACTTCCTTGTGCCAAAAAAAGACCTCACAATGCGCCCAGTCTTAGACCCGCACCCTGCAAACACCTATGTCAAGCCACAGAAATTCTGCATGCCAACACTACAGGAAGTAACTGTTCAAGCGGGGGAACTGCATGGCAACCTTGGATATGAAAAATGCATACGTGCATATTCCTATGTTCCCAGTGCACAGAAGGTGGCAGGGCATTTATGCAGAGAGTCAATGCCAGTGTACCCTTACCTGGATGACTGGCTGATCACAGGGGAGAAACCCCAAATTTGCAAGCAAAATACCCAAAGAACAATCAATCTACTTTTTCAATTGGGTTTCTCAATCAATGAGAAAAATTCAAGCCTTTTAACAAACAAGACCAAACGGTTCCTAGGAGCTGTCATAAAACCAGAAGAGGGTTTAGTCTTTCTGTCGAACGACGGAGTACAAAACATACTGCTGCAAATACCTCAGTATCTAGCCGGACGCCAGATAACCGTACACAAAGCAATGCGCCTGCTCGGGATGATGGCATGCATTTACCTGGTCCCACACGCACGCAAAACATTGGTCTCAGGCAAGCGGTCAGTGGGACGCTCTAGTGGTCATTTCGCCAACCCTAGTACAAGCTCTATGCTGGTGGACAAAGGAGAACCTGTTAAAGGGAAAACCCTTTCATGACCCGGCGTGCAAGCGGTTGTCACAACAGATGTATCACTCACCCGGTGGTGGCCCATTACCGTCATCTCACAGTGCATGGTTTGTGGACTCCGATCACAGCCCACAATCACATCAACCTTCTGGAACTAGCAGTGCTAAAGGCATTACAAACCTTCCAAGCACACCTGAGAGATCTGACAGTTCAAATACTCACAGGCAGCACCACTGCTATGTTTTACATAAACAAGCAGGGGGGCACACACTCTCCAAGTCCGTCCAGGCTAGCACAAAAAAAATGGAAGTGGGCACTTAAGCGGGGCATGTCCCTAACATCGCAACATGTTCCAAGGGAACTCAGTTCTGTAGCAGACTCACTAAGCAGAGATCCTTTACCAGAAGAGCACGAGTGGCAACTCGACAAAGATATTGTAGACTGCATCTTCACACAATGGGGATACCCCCCATAGACCTGTTTGCAACAAAACAAGCAATGCCCAGACTGTACATCCAGGTTCCCCTAGCACAACTCCAAGGGGAGCACCCTGTGGATGAACTGGTCAGGGAAATTTCCCTATACCCCCCCCCCCCCCCCGCAACTCCTCTGATGAGCAACTTGGTGAATAAAATGCAGAAAGAACAAGTGACATTAATCCTAGTTGCTCCTATGTGGGCAAGACAACCTTGGTATCCACATCTGCGCAAACTGGCGATGTGCGACACGATCAAACTCCTGTACCCCTTCAACATGCTCACACAATACGGGGGGACAACATTGCACCCTCAACCTCAGTCTATGAACTTGGCAGCTTGGCTCCTGAATTCATAGTTTGGCCATTTAAATCTACCTCAAAGATGTATGGAGATCCTCAAGGAGTAATGTAAACCTATCACTAGACACTGTTAATTTAACAAGTGGAAAAGATTTTTTTGTGGTGCCAGACAAAACAAATAAGTCCAATAGAATTTACTCCATCTCACATTCTTCATTGCATGCGTCACTTACTAGACCCCGGTCTAGTATTTAACTCAATCAAGGTTCACCTAGCGGCTCTATCCACTTGCACCACTTCTCAGATTAAGGTTTTCTGGTGGAAAATCCCAGACATTAAGGCTTTCATGGAGGGAGGAAGGAGACCCCCCGCCCCCATTTCAAACCTGCCACCAGGGTGGCACCTAAATGTGGTACTTGCAAAACCCATGCGACACCCCTTTGAGCCAATGCATAAGTACAGGCTTAAACACCTCTCTTATAAAACGGCTTTTCTGGTGGTCATCACCTGCATAAGCAGAGTCAGTGAATTGCCAGCTTTGTCAGTGCAAGACCCAGCCACCGGAGTAGGGCACAGGATAAGGAGGGCTTCCCTTTCCCACGAGACACCCTGTCAAACCACTGCTTCTTGCTGCAAGACTTCTGCACTTCAGGCCTCCGACTTTTGCAACTCTGAGCACCACAATCCGTTACAAATACGGTGGCAGTCCCATTGTCTGTGTTTCTCTGCTTCTTAAACTACTGCTCGTAACTTCTTCTGCTTCTTCTGGTGGCATGCACCTGAAGGGGCATTAAATATTCAAACGTTCCACTCAGGTGTGGGCCGTCAGAAACACTAGATTGCATACTGCAGTTCTGTGCCTCTGAGCCCCTCTTCCTCGTCCCAGTACCTGGAAAATGATGTGACTTGCAGTCCCTAATGTTGTACTTCTTGTTATCAAAGACTTCAATTTTGCAATAGGCCATTCAAACCGTGTGATCACTAGGGAAGTTGGTTAGCGGGGTCTCCCAATTCTCCTGATGAGTCCCCTGCCATGCGTTCCTCCCGCAGAACACCCCCGCCCCCATGATCGGAATCAGGAACTATCTGCCTTTCCCTTTCCACGTGAGAAGTATCACTTCTGATTCATCACAGCACCTGATGCAGGGTTTCCTGAATACTGTTGTTTCAAGTCTAAAACGGCCTGATCCCTCAATAAATAACACAAATAAATACAATATCCTGTTCTTTTCTAAAAGGACAACAGACAAAACATTTATCAAGCCGTACGTTCCATAACCATTGTTGTTTTGTTACTGCTAACAAAATGCTGGTTTTGATTGACTGTATCACAGCACTGCCCGGCCTGGCAAATTGTTAGCCTGAAGTCTTCCCGCTCTCATGGCTATGCTTCCCATCATTTGCCTTAGGTAGTAGGACACATATCTAGAACCTCACTGAAGCGAATAGAATACCAATTATTTCCTAGGAATACACTGGAATAGGAAGTGATCCGCGCTGTACTGCGAGTTTTTCTCTCCACTGAAGTTGTTTCACCAAATGTCTATGGTTGCTAGATTTAACTCAGATATTGGATAGCTCCCATCACAGAAAGCGCTATCACTTGGCCTTTAGCCCAGATGACACAGTCACCTCACACACATTTTGCCCTTGGGGAAGTCACAGGAAATTGATTGGAAAAAAATAGATAATCAGTACATCATGAATAAATTAACATTAAAACCTCAATGAGGGCAGAAGATGCAGGGTGGGGACTAGGAGGTACTGTGCTACAAAATGTCTGACTTTCAGTTGTTAACTTATTCCTATGAAAGGGTGGTTAATCCAAACTTCTCTCTTGTCCCTTGGGAGCAAAAGACTTAAAGGGTGGCTCTTCTGGAAGCTGAATCTCAGCAGGCTGTAGACTGCCGCAAGGCACCATAAGGGTGGAGAGGCCTGAATTAGAATTTCCCGCCATGACATATGGCCCTAACGATTGGCATTGGAAGCCTTGGTTATTGACTGGATTTTTGTCTAAAATGTCCCTGGGATCTCCAACTCCAGATGTTGACAATTCACAGAGAGAACATGTTGTGTGGAGACCTGTCGATTCAGCTAAGTTATTTGGTTCTATATTAGGTGGCCAAGGAGTTCTTGGCTTCCAAATCTCAAATTACTTTTCAAGCGATCCTCGCTAGTCTTTGTTCGTTCTGCTCATATTGACCTCTTTCATTATGTTTAGTCTTCGAGTAAGATTTGCTCAAGCCCTGTTTTCATTGGCTGTTTCTCTGTTATAAGAAGCAGGGTGCCAGGCGGTTAGGTGCATTCAAACTTGGGCCTGTAAATGTACTACACCATACACTATTTTATTTTATTTATTTTTTACATTTGTAAAGCGCACTGCAGCCCTAAGGCATAGAGGCGCTGATAAGTGGTGCGTAAGAAGGCTTGATTAAGGGTTACAAAAAAGCCGCCCCAGAAGAGTTCTTAGAATATACATACAGTGTTACAGATACATAGGTCCAGGGTAGCGAAACAAAAAACAGGCACATTATTTGAAGAGACTAGTCTTGATGCCCTTGTGAAAGGCAGTGTGAGAGTTGAGTCGTCTGATGTGCGGTGGAAGGGAGTTCCAGAGAGTGGATGCCATGGTGGGAAAGCTTGTGCCACCAGCACGCACTCTGCGGGTTTTTGGCACAGTTAGTAAATTGGAGTAGGCCACTCTGGAGGGCCTGGAAGCACAGGGTTTAGAAAATCTCTGGACAAGATATATAGGGGCCTGATCGTGAAGACATTTGTGCGTGAGGGCAAGGGTTTTGAACAAGATTCTTTCCTTGACTGGTAGCCAGTGGACCTGACGCCTGAGGTCAGAGATGTGGTCCCTGCGTGATAGCCCAGTGACGGCCCTTAGGGCATTGTTTTGGACTAGATGGAGTCTAGGTTTTTTCCTGACGTCCCTATTAGAAGGGCGTTGCAATAGTCCACTCTTGAGCCAATGATTTCCCTGGCGATAATTAGGCAATTCTGTTGGGAGCGGTATGGTCTGATTGCGTTGAGCAGTTTGGAATAGTAGGCTGAGGAGGATGCAATGGCATTGACCTGCCTGTTCATGTTCAAGTTCGGGTCCAGGTAGACTCCCAAGGTCTTGACTGTTTGGGAGACAGGGATAGGAATGTTATCTATGGTGAAGGAGTTGTATTGCTTGTCCAGCTTTCTGCCATCCAGGATTGGATCGTGGTGTAAATGGAGTTGAGCGTGTTCAGGTCAGACAGGTAGTCCCCGGAGAGGGGGATAAGCACCTGAGTGTCATCCGCATAGTTCGTGTATGAGATGCCCAGGGCGTCAAGGATCTTGAACAGCGGCCTCGTGAAGAGGTTGTAGAGGGTTGGGTCGATGCATGATCCCTGTGGGACGCCACATTGGATGATGCTCGGGTCAGCGCAGGAAGAGTCGGAGAAGACCTTCATTGTTCTGTCCTGCAAGAAGGAGGTTATCCAGTTGCAGGCAGTCGGGGAGAAGTTGGCTGCTGTGGCAAGATGGTGGCAGAGGGTCTTGTGATCCACCAGATCAAATGCAGCTGATAGTTCCAAAAGGAGGAGTAGAGCAGGTTTGCCTGCATCTGTGAGGTCGTCCATCTGGTTTTTGAGGTCAAGAAGTGCCGTTTCGGTGCCATGTCTTGGCCTGAAGCCTGACTGCCGAAGACCAAGAAGATGGTTATCTTCGAGGAATTTTTGAACTTGCAGGTAAGCTGCTTTGTCCAAGATTTTTAGTAAAAATGGGACAATGGTAATGGGTCTATAATTCCCTGGGACCGAGGGGTATGGGGAGGGTTTTTTGATGAGCGGACAAACCCATGCTTCCTTGAGCTCATCTGGAACATGGCCAGACTTGAATGAGGCATTAATGAAGGCAGTGATGAGGAGGACAAGGGCGGGGGCACAGTCCTTGATCACCTGGGCTGGGCAGACGTCCCCTTTACAATTGGAGGGCTTGATGGATCTAAGGAGGGCAGCGACTTCGGTTTCAGTCATGTCCTTAAACTCAGAGGGGCTTGGCTGGTGTCAGCTAGTGGAGCAGGGGAGCCAATGTGTTTGGCTAGAAGGTTGTTGAGTGCTTTTTGGTGTGCCAGGATCTTGGCGTGCAGAGTGTCCAATTTATCCAGCATGGCGGATTGAATTTTGTTGCACCAGGCTTCATCTTTTAGGAGAGTAGGAGGGGGGGAGGCAGGGGTCTCAAGCTCTCTAAAGATGGAGAAAATTTCTTTGGTCCCTGATTTGGCTTCTGAAATCCTAGCGTTGAAGGAGGACGCCTTAGCCTTGATTATGGCGTTTGTGTATTCAGTGGATAGGGCCTTAAAAGCTGCTTTAGTGGTGTCTTTGGGGTTATTCTTCCAGGCAGAGAGTGCAGCTCTTTTTTTTTTGACGTAGCTGTGAGAGCTCCTGGGTGAACCAGGCATTGGTATGTTTGACCTTTTTTGCTTTTTTGAGAGTAAGAGGGGCTATAGTGTCCACGGCCTTGGTGATGATCCTTTTGAAGTCTTTAACAAGTACTGATGGATCATTAGAGAAGGGCAGAGATAGTGCAGGTACGAGGAGATGTTTAGTAAGGTTCTCCTTTGTGAGCTGCCGAGAGCTTCTGGTGAGTGCGACGGGGAGCGAAACCGCTGGCTTATGCAGCCCTTTTGATGTGGTGATGTCAAATTTAATGCAATGGGGGTCAGACCAAGGGATAGGGGAGATGTCTTTGACCTCAAGGGTGCAGTTGTGGTGGGCAACCCAGTCTAGCGTCCACCCTTTAGAGTGGGTGGGCCTAGAGATAGATTGGGAGAACCCAAGGTTGGAGAGAGCTTTATTGAGGGCAGTGGCGTGGGAGTCCTTAGTCATTGAGACCGAGGTTAAAGTCACCTAGGAGGATAACTTTAGATGAGCTTTTTAGATTGAGAGCGAGTGAATTAGGGCTTCCTGGAAGTCCGTGCTCGGCCCAGGCGGGCGGTAGACAGCATGGAAAGCAATGGTACAGGTGGCTGAGAGCTGGAGTTTGAGCAGGAGGTAGTCAGAGCTCTGACCCAAGTCTGCTTGAATCCTTCTGAATTGTAGATTCTGCTTGGCAATGACAGCCACCCCCCCACCTCTATGAGCGGAGCGATCTTGTCCATGGATGGAATACCCTTCCGGGATGGCAAGTGAGAGGGCAGGGCCAGATGTATCGTTTAGCTAGGTTTCACTAATGAAGAGTAGGTCAAGTTTATTAGAGGTGATAAGGTTGTGAATATCGAGAGGGTGCGCCGGCAGGGACCGGGCTTTAACTAAGGCACAGTATAATGTGGTGTCCTTAGGTTGCAGGGTGTGGTCGGTGGTGGCAGGAGTTGCCACAGTGCGAGTTAGCAGTATAGGGCAAGGCGCAGCACTATTACCAGGGGCAGCAATCATAGAAACAGGCAGCAGAGTACAGGGTGCATCAGTATTAGCAGGGGCAGCAGTCATATAAGCTGGCACCAAGGTAGACGGCGCAACACTTTTACCTGGGGTAGCAGTCATAGAAACCGGCAACAAAGTACAAGGCGCATCAGTATTAGCAGGGGCAACAGGCCTCAATACTGGCATAATATTGCAAGACACTTTATCAGTAGCAGGGTCAAGGAATTGCTGGACGTGGTCAGGAGTGGTATGGTCAGGAGTGGTACCAAGGTTGTATGTGACACGTGAAGGGTCCAATAGGGTCCGCTTGGCTGACGAAGATGGGTGGTCCCAGGTGAAGAGGTGAGTCAGCACGTATCTTGGTGTGAGCCGATGGGCAAGAGGCACCACACCAGAGTGCCGTTGGGAGCGTGGACGCAGGTTCTTCTGCTGGATGGATGGAGGCAGGCGAGTAGCGTGGTTGGCCTTCCATGGAGTGGTAGTGCGGGAGCTAGCCCCTACATCAGTGGCTGGAAAGGAGGGAGGGGCCGTGCAAGGTGCAGGAGCATGGCAGTGGGGGGTGACGCTACCGCGGCGCCAGAGGGAGCGGGAGATCCTGGCCCCAAGGCGTGCTAATCTAGAGGCAGCCCCAGGGGAGGAAGTAGGCGGGGGGGTAGGCAGATATGCGTGACCCGAGCCGCAGGTTCCTGGTTGCGAGCGTGCAGGGTAGCATGGCATGCGGGTAGTGAGCAGGGTCATGACCCTTACCTTGAGGAGAAGATCTGGAGGCTGCGGTGTGCGCGGTCGAGCAGCGGAGCCGCTGAGAGCAAGCTAGGCCTTTGCTCCTGGCCTTCGCTCTGCTGCGGCTTCGCCTGTCGGTGTCCCTCCAGCCCATATAACGCAGGGGTGGAGGGGCGGGCCTGGTGGGTGGGCCATTGGCTGTCTCATGTTGCCGGATGGTCGTCATGGCAACGGCCGTGACGGCCATTTTCGATTTCTGTAGTCTCGGCTCCTCGTGGTTCGCAGTGGGGGCCAAAGGCAGCTTCAGGAGTCCTGGAGATCCGGATGGCTTCAGTGAGGCGTGGGTGGGATAAGAGCGGTGGGTGGCTCTGTCGGCGGCTGTTTCGCACGCTCCAGCGCTACGAGGTGCAGGGCAGGGGATGCACGGCGTGTCAGCTGGTGCAAGTCCCCTCGCAGCAGAGCCGCTGAGAGCGAGCTAGGCCTTTGCTCATGGCCTTCGCTCTGCTGCGGCTTCGCCTGTCGGTGTCCCTCCAGCCCATATAACACAGGGGTGGAGGGGCAGGCCTGGTGGGTGGACCGATGGCCATTGGCTGTCTCATGTTGCCGGATGGTCGTCATGGCAACGGCCGTGGCGGCCATTTTCGATTTCTGGAGTCTCGGCTCCTCGTGGTTGGCGGTGGGGGCAGTGGGGGCCAAAGGCAGCTTCGGGAGTCCTGGAGATCCGGATGGCTTCAGTGGGTGGGATAAGAGCGGTGGGCGGCTCTGTCGGCGGCTGTTCTCGCGCGCTCCAGCGCTACGAGGGGCAGGGGATGCACGGCGTGTCAGCTAGTGCAAGTCCCCTCGCACTGGAGCCGCTGAGAGCGAGCTAGGCCTTTGCTCATGGCCTTCGCTCTGCTGCACTAGACAAAGTTAATAGTTAAGCCTGTGGTTTATGGTTCAAACAGTGCTACGGTTTAACCCTGTGGCAGGAGACAGCGTTTTATCTGTTATTGGCACTTAAACCCTCGTCCTAAGTTTGTTTGTTGATGTACCCATGCTTTTACTTGCCTCTCCCATCTTCGCTTTCATGTTTCTTCTCTTACTGCTGCAGTGCTCCAGTGTGTCTTTCTGTCTCTGTCTTTGTTTTTGACTTTTAAGGGAGCTCACAGCCTAATGGGAGCAAAGAAACCAGTATTAAGGCCATGACAGGTTCTGAATCACTGCCCTCTGGCCCGGTTGTTCCTAGGGAAAAAAAGAGACTCCAACACAAGTGAAAGCACTGAGGCAGGCAGTGAGAGCAGTTAAGTGTCTTGGAAACGGGAAATGGTCATGATAGGGAAGGAGGAGGATCTGGTTAACAAAACATTTATCTGTGGGCCCTACTAAAGGTTTTCACAGCCTAATTAAGTGTACACTGGGTTTTATACCACAACAATCATCAAGATGATATTTGCTATGCAACATAATCTCGGTTTGCTGGAATATAGTGGGTGGTTGTATGGTGGCTTGCAGTCAATTTGCACTTATGTTGTCTTCTTTTTTCCTTTCTCTTTGTAGAATGGGTTCAAAGTCTCCGGGAAACAGCACACAGCCACCAGCCTTCTTCAGTAAGCTGACAGAGAGCAACTCCGCTATGGTTAAATCCAAGAAACTGGAGATCAATAAAAAGCTTGGTACAACCAGCAGGAGTGAGGCAGAGTATAGTAAGACTTTCAATGTTTCTTTCAATGTAGCTGTAATTGGATGGGGTTGTGGGGACAGTGCTATGTGTTGTGTGCTAGAGAAGGGGAATCATATACAGAGTTCTCATAATGAAATCCTCCTGCATCACTTTTCTGTTTGACTAAGCCACATCGGCAGGGTGCCATCAGCTGGCTCGAAAAATAGGCTTGATTTGCCTATGTCGGCCTGCATTATGAGCCTACTGAGTGCCTCAAAGCAGCCCTCTGCCTCCATTTCCCACTCACCCCTTAACATTCATGCTGTTTGCCTTTCCACCACCTTCCCTCAGCTTTTTTCACCATGGGCCCATCTATCACTAAGCACATGCGCATGCTGAACATCAACCTTGTCACAGTTGCCCCCTATAGCCTCAATGAGCAAGAGTATGGTAAGGCTTTCAATGTTTCTTAAAGTGCCTCAAATTTGATTGAGTTATGGCAAAACAGTACTCTGTGCTTATGAGGCTAAAGTCGGAATACCATGTACAGCGTTCTGACAATACAACTGTATACTTCACCAACCATTCATAGAGATATTAGAAACCCAGATTTGGAAGACTAGCGCTTGACCTCTTAAGGCAAATAGTTACAATGCCTGTTAATTCAGCGAAAACTGATGCTAGGGAAGGAGCTTGGCACTTATGGCACAAGTGTAGGCCTCATTAAGAAGGGATAGAAGATTTTTATGTACCGTAACCGCATGTATCCTGTTCCCTGCTGTTCATCCTAGTACTATCAGTGGATTTTGTTTCTATTTCACCCTAACTCTCTAGAAGCATAACATGCAAGAATTGGGTGCTTTATTTTGCCTGTAAAAAAACATTGGCTTTGCGTCCAAGAAAATGAAGGAAAAAAAAGTTGCAACATGATATAAGCAAAAATGAGACAACCCTTTTTTAAGATTATCGGGCAGAATTTATTCTTGCCTATGAACTTGGAGGGGTGCTTATTTATTTGTTCATTTTCCGAAGGCATACACCAGATGTCGGTACATCAGAGCGGCATACAATGAATTAAAATACAATTTTATAAAATAACAAAAAAATGCAAATTAACGTTGCAAAGTTTTTAATTCATTATCTGACTCCCACACCACACGCTAATTAATTCTGTCCAAAATCCAACAACCAAAACCAAGTTATGAGTTGTTTCCTGAACAGGAAGTAGCTACTGTAGGGAACTCAATGCAATGATACAACCAGGCCTCAACATTTGCACTTTTCGTTAGCTAGTGATAATCGTCTCCTGGCGAGTAAAAATGGTGTGCTGTGTGCATACTGAGAATTGAGTGGTAACTTTTTGTGCCTGGCGAGGAGCTTTCAACTTTACATTTTTACCCCTGAATTACAACATACCTTCACAACGTGAAGTTCAGCGGTTCAACTGCATTTTTATTGAAACTGGATAGTCAGGGTTTGGGGTTCAGTTTAGATAAATGTCTAAAGAAACCTGGAAAACGTTTACAGCCAAAGAGACTTCAATGGATTCAGTGCTGGAAATGGAAAGCATTTATTGGGGCAACCGTCACTTTTTAGGAGGGGCAGGGCTTTGGGAAGGTGGGGGCAAGGGGCGTGGCCCCGTCCAGATTGCGCAACACTGTACCTCTATATAGAACACAATCCTGGCGATTTGTATAAAAGCAAAGAGCATTATGGAAACAACATCATGTCCACAATTTTAAATGTCAAACGTGTCTTATAGTGATTAATTTAGAAAACTTTTAAGCAAATAATGGACTCTTCTGTTTTGTTTGGTCACAATATTTACCGTAATAGAGATGTCTGTAAAATGCAGGACATATATAACAGTTTGAACAGCTGCAAAACTGGCTTCGGCAGTTTGTGTGTGTTCTGAACTTGTGTTCTGAGCTCTCTTAACAAGCAGACTGCTTTCAAAAGAAAGCGTTCTACATAAGGCACAGAATAAGAACGGGTTGTGCAGCGGAGCAGCCTGTGCTACAATGTACAGACTGCTTTCAGGAGACTCGGCACAAACACAGTCTTCTGAATATGCAAGTGTCATGTCTGGGACCCCCTGGGTTTGGAGAACGGAGCAGTGCTCGGGCAAGACATTTTTTGCCAGAGCGCCGCTCCGTCTTGTTCCGGCCCATTTCCTGCAGTGAATGGATTGCATTCTCCCACAGATTCCACATCTGATAGATATCCTTCCAGCATCGGCTTCTCAGAAAAATCTTCGACCTGGGGTGTAGTTCAGTTCATGATAGTCTGTCGGCTCTGTTATTTCTCGACCATGCTGAAGCGGGGTCCTTAAATTTAGTAACGCGCCATGCATGAATGGGATGCAGAATAACTCTTACACCAAATGATAAGACTTACTCGGGAAGTTGGCAAAAAGTCTCATCTGACTATTTTATTATCAATTGTCTAAAACAGACGTCGCACAGCATATCTCGAAGTATTTCATAAAAAACAGTACCTTTATAGTAATAACTCGTCATACTTGATGTCATACTACTTGGCAAACAAGAAAAAACTACAGGGTGTTGTGGTTGGCTTAAAGGGAACATCTAAGTATACTTTGTATATAGGAACGGGTTGTGATTGGTTCTCTACAGTCAGGTGGACAACTTATGCCCACCCCTAGTGCAAGTCATCTTCAACAGTTATTAAGTACACAGTATATCATTGGCTCTCAAACTATAAGGCCCTTTGTTATATGAACCTCTACAAATTGGTGGGCACGCTTGTGCCCTTCTAGAACATTCGGCTCACTAGCAGCAAGGCTCACTTAGCAGCAAGTAGACTGGTACCCCAGGTGTCAGTGGGTGGACTTGACTGTGTCTCCCCACCCAGTTAGCCCAACATCTTTCATCGCTCATGCCTTCTGTGATTTAGATTGTCTTTGAACTAAGCCTTGCAAAGTATCCTTGCTCCTGGGAATATAAGGGAGTACAGGCACATTCTTATCACAGTTGTGGTCTGCACGCCCTACTCCTATTTCCATCCTTGGTTCACGTGACAAGAGACTGTATTTCGGCCTGTTTTGCAGCATTTAATTTTCTTGAATTAATTAACTTGGCACTTGTGGTATTCTTGCTTTGCACCTTAACAAGGGCTTTTCACGTTCCATGTTCTTCAAGGATCGTTCACTGTTCAAGGATAGATAACCATTCTTGGCCACTCCATCATTTGACACCAGGCCAGACAGCTCTTCCAGGCCCTTCCATGCTCCTAGCTTCATGTTGCTGTGACACAGCTTTTCGATCCCTCCTTCTTCATGGGTCTGAGCTTACTAAATAGATGTCCAGAATTCTATATAATGGCGGCACTGCCTGCAGTCTATTCTTATGGCCCTTAATTCTTCTTTGATAGCATTGAATCACTTCATGGTAGTGTTGATTGTCTACAGGAGCTCCCAGCGAGTGATTTGCAACCACTTCACATTGGCCATCGTCTGAATACCAGGCATAAAAATAGTTGCAAATATTGCTGAAGTCTGGCTGATCAACCTGTGATCATACGGAATGGCATCCAAATCTTCTCTTGATTTAACTGAAAAGTTATTCTCCCTCTTTGTTCGATTGAGAATTTTGAGTGACCTTTTCCTCCTCAAATGGGCATCTGCTTTTGGAAACTCTGGAAACTCTACAATATTCAGGTCGCTCTTAGAAATCAGTAATGCTGGAACATGAATAAGCACTATGCAGCACATCCCTCCCCAATCTTTGGGCAGCTTCATGTAGTCCCTAGACCCACAAGCCCAATAGTGATCCATCAGGACTGCTGTTCCTGCTCCCATTTTAGTGACGTCAACTGTAGTCTTGCCGCCTCTGTTATTTGCCACATTATTCTTTCCTTCTTTTCTAAAGCATAACGTCACATTTGTCAATGGGATCACAAATATTGGGCCTGAATCATCTTCGACCCATGTTAGTAGTTTGGCATACTTGGCCCTTCTTCCCATACCTTCTTGGATTTCACTTGTCCATAGATTAGCAGCTGAGATTGGTCTCAGCATCCAGGCATCCAAGGTATTTCTGTTTACCAGGACAGTTGTCTCTCCATTTCCTTAACAACTACCTCTTCTGGTCCTGTCGCCGGATACGTAAACAATTACAATTAACAATTTGCTTTTCCATGTCGGTTCTTTTTCCATCTGTGTAGTCTTGATACAATCCTCCTGAAATGCAGGTTATTTATTTAGGTTGTTATTATAACAACCATTTTGCTCCCCATTGCAGAGCGGGCAAACTTCCTTGAAACTGTCCTCTGGTCACATGCTGCAAGATGAACAAGAAATCTGACATTGTGTTCCGGAATTTCTCTAGAGATAAAACTTCACCAAGTTTCCAAGGCATAGGGTATGAGAGCGCAGACATAGCAGCTCTCCTTGGATTTTTTCTCTCCCAACTTTTTCATGTGCTGGTACCACATGTTAGTACCAAAGTGTGCTGTACTATCTAGATAAGTGTTTATCCCATCATTGTCTTCCTCTGCACGCCTTCTGTGTCTTCCTAACAAGATATTGGCAGCCCATGGAAGCAACTCTAAAGTAGCCTTATGCTGGCGAGACAACACAAGGGGCTTTGGCTCATCGGTAATGGCCAAGTCTACAAGAGTTCCTGGAGTGGGGAGGATTAAAGGGACTTCTGCCGTGTTTTGATCAATGAGACAGAACAGGCGAATCAGAAGAAATAGAAACACATAAAGCATAATGGTGCATATGCATATCACAAACCAACATATTAATCCCCACCACTTGTGCCACACGGGAGTTTCTTGAGCTTGCTCATTCTCTGAAATCGTGCCAGCTTCAACGTTCCTCATTTTTACTGCAATTTTAAGGAAGGAAAAATACTTTACTCCTTTTAACATTAATGAATTTGGTAGCTGCAGTAATTCCTCTACTATTGCTACAAGCAGCCTTGTAATTACAGGGCCATTCTTAGGATCCTGTAAAAAACTGTGGATGTCAACATCTCGCCTGACAAGAGCAGGATAAGATGGAAGAATAAAAACAAAAACAGCAAGCACAAGGCGATGGATCTTTCTATTAGGATCGTAGAGTTAATCAAATAAATACTCGGTGAGAAACGAGTCGGGGTACTGCTCACGTTTCCAGTTCTTAATCAAGTGTTGTCGTTTAGACATAATAGTGATACATCAGCATTTCTCAAAAGTTCATTTTCAAAGATTATAAGTTGGCACTATTTGCGGATGCTATCGTAACCTATATCTCCTAGCCGTTGGGATCAGTCCCTGCTCTTTTTGATTCCTTGAGGAAATACACTGCACTATCAGGGTTTTGTGCAAACTTGAACAAAAGTATATGCTAGCACTTCAACCAAATGCAGTTCTTCCAACCCAACTAGTGACAGAATGGGGTTTCCACGTGCAGACGGAGGAAATAAGATATCTGCGTGTAGAGATCATGAAAAAATGTGGCCAATTTATTCAATGCAAACTCTAGACCCCTTTGGAACACCAAGGTGGATTTAGAGAGATGGTCTAAACTAGCACTCTCCTGGGCAGCAAGGTATACATCAATCAAGATGAACATACTCCATAGATTTTAATTTCTCTTCCAATCACTCCTGGTTGCGGTCCCTGAGGCATTTCTTGCCAAGGTCAAGCGGTCTCTCTTGGCATACTTATGGGCAGATTCGAAGCCCAAGGTCTCGTACGCGATCCTGACATTACCAAAAGACAAGGGGGGCATGAGATAACCTGATCTCTTTTATTACTATAGTGCCTCTCAACTCTGCATCCTTGCAGATCACTTGAGGGAAAACTCTGGAAAGCAGTGGGTAGCCCTGGAAAACAATCTGTTCTCACCTGCACTCTGGGTGAATGGCTGTGGGTCCCATATCGAACCATGCCACCTAAAAAAAATCTGAAAACACCCAGTCTTCGCTGTATTGTGGTCTTTATGGCGTCCTTTTCACACTATGAAGGGAGTGACAACCTGGCCATCTCCCCTCAGTTGCATATGGGCTCCCCCTATTCGAGACCACTTGATAGAAGTACACCACTTTCAGCCCCAATATGAGAGAGGTCTGGTAAGGGCAGGGCAGATGTGGAGGGAGGGCACCTACATCACTAAGGCAGAGTTAGGAAGCACTACATGGCACCACGATAGCTCCTTTACTCTACCGGCAGTTGAGAAGTGTTCTGCGACACCTGCGCTGGGGGACTTTCTCCGACGACCCCCTTACAGCATTCAAACGCATCCTGAGTGAGCACCGGAGTTTAAGGGGGTTGATTGCCTAATTATATATGTGCTACTCACCAGGGATCAGCTTGCATGACCCACCACTGAGATCAAATGGGATGCGGCGTTTGAGCTGCAAAGTCAACCAGACACGTGGCCAGTAATATATGAAGCAGTATGGAGCACATCGATTTCCATGCAATATAAAATACAAAACAGAAGGCTATTAATGAGATGGCATGTCACCCCAAAACGGCTATCTAAAATGTTTCCGGGGCGGCCCCGCACTGTTGGAGGGAGTATGGTGAAATAAGTGATTACTGGCATCAGTGGTGGGGATGCGCAAGGGTCCAGACATTTTGGAAGGAGGTCCTGGGGTGGATTTAGGCGATAGATGGTATTTCTAGGAGGCTGTCCCCGTTACTTGTTTCTTTTGGTATTGAAACTGATGAAGAGACATGCACAATCTTCTCTCATATGCCTAGAAACCTGGTGCTTGCAGCAAGAGTGTGCTTGACGGTTAAATGGAAATGTAGCACTCTACCGACGAAAGGGAAATGGTTTGTGAAAGGTGCACCCTATTTACCAGATGGAAAGTATTACGGCGGCCTTGCTGGAGCCCCATTTTCATAAATATGATTTGGCTTTCCTTTCTGGAACACTACACTGCAAATAGGGAGGCATTAAAGGGGGAGGGATCAAGCTAAATGGAAGGGTACCCATTGCTGTATGCATGAGGTTGTAAGTGCCCCTGAGATAAAACCCCGCTGAGATGGTATAAATGAATGAAATGTTAACATTGAGCATGAAGGAGGCTCACACGCATCGAAGGGAAGGTTTAGTGTAATGTGAAGGTCAATAAAATGATCAGTGTTGCTTTGGATATCTCTCTGATGGGAAGGGAAATAAGAGGGGAAAATGTATGCTTTTTCATTACTGTTGAACACCACCTAACTGGTAGATGACTTAATTAGTGCTGTTGGACGAATAACAAATCCTGGAGGATATCCAACGTTGTCTTTATAGATTCTAGTTATAGAGATAAAGAGAACTATAATAGTTTGGTTTGCACACGCCATTTGGACGTTATTGATTTCTGCTGTCACTGTGAAGTTAACATGTGTATGGTATCGCTTTTAAACATGTTGTAAAACCAATAAAATATGTTTTAAAAAAGGCTTATAGAGGAGTTTGTGGCAAACAGCCTGGATCCTCCAAGGATGATCAGCATGCATGCGCTATCCGGCACTCTTTTTTTTGCAGTCGACGCAATGGGCGTCAAGCACACCATGGACATTTTTGCAAAGATATGTAGTGAAATTCGACTGGAAAGAAACAAATCTAAAACTAAAATACTGGTTTTCAGACACCAGACAGCAAAGCACACCACTATAAACATTGAATTGGATGGCAAGAAAACCTGACCAAGTTACAGTTTGATTACCTGGGTCTTCGTTTTGCTGACAATGGTTCTTGGTCAGTGCAAGTGACAAAAGCTACAGTGTCTGCAGGAAAGTATAGTGGTGGTATTAAGAGGTTCTCGAAGACCCATGGGGGAGCAGAGGGGGACATTGACAACTGCCCTACAACTATTAAGGTTGCAGGCTGCTCCAGCAGCTTTGTATGGTGCAGAGATTTGGGGATATGCTAAGTTAAAGGCACTAAGAGTAGTTGAAAACAACTTCTTGAAATTGATTCTGATCCAACCACCCAGAGCCCCCAAATGTAATCCTGCACCTTGAATGCAATCTCCACCCAATTGAATACTCTATATCCATCAAACCACTCCAGTACTGAATTTGCCTTTGGACGATGCCAAATCTATACAAGTACAAAGAACTATTGACTAACTTTTTGACACTGGAAGGCAGTCGGTCAATACCATGGCTGAAACATGTTATGTTCTGGTCCAATAGACTAAGTCTTAGTGCTCTGTGGGATCAACAGTCGATCATGGACGTAGGGTCCAAGGAACTGATAAAATTGGCAGGTATCCAGGAATGTAGAAGATCAATGGAGGCCGCATGTTTAAAGGTCACATGCAGGCTACCCTACTTGAGAACCAAGATTTTGTCTTTGAACAATATCTGGACGTTATAACACTGGGTTATGCTCGGTCACTCTACTATGATTTGAGAACAGGTACTTTGCGGGTAGCTGTCTTACGTCAAACAACCCAGAATATCTGATTTGTGGGGCTCGTTTTGAATCTGTCTTCCATTTTATGTTGCTATGCCCTGGTTATAATATTTATTGCCTATTTTTCGATTGAAAGTAATGCTGAACCCCTGTAAAAAAAAAAATACTGGCGAGTTTAATTTGGTATTCTTCGTTGCCAAATATTTACATAGGGCATGGCTGCAGGGAACAAGAGAGATTCGTACCCCAGGGGTTATTACGGTTTAATAACTTTATTTATGAGTTTGCTTTTAGTGGATTTGCAGCAAGCATAATTGATTTTTGATGATTCTGAGTGTAATGAAGTATGGGCCAAGACCTACTTTTTATCTTCACATTTTATTATTATATTTTTAACAATGAGTATTCATCTGATTTAGTATTGTATGTTTGTATGGCATGTGCTTTGGTGGTATAAATACAGAATATAGCTAAATCAATCGAATAAGCAGTGCCACTCATGCCACTGAGTGAGTTGCACCATTTGGTATCCTACAAAAGAAGAAAAGGTGTTCACACAAACACAACTCCAGTTCATCGGAGGGGTGAGGCAAGTCCTTCCCGGCTACAGATGCCCCGAGAGAGGAGTGGGAGGCAATTAAGACCCAAATGATCCAACTAATTGAAAAATCTGCAGCGGGTGTGGCTCAATGCCGCAGGCGGTCCAGGCACAAGTGTTGCCCCGAGGTTCCGCCACCAAGGTAGCCTTGTCGGGTCTCACACCCTCGAGCTTGATTGACCTTGACACTAACAAAGCCGACCCCAGCGCTGATGAAACTCTCAGCATCGAGAGGCCCCGTCAACATCCGCGATCGACCAGTTGTTCGTCATGGAGTCCAGATCAGATTATTTCTAATCCATAAGTTCGATCTTTCATGAAGTGGGTGATCCTTGTCCCTTTTGGAACGGAGGTCATAGTGGAATTAAGAGTGCCAACTTCTTTACTGACCAGGCTGACCTGTTGGCCTTGGCTGAAGGACTGCATGATGCAAGCAGGCTTGATAGCTCAACTGACCTTAACCTGCAGTATGCATCTCTTTATGATCAACCCAATGCACAATACAAGAAGACAGCAGAGAAGGTGGTTTTGGCCCTGGGCCTTGGAACCACAGCTTGGCTGCTTCAGTCCTACAATCTCACTGATGTCCTGAACAAGGGTCCACAGTCGATAAAGGCATTGCCCTTCAATGCGGCTATCTCAGATCCCATTGGGACGCTGTGGCAGAGATCATGTTCCACGCCATCCATTGATACCGAGCTGACCAGGAAGTATAAGCCAGATGGGGGAGACCTGCCATTCCTTTCGTCTCACCGCCCCACCCCCTCCCAGAAGGTTGGGTAGTACAACCCGCCACAGTGAGCTCACAACCATCTATGTCTTCTTCCAACTTGCCAATGGACACAGAATCCAAAAAGACAGACACTTTAGCCAATAAAATCTTTACACCAGGGAGTATGACTTTGAATGCGATTAACGCCTCCTTTGCCAAGTGCTCTCATGTGCTTTGGAGCACCATGGCTAAGGCAGTGGCTCATCTACGAACAGGGAAGGTGAGGCATGGTTTTGTGGACATGTTAAATGATGGAAAAAAGGTGGCTTGCCAGACCCTTCAGGCGGGTCTTGACACTACCTATTGCTTGAATCGTGCCATGGAAACATCCACGGTGCTTAGAAAGGCAGCATACCCCCACTGCTCTGGGTTTTCCCTGAACGTGCAGGCCAAGCTCTTAGACATGGCATTCGATAGCAAGCACCTTTTTGGGCCAAAGGCTGATGAACCTTTGGAAAAATTCAAAGAGTCAAAATGGTCTTCAAAATCCTTCGAGCCTGCGGGTCAACAGCCCGCCAAACAGTCCTTTGGTTTTTCTTCCAGAGGCAGGGGCTATAAGGCGATATGTTCTGCCTTCTACAGTTCTGCTTACAGCTTTGTGCTACCTCCTTGCCGGCAGTATGCTCCCCTCTGGCACAATATTCTTCCTGGAAGCAGGATTTCCTGGGGATCTCCCTTCAGCCTGGTCTCCTTGTATCAAGGCAACCACAGCGTGTTGTATGTCTGTTTCCTCCAGGTCCAGGACAACAAGTGAGCTGATCCACCCTCTTTTATACGTCCTAAAAAGTGGCTTGACTGCTGATCTGGATTGTAACAGGTAATTGTTTTCTGTTTGAATCTTTGATCCTGATTGGTTATTCCCTAACCACTGCTTAATTCCGCTCACATTCTTATGGTACCCTTTGCTAGAAGGTTTGCCCCTTTTAGCAACTTTCCCTCCATATTCTATGGACCCCCAAACTGTTTGCTATTGTTTTTCATCCTGTCCTAACTTTTTACAGTAAAGTGAAGCCTTTTGCTCACATGTTATGTGGAAACTTGACTTGCCTTTCAGGCTGTCAGTACTGGGAAACTTAGTTTATCTTAGTCTTTTCAGTTTGTTGCCACTTTTTGTAACTTTTTATCATTGCACAATGCTACTTCAAATGCAGTGCAATGGTGTCTCGTTTTATAGACATACTCCCCAGGGAATGTTTGGTTACTGTTAGATGTGCTAAGGAACAGACTGGTGGCAGCATTGGCCGGCCTTTTCTCTATTTTTCAAGTATTTTGTGTTAGCCTAAACATATTTACCACGTTTGGCTACTGACTGTGGCTAGTGTCCAAACGTGGCTGTGCCATGAGATCTTTTGTCTGTCCTTTGGCCATCTTGTAGTTTGGCCTTCTTCCTGCCCTTTCAGGTCAGGAAATTCCTTTTAAGGGCATGCAAGGGAAAGCTACCTTTTTCAGGGGGCTAGTGCACGTCACCTGTGGTGGCTCCCAGAAAGTGGGTTGGCACTGTCTTGTCTCATTCCACATACTGGTGCCAGTATGTCTGGCGTGCATGCCTGCATTAAGACCCAAGTGGACCCTTATTTGACCACTGCTGGTGTGCATGTGTGGGACAGATCTTGCCAATGGAGGGCTGGGTGTGAGCACTCACTTGACTTTGGATAAGAGAAGGGGGTCCTGCAGCCATGCCAGCACATCAGAAGGAGGAGCCAGGAACCCAGAGAAGCCAAGCAGATGAAGGAAGACCCAAAGAAGAGCTGAGCTGTGAAGAGGCCAGGCAACCAAATCCTGCTGCTAAACTGATGAAGCCCTGCTTGGCAACTGGTGATTCGACTCTTTGCACTGGTGAGTTCAACCATTCCCAATGTCTCCTGGAAGCTTAGCAAGTGAGCCTTCTCGGAAGTGTCCCTGGGCCATCCAGTGGGCTGACCAGCACGAGTTTGTGCTACCATGCTAGGAGGGTCACTGTCCCAAGGTTGGGACTCCGGGGAATGACAACTAGTCCAACAAGAGGCCCTTCTGCTGAATGACGTCTTCCCAGCATCTACGGGTTGCGAGGTACGAGTTGACTTCTGACCGTGACAGTTTGAATTCTTTGAATTTTTGAAACCTTTCTAAACGCACACACCACAAACTAAATCAAATCCTGGTGCCAATGGAGCAAGGCTAGTTGATAGTATTAGTCATATAACATTTGTGCTATTGGAGAGTACAGTACAAAGAACAGAAATAAAAAAGCTCATTATTTAAAAAGATAAGCCTGTAGACCAGCACGAAAGGTCAGAAGGGAGTTAGACCTTCTTAAGTTCACCGGAAGACTGTTCCACAATCTTGCTCCAGCCACAGAGAAGCTACAATCTCCCCTAGAGACACATTTAGACCTTGGAATGGTCAGCAGGTATTTCTCTAACGAACTTAGTGCCCGAGCCGGATGATACAAGTTCAGTTTATTCCTTAGATAGCTTGGTGCCAAGCCATTCATGCATTTGTACACCAGGCACCCCATCTTGAATGTTATGCAGTCCTCCACTGCCAACCAGTGGAGGGAACGGTGAAGGCCTGAAGTTGAGGTATTTTTAATTAAACCAAATGCCAGTCTTACTCCAGCATTTTGTGCTTTTTGTAAGCGGCAAATCTGTTTAGACAGGGCTTCGATTAGAAGTGCATTGCAATAACCTAACTTAGAGTTGACTAAGGCTCCCACAACCATGGCACGATCAGTGTCAGGTACATCGGGCAATGCTTGTTGCAGCAGCCGGATGTTGTAAAAAATGGACTTGACCACCGCAGTTGTCCCTTTGTGTTGCCGTGCAGCGGTGGCAATCGGTGAAACCTGTTTTCCCACGTGTCCAATTCCTTGAAGAGGGCTTCAGTGGTGCTTCTTGCCATCTTCCTCCGGAACCGATTGCACCAGCTCCTGGACCAAAACCGGCGTAAGGGTGGCGAGTATTGAAGATTCTTATCGGTACCCTTCTTCTCTGCTTAAAAAGTTAGCACATTTTTGGATGTTTCGTAATTGTTTTCCTTGGTAGCATTTGCCACCTAAAGTCTTCCGAAAGCTGCAAACAGTTTTGTCGACTAGAACACATCCTAACCTAACTTTTGGACCCATCTTCATATCCTCAGATCCTTGCACCAAACTTTTTCCTCCTTCTAAAACTATTGGAAACTTGTGAGCATTGGGCACAAGGCCCCATTCATCTTAGGGCTTGACTTACCAAGTTAGGTTTGTCATTTCTGAGCATTGTTAGTGCTACCTATCTTTACTTGCCTTTACTCCTACAGGTATTGGGAAAGTAATGTGTTCATGTGCACTAATTGGCTGTTGACTGTATATATATCTTATAGTGTTGATAGTATTACCTGCTTGTAGTCCTTCTTCCATAGTGTGTTGTTTGAGGCTTAGAATATAGTATTATTTTTGATATATTTACTGTCTAAGTAATGAACAGAACTCATGATTGTGGGAACAGACAATAAGCTTGCCAAATTAGGCCCGATGTTGAATAGCTTCAACATCGCCAACTGTAAGATCGAGGTAATGAAAAAAGTAATAGCATTAGGCATTATCTTGGATCGGAATCTGAACATGAAAGCTCAGGTCAGCAACCCCGGTCTCGACATCAGCTTACTACATCATGTTGCTTCAGACATCTCTGTCCACTCATATCAGAAAGGAATACGGAGAAAATAGCCAGAGCCATTGTTGGCTCAAAAATCGATTACTGCTGTAGTCTCCTCATCGGCATTACACAAGCAGCTACCATCCGCTTACAGGTCATTCAGAATGGCTCAGTCAGGGTGGTGAAGGGTCTGAGACTGAAGGACCATGTGTCAGAGGCAAGACAGAGATTGCATTGGCTCCCCGTCAAAGCCAGTGTGCATTTTAAAATGTTACTTATGACACATAAATGTGTCACGGGTCACATGCCAGCCTACCTATTAGAGGCTGTTGTGACAAAGCGCAGCACGAGATCTGTAAGATCCCACAAAATGAATATTCTAAAAACAGTATGTTGTAAAACAAGTAAAGCCCTCAAGGGAGCTTTTAACATAGCAGCCCCATTAGCCTGGAATGCCCTTCCATCAGACCTCAGGGACATTGAGTCAACAGACACGTTTAAAAAGAAACTGAAAACGTTTTTATTCTGTTAGTCTCCCTGCCTACTTTGGCCTCTCGACCGCTCCATCCCTGAATCTGAAATCTAATCACCTACTCCTTTACACGTGTCTCTTTTGTACTGTATTATGTTGGTGCCCTTAAGCCTTCGGGTACCTGGTGCGCTGTAGAAATGCTTCGTGAAGTAAGTGTAGTCCTTGGTATTTCACTGTGTGGGCTCTCTGAGATTTAGCCTTGCCTGCTCTTTAAGCTAATTTGAATTGGTCTGGCTATACTCCCAGAAGTTGGTCCCTGTTCATCCAACAAAGGCGGCCTCCTAAACATCTGTCCACCAGGCCAGAGTTTAGTAATCCATTCTAACAAATTGGTATACACCGTTGTTAGGGCGAATGCTCATTTCTGTGCTGATTCCCTTCAACCTTAGAGCCCCCCAGCTCTTTTGCTGGACTTGAGGACTTTTAATGTTCACCCTGGAGAGAGAGAGCCTTTTTTCCCTCACTCTCTCATGTATTTTGATCTGATTTGGATTATGTTTCCTTTGTTTTTGGAGTCTGAGAAATTCCATAGGCATCTACTTTTTGTATGTTAACACACAACACCTTCAGTGCAGTGTCACAGAGAAATCCCTTAGATTAGGTTTAAATACCTTTTCTTGGGTGAACTACTGTTCCCAAGAATAGTAAAGGGAAATTGACTTTATTTACCTTTTTTCTTTGTAGGTCCAGCACACACCATCTTATGTGGACTGCTGGGGGATTACTTAGGAGCCCCTTTTCCTACTTACTCATGTAACATTTTTTAAATTACCCTCACAACTTTAAATGGCTGGTGGCAGTGGTTTAATTGTCCTACCATTGTGTTTTTCTGCCGCAGGCTGAATCCTTAGATGCAGTGTAGCACCCATGAGTGGCAATTGTGTCAAAATGGCCCGAGTCTTCTGTTTTTGCCATTTCTTGTTTGTGAGATCTTTCTTTGGTTTTACTCTGCGCGCCAAACCAGGTTTAAGCCCTTTGTTCATTTTGCCTTTGGCGGGCTTCAGTACTGAAACTCGCCTCTGACTCCAGTGTGTCAGGAAGGGCAAGAAGTGAGGGAGGTACCCGAAACTCCCCTATCCTTTGTCTCCTTGGTTACCTGAATGCACCCACTCCTGATTGGCTGGCTGGCTGTCCTTGCAGGACAGCCACCCTGCTGTGTGAGTGACAGCTAGGCTGTGCATGAATGGGAGAAACCTGCATAAAAGGCGAGGCCTCTTGGACTGAAGACTGTCGACCACTGGACAAAGCATCCGACGAAGGAATCGTGAAGAAAAGCTTGCTGAATCCTCCTGGACTGTTGAACTGCCTGGTGAAGCCCTGCTGCTGTGCTGAAACTGGTTTTCCTAATCGACAAGAGAAGCTCCGGAAAGGACTTCTTCCCTCGGGGTAGTGGGACCAACTAACCCTGAGACGAACTCTGCTGGAAGATCTTCCCCCCAACTGGCTGTACTACTTTGCTGCTGCTGGAACTGAGTGCCAGGGGTCGAGACAACTGTTGTCGAGTGCAATGTCATTAAGCAGGATAAAAGCTCCAGGAGTCTCCTGAAGACCCACCCGGAGCAGGACAAACCAAGCTTCAGTCACCTCACCAGAGTGCTGGACTGGGAGTGAAGGAAGCCCAAACGGTGTCCAAGATCCACGGTGGTGTTTACCGTGCACTGAATCCACGAAGTGCCACTAAATTGAAAAGAGCCGTAGCTTGCACCGACCTCTGAACTGCCGTTCAGGAGTCCTCCAGATGTCCGCCCTCTTCTCCCCATGACAGAGACCCAGGAATTCAGGATCTGCAAAACTAAAACCAAGACAGAATCCAGCTGGATACTCTTCTTCTAATCTAAGGTACTGTGATGACTTTGGGGTACTTACCTCTTTGTCTGTAGCTTGCTTTTCTCAGTTGAGATTTGAAGTAGCTGTGTGTCTAGAGTTGATCTCAGCTCTACCTTTCACAAGTGTAACAGCTTGTCGCCCAACAGTAATTTTATACAACAAACTCTTTAACTTTGTGCAAGACTTTTTTGATAACTAAGAAGGGCCTCCACTCTGTAGACTTTGCTCCCATTGACTGTCTTGGCTCCTTGCAGACTCTTCTAGTCCATTGCCTTTGATTCTAACTGTCCCTCATAGGTGATACATTGGTTTTAAACTAATATTGCTGGGAAAGGTTTTTATCTAGACTTCATTGGGAGATTTGAAAAGTGCTCACATGCTCTGAGAATCTTTTAACCGTTTTCCTTCATTAACCTTTCAGTTTGACCAATCTCAGAATTTACAAAATTGCAAACGTGATGTATAAATGCCATTACTGACCTAGTTTGTGAAGTCACCTCAGGGTGTAGGAAGTGTATATGAAGCATCTCTAAAGAGTATTTACTAGCTTTGCCTCGATTCTGAGAACGTATTCCGAAGTGTATTTTTATTTTTGCACATTGCCCTTTTTTAAAGAAAGCTTATTTTAAAACTGACTGTTAAATAATTATTTTATACGGAAACCTTGAGTGTAAGTGTTATTTGGATACTTGTATTGGTGGATTTCATTGCTACAGCTCTACAGCCCACATTTACCCCCCTTGAGATAAGTCTGGCTGTTCAGACACACTACCAACTTGTGTAGTACAGACCTATACCAATAGGTGGGTTACCTAATACCAAGAGGGCAAGGGTGGTGTAGGCTCCCACATGGTTACTACTTCAATTCTTGCCTAATAAACGGTGAGGATAAGGTCTAGGGTTGACTGGTCTGCACTGATGCACTGCCTTATATGTCAAGCATGCAAGAAATTATGCTAAAGATCTTGCACTGCCATCTGAAACATTGAACCTTTTAGATATACAACTGATGAGGACTAGTGGAATCCCATATTCACAGTTGTCTAAACCTGAATTCTGCCCACCTCACCAAGATGCACCCACTATCAAAGGACATGGATTGTGTGATTGCTGTGAAGCAATTTAAAGTCTGGACAATGTAACATGTGTACACCAAAAAATAAATAAATCTATGTAAAGTCACACTGGAGCGTCTTTGTTCTGAGCAAACTGCTCTCTGCCTGAACGCGACCTGCTCAAATGGTCTTCTATGCCTCCACTTTGCATTCCCTAACTAGTTTCCCCAGTCTCTCTCTGCCTCACGCCACCTTGTCCATTTCCACAGATGTAAGCCTCCGTCTGGGAGCTCTTGGCCAGTCATGGAAAGGAAAAAGGGACTCTGAGCAGACCTCTTTGTCATTTCTATGGCAGCCATTCTTTGTTTTTTTTCCTTTTGGACACAAGAAACTGCTGCACTCTGTATGAGTCTCTGAAAAAAAATGCATCTTCTCTCACCTTGACAGCAAAAGTGTTGGAGGAGAAAGTACAACATAAATGCTTGAAATGGTCCCAGTACATGTAATTATTTTTAGGAGGCTTAAGCAACTAACTCCATTTTTAAAATGAAAATGTTAGTCTAAGTGATTTATAAATGCTGTCATAAACTGGAAAATATTTTTGTGCATACTTCACAGGTCAGTGTCCTATGATAACAATTGTATTTCTGTCTAGTGATTGTAATACATTTCAGCTGTTTCTGTTGTTTTTGGTCATCGGTCCATGTATTTATGACCAAAATAAAGCAAAATCAGTACTGATGGACCACATTTATTTATATACAGGAGTGTAACACTGCTCTTTTGGTCACAAAAGGGCGTACAACAGATAAGAATTCAGATTTGACGGGAAGCAGTGAGCTTCTTACAATAGGGTGAGTTTGAGAGACATTCTGACCTGGTTGTGGAGGGGAGTAAATGGAATAGTTACCAGGGACAATGCATAAGTGGACATACATAGATAAATGACAACGAATATTGGAAATGTTTAAGTGGACATAGGCGGAACAGCCAGCTGTGCTTGCGGATTTCACCATGATGGGTAAAGTGCTATAGTGGAGGCAGAGGAAGTGAGGGACAGAGGCAGGTTGGAGGCAAGGGAAAAATGTTAGCTAGCAGGCGCATGAGGGAGATAGGATAAGAGGGTAACTCGGGGGCGAGGAGGTAGGCTTTTAGTTTGGTTTCGAACAAATCCGCATGTACTGTTTCTCAGATGTCTAGGGGAAGAAAATTCAATGCAAATGGAGGAAGAAGAGAGAAAGCGTGGAAGCGAGAGGAAGCACGTGGAGGGCGAAGAGCCACAGGGGTAGTTCAAGAGGTAATGCAGAGGTTTACGAGAAGGCTTTTAGAGTTAAATAGAGGAGGATAGGTATTGTGGTGCCTTACTGTGGATTGATTTGTGAACCAGGAGAAGAAATTGAAATCTGGCCCTGTTTTACATCATCAGCCATCCAGCCTGGTAATGGTACGAGGAGGTTGGTGTTAAGTGAGGGAGTTCAGACAGAGTCCATGTAGCAAAGTTAATGATCGTGTTGGGAGACTAAAGAAGATGCTGGCACGGTAGTCCAGTTTAAAGAAGACCAGAGTGGTTAAGAGATGCTTGGCAGTGTTGAAAGGAAGGGGGTGCCTGATTTTCCTAATATTTAGGATATTGAGGGGAGCTGCTGTTCCAGTTTTGGAGATGAAAGTAGAGCAGATGTGAGAAGGTCGTAAATGACGCTGAGGTTTCTAGTTGAAAAAGAGTAGGGTAGAGTGTCAGGTGGGAACTGGATAGGCAGAGGAAGAGATGAGCACCTCTATTTTGGTAGAGTTTAACATCCGAGAGTACAAAGCCAAGCAATATTTAATGGCAGAGAGACTGTTAGAAATTTTGATAGAGCGATCAGAGGTGAGTTCAAAAAAAGACAAGATGATTTGGGTGTCGTCCGCAAAGAGTTGCTACGAAAACTCAAAGGAAAGGATATTAGCGCCTCTAAGGTAGAATTTCCTTTTTGGATGCAACTCTCCCAACTTGTGAGTCCCCCGGCTCTTTTTGATGGACTCTTGGATTTGTATCAGTTCTCCTGAGTGAGTGGTAACCTTTTTCTACACTCACTCTTTCTTTTACTTTACATTTGGGAACCTTTTTCAACCCGTTTGGGTACATCTTTCTGGAGTTATCCTTACCTCCAACTTTTGTAGGCACCTGCAATTTATTATTGCAGCACACAGCACTTTCTGTGTTGTGTTGCTGGGCGCTCCATGAGCTGGCCTTTTTATTTTCCTTGCGATAACAGGCTTTACTAAGAACAAGGGGATACCTTTTATCCTACCTCACTTTTATTTTAAGGAATCGGCACGCCCCCATTATGTGGAGTGTTGAGGGGACACATTGTATTCCTTTTTCCACTTTTCCATTAATTTTCTAGTTACAGTGACAGTTCATCTGAGTTGTTGGTGGCAGTGGATGTTTACTACCGTTTTTCTTTTCCTACAGATTTTTGTGAATCTTACATGCAGGCTGCTATCGCAGCTGCGGTAAGAGACACATGGATCAACATTGACCTAAAATGGCGGCTGTACTTTTTTTCCAACTTGTCCTCTCTTGAGCCATTTTATGCCTACTTGGGTGGGGGAGGTCCTGCTAGGTATTTTTTCTTTGGCTGGCTTTCTTGTTGAAAGCCTGCCAATATTCTGTGTGCTTGAAAAGACAGGAAGTGGGGGTGGAGACCGAAACTCCCTTTCTATGTCCTGCAGTGTGTCTGCCTGGATCCTGTTGGAACTGGGAGGCTGGCTGTCCCTTTGAACAAGCCAGCCGCCAGATCTGCATGCAATTGTTTTCCTCAAATCCAGATTGTCATCTAGAACATTTCCTAATTAGTAAATCAAGACTTCCAGAACTCTAGAAAGTGATGAAGGCCATTTGTACATTTTTTTAGCAGAAGACTGCAAGACCTAGAAAATAATTACTGGATTATTGCAATCAAACACATAGCTTACCATTCATGTTACGGCCAATGTATTCCAGATAGCGCTCTCAAATGTCCCTAAGTCAATATCTACATAAAAGTAATATGTTTACTGACATGTCTTTGATAACCACCACAAACATACCAATATGGACTAATTACTTCAAGAACTGTTCTGATCCCTTGCTCTTTCAGTGCTGTACGGGTGCAGAAGGAGGCGGCACAAAGGTGGCATGTTTGGGGCTAATTACTTTTATTGAAAGAGGAAAGCAAGAGAAAACCTATATATCCTTAATCCTAAGAGGGGTTTCCCTGCATCAACTAAAGAAATAAGGTGACTGTCGGGTAAAAGTGTCCGCCGTCCTGTGTCAAGAAAACCTTACTTCTGTCCCTTACATTATAAATTAAGAATAAGGCAGTTCAGTACTGGTCCCAGGAGAAAGACTCCCTTCTCTTAGAATAGTCTTGCATCTCATATGTTATCGGGGGGAATGGCTCCCTTCCCTTGATGGTAAAGTTTCAAACAATACCTTCTCATAGTTGTCAGGGGTAGTGGCTCCCTTCACCTGACAAAGTTCCAAATAATACTTCTTGGTGGGCCAGGAGAATGTCTCCCTTCTCTTGGCATCCAGTCTTAGATAGCCCAGGGGAATGATTCCCTTCCCCAGAACGTTTGGACCTCTCTACCGGTACAGGCTACCAGGAGAATGACTCCCTTCTCTTGGTATCATGCTATCAGTTCCTTACAACTATCGGGAATGACTTCCTTGCCCTGGTCTTCTTTTCATTAGGCTTCACACCTACAACACCCAACTTGTTAGTGTTAGGAGGGACCGTGACTTCTCTTCTTCTTGGACCTGGCCTCTTGGTTCACTTTCCTGCAAAGTACTGCCACGAGGGAGATGACTTGTATCTTGTTTAGGGTCCCTCACCCTCCTTTGGCTATCAGTGAGTTTATCCATGTCACTGTCGTGAGGCATTCTACCTCTCATGTTCTCCCTATTGTACTTGGGGTCCTCAACCCTTCCCTGGTGGTCAACTGGCTGTGTTCCACCACTGCAATGAGATGGTTTGTAGGATTTCTGCCCCTGCCTTGCCACCCAAGCATTATGTTTGTCATGGGGCCTTGGGACAACTGCATGCGCCCTATTGGTATGCCACCCTTTATCTTGTTGGGGGTTACGGCACGTCGCCGGGACTTCTGGGATGGTAGGTGTTCCTTTTGGCTTCTCTGGTGCCTTGCTTTCCCTCCGGCTGTGCAACAGCGTTCCCAGCTGCCGTCTGCGTTCCATGCTCCTTTCGATACTGTCGTTCACCGGTCCGCTCCTACAGATCTCCCGATCATCAGACATGGCAGACGGCCAGCATCTTTGGTGTTCTCTCCCTCTGGATCAGCAACGCAGGTTTGAATCTCCTGCATTTGGTTCCGTAGCACACCATCCGTCTCTCACTCTGCCAGAGACTGTGTTTAGTCCATTGTCGATGTTTATACAATGTTGCCAGCTGTCTGGGCCCATTGTATAATAGAAGACCGACTGGCTGACCTCACATAATAACTCAATGAGTTATAAATAAATACGTAACTTATGCACCAAGCACTGAAAAATCCAGAAAACTGTGGAAAATCACTTTCTTTATTAAAGGAACTAAAAAACAGATGCAAGGTATCCAGGAACCCCCCCCCCCCCTGTATTACCCAAACAAATGAGGTGTGGGCTTCACCTCAACACAACCCTGTGACCTTGCAACAATATTGCTCAGATGCTTACTATATCAAACTAGAGCTCAGCAGGGATGGTTCCGATCCTAGGGCCCCCTTCGTTTGTTCCATTGTATAAGTCCTTCGTCTCTTTCACAGGTTTCATCATTATTGTTCTGCAAGGCCAACTCGTCCAAGTACTTGAATTACCTAAGTTCCTGTTGTTTTTCATCTCAGTAATTTCAAGAACCTTGAGACACTCTACTTTATAATAGTACATAGATCTACTGTCTGCAAAGAGGTTACCAAAGGAAGGAGAGGTTGGAGTATGTGGGGGGGTGGGGGGGGATTGATGTTATCATGGGGGCTGTATGCTAGATGGTCATCTTTGTCCCCAGAGGGGGAGTCCCTCCCATCCTCCCGCATTATAATGCCCCCAGAGGGACTATCTGGTAGTGGCCTCACCTCGTTGGCCTTATTGAATTCCCCCCTCTGAGAAGTGACGACATCTAGGGAATCATCACAATGATTACTTCTTAAGTAGATTTCTTTTTATACATTTGAAGAGTGTGCCAAAAGTGAAAACTAGATCATGGTGCCTTTATAGTATAGTACCATGAAGACACTTGCTGACCCCTGTAAGTGTTGTCCACAGAGTAAAAAAGGCTATCCTTGAACCTACCGTCTACTCTGAACTCAACACTATTGACAAGAGCAGGAAGGCTTTTCTCTCTCACCACCCATCACTATGGTTTGTGAATGTCATTGTACTACAGGTGTAGTGGTTGAAGAGAGGGGGAAGCCTTCAATCCTTTGTAAGCACTTCTGCTGCTACCTTTTAACTTTTTGCCACTCGATTGAAGCATTGGGATTGGGAATTTCTGAGCCCAAATGGGTACACACCCCTCCCTTGGTGGTGTTGGAATCTCCCTTGACACGCGGTGTCAGTGTATGGACTAATTCATGAAGGGTTACAAGTGTAATGTTGGATCTCCTCATCAGCCAAAACAGCCTTCCCTGCTGTCTCCATTGATCTAACAAATGACAGATTCTGCAGTTTTCATTAAATGCCTCTATACAAGGCAGGTGTGCATGCACAAAATGTATATATAGGTCTATGGTGTGGGTTGTGGCAGGATATGCTTGGGTGGGATCCTTTAGCATTCTACCGCCATTGCTTTCTGCATTTGTATCCACTGGAAAATAAATATTGCTCAGTAGACAATTGAATGGAAATCTGGCATTTCACAGTATTTCTTTCCATCACCCCATTTCATTTGCCTTACATGGTTCACTGACCTATATAATGATCCCACAACCTAGTTTTTGACAATCTTCTTGTATGACATGTTAAAGAGTTTTTTCTATGTGAGCTACTTATCATTTTTTGCAATCATCCTTTTCTTTTTTTCCTTGGGATCCAGGGGGCCCCTTCTGCTCCGGCCAGTCTCCCTTTGTTGCTACTGCTTGGGTAAACTGCATTCATTAGTCTAGACTTTGTTTCTCGCTCTCTCCTGCATTTAGCCTCTTATCACATGATCATTTCTTGTCCTTTTGAGGTTCTTAGTCTTTATGGCCAACGTCCCTTCTGTGCCACTTTGATTTCCATTCTGCTGCAGGGTGGTCTACTAAAATGAATGGTAGGCCAATTTGTTTGCCTTCTCCTCTTCAATAAAAGTTAACTTTCAATGACTCCACCTTGATGCTAAATTCCTCAACACGTGCTCTCAAAGGAGATGCGAACAGCAGAGGATCACCAAGTTGATGAAACTATTAAAAACTTGGCTCTATAACACCAAGCTGAAGAAAGAAAATCCACACTCCACAGTGCAAGAGAACATCATGAGAATGGGCCACCCAAATGTCAACCGCGAGACACCAGGAACAAGACTAAGTGATAGCCAAACCATCGCAAACAAACCCAAAGACCCCCAACCAACCCTACTAATTACTCTCTAATTCTCAGGACATCCACCACCCGTTACATAACTGACTTCATACAAGCCTTAGATACGATATACCAAAAACCAATAAACTCTACCTTTTCCCACAACATCCAATACACTCGGGTAATGTCTGCACGCAACACACAAAGGCCAATCTACCAAATTCATACCAGCACACAGTGACTGGTTTTTCAAACGGAACCTACCAACAGCACATCAACAGCACATCAAAGCTCTTGTGCTTTCCCCTCTCAACCCCACTAACCCGCCGCAGCCCCCTTCTTTTCAGATCTGCTTGAGCGCCTAGAGACCATGAAAAATGACAAATGACAACAAAATAACAGGATTAATATCAAAAGCCGGAGGAAACTGAATTTTTTTGCAAAGTGTAATTGTCATCCGACTGTTTAAAGAAGTTTTTTTTCATATGTCCCTTGCATGTTTTATTTAATTTAAAAAAATCTTCTAACCTCTGATGACCCTCTACTTGGTGGGTGGCTGATGCTCCTACAATGTGCATGCAATATATTGAGATTTTACCTCTAAGACTGTGTTTCTAGTTATGCTGGATATCTTTGATGCAGCACTTGAGAAACCTAGTTGAAAATTAAGCCAATCTTTTTGTTTTTTACTTCCCTAGATATTGGAAAACCTGGCACAGAGATTTTCTATATGCCGGCACTTACTGGGGCTGGTAAGTTGCTTTCAATGAATTTGCTACATAGGCAGACTTTACAATTACTCAAGATTTGCAATGATTATTCATTACTTTGATTTGGTACCCATTCTATGTGAACTATCTATTTTATTTTTCAACATTTTCTTGCCCTTCCCTACATTTATCAATTTTAAGATGCAATATTGGCATCGGCTCCTCGAAAAATATGACCTTCATGCCCTGCCAGGAGGGCGGACATGTCCTTTAACGGCCCGCCAGCCAGAGCTAAGGCAGGCCGGAGCGAAGTGAGGGCCTTAGCTCCGGCTATGGGCAGTTAAAGGCCATGTCTGTCTGCCCTACTGGCAGGACATGAAAGCCATTCGCACCCTGGAGTTCGTCTGGGATGCAAATGGCTTTCACAATCTTTCATCTGGAGATCTGCACTGCCTGCGCAGCCGATCTCCCGATGAAAAATTAACACACACAAATGTTGGCCGCCGCCATATGGAAAAAGGGACTTAAGTCACTTTTCCATGTCTATGGTGCCAGTTGGGACCGGAGCGCAATGCACCGGTCCTGCAGGTAAGTGGAGGGGATGAGGAGGTGAATCAGGTCATTTTTGGGGATGAGGGTTCCCTGTTGCCACCCAACATTGAAAGAAATCGGAAAAATGCCCCATCCGGTGTAGGGCCTCGGCTGGCTGGGACAACGGGCGATATTGCGTATTCTCGCCCACTGCTCCAGCCACCTGATAATCTGAGCGCCTTTCCCCAAGTGCGAATATTCTTTCACTAGCCCTTGCCAAAATTGCCTTCCATCGTATCAAAATTCTTACCCATTTGTCCTGACACCGCACTAGCTTTTCTTAATTGAGTGTTATTTCTAACTTCTTGTCCTGTGTTGTCTGAATCATGGTGCGCTAAATCACACTGACTACCGAGTGGCCTACGACCTGCACGGGCAAGGGAAGAATTGCATTTGGGTGTCTCACGGCCCTTCCATAACCCCTGAAGCAGAATTTGTACTTTAGTGTTGTTCATTGCACCCTTCCACATATGTGCAATAACATCGAACAGTGTATGCAACATAGAGTATATTTGGAAGGGTTGCATGGTTCATGCCATCCTGTGTAAAATAAAGGTTTATCCCCTTAAGTGCTAAGGGTGTGTATTGTGAGAAACCCAAGGGTATTCTCACTCCTACTCCCCTTGGATCATCTGTGCATGTGGCCAGGGAAAAGCCATTGCTTTTGGGTGCTGTCCTGTGGGCTTAGAAGCGAGGGAAGATCACCCTGGGGGAGGGTCCTTGAGGATTAGGAGTGGGGAACCATTGGGCGAGACATGGTATCACCCTTTTCCCATTGATGACAAATTCAACCCTCCCCCGACTTTTATGGGCTATTATAAATCAGCCCCCCTCATTTTGCCACATATGACTTTTGACAGTACTGGGACACGGAAGAGGCGACTAGGAGTTATGCACACCAACATGCACCACGTTGGTACTGGGAAGAGGGTCTCAGAGGAGTACCATTATAATGATCAGGCATGTCTTGCTACCAAGCCTAACTATGGTCCGGCAATTAATTAAAAGGACTCACTTGCAACCCCTTTAACAAGCTCAAGTGTATAAAAGGGCTGTGTGCAGGAGAGGAAACAGACGCTGATGGGAGCAGATGGAAGCCGTGCTGCAGCCGTAGGAACGCCCTGAGGACCGGAGCAGCTGAGGGTCTGGGTGAAGGTAATGTGGGAGCAGGAACTCTGTGGCACAGAGGCGAGGAAAGGGAAGGAGACCAGATGTGGGGTCGTCCTTCGTTCCAATTAAGAGACTGCTCGTTCTTCCGTGGCGCTGCAAGAGCACGGGAGTGTCTGAGGGGCAGATTGAACCCCCCCTGAGCTGAAGCCGTCCGTCTGTGGCCTGTGCGATGCAAAGGAAGACTCCAAAGTAAGCCTTTGAGTTTTTCAGAACGAGAAACCCAGTGTTACTGTAACCGCGAGTGAGGCGCTATTGTCTATGAAGCTGAAACGAATGTAGCGGAGTCTGCGTGGGCCTTCTTAAAGGAACAAGCACGTTTTCAAATGCCTCAGAATGTTGTGTACCAATTAATGTTTGCTGACGTGGTCGCGAGCATTGCAGGAACGTTTCTAAAAGTCTTCAGCAATAGAATAAGCACTGAAACCAACGGTTATTGAATATCGAACAAAAAGGAAATATGAACTAAGTGAATGCCTATTGCATACCAAACTCAAAGAGAACTTTAACATTTAAAGACAACAGTAAGACGCTTAAGGCTGAAAACTGGTTATACTTTAAATCATCTTAGAAGTGAAAGCATTATTAAATGTTGAGCTGAAAAAGAAAATGTAACTCTGAAACATTAAAGTACAACAACAAATGCTAAATGTGTGTTGCACAGCAAACCGATCCAAATCTTGAAACTGAATAGTTAAGTAACATAAAAATACATTAAATGACTGCATTAAAATTATAAACCGCAACTGAATATTCTGCCATTTTGGAAAGGGGTATGTGACAAATGGTGGCAGAGTCACGGGGCAGATAAAGAGAAACCAGAAAAGCCCAAAGAGCACACCCTAACTCCGGAAACAATAAAGGGAAGCAAGTGAAAGAAACATGACGCACAGGAGTAAGTGTCAAGGAACCTGTGTGAGACATTGAATCCTTGGGGAAGCAAACCGTGGGTCCTGCAAGTTTATCAATGTTGTTTTGGGATTGTAATCCCAAGTCTCCTTCTTGTTTTTGTATTGTTATGTCTGAAACCTGGAGAAGGGAAACCCAGGAGTGGCTTTGAATCATATTGTTGTTTTCTTGGGATTGAGATCTCAAGACCCATCTGTTATTTGCAGTGTTGTGTTTGAAACTTGGGGAAGAGAACCCCAGGAGTGACTTTGAATTACGTTACTTTTGAACTGTAGAAGGGGAAACTTCAAGATTCTTTTTCATGCAACTTTCTTGTGCTTGGGGAAGGTAGCTGAGAGAAAGCTGTGAGATGGAAGAACCTCAGAACTTCAAGTTGAACACTGTTTATTTTGACTTTGACATCCCTACACATTTGTTTGCTTTAGCTGTGAGGGCAAGATTAAGTTTTGTACACGGACGGACTATCAAGTTGAACTATTTGATTCAGACTTTCCATAGTTCCATTCAGGTAGGGGAATCCCACCTTGGAATAGGGCAAGTTAGGCTTTCAACCATCCTGACATTTACTTTAATAAATATCTTTTATTTGAACTTTAAGTCTGTTGTCTGTGTCTTGCTTCATGATGCCTTCACAGAATGTTTGTCCTGAATCCCCATAAGGAAACATTATAGGCTTCGCCCAAACCCACAGTTGAGTGTTAAATGGCACAGCAGCGCAAGCTCTCTTGAAATGATCCAAATGAATTATTGGATGATGGTCCTCATGCAGAGGTCCATTGGGCAGAAAAAAGAAAGAAACATATTTGTTAGTAGAGGCATATGCTTCTCAGTGTGCCAAAAAGGTTGCCAAGCTGGGTTGTGCATTTCATGTGTGCAATTGCGAGGATAGTTCCATGCCATGTGTAAAACCTTAGCCTGCTTCGGCTAAGGACATTGAGACGTCTTTCCTGGGATATACAAATGTGCCGGATGCCTTGATTACATCCTTATTTATTCTTTTTCCTAAAATAGTGTTCAAAGAAATACCAAGACGAGATGGTGCCTGTAAGGAGTGCATATGGAGGTTCTGTAGCAACACGTGTTTCATGCTTAGCACACTTCTTTAGGATCAGACACATAAGTTGTTTCTCATGGGGTCTATTCACCCCAGTGTCTCATCAGATGCAATTTTAGAGCAGAGGCAAATGTATCTACAGGAGTACACACTGTGTTTCAGCCTTGATGATGCATTTTTTTTTTCCAGAGAACCTCTTCCTGAGACCAATCATGTTGCTATTTGTAAGCAAGCATATTTACCTCCGCTGTGTAGCATTTATGAGTCTGTACCTATTGCCCTGGACCACTTCCACAAGAACATGTGGAACTGTTAGAGCTGTCTAATAAGAGAGAGTTACTGGGGATGTATAACACTTGTTTGTTTCGAGGAGTGCAATTAGACATGTTGTGCTCCGTACGAATAAGAGTTTCGTTAGCTCAGCGTGTGCAGAAGGCTTTTCAGATGTAATGTCAAGTCGACCTGGGTTACTAAGAGCTGAGCTGCACTTACATCCTTCAGTGATGGAGAATTCTAACAAAGGAATTGTCATTACTACCCAGGTTACCACTAACATTCAATTTAAAAAAAAAACTATCTGCCCTCTGTCCCCCATTAGCTCAAAACCCCTTTTTACACATAAAAGACATCTATGCATGCTGCATTGTGTAAAATACATCTATTTTCAGAGGTTTGCTGCATATCATTTCGTGAGCGCCGAGTGTAGCAGAAATTCTGCGTTGCCACATTCACATCCAGCAACACCAGGAAAAAGCTGCAGTTGCCAGTTTTTTTTGCAGATGCTCATTCAGTCTATTTTGCAGTAAAAGGATCACTATTCTTAATGGGTCCTTAAAATATAGAACAATTAAAGCAGACACAAACAGCAGTTTTTTTGTAAGCAAACTAAAATGAACACGGTATGGGTGAACAGAAATGTCAAGCATGAGTCTTGAGTCTAATGCAGTGTCCAGTGAGGTGCAACTGATGTCTTGAAGGAGGGCATACCCTGCTCATAGCTCTACACTGGGGTATCGACACAACTTTGAGTGGCCAATGCAAGACAGGATTAAGAGTCCATTGGCAGAAAAATTGGATCAGAGTGCACCCAGGTCCAATAACCTTAAAATCTTTCCATGCTACAACTGCAGCCTTTAACGGATTGAAAACAAAGGGGGTTCTGGGAGTACATCTACCGGAACAAACACAGCCCATTGACCTGTTCTTTGGTGGCTAGCCCCCAGGAGAGTCTTAACCAAGTATTTAGCTCACTGTCCCTTTAATAGAGGAGAAGTATCCCTGCATATCAGTCTTTGTCCTGCTCAAGGGCAGTCCAGCATCGAAATGCTATGCAATTCTCCTCTGAACAAGAGTACCAACAGCAACCCCAGACATGTGTTTTGGCATAGTCGAGCCTCATCAGTGAGGTGGAGCTGTGCCTCTCTAAGAACAGTGAGTAAGGGGTTCATGTCTGGATTCCCCTGGTAATTTAGGGTGAAACCCAAAGTTACTTAATATGCAAAACAAAGTGGGTTCTAGGACACCCTCTACTGTTTGCACCCTACGTTACTGGTGTAATCCAGACGTGGAAACTTGCTCACTGTTAGGCACAGCTCCACCTCACTGACGAGGCCCAACCAGGCTGAAACACGTGTCTGGGATTGCTGTTGATACTCTTGTTCAGAAGAGAATTGTCTGGCATTTCGGTGCTGGACTGCCCTTGGGCAGGACAAAGACTGATATGTACTGGAAATTTCTCCAGCGTTGGATCTTTCATAGAGTCAGATGCTTGAATATTCCCAGTCGTCAGACCGGGAATCCTCAGTGATTTAAAATAATTATTAATAATTAAATATATTCATTATTTCCATAGCAAAAAATGCATGGAGATTGTCCATTATGCCCAATGAGGCATTCACTTCTGTAGTCCCTCCACTGCACTTTGGTCCTTTATGACCCAAACCAATTAGGTGGCAGGGCTTAAGCTCCGCCACAGGCAGCCATCTTCAGATTCTTCACCGTAGTCTAACAGATGGAGGGAATTCTCCAGCTCTGAGCTTTTCGTTTTTCTAACCTTAGCTGTTTCAAGCTATTTTTCAAAATATATCCTATTTTGATCTCCTGATCAAGTGCTACTGGTTGTGTGTTTCTGGGACCAGAAAACACAAACTTTCGGCCTATTTTCGTCAAGTGAAAGACCACTTCATACCATGGCTGAGGAGATACCAACTGCCCAAAAGCCTTCTCTGTTCAGGGACTGCGCCAGATGCAAGAAGAAACTTGTTTAAATGAGGGACCCTCGTGAGCAGTGTATCTACTGCCTATAACCTCATGACATCCACAATTGTGACATTTGCAAGACCTTCACCAACAAACCTTGCAGGACAGGCACAGGAGACTTTTACTTCACCTCGGGTCTAAGTGCCACTCTTCTGATGAGGAATCTGTCAAGACAGCCCCTGTTCCATCTATAAAACCATCTGAGAGGCAAACGTCAAAGAGAAGGGCCTCTTCAGTGCATAGGAGCACTTCCCCATCTCTTCTCTCACACCTTCTCTGAGTTCTGGGGACCAAAGAAAACGTCATTTTGAGGAAAAAAACTACCTCTAAAGTTAAGGAGGTGTTTTCTAAAAACTTGTCAGGGGGCAATCGTCCACGAAACCGCCATCTACAAGCAGCACCAGTGATAAGAGCTTGTCGACAACCAGAGCGCCAACGAAGCCGAAGATGCCCACGATGACTCTTCAAACCTCGTCATTACCGAGTAAGTCCTCATCGTTGAAATCATCACCCACGAAGCAATCGTCGAAGAAGGAAACTCATGATTCGTCCACGAAGCTCTCATCGACGGAGCCAAGGGTTCATCACTCGTTGACAAAGTCATCGACGCAGCAATCAGCGTGGTCAACGAAACTCCCACGTCAACAGATGAAAACAAGCCTGAGACGCCATGCACGGACATCCCAGTTACGAAGTCCAGTGAGGATAACGCAGATAAACCAATTGGCATGGCCCCTTACACTCCAGAGGTCCACGAGGAACCAATAATAATGCAGTTGTCTCCTATTAAGAGAGATGGCAGAGCTTCCAGACATCATTTTACAAGAAGATTTTCTTGACACCGAATTCATGCGTGAACAACCTATTCTCACCCCTAAGGAGAATAGCCCACCTGGCACCCCACTACGGAGGAGCCCGCAGATCCATACGACCCAGCACTCATGGGGTCAATGCAAATAATTATTGACAAATTCAACAGGTGCCAGAGACAGAGGAATTTGAGGTGTCTGTCACTACCACGTCAAACATCTCAGACACATTTTTCCCTACCTCTCCTACCCGAACAGTCTTGCCGCAGTTATGTCTATTTTGATGTTGAGACTGGACTATGCCAACTCCCTATACCTAGGAGCTCCTGCATACCAACTCAACAAACTCCAAAGAGCCCAAAACGCTGCCGCAAAACTGCTCCTTGCCCACATCTCGCCAGCCCTCCGAACCCTCCACTGGCTCCCAGTCGGACAAAGGGCCACTTTAATGACCCTATGCATCACCCACTGTGCAGTGCACAAGACCAGCCCCATATACCTACAAGAAAAGATAAAACCCCACCACCTGTCTCGCACCCTAAGATCTAGCACTGCCCTCCTGCTAGTGATTCCAACCTCTAACAGGATCGGAGGAGCTACCTTTTCAACCTTGGCCCCAACTCTATGGAACTCACTTCCCCCACACATTCGACACACCCAAGACTATATGATCTTCTGCAAAGCTCTAAAAGCGTGGCTCTTTCCGTAATGCAGACCACGACCATCTGAGATGACTGAGCCTTTCAACCTGATGACAAATACTCAATGAGATCCCGAGCAATGACGCCACTGATTGCGCCCATTAAGTCACTATTAAGCAAACGCACACTTGAAATCCAGAATAGCGAACTCCTTAGATCATAACTCCACCCAAACACTCCCCTCCCATATCCCTATGCCTGCCCTCTACTCTACACCAACACACAATTAGAGTGCAGCTACACCCCTCGATCAATTTCGGCCTAGCTGCTTACTAAGGAACACTACCCCATGTACACCACTTCATTCTAATAAAACGCAGCTACATCCCATGACAAACCGGCCCAGCTGCACACATAAGCATCCTACACAGGCCTAACGCAGCCAGAACCCAGTCTTGGTGTCCACCCACCAGACTGCACACATCTAACTGATAACAATATCACCATACCTAATGCTAGGATTCAGCTAACATCAGGCAATTGCATCAGCTGCACACATAACTGGTGCACCCAAGCACCCTATGACACTTATTCTCTCAACTGACCTGGACTACGGTCCCCGAGGGCGTTCAACCTACCAGCACTTTGAGGTCATACCGATGATATATAGAGCGCTATATAAATGCCATATTACAACAATCTGTAAAATAGGGATTTGCAAGACGTTTTAAGGTATTACAAGTTGTGGTCTTTTATAATATGTTTACTTTATATGGTAGGATGTTTTGCTATTTGATACTGTTAATGATGCATACCAAATAAACTTTGTTGAACTGGACTAAGTTCGGTCCTGGCCCATTTCAATATATATGACATATCTGTTACTAAAGACACTATTTAGCACTATTATATGTGTTTACTTTTTAAATGTATTGTGGCAAATGCCCCCTCTACTACAAAATACCTCTTGTTTGGGGTTGGGCTCATTAACTTATTGCAGATTGGTGCTGGATTTGGTTCCCAGTCCCGCCCGGCTCCCAGATACCCTTAATGTTAAAACTTAAGTAATTTGTTTGAAGTTAAAATTGCTCACGGACATCTGTGAGGATAAAAATATCTTTGTATCTGAAATTATCCACTCCTACCCCAGAGAATAAAGCAACCTATGATGTTTCAGTGGATAAAATGTCTTTCAGCTATTGGGGAATAAGAGAGAACATGCTGTTAAAAACTCATAGGTCTTGCTCTAGATAGCATTTGGGTCTGCTGACATTGTTACATTACTGTAGCCCATAGGGGCACAAATTAATCCTCACTATGTGTTGAGATGGATTTCTAAAATCTGGCCTGGTGGACAGATTTTAGAATGCTCCCCTAGTAATGGTGAACAGAGGACCTCTACGAGGTTAGCCAGACCTAACCAAGATGAGCATGTTGAGTGGCCAAAGCTTGAGTGAGTGAGGTCAGGGGTCCACAATGAGTCCACACAGTGAAGCACACAATAATTAAATTTGGACAGGCAAGCACACAAATACTCTTATTTATTATAAACCCAAAAACGCACAGTAGAAAAATTATCCAGGCAGGTAGTAACATCTTGAAAAACAAGAGGGGGCGAGGCACGCACTCCAGTTCCCTGCCAATATACTACCTGAAACAAAGATTACTGGGTTACATCCCAAAAGTGTCCAGTACATTCACAGGGTTAAATCACAACTGCTGCCAAAATGTTCCTTGTCACCTGAATTGTTAAAATGGTTTCACTACAGCTACCATAATCCTTAGAGACTGCAATAGCAATTATATTGGAATCACCTGCAAAGAAAGGCAACACAGCCTCCCTGATGGGTGTTGGAGACACGAAAGCACTAGGAGGAGAACAGCAGTGCAAATATAGCTGAAGGGATTCAACCCTGTGAACATGGAGAACATCATTACAAATGCAGCTGAAGGGATTCAACCATATGAACATTTTGTCAGGTGGCGGCGTGACTTCAAGGAGTTGGACAGTGTTCACTGACAGCAACGCCAAGACCACCCCGCAGAATACTCTGCGGAGCCGCAGAGAAGAGAAGGTAGGCGCTGGAAGCCCTTATCGAGACGCTGTGATCCCGACCCCAGAGGTGGAACTGGGGAGGCCAACCCAACAAGCAAGAGTTAACTAGAACGGTGGGAGGGGACACGGGCAGGCGCTGAACAAAAGAGAAAATCAAGAATACCGAGAAATTCATCATACTTGTCCCATTAACTGTAACAATAGTAACGAATATACCAAAAACCGAGAGACTCCTCATACTCATCTCAGTAACAGTAAAAGTAGTTGAGTGTAACAAATACCGAAAAAAATCATGATACTCGTCTCAGTAACTGTGCAAGCTGCAGAACACAACGAATATCAAGAGACTCGTCCCAGTGTTTACAACAGTAAAGCCACTGAAGAAAGTCAAAAGACTGGTAATAATTGTCTCAGTGGTTGGTCAGACCAAGACAATAGCAAAGAGGAACAGAATAACCTATATGGTGGTTTCCTTAAGTGGAAGTCATTGGAAGATGACAAAGTTGTACAAGGGATCAGGACACTGGTCTCTTTGGAATGAGACTGTGACAAGAGAGAAAGATGTTGAGGCAAAAAGTAACCCAAAAGAATAGAGGACAAGACCCTCGTAGGGAAACGAACTGTAAATAAGTCAAGACTGGGGATACCTGAGAAAAGGTGGGAAGTCACCTTGAGGAATTAAAGGAACTGATTAACTATGTTACAAGGAACTATCTCAAGATAGACTATTATGGATGAGAAGGCCTGTCATTCCCCTGGAACCCTTTTTTTGTTTTGTTAATTAGTGGTAGGTTAATTTTTGGATGGAAGACAAACATTTGATTTGGACGGCCTCACTGACGACGAGCACCATAGTTAGATTCAGTTAGTTTGGGGAAAACCCCTGCTTGGTTGGGATAGATAGCCCTATGGTTTATTAAATGAATGCAATTTAAGGTAGAAATTCCACCTCTTTGTCATCCTCCTTCTGACCTACCACAGTGCATATAAAAGTAACCAAAAGTACCACAGTGCATATAGAAGTAACCAAAAACCCCAAGTTTAAAAGACTAGGGTGATTCAAAAGTATCCCCACTGCACTGCATTGTAAGATGTTGTGTGCACTATTAAAAGGTTTGTCAGTACTGATAGTCTGAAGGACTGACCTGTTTCCCCGTTGCAAAATGAGCAAAAAGGCCAGGGGGGAGGGGCAGGCTTCACTTTCCTGTAAAAAGTCAGGACAGGTTCAAAAACAAAAGCAGAAAGTGTGGAGGTCCATAGAATATGGTGCCTCAAAAGAAATCTTTCCTAACGCATTTATGATGTTTTGGATGTACTTATTTATTTTACTGTTGGGGTACATTTCTATATGAAAACTGAGATTGCACAGATTCCGCGCAGTTAAGTGGGTGCACCACAAAATCTGTGTTGCTGTTGCAGTACCATTGTGGCCAGTGGATCCTCCATGCCACATTTCACCCCAAGCTGCACTTCAGATCCACTGCCCAAGACCGTGCTTGGACAGGAAAAGGGACAAGTCAAATAGTGACAAGGAATAAGGAGGAAGGTAATCGGGAGTGGACTAAAGGTCCTGGAGTGGGGAAAGGGGAAGAAGCGACTGAAGGGAAAGAATAATGAGATTTATGCAGTGAAGCAGTAACAGGGCTGTGGGAGTAATAGAATATCCATTAAGGGAGGGATAATGACAGTGAGATTGTTGGGGCTCCTCCTCCTCCATCCTCCTCCTCCTCCTCCTCCTCATCACTGAGACTGGGCTGAGAGAGGGGCAGAGTTGTGAAAGTTCTGTTTCACATGGTCCACAATGTCGGTTTCACGCCAGACCTCCCTACTCCAGAATCTGGTACTTGGCCAACATTAAATTGTTTTATTTATAGGTTTCAGTCGAAAATCGGTTAGTTATCTTTGGGCTCCTCACGTGTGTTCAGTTGGTTTACTAATCATATGACATTGCCTGGAATCATGCTCCTTGCCCCACAAATCAATCATTCATTCCTATGAGGCAAAGTGCTGACCCTTCCCACCACCCAACATACACAAGGCCTAAAACAAACCCCTGAGCCAGAAGACCCCTGAAATCCTCTTCTATTTCCCCCAGCTTCTTCACCTGGTGGTAGCACTCGGAGGTGATTGAAGAGCGCAACTAGGGTTCTACAAGTCACCTCGCCTTCCCCACAAAAAAATCAGTGTAACTAAAAAACCAATAGGCACCTTTTGTAATATGAAACTGCAACTATCATCAATTATTTGAAAGAAAATGGCAGGTTGGCATTTCCTTCTTTGAACTTGGGGATTTCATGCGTTGTGGTAATGCGCAACTAGCACAAAGGCCCTTTGCATGATTTGACTCATTTCAGGCAGTGTCCGACACACCATGCACAGGTTATGCTTGACCACATGGTGATGGTCTGAGCAGGCACTTGAGATTTGGAGACAGAAGCATTTTCCTATTTTTAATCCATTGCATTCTTTATCATCTTGAAAGTGAATGTTTTCTCGACTTGCTGTCACTTTTTAGTTTGGGGAAAGCGCTTTTAACATGAGAAATTAGTAAAGAGTGCCTAGTGCGAAAGGCAGGAGCAGTATTTTTAATTGCACATTTCTTTTATTCTACCACTAGCTGATATACCCGGAGTTGCCCAGGCTTTCATGCCCTCATAGGTAAAGGTAACTCTGCTACCTTTTGGTGCAGATTGGTGAAACTGTGTGGAATTGTATAAGGAACGAAGCTTTGCCAAGCCTCAAACATTTACTTTTGCTGAAATCCGGGGAAAGGGGTGCAGTGTCCAAATGTCATGTAGCCAGTAATGTCCGAAGGGGCCTAACAGGTGACTGTGCAACATTTGGTGCTGATTGGTGAAACGATGTGGAATTGTGGAAAATGTTTAGCGCGAAGTGATGATGACCTCAGGCATCAACAAAGGGAATACATTTAATCGAGAGCAATTCTCTGAATATTAATGGCCACTTTCAAGTTTATTACTTTGATCCGAATTAGTCATATTATTGAGTTAATCTTTTCGTAACACTGTACTGGAAACTTTTTGGAAGCAGTGATTTGCATTCCATAATTGAAGACCATAGTGTTCAGTTCTAGAGGTCTGCTTTCGCACATGATAGTCCGACGCCATCTCCCTTGGGTTTATGATCTTGACAATCATTGAGGGAAAAATGCATTATGTTAGTTCTGGTGGGAGCATTGCAGTAAAATGCTAATCTGCACATGGAATCATACACTGTATTTGTCATGGAACAATATATAAATGGGTTGGATTTGAATTTCTCAATCGTCTGGAAAGAGTGTCTTTGTTTCATTTCTAAACATTTAACAGTGATTTGTGGCTTGCAGGAATGTGCTGGCTGTTTCTACCATCTTCTCTCCCATTTCTCTCCTAATGGTCCTCTTTCTACCTCCTACCTCACAGGGCCAATCAGCTGTAGAAGTCAGTCGGTCCAGGAAAACTCCAGCACCAACATGGGGTTGGAGGCAATTATTAGGAAGGCCCTGATGGGTAAATATGACGAGCAATGGGAAGAGCGCTCGCCTCTCAGTGCCAATGCTTTTAACCCTTTGAATGCCAGTGCAAGTGTGCCCTCTGCTATGCCCATAACCGCTGCTGAAGGACGGATAGACGAGATGCGCTCCTTGCCAGGTCTGCAGTCCTTTCTTTCTTGCCATTTCTCTAATGTTATTAATGCTTCATTTTCCCCCTTCCAGCTCTTGGCTGTGAGATTTCTAATGCTGGTACTTTGTGCAACTTGCTGAGGTGCTTTTGCTTTTTTTCTAAAACACTCACAAACGCCGTTTACTTTTGCGCTGTCCTGTTGTAATAAAGACATTTGTAATGGAATTAACCACTTGTGACTGAAAAAAGCACAAAAAGTGTTATACTATCTCGCTTGCACAGCATAGGTTCTGTGTAGAAAACAGTGTTGTCTTTAAATTGCAATGCTATGCTCCTGGAAGTTAACCCCAAGAGTGCCCTAATGCCTTTGCGCTACACTAGCATGATGGGTACTTGAAGTACCCTTAGTATGAAATAATGTAACGCACAATCTATTATGTTTTAATTGAAATCGCTGCCTAGGGGATGTGCAAACAACGAGGTGAGAGAAGGACCTAAAAGGATTATTGATCACACTTTATCACAAGAAACCTAAGGAAATAAGGACCTAAAAGGATTATTGATCACACTTTATCACAAGAAACCTAAGGAAATGTAAAGCAAGCTAGATATAATAAGGCCGGGATCATCTCAAGCGCCCTCATTCCTTGGTGTCGCATTGTGATGGAAGTACAATTATTCCAGCATTGTGTTTAACTGCATTTGAAGAATGTAATTGTAGAGATCAGCTAGATTTTTGTTTGGAGTCAGTTTTTAAATTGAGGGTAATACCTGGTATGTACATAGTGAGGTGAGTATTTGAAAGTGACATCAATCTGCCGACTGGAAGCACAATAGCAGACTTACTGGCGGTACTTGCGCCTCTAAGACCTTGCTGTCTTCCCCTGCTGAAAGAGCAAGCCTGCAGAGAAGAGCCACAATGCGGTGCAACATGCATTATCGTAAGTATGATTACTCTGAGAAATCCTAGGAAAGACAATCAACAGAAAGGAGTGGTCTCTTAAGAGCAGTGGACGCCAGTCACATCAGCTGGAATATTTGTGTTTCTCTTCACTTTAGAAAAGAGTATTACTAGCCCAAATCTGCAGGTAAAACTACCTACCACTGCTAACACAGTTTATTGAATTGTATTGGTCATTTATATATCGCCCTTTCCCCATTTGTATGGCCTCAATGTGCTTTGTGATCGGAATGCCCTTGGGGACCAAAGTCCGTGTATTCTAATGGCATAGGTGTTGAGGTATGTCAGGGGTTTCAGTGTGGACGGCTATGCAAGCTTCTAGACCGGAATTGCATTGCCATAGGCACAGATGCTCCGTGGCAAGGCGCTCGTTTTGCAGAGCAACACAGGTTTAAATCCCGGGTCCACGCTCATGAACATCTTCGATATGGAGCATGTTATAAATAACCAATTATAATGAATTCTAATTCTATGGTGCATGGATGGTTGGCTGTGCCTGCGGCCTTTGTCTACAAACATGGTGCAAGGAATGCAACCTGAAACTCGGATTGAGTTAATCTTCAATTTTGTTTTCCGGGGTCCCATGCGATTGGCTGGCCTCGCCAGCTGTGGTCTCTCTAGATCGAAAGCCAGAGCAGTGGCAGAGGGCCCGGAGGGATGGGGGAGTTATAGACGATCATCTGGGGGCAAGGGGGATAACACCTAGATTCGAGACACCATGATTAGAGTGAGAACACCTACAAGGGGGGCATAACAGTAAATACAGGAACACCATGATTAGAGGGAGAGACGCTTAAAATGGGGGCATAACAATAAATGCAATAACAGCTAGATTTGGGATACCTGGCTAGAGGGAGAAACCCCTTAAGTGGGGATATAGCAGCAAATGTGTGGTAACACCTAGATTTTCCAAAGCGCCCAAGATGGGGACCCAAGAGTTAATGAAATGGTACTTAACGGTTGAAGTGCAGCAGTGAAAGGACTATTACTTGCTAGCAGAGCTTGATAAGCTATGAAGGTGAAGTGCGGTAGGGCTTTTCAGAATACAGTTGCTGCTATATTCCCCACACAGACCACTGTTACCTTGTCAGTTGCTGCTGGTTGATGGCGGCAGGCTTCCCAGGCAAACATGGTCTGGAGCTGCTTCTACAGGAGCAGCCCTTTGGCGACGGGCTGCCCTGGCAGGGGCTTCCCTGTGTGGTTTAGTTAAGTGGATGTCTTCAACCAATCAGGGCGGTAGGCGGGGTGGGAGGCGGGTCAGTGGCCAGGAGAAGGAACCACAAAGCGGCGAGACTATGGGCGTAATGCACGTAGCACAAAAATGTTGGAAAATAAATGACACACAAACAAATCCGGCCCAGGGACAGGCAGATCCAAATGCTTACCTTGACACAGCAAGCTAACTTGGTGTTGGAAGCGAGGTACAGCAAAGGCCGTAGTAAAATTAAAGGCAGAAGAAGGGTTCAAACAGCAGAAAAGAGCATAAAAATGAGGCAAAGGAGCAGTGGAGAGGCCGCATATGAGAGCCAGGTATGGCAGAGGCCATTGAAAAAGGAAAGGCAGAAGAAGAATGCAAACGGCTGAAAAAAAGGTGAGCATGGAGCGCAGTGCGAGAGAGGAGGGACACTCACCTCGCAGGGGCCGGGACGCAAGATGGAGTGGAGCAGTCCTGGTCCCAGAAGGTGGTTTTGCCTTCCTCTGAAGAAAAGGCCAATGGGGTAGGAGAGGCGGGTCGGGGGTGGGAGAGGAGGCAGGGAAGAGTTCACACATGAACCAGGTACGGCAGAGGCCATAGAAAAAGGAAAGATAGAAAGATGTAGAAAAAAGGGGGAAAAGGACAGGGGAGAGGTTGCACATGAGATCCAGGTACAGCAGAGGCCGTAGAAAAAGGAGAGGCAGAGGAAGGATGCAAACAGTAGAAAGCAGAAAAAAGGGGGAAGCAGGGAGCGCACAGTGAGGGAAGGGGGGGATACTCACCTCGCAGGGGCCGGGACGCAAGATGGAGTAGAAGCAGTTTAGTTTTAAAGTATGGTTCTCCCAAGAAAGTGCCCTGTCCCCTAAAATTAAACAAATCAGTGAGGATCAAAGGGGAAGAAGTTTTAAAGTAATAAGGTATTTTTCGTGATATAATTGCCAGTTTTCCTCAAATTGAACTTACTTTTTTTTAATATACCACCAAAACAGTGAGTTGGCTATTTAATTACTGGAGGCAAGAAGAATGTAAAAGTAACACCACTTAAATGTATTTCAGTTTTTCAAATTAACTGTATCATACACTTATGTCCCGTCCCCTTTCCTCCATACTGCAGGGGCGTCCCTCGCTAGGGAAGGGAGACGGAACATTTTTCATCAGAAAAAAACCTTCCCCTTTAAATGTAGAAGTGCGCGGGGTGCGGCCCTGGGAACATCTGCTGACTCCGCCCACCGGCACCACTCCTCAGTCCCCTTTTCCGCATCGATGGGAACGGGCCGATTTCACCAGCCTTCCTGGGTTTGCCTTCAGCCATGTAATACCACGCGTTCTTCCCCGGATACTTTCACCTGTCTTTTTGTCTTCTTTTATCAATCAGGTACTCGGTTCTCTGGCGTCAAGCTCTTCCCCGGCGCATGTCGACTTCAGCAGGCTTTAAGCCTGCGAGGGACTCTTCCCTACATCTGACTCCCCCGCTCTTTGCCTCCACTGCCTTGGCCCCGACCACGGCTGGGAAGGTTATCGCATGTGCAATGCACTTTCATCGCGTGCTCTGAAGAACAGGCTAGCTAGGTGGCAGGGGCTCTTCGAGAAATCGCCTCCAGAGGACTTAAAGAACTTCGTCAGACATATGTCAAGGCCCAAGACAGGGTTTCTCTTTTCCAGCGCACCCCGCAAGGGCGACTCGGTATCTGGTCTTTCCATCTAATACCATTGCATCTAATGCCATTCCATCTTATTTTTTCCATCTAAAAAATGTGCATCTAATGCATATTTTTGGGGTGTAAAGAGTACATTTTATTTTAGGTGCATTATAAAGGGTAAAAAACGGGGGTTGTGGAACCCCCCCAGGACCTAAAAAAAAAAGTGTATTAGATGCACATTTTTTAGATGGAAAAAATTAGATGGAATGGCATTAGATGCAATGGCGTTAGATGGAAAGACCATAAACCGGGCGACGCCTTCCCAAGGAAACACCCGGACGTGAGGAACCTCTCAGGTTCTCGCACAAGTACCGAGGCTAATTCAGCTTCCGGCTGCGGGCTGTTGGGTCTGTAGATACTTCCGGAGACAGTGATGAGGGACCGCAAGTTTCTTTTACTGGGTGTACACCCGAGGGGCTACACCCTTGTACCTGCAACATAGCTGAGGGGGCGCCTGCTCGCAGCACTGCCGGCGATGCCGCTGAGGGCAACGTGCCTACCATGCCTGGGCCTGAGGTGCAGGTTAGGTCTCATGCTCCATCGCCAAGAGTCCTGGAGGAGGCTGGGCCGAGTGAGCCAGGCACCATACAAGATGGCTGCTCATCTGCTACCGCCACGAGGAACGGAGCAGGTGGGAGAACGAGTTACAAGGTGGGACTGGTGTCAACCAGGTACGTGGCCTACAGCTTATCCATCACCGCAGGGTTGGTTTACCCCACTAACAGTTATACAGAGTACGCAAGGGCCTCGGTAGCCTCCCGCTACCCCGTCAATATCCCCTGCTACCCCACCGGCCTGCAAGGACAGGTTCTTTGAAAAGTTTGTGATGCTCATGAAATCGCCTCAGATGGGGGCCATCCTTAGGGATGTAATCAGGTACATGCTCGCTCCCCTCCGCCTGCGCCCATAGTCATTCCTCCAATGGCTCCAGCGCCGCAGGCCACGGTGCAGCCCCTGCTCCTTGGATTCTGGCTCCCCTGCCTCCCACAGTTCAGTCAGTTCCGCAGCATTCTCTGGTACAGTTTCTGGCTCCATTCTCCACACCTCAGCCCTTGGCGCCCAGCATTCCTTCAACTGCTCTGGACCAGCCGGACACCATGGTGGACACAGACGAGGAAGAAGACCCCGACACACTATCGTCTGCCAAGACTTTCCATGAACGTCTTGCAGGTCTGGCAGAGTACTTGGGCCTTCCTCAACCCGAAGTCAAACAACAAGAGGCAGGGGTGCTTGCAGAGGTCCTCATTCTACGCCCCGCGGATAGAACGGGGATCCTGAAGCAGAAGGAGTTTGTCGCCTTGGCCAAGAAGGGGTGGCTCAAGCCCACTCGGCCCAGCCTGTCAATCGGCACCTGGACACCAAGTATAGGCAAATGGAGGGGGATCCACTCTTGCTGTCGGCCCACCCTCAACCGCACTCTTTGGTGATTGCTGCGGTGTCACTCTACTCAAAGCCTCAGTCGTCCTCGGCCACCTCGTCCTCGGCGCTGCTTGGCAAGGAGGAGAACATCTTGGAGGCGTACAGGAAGAAGCTTTATTCCAACGCTTCGCTGCATCTTTGTCAATCCAACGCGGATGACATGATGGCAGCCGTTAACCAGAGACTTTGGCAGAAAATAGCCGTCTTCCTTCCAGAACTTCCGGTACAAAGCCAGTCACGTTTTAAGGCGGGACTGGCAGAGGCTAAAATGGTGGCGCAAGACATCATGGAGTCCACTGTGGCCCACATTGACACCTCTGGCCGAGCCATATGCATCGCCACGGACATGTGAAGTACTGCCTGGCTTCAGGCTACTAAATTGAACCCAGACGTCCAGGAATGCATATTGGAACATCCATTCGAGGCGGGGATATCTCTTTCACTCCACCACCAATGAGGCGCTAGAGAAAAAGAAAAACAGTTTGCAAACTGCAAAGTCTTTATCCTTATGAAGACCACGCCCAAGGCGTACACCCAGTCACATTAACGCTCCGACAAGGGACAGGCATTCGGAGAGTTATGTGGCTTCCATGAACAGAGGTCCAGGCAGCCGACCGTTCCTCGTGTCAGCACCGACGCAAACAACAAAAAGGGGGGAGCAAGGGCTTTTCTCAGTCCCCCTCCTCTGCAGCAGCCACAGAGGAAAAGAAGGCGTGACGCATCCCTTCGGGTCCACATTGCTCAAGTGGGGGGCAGGCTTGCCCTTCACGCACAGTTTTGGAGTCTGAAGTTCGCGGACCCCTGGATCCTCTATGTAGTATCCACGGGGTTACCGCCTACCGATCCCGTCCTCTCCTCCCATCTTCCAACCACTCCCACAGATGGGACCAGCAACTCTGTTGGCAGAAGGTTGGTCGCCCGTCGAGCCAGGCCGTGGAAGAAGCCCCAGCCTCCCAGCAAGGATTGGGCTTCTATTCCAGGATATTTGCCATACAAAAGAAGAACCAGGCTGGCCTGAGAGTTGTGTTGGACCTTTCCACCCTCAACCTCTCCCTCCCTCTTCAAAAATTCAAGATAGTTACGCCAGCACTGATTGCAGACACATCGTGCAGGGGAGACTGGATGTGCTCCCTGGATCTGAAGGACGCTTACCTAAACGTCCAGATTTGGCAGCCGCATCGCTCCTTCCTACGATTCAGGATCATGGGCTGCCATTTCTAATGCAAGGTGCTACCCTTCAACCTCAAATCAGCCCCCAGGGTATTCACCAGTTTCTTGAATGTGGTGGTAGCCCTCCTTAGGGCGCATGGCTACCACTTTTACCCGTACCTGGACGACTTGCTCGTCAGTGCAAGTTCTACGGAGGCAGTTCATCACACTTGCTCCACCCTTATGATCACACCCAAGAGCTGGGGTTTTCGGTCCACCTCAAGAAGTCTCAGCTGCAGCCCACGTAGAGCCTAACAGCATTCTGCCTTCTCTCCACCTGGACCTCACATGGTGATCCAGGGACTGCAACCTGCGGACGTGCAAGCCCTTTACGGCAGCAGGCCCCGCAGGTCACCATTATTACGGATTTCTCTGCAGGAGCAGGAGTCTTGTATCAACTGGCTGGAGCTGAAAGCCATCTGGCTAGCTCTCAAAGCGTTGCTTCCGCTCCTCCGGGCTAGGTCATCCTCATCCAGACAGACAACTCCACCAGCATGTACTACGTCAACAAGCAGGGTGGTACCAGGTCCCCTCCAATGTGGCACTGGGCCCTGAAGAACATCTACCTGAGGGCCGTCCACCTTCCGGGGGAGTCCGACATGGAAGCGGATAGACTTGGCAGACTGGGAGCGGACAATTACGAGTGGCAATTGAACTATCAGGTGCTGCTGGGGATCTTCAGCAGATGGGCACATCCTCAGGTGGATCTCTTTGCCTGCTGGGACAATAAGAAATTTCAGCAGTTTGCGTCCTGGCAGGGCCCTGGCTCCCTGGGCGAGCCTTCCAGATCCAGTGGCGCGGCATGACAGCGTATGCCTTCTCTCCTACACACCTGATCCACAAGGTGATCTGCAAGATAAAGGAATCGCGTAACCTCAGCATCATTCTGATAGCTCTGTGGTGGCCCGCAAGACTGTGGTTCTCTGAGCTTCTCAGCCTTTCGGACAGGCCTCCCATTCACCAGCCGCTGGGCCCAGCTCAACGCCTGGCTCAAAGGGATGTGGGGGGTGGGTCGGCTAGGAGTAAGGCTACTAGGAGCCAGTAAATGGTCTAGGTTCTATCACTGGGCCCACTATACCCCCTTACATGCTCTCCTTCTCTGCACAACTTGCTCACTCAGGCGTGCAGGTGGATACATGCCGCACCTATTTGGCGACCATAGGGGCCTACAGAAATTCGGAGGTCTTCTCTTCAAACCCGGTGGTCAAGTGACATTTGGCAGGCCTCTCCAGGCTCCTCCCTCCCATCAAGAAACCACACCCTGTGTGGGACCTCAATGTAGTGTTGGGCGCCTTGGCACATAAACCATTCGTGCCAATGGCGCCCGCGGACATCAGGCTGGTCACCATTAAAACAGCTCTGTTGGTGGGCTTCAACTCTGCTCACAGTCAGCGAGATTCAAGCACTGGTGGCTTCAGAACACTGTTACATTTCACAAGGATAAGGTGGCCCTGAGAACACACCCCGCGTTTCTACCTAAGGTAGCCTCCGCTTTCCAGTTGAATGAGGAGATAGTCTTACCTACGTTTTTTGACGACCCTAAGGACAATGCTTAGAGGGTCTTGCACTGTCTGGATGTCAGATGCGCTCTGAAATTCTATCTGGACAGGGCAAAGGGCTTCCGCACGTCAGACGCTCTGTTGGTCACCAAGGCCGATTATCAGGCATCCAAGGCCTCTATAGCAACGTGGATGGTTTCAGCCTATGAGGGGCAGCAGAAACCGCTTCCAGCTCATATGCATGCCCAAGCGGTCAGAGTCAAGGCCACGGCCATCACATACCAGTGGCATGTGCCGTGGCAGATCATCAGTAGGGCGACCACTTGGGTCACCCCTTCGGCTTTCTGTAAGCACTGCTGTTTGGACGCCGGCTCTAAATCTGATGCGGCTTTCGGACAGGCGGTTCTAAGGAACCTGTTTTCTAAGGAGGGTCTCCTCTCCACCCTGGGGCTGCATTCAGTTGGAATCGCCCAAACAGTATGGAGGAAAGGGGACGGGACGTAAGAGTTATTAATAGTTACTCACCTAGTGACAAACATCGTTAGTCCCTTTTCCTCCATACGTCCCAATATCCTCCCCCTAATAATACTGCTGTCATTAAGCAATGTTAAATATTGTCGACGCGTCAATGGGGACTGAGGAGTGGCGCCGGTGGGCAGAGTCACGCATGCTCCGAGGGCCGTGCCCCTGCATGCCACTAAATTTAAAGGGGAAGAATGTTTTTTCTGGTGAAAAAGGTTCAGTCTCCCGTCCCTAGCCAGGGAAGCCCCTGTAGTATGGAGGAAAGGGGACTAAGGACTAGTATGGTGATTAACTATTAATTTCTTTAAATTGAGAATTTGTTAGGGGCTATAATTCCTTATCATGAGAAATACAGTTTAAATCTGAATCATAGTTGTTTAATGACATGTGCCTTATTAACGCTATAATATGTGACACGTGATGGCAATTAACTAATGGAGTGCTCATTTTGACGACCATGCAATATGCCACTTAAACAGTGTATTTAAAACCAAAAGTGCTCATGGCTGAAATTACTTATAAAAGAAATAACAATGAATGCATATAATAATTTTCATAGTGTTGCTGGAGAGACCAGATGCTTAAAACATATGAGTTTAGTACTTATCCCTAGATGACCGAGCCTTGCCTAAATTAGGTTTTCTTTATAATAATGTTTGCGATTACCTTTGGATCTTTGAAACACTCAATATATCCGTAGGAAGTATGACAGGTAGTACCCTCCTGCAAGATCATAGCAATTTAGACCTGGATCAAATGAGTTGATTTCACTCAGGATCTGAGAAGTAGCACAGGTCATGAATCCCATTTTAGTTTGCCCAGTTCTCTAGGCTAAAGCTGGGTCGCCCAAGGAAAATAACACATTCCTTTAATATCAAATGTCTTATTAGCAAAGTCAATTTAGAACAGGGAATGCGATGCTCTAAATGTATTTGTTAATCAACTTTAACAGGTGTTTATTTAAGGTTCTACGTAGCCATTATCTGCTCTCCATGCATTTTCCGAACTTCCTAACCTCTTAAAATCTGTTGCCACCGAAAAAACTCAATGAAGCAGTCCAAGCTTGTGGTCGCCACCGTCTTGTGTCTTATTTCTTCATCTCATGAACAGTACCCCTCTCTCTCTCTCTCTCCAAAACGTCATCAGAATTTGTCTCACACAAAATGGTAGCCAAGTGTTAAATCAATTTGAACTCTGCTTATTGTGTCAAATCACCCACTGAGACTATTTCCAAAATCCTAGAAGCTCCTGGAGGTGATTCAGTTTGTGATGTGACCATTTCAAACTGCAATATTAGTGAATCGGGCATATGGGCCCTGTTTAAGGTGCAGCAATGGTACACTGAGCATAGTGCAACAATGTACTCTATTGACTGAACCAAATAGAGATGTCTGACAGTATTAATGGCCAGATTGACATTTGGTACATCTAGTTAGTCTTGGGTTAATTCCCGCTTTGCAGCATAGTGATCTGAAGGCTTGGTGAACCAACATCAAGAGACTAGTTTTATTAACATATTGCGCTGTGGCCAGAGTAGGCAATGATACGCTTGCTAAAGAATGATGACTCTCATTATAAATAGATGTAGAAGTTGGTAACAAATGGATATTATTGCCGTGTGGGGATTACATGACTATCTTGCCAGTTTTTCCACAAACGGTATGTTGTGCAAGTTAAATTAAAACAAAACAAACGTTCATGAAAAACTGGAAGAGTGTCATTAGATGCACGATTATAACCTATTATTTAGACCACTTGCCAAAATGTTGTACTCCCAATATCAGGATATTGAAACGCCACAAATTATTTGCTGCTGTATATTTCAAATAAATACTCTGGGGCTTATGTGTCTAATCAAAGGTTCAATGCACTGCGACAGGCTTTCATTCCTAACTCATCAATGTGGAAATTGGACTGTTTTGGGTCAATGTTGAGCTCCTATGTGAAAAGAACCAGAGCCGAATCCCCTGCTCTCACTTCGATTGATCCTAAAGTGTTTTCTTTTCTTTAATACAAACAATAAGTCTTGTATTATTAAGAGTAAAGCCCAATTGCATCTTCTAGTGCAAGATCCTGAACAAATTGAGCAGGATTCCATGCTTGAAGATGGCCGAGGCATGAAATAAGGGAAGGATTTCATGGTAAAGCACTGTCATACTTTCTTTTTCGTTTGCTAAGGCTTAGTAGATAGTTTGACCAATTTAAAATAGCAAAGCTATAAAAATCAGTAATATCAGTGAGTACTTTTAATATAGTAAATATTTAATTGTTTTCATAATTAATATTTTTATTTGGTGTAATCTTTTTTTTTCTCATTGATTTAATGACTTTGGAACTGGGAAAGCTCAGTGATTAAGAACCCAACTGTGAGACTACACAACTTATCTGCTTGGTATTAGGAAGCCCACCTTTTGGTACAGGTCTGTACTACACAATTTGGTGGTGTGACTGAGCAGCCAGGCCTATTTCAGGAATGGTAAATGTGAGCTGTAGCAATGGAATTAGTCAATGCAGGACTAACTAAGGGTCCTGTCTTTCCCTGTCTTACCGGGATGCCGGTGCCCAGCCGATACCTGACTCTGCCACCATGTCAGAGGTACCTTTGTACGCAAGACTCGCAAAGCCTCCATCAATACCTGTAACCAGCTGATCTCATTCATGGCTACCCACAAACTGCCTTCTCTGACGATTCTCACAATGCCATAGCCATCCGGTACTTTACTATATAACTTTCATGCAATAGCGCTATCGTCTCTATACAACCTTATATGCACTTTATTGTCTTAGCAATCCTCGCTGCCGCCAGTACATGTCCTAATTTCCAGTAGCGTGTTACACTCGCCCCCCCTCCTGATCACTTGTACGTATATGCTGCCCCCTCCCCTTCATCGCCTGTGTGTGCATGCTGATTGCACTCTCAACCATCCACTGATCACCCGCAGTATGTCTGTGCCCCCCTTCTCCCCCTGGTCGCCCGGAGTATGTATGTGTTCCCCTCTTCCCCCCCTGGTCGCCTGCTGTATGTGTGCCCCCCTGCCCCACCACCCTGCTCTCCAAAGGGTCGGTTGCCTTTTACCCATTCCACCTACCTCGTAATGTAAGGTATTGTATGCTACTGCCGACTGTAGCCTCCTACTCTGTCCGCTGCACCACCGGTGTCGCCACCGTTCTAGAAGAGGTCGGCGCCCTTGTCCTTTGCCTCCAGTATTAACCTTAGGCGTGACCTGTGGCTACCACCCCTCTATACGGGGCTAGCTTTCATGTCTTACGTTACCAACTCTGACCTATGCATTACCTGCTGCTGCCACCCATCAAGATAGGGTTGGCTCTCTTGTTTTATGCCACCGACTTTGACCAAATGCCTTATCCTGATTCTGTCCTTTGTTTTAACTGTTGTTGCCTCTCTTCTAGAAGGGGTGGCTATCATGTTATACTCCACCTATATTGACCCTATGCATTTCTTGATGCTGCCACACCTCAAGTAGGGGCAGGCTCTCATATCTTATGCCACCGATTGTGACCAATTGCATTACCTGTTGTTGCCACCCTTCAAGATGGGGTGGCGCTCTTGTTCTATGCCAATGATTCTGACAAAACGCATTTCCTGGTGATGCCACCCTTCAAGATGGGGTGGCCCTCGTGTTTTATGCCACCGATTTTGACAAAACGCATATCCTGGTGATGCCACCCTTCATGATGGGGTGGCCCTCGTGTTTTATGCCACCGATTTTGACAAAACGCATTTCCTTTAGATGCCACCCTTCAAGATGGGGCTGGTGCTCTTGTTTTATGCCAAGTATTTTGACAAAACGCATTTCCTGTTGATGCCACCCTTCAAGATGGGGCTGCGCTCTTGTTTTATGCCAATGATTTTGACAAAACGCATTTCCTGTTGATGCCACCCCTCGAGATGGGGCTGGCGCTCTTGTTTTATGCCACCGACTTTGACTATATGCACTTATGTAACCAAGCAAGTATTCTTAACAGTAACATGATGCCCGAGGGCAGTTTGTGCGCTTTACAAATTAAAATAAATTAAAAAAATAAAGTAACGCTTAGACTCAAGGTTTCAGTTATTTCTGTTAGTTATTTATTTAACATCAAGTTTTAAATAAGCATTTGTTGAAACGGAAATTATTGTAACAATGTAAATACACTTTAAAACACTTGATATGCTTCTCACACAATTCCTACACCCTGAGGTGATGTAATTCACAAGGACAGTAATGGCATTTCTGTTTCACGCTAGTTATACTTTACAGATTTTGAGGTTGCAGAAAAGAAAGGTTTAAGGAAGGAAAAAGGGTTAAACAGGTTGTCAGTATATGTGAGGACAACTAAATCTTCCAATGAAATCTAGACAAGCCTTTCCCAGCAATAACAGTCTAAAACAAGTTACCTTCTACGGGGGACAAACAATATCAAACTCAATGGGCTAGAAGAGTCTGCAGGGAGCCAGGACAGCCAAAGTCAATTTGAAACATTCTATCGAGCTGTGGCACTTCTTAGAATCAAAGTCTTGCACAAAGTTATAGAGTTTGTAGAAAAATCACTTGTAGGGTCACAAGCTGTTATGCCTGTGAAAAACAGAGTTGGAATCAACTGTAAAGGTAAGCCACTGCAAGTCTTAACTGAGAAAAGCGCAGCTCAAAGACGATGATGAGGTAATTACCCCAAGTCTAAACAGTACCTCTGGTTTGAAGAAGTGTGGTCCAGCTGGATTTTGTCCGGTTGCAGGGGTTCCTGAACCTCAATTGTGGGGACAAGAGGGAGCGGTCTGGAGGGCTTCTGCGGCGGCACTTTGGAGGTCGTCTGCAGCTACGGACTCTTTTTGGTTCAGCAGCACTTTGCGGTCTCAGCACTTGGTAAACAGCACTGTCGCGGATCTCTGATACCGGTTGGGCTTACTTCAATCCTTGGGTCCTGCACTCTGGTGAAGGGACTCGAGACTCCTATAGCTTCTAGCCAGATTTCAGACATTGTACTCAACTACAGATTTCTCGACCCCTGGCACTCTGTTCTTGCAGCAGTGAAGAATTACAGCCAGTCGGGGAAGGATGGTCCAGTGGAATTTGTCTCGGGGTTAGTAGTTCCCACTAACCTAAGGGAAGAAGTCGTCCTTTCTGAAGCTTCTCTGTCGAATTGAAAAAGGCGTTTCAGCACAGCAGCATGGCTTCACCGGGCAATTCAAAGGTCCAGGAGGATGCAGCAAGCTTCGTTCATGGTTTCTTCGTTGGGTGTTTCTCCCAGTGGTCGACTCTCTCTCCTAAAACCCTCGCATTTTAAGCAGATTTCACCCATTCATGCACAGCCTAGGCTGTCAATCACACGGGAGCCGATCAGGACTGGTTGCATTCAGGCACTCCTAGAGACAAAGGACAGGGGAGGTTTGGGAACCTCCCTCACATCATGCCTTTCCAGGCACACTGGAGCCAGAGGCAGGCTTCAGGGCTGAAGACCGCCAAAGGCAAAATGAACAAAGGGCTCAGATCTGTTTCGAGAAAAGGTAAGTAAAGTCAATTTCCCTTTACTATTCTTGGGAACAGCAGTTCATACAAAAAGGTATTTAACTAAAGGATTTCTCTGTGGCACTGCACTGAAGCTGCTGTGTGTCACCATACAGAACGTATATGCCAATGGAGTTTGTCAGACTCCAAAAACAGAGGGAACACAGATTCCAAATCAGCTCAAAACACATGAGAGAGTGAGAAAAAGGTCTCGTTCACTCCAGGGTTAAATTTAAAAAGTCCTAAAGTCCAGCAAAAGAGCTGGGGGTCTCAAAGGTTGAAGGGAATTAACACAGAAATGAGAATTATCCCTAACACCAACTTAATGTAAGATGTGGATTGCTAATTGTCTACCTGCAAGGGCAAAATGGGTGCAGAAAAAGCAATATAGTTGGTTCCATTTCACTTCATCGCAGGATGTTTTTTTTCGCGGGGGGTTTTACAGCAGATTTTTATAACCAAAAAAACCCATCAAATTTAATTTTTTGTATTTTTGGAGGCGTTCCCTCGCTCCCCCAAACTCCCATCTCCTTAAATTGTTTTGCTATTCTCGAACACCCACACCCCATATATATATATTTTCTAACCCCTCTCCCTAAAAATTCAATGAGTTTTTTTCGTTAAAAAACGTTTTACCATATAGTTTGTTTTGCCAGAAAAGATAGGGGGTTGATCACAAAGTAGGTTGTTGATCTAGTTACTTACCCTTTCTCAGTGTCCCTACTCGGAATTCAGAACCTGGAATACTACAAAAGCAGTAATGGCTGCTCTGGTTTATAGTTGAGTGTATAGACTGATTATTGTGTGGAGCGAGATTCTTTTTCTTGCAGGCTTTTTTTACCAATACAAGAGTGGTGGTCTGAATGGGTGCTGGCACTTACCTGGCTCCAAACATTTTTGAGGTTTGATAAAAGAAAGGATCTAGATCATTTTTGAGGGAATCCCTACACCCAGTCACTAGTATTGCTCTTAACTGAGTGAAATCCTGTATCCCATGCTCTACGAACAAAGTGTACAAAGGGTAACATTGAATCCAGTACAGAATGCGTTGGTGCCCCTGTTGCAATTTCTACCACTATTCCCCTTTGTTGTCTTCATAGTTTGTCTTATTAGAGGGAGCAAAGTGGCATTGGCCCTGTAGCATTTTTACAGTGTCTCCACCTCCAAAATATTTCTAGGAAATCATAACGAACAGATCTGAAGATTGAAATATGTAAGAATGTGCTGTACATTAGCGAAGAGCAATTGTTATTGATAACAGATCTCTGGGTTAGTGCATCTTCAGACATATTTCTTTTCCACCACGTTTCCTCCATTGGTCATGCCAGAAATGTTTTCAAGGTGGGTGGCAGGTGACATTTAGTGGCCTCTCTGGCACAACCTCAAGCTTGGACTGTGATACAGAAGCTTTCTGTTCTGCCCAAATAGTTAAAAGGAATTCCTATATTTATTTGGATCTGAGAGCCAAATGGCAATGCTAACCTGGTGTCCTTGTGTAATCGTGTCACTTTGTTAAAGAATGGCAGTTCTTAATCAGTTATGTCAATTAAAACTTCTCTGGTCATTAATTTGAAAGTTAATTAAAATAAAGTGACTGACAGCTTACAAAGTTCCTTCATTCGTGGCCTACATACAATGTTTGCAATGACGTGCAGAGGATATAAATTGTGGTCCTTTCAATGCTTATTAATTCACTGTAATTAAGCAGCCATGAAATGTGTGGTCAATGATTTCCAGTTACCATTGTGTGATTATCTTAATGTTTTATGTTTACAGGAGGAGGAGGAAAGCCAAAGATTACCACCAGATCTAATAACCGAAAGGCCAAGTCCCCAGCTCCAGGCCTGTCCTCTGGGGAGAGACCACCTTCAGCGTCTTCGGTTCACTCGGAGGGGGACTGCAACAGAAAGACTCCTCTAACCAGTCGTGTCTGGGAGGACAGGCCATCCTCTACAGGTAAGCTTGCGCTAACAGGAAGTTGTTGCAATCCAATAAATATTATCGTAGTGAAGAGTAGGACCAGAAACAAGAGTACCTAGGTGGGAATGGGTTTAGACTTGTGGAAAACCTTTCTGCATGACCCTTATGGTGTTTTCATTTTAATTACTAGTGCAGCCCACTGGAAGGGTGGTTTTGTTGTGTTTTCTTTCCTTATTGCATTCCTTTTGTGGTGTTTCTGCTGTGTGCTTTACGCAACAGGTAAATGATTGTTAGAGATACATATAGTCTTATCCTCTGAAAGGCCTGTATACTTTAGCAAGCATGAGGACTAGCCATTTGGTTCTGACCAGAGGTGTACGGCTAGGTCGCCAGGTCCATTGTTGGTGATAGTGTGGATATTCTTATTGTTGCCTTGATAGAGACTGCAACCTTGTTCTCTTGAGCCCTGAGTAGCGCCTTGGCTTTATTCAAAACCCCCCAGTGCCTCCATGCCATCCAGTAATGTCGAGTGTCCATCTCTAAATCCCACATAAATCCAGTATTTATGACCGCTGCCGCTTATACATTTTTTTGCTGTGACCTGAGCAAACAAGTATGTATGTGTGGTCACCTTTGTAGATTCTGATCATGTCGGTCGAAACCCACACGCTTGTTTTTGTGTTTGTACCGGCCAAGCAGGCAGCAAATCTCACCCAGTTTCTGTATTCTCTTTTTTGTGTTAGTCCAAGACTAGGATAGTACATGTATATTGAGGCAGGCTTCTGGGCAGAAGGTGTTTTTCTCCAGACCACCTGTCTAGACAAAGGCTGCCGGGTAATGCAGTCCCTTTTTCAAGGATGCTGAGCCCAACCCGCAGCTTCATGGTTACAGACAGTTTCTCTGTCAAAGTCACCTTTTCTCAATTATGCAAGATTTTGGCCAGTTCTAAATGGAAGATGTTGGCCCTTACCAAGTGAAAGTCCATGAGGGCAATAATTCTTAGTACTGTAACAAAGAGACAGTGTGCGCCATAGGACACTTATCTACTGATAGTCTAGGCTATTGGCTCTCTGCTGTTTATCTTCCTAGACGGTGCGAGTGGTGCCACAAATCGGTTGATATGACTGACACCGTAGCTGGTGTAGGTTGGCCGGCTTTATTTTTCAGGCATATCACCCTATTCTCTGTCGTCTGTGCTGGCTACCATTGATTTGTTTTTGTGTGAAGTACAAGCAGTCCATCGTGGCCTTCAAAGCTTTGCAGGAAGGGGGCACTATATCTGCAGCCCCATGTCATGCGCCAGCACAGTCAAGACATTGGTGGTTTTGCATCTTCTTTATTTCTTCTTTTGTAATGCATAATCTTAAGCCAGAATTCCTACTTATGGCATTCTAGGGCCTCTTCTGAGGCCCTCAGCGTTTTGCTTTTTCACTCTGTCGTTTTTGATTCCTTGATCTCATTTTGATGGAAAGAGCACTTGAGTAGAAGTCCCCTACCATTTTGTCCCAGTTTACCATATTTTAAGTATATGGTATTGGGACACCCGTAAAGGCTTCCAATCCCAGGGGTACTTGACAATTTCTGCCTTAGTGTGATTGTTTCACTATAAATTGGTTTCACAGAATAGCTCTGTGGTAGTTGTGCTTTAATTTTGGCTTCCCCAAGGGTATAAGACATTTTACTGCATTGTTAGCACAATGTTCCTTTTAGTTAGACATTGAGATAAAATAAAATGTTTTTTAAAATCCTGTTCCCGGCCATTTTGTTTTCTAGGGCTTCCCATTGTCTAGGTGAACACGAGTTGGCCTACAAAAGGCTGTTCTGACCATGTGCGCTCTTTGTGAGCCCAGCATGGCAGGTTCATATTTGTCTTAACAGGTTTAGGCCAGTATAGGTCCCTGGACTAGTCCTCATTTCCTGTGAGATGGTGCTTTCGCTGAGTTGCAGTCCCAGTTACCAAGTAGTATAGTTGGTCATCTGAACTTCTGTCCCCAGATTGTCTGGCTGGCTGACATGTGCCAAACCTCTGTCACAGGGTTATTTGGATTCTGCCCTGCCCCTCTCTCTCTCCTGCTTGCTGGTTCCTATAGCTTAGAGATGGTACGTCTGCTGACCTGCTGAACGGGTTTCCTGCCATTTTTAAAGCCATCACTTAGCAACAATATGCAAGCGCAATGGTTTCGGCCTATCCCAGTTTGGTTTTTAGAAGTCAAATCCAGATTTCTTGAAGACACAAGATGACTACCACATCTGCTGGCCCGCGCCTTCCACTTTGGGACCGATTCAGAACCGTTTTACTACTGCTGTGATTTTATGTTAAACATGTAAAGCGTGTCTGTTACCCGGGGGTGTCCTGGCGCTTTACCGCCAGGATCTTCTGGTTGTCTTTGGGCTGCTGCAGTATACATTTTTCAGTATATCAGTGTGGTGTATTTTCTGGACCTATATATGTGTACTAATTGTACCTCTCTGACGGCCTACTATCCTTTGCTTTGCGCATTGTCATTCCAACCACATTTGAGACGTTTTGACTCCCCTTTCTTGTCAGGTTTTTTTAAAACTGCCTTAACACTTTATATTTCATGTGTGGCTTCAAAGCATGTGGGCAAGATGGCTGAAAACAAATAACCTGTTTATAGGAATGGATTGTTTGTTCTGGAAAAGCCAGGTTTTTACTATATTCATGAATTTTAAGTGTGATGGTTAGAGTCACAGAAAACAGACGCAAGCTCCACGGCTTAGCAAGGTGGTATGAGAAGCATTTGGCTTCCTTTTGATTTTCAGGACAGGTTTCTGGATAATATGTGCATGTTTAACCTGGAGATAAGGACTTTTATACCTGGCGTGGAGGGCACTGATGGGTTCTATCTCTGTCTGTAGTTGCTTACCTGAAGGCTACACCACCTAATAAAGGATCTTACTTGGACTCAAATGTGTTTAATGGTATCAGCATACTACAGATGAATTTGCAACAGGTGTAGCCAATGGAAAATAGTCAAGGCTGGCAAAAAGTTAATTGGTCTTGTACCGTGCACCAATGCCATTTGCGTGGTCTCCTTGAGCTGTGGCAGATCTGAAAAGGAAAAAGGGCTGGGGGGAGGCTTTGTTAGTGGGATTTAGAGGGACAGCGTGAGGAGCTTTGGTGTGCTGTTGATAGCTTCAGTTCGGAGATACCGGTCACTGCTTGCTGGGTGTAATAAGTGAATCGTAAGGAGCAAATGAAGTTGACCAATGGTCGAATGTAGAGGTCTAAGGCTAAGAAATCTTAGGATTGTGAGACTCACCGGATGATAGTAACTGGGGCAGTGAGTAATGTTGCTAGATCCTTTGTTTTACGTGGCTGAGGAAGGAGTCTTCGACTGACTAAATACAGTCTTGGAAGATCTGATGGCCAACTGTGTTAAAGGCATCCATAAGTAGCAGAGCAGAGGACATTGATGTCCTCAGCATATGCAATGATTCATAGATCATCCAGCTGCCAGACACTGGTGTTTAATGCAACGCTCGGAGCTTGGGTCTTGTTGAGTGCTGTTCCAGAGCTTGGTAATGCTCTCCCTCTGACCCAAAAAAACAACCTGGTGCTTTTCTGAATGCGCTTCAAGACCTTTTTTACCCTTTCCTGATTAATTCTGTTTTTAGGATAACGTTTGTAAGTTTAGCTATTTTGAAAAACTAAAGCTGATGAAGATGATAGTGATTCTTGTGTCAATGTGAGCTGCCTCACTTGGGAGGTTGCAAGGTAGCCCAATCTCCATTTCGTGTGGTTATGGCAGTGGTTGTTGAGTAAGTTATCCCAGTTGGATAGTTTCATTCAGACTTAATATGGCAGTCTTTATCCTTTCTTGGTTGTAAGGTTTGATCACATTAGTGGTATGGTCCTGAATATTGGTTCATTTGCCTCAAACCAAGGATATTTGAGCCTGTAGATACTGACAAACTGGCATGCGCGGGCACTTCACTTGTTCCCTTCGTCTCTGGTGAATTGGTCTTCCCTTTCGAGTGTTTTTTATAAAAGTGATTTCAAATGAGCCAAGATAGCTCTGTACTTTTTGTGACTAAGGATATGTGAAAATCTAAGGTGCATTAAAAGTTTGAAATCTGTAGATAATATTGACTGTGTGCAGACCTTGTGCTTCAAAAAAAGGATGCTGGATAAGGTGGTCCACAAAGTTGAGCATAGCAGAATAATTCCGACTGCATGTTTGGAGAGATGTTCTTCACCCCTTTTATGTCCCACTAGAGGCGACCTTACTTAAACATATTTTCTTTGGTTATGTTGGACATATGCTCTTATGCTTCTTAACACCCAATAAGGAAGCAGAATCCACTTTGTAACATGGGATTTTAACCTCTTTGTAAATGTGGCCTGCTAGCTCTTTCATTGATATGTTTTCTTTCTGATAATTCTGAAGATGTTCTTAAAGCACTTTTGTTCCAGACACAGCATACGTTTTTTGTCTAAGCCAGAATTTCCAATGAATTATTTCCTGGCACGAATACTCCTCTCTTAAAATATGACTCCACGTTAAGACAGATCTGAACATTTTGCGGCAAGGGTCTCCCATTTTTCAATGATAAAAAAGACTTCCAAGTCATTTACCTCAAAGTGATTTCTTTGAATTACATATATATATATGTAGTTGTGTGTTAAAGGGTAAAAATGGGGTGGGGAGATGTTTAGGGTAGGGGTTGTAGTGAAGGGGAAAGAGGGGCATGGAAGGGCCCCCTTAAATGTAAAGAAATATAATTAGTAGTAATTTTCTTTCAGCAAATTAACATAGAACTGCAAGTGGAGCATCCTGCCCCATCAGTCAAAGCACTCAAAAGCAGTGAGACAAGCAAGTAGCCAGGGTCTTTATGGCATTGATTAAGATGTGTCTAGGCAGAGGCCCTGAAAGATGGACATCTTTTTCTGGCCTGTGACCCTGCAGACACTCCTGATCCCAAGACCTAATCATCAGAGGTTATTTTTGCAGATCTTTACACTGTTACTCCTCTTCCCATAAATGACACTGGTTCAGAACTACAACTCCCCCGTTCATCTGGGAATTCTGGCGATATGCTCCATACATATGACACACTGACATTCACCACTGCAAGTTCCAAACTGATGGCTTGGGAATCTTTTAGAGCCTATGCGCTCAATGTTTTTAAACATGCCAATCTTTTTCTGTGGGTTGCATTTGGGCATTCCCTGCCTGCTACTTTTTTATTGGACAATCAATGCAAGAATCGTGTACTCATACGTCCTGTCCTCTTTCCGCCATACTGTATGGGTATCCTTTGCTAGGGACAGGAGACAGAACCTTTTTCACCAGAAAAAATCATCTTCCCCTTTAAATTTAGATGTGCGCAGAGGCGTGGCCCTGGGACCATGTGCTTCCCCCTACTCCGCCCACCAGCGCCACGCCCCAGTGCTCTTTTTCGCATCAACGGGATCGGACTGCTTTCACCAGCACTCCTGGGTTAGGCCTCTTGCCTAGTAATTCCATGCGCTCTTCCCCGGAGAAGTATTCTTGTCCTCTTTTTTTTTTTCTTTTCAATTATCAGACATTGCATTGTCCTCTGGCGCCACTCTCCTCCCTGGCGCATATCGATAACAGCGGGCTTCAGTAGGGTCCCTTCCCAACGTCTGACCCTCTGCCGCTTTGGCCCAGACCACGGCTGGGGCGGCTCTACCGTGTGCAACACCTTGACTCTGCGTGCGCTCAAGAACTGACTAGCCAGGTGGCGGGAGCTCTTCGGGAGATCGCTCCATAGGACCTCAAAGCGTTTGTGAAGCAGAAGGCCAGTCCCAAGGTATGTGCCCTGTTCTCCTCCGCACCCCGCAAGGGTGACTCCTTCCCACAGAAGCGCCCAAGCAGGAGGGACCTAATAGGTCCTAAGACCAGCAACAGCACCGAGGCTGCTCCAGCTACCGGCCACCAGGCCAAGGGGCTCGCAAGATCCTAGCAGTGCTACCGCTGAGGGTCCACAAGGCTCTATTACCGGGTCACAACCCGCGGGGCTACGCCCTAACACTGGACCCATGTCTGAGGGAGTGCCTGAACACAGCACAACTGCCGAGGGCACTCCTCCTACCAGGCCCTGTCCTGATGTGCAGGGTAGGCCTCAAACACCACCGATCAGCGTATTGGTGGAGGTCAGTCCCAGTTCAGCAAGTTCCATGATGCAGGCATGTGGCACGGAGCAAAACAAAATGGCCGCTGGGCCACACAAAATGGTGGCTCACCCGATGCCTTCTCCCTTCGGAGATCAGGCAGGTGAAAGAGTTTCCAGGTGGGATTGGTCAACCTCTGTCACTTGGTCCACATCCTATCCATCCACTTCTCAGGGCAGGTATAAACCACTCAATGCAGCGAGACAGGGCAGGCCTAGGATACATGAGCCTCAGGGTCCGACCTCTTTGCTTATTCCATAAGGCACTCCTCGAGCCTGTGAAGACGGGTTCTTCGAGAAATTCCTCGCACTCATGAGATCACCGCAGATGGGTACTATCAGAGACGAGATCAGGGACATGTTCCCTCCTGCTCAGCGCAAGCACCCATGGCCACACCGCCTCTGAGTCCCATGCCCGTACCAGTCCCAGCAGCCCCAGCCCCCATGCCTGTACCAGTCACGGCAGCCCCGGCTCTGCCACCTAAGCAGCCTCCGGCACTGATACTCAGCACACCACAGCTTCCTGCGTCCAGCACTCCTCCGGCTCCCCCGGACCCGCAGGACACAACAGTGGACACAGACGAGGAGGAGGACCTGGACACTCCATCTTCAGCTAAAGCTTTTCACAAGCGGCTGTCGGGCCTGGCTGAGTACCTAGGAATCCCGCAGCCACAGGTGGAACTACCAGAGGCAGGGGTTTCGGCTGAAGTTCTCACGCTATGCCCTACTACTAGAACCGGAATCCCACTTCAGAAAGACGTAGTAGCGCTTGCCAAATAAAGGGTGGCTCAACCCACACTCTACCAACCCTACCATATAGGTGTTACGACGCTAAATACAGGCAAACGGAAGGGCCCCCCTCTTATTGTTGGAACACACCCAACCACATTCCTCAGTGATAGCAAGAGCATCACTGTACTCCAAGTGACAATCTTCTTTGGCTACTTCGGCCTCGGCACTCCTGGGCAAGGAGGAAAAGATATTGGGGGCGTTCAGCAAGAACATTTATTCCAACGCCACTCTCCACCTTCGCCAGGTCAACGCAGATGCCATGTTGGCGGCTGTCAACCAGAAGCTATGACGGGAGATCGCAGATTTCCTCCCTGAGCTCCTTACCCACAGCCAGGCTTGCTTCAATGCTGGGCTAGCCCTCTTTGTCACTTTCGGAGACTGAAGACCAGGCTATCAGCCTCTAAGGCTTGCATATCTCGCTGGATGGTCTCTGCCATCAAAGAAACGTAAGAGGGCCAGCACAAGCCGCTTCCAGCAACATGCATGCCCACGCAGTCAGGCCAAGGCAACGGCCATCGCATTCCAGCGCCATGTCCCTTGGCAAGTCCTAAGCAGGACAGGACGGCCACTTGGGCCTCTCCCTTGGCTTTCTGCAAGCATTACTGTTTGGATGCCGGATCTAGATCTGATGCGGCTTTCAGACAGGCGGTGCTCCGGAACCTATTTGCTTAAGGAGGCTCTCCTCTCCACCCTGGGGCTACATTCAGTTGTAATTGCCCATGCAGTATGGAGGAAAGAGGACTGGACGTAATTAGAAGTTACTCAACGTAGTGACTAACATACTCTTAGTCCATAGTCCCCTTTCCTCCATACGTTCCACCAACCTCCTCCCCACCCCCCTAATAATACTGGTGTCATTAGGCAATGTTAAATCTATTGTCGATACATCAATGGGGACTGAGGTGTGGCGCCGAAGGGCGGAGTCAGGGCAGCGCATGCTCTCAGGGCCTCACTCCCGCGTGCCTCTAAATTTAAAGGGGAAGACGGTTTTTTCTGGTGAAAAGGTTCCGTCTCCCGTCCCTTGGAAGGGACGCCCATGCAGTATGGAGGAGAGGGGACGAAGGACTAAAAGTACGTTAGTCACTACAGTGAGTAACTTAGAATTTGTACTGTCGCCGGTAAGATAGCTATAGCCGGTAAGATATCTCAGTGGATTGAGCGCTCACTGCTGTGATGTGTGTGTGAACTGCAGTTTGCAGGTTTGAATCCCAGCAAGGCCAACTCAGCCTTTCATCCTTCTCATGCTGATAAATGAGTACCAACACAGGTTGGGTGATATTGTACGTATACTTGTTCTAAATAAAGTGCTGAAGCGTAAGCTCTCTATAATAACACATCATTATCATTTGGCCTTGGACGTCTGCTTGCATTCTTAATAATTTGGTAACATAGGCCTATACACACTGATATTAATGATACATATGATGATCAATTCTTGTATGAAATGTAAATCACATTACAGTGATAACTCAACCATATTTGTCACAATGCTATGTGGTGCCACTTCCTGTTTTGTCAAGGGGTGAAATGTTGTGTTCCAACGCTTCTCGGGATGTCACTTCAGGGTGAGGTCAAATGACATCACGTCCTGTGATTTCATCAGAGGTCAAGGATCAGGTGATGTCACTTCTGCGACCCCTGGCGTTTTGATAAAATGACGTCCCTGGAGAAAGGGGTACCAATTGGGTGTGAGTGATGGTGATTGGAGGTAATATTGGAGGGAGAGTAGAAGTTGGGTTGAGTGTATGTAGGAGAGTGATTGAAGGTAGTTCTGGAGGGAGAGTAGGAGAGAGGTGAGGGAAGTGAGAGGAAGGAGGGTAAAGGCAGGTTAGTGTTGGAAGGAGTGAGATTTGAAGATGTGACTAAGAGCCGAAGGGAGTTGGCAGGCAGAGTCATGAGACAAAAGAGGGCTACAACCAGGAAACAATGTAGTAAGCAGGAGAGATTAGTTTGAAGGTTGGAGAAAAGAGAAGGGGGAGAGAGCAGTTAAGAACAAGAGGCAGAGTATAGGGTGCAGGGAGCGATCAGTTGGAGGATGGAGGCAGTAGAAGAGGGAGAGAGAGTGGTAAGACCAGGAGACAGGGTGTGTGGAGGGAGAGGGAGAGAATAGGCAAGTAAAGAAAAGTTTAAGTGATGGCCGTCAATAAGAGAAAGGGACCAGGACAATTGGATTACTCTGGCTAGGTCCAGTGGGCAGTGCTTGAGAGAGTAGAATATGGCTAGGTACAATGATGGACCAGATAGTAGGGGTACCCTGGCTCTAGAAAATGTTGCACTACATTTAACCAGTAGGAGTAGGGAGAGTGGACTAGGTAGGTTGAGAGGAAGATGTATTGGAATTCCCTGTCACGACCCTCGCCCAAAACCCCCTCTGGCAAACCCATTGGCCAGGTGGAGTCAGGACTCGGGCCTCTAGAGCCTGGCATCCTCTTCAAAAGCCCTCATGGGGCCAGTCCTGGCGCCTATTGCGGCAGGCTCATACACCATGAAAGACAATGTGCTTGGGAACTACTTTATTGTATTGTCAGCCAACATGGAGGCATTCTCATAGCTTGGTTCCTAAGAACCAAGCTATGCGGTCTAGTGTTTGTGGCGTGGGAGCCTAGGGACTACTTTACCTGGACTATTTTGTTGGGGCTATTTAAACCACACCCGAGCAAGACAACACGCTTTGCGTTACTTTTCAGCTTGCAACGTGACGCTCACCGTGTCCAGCTATTCCCTCGAACCTCCGAGAAGCAGAACCTGCAAGGAGACTAAAGGAACATCATTAGCAGCAGCATCTTACCTGCAGTCTTCATCTTTAAACACTCGCAGCTACTGAGAACAGCTTCCTCGAATCTGCACGCCTCCCAGACAGAACGACCTGAAAGAGGAAGATAGAGGCAACATTAAAGAAAGCAGTAGAGACATTTACAAATTACGAACTGCTCAAAAGGCTTACCTGGCTGGTCGCCTCTCGGCTGGCACCACTCGGGACATTCCACTTGCGCTGAAGAACACCGCGACCTACAAGGAATGAAAACACAGGTTAGCAAAGGCAAGACTTACTTACCGCATCATAGCGCTCTTAATGAACCATCATTTACCAGTGGGGCTCAACCAAGCCAGTTCGTCGCGCTGAAGCTCTGCATACCTAAGGGAGAAAAAAAGAGACATTTTTAAACAAAGAAAGGCATGCACAATAGCAACAAAACTAAAGAACAGCAATAAGACCTACCTGAACAATATCAAACGGGCCGGCGTCAGTGAAGTAACTAGACCGCGCCCGCCCAAGAAAGACAAACGCGCCCCTGCAAAGAAGGCAGGGCGGAGAGCATGCCTAATTCTACCATAAGGTGAGGAGAGGCCGCCAGAGGGACTGAAATCATATGGGAGTGGAGGGAGGATACTTAGCCCAGTCGTCAGTCTTGAACAGAGTCCTCCTGTATTTTCAGGCAGAACCTTCCCCGCAGACCACATCAGGGCAAAGCTGAGAAGCATACCAGCGAGTAACCCGGCTGGGTGGCGTCCCTGTGGATACCAGGTGAGTGTAACATTCCCCTTCGACGGTGAGCCCCAGATTGCAAATATCTGAAATTATTTATTTTATAATAAAAACTGAAAACATTTTTATTTTGCCTCTATTCATTGAGTACCTTTTCATAACTGCTAGATCTAGTAGTCAATATGCATTGTTCCCTTATGGGCGCTCAGGATCACATCAATTTGCTGGAGTTGTCGGCAATCAGGTGAGCCCTGCTTGCCTTTCTTCCATCTGTGCAGGGCAAGTGTGCGTTGGTCTTGACTGGCGCACAACCTCAACAAAAGGGTGGTGGTGTGGTGTCGTTACCTCTATGCAAAGAAGCAATGTGACTGGTTCTGGACTCTGGAGGACCTGTCCTTCCATGGCCCATCTTGCAGTGAAGGAGAACGTTGTTGTGAATGCTCTGAGCAGAAACACATTGGCTTCCTCCGAGTGGGAGCTCTGCCTTGCCCTTTGGAGCACTCCTCACATGAAACACTGTCCTTCCAGTGCAAACAGTGTAAGGTGTTGTGTTCCAGGGAATTTTCTCTGCTGGGAGCTGTGGAGGATGCAACGTTGGGTGAATTAAACTTCCATCTCCTCAATACGTTCCTACCGAACCTTGTCATTCTGCTAGTTGTCAGGAGACAGCATTAGTTCATGTCCACGTTGATTATGATCGCCTCATACTGGGCCCTGACGACCTTCTGGGCATGTCCATCTGCCCTCCCTGGCAGCTTCTGCCTAAGGAGGACCTTCTCTCCTACTGAGGGTGCTGGGACTTGCATCCGATCCTCAGAAGCGTGAACCTTCATGCTTGGCTTCTGAGATGCTAAGGTATATAGGAGTGTGGGACTTGTTGAACGACATCCAAGCTGCACTCTCTTCCTCAGAGAGGCTGTCTACCGAGTCCACATATCCTTCAGGTTGTGTAAATTCTTGGCTTTATGTTGGCATAGATGTCTAAACCCTCTTACCTGTCCTTCTGTACTGTATTTTCTGCATGCCTTGGCCTGGATGGGCCTGCAGATTGGCCCTACAAAGGGGTCCCTGGCCACCGTCTCGGTCTTCAAGAGAAATGTAGAGATCAATTTATTTGGGTACATTTAAATTCCAGATTCCTCTTAGTATGATTCAAGCCCCCTGTATAGAGTCCTGCCCCACAATTCTGGGCAAGGAATCTGTGTTTTTCTCAAAAATTAATATGTATTTACAAGAATAGAATAACATTTTAATTAAGGTGAGTTCCAGTTTTACACCATGGGGATCACCACAATGTTAAAGGCTCAAATACAGTTTGTCTATCAAACTAATTTTACCTACCTGTAAGAATCTCGCTACTGGCTCTCACGCAAGCATTGGATGAAACTTCATATAAATATATATCAATTGTAAAGGATACTAGATATACTAAACATTTGTATTGCTTCTATCTAAGCAACACAATATATTTCACTGATAACATTGCTGCTTTTCAGCCAGTGTACCATTATGCATTTTTCAATGGAACCCATTCAACATTATAGGAACAATTGGTTTTCTCCAGTATCAACACAAGTATGGTATCTGAGAAAAGTTACTAAAACAATCTTTAAAAATAAACTAACGTTCTAATCGGTCCCCCTGTATAAGTATGGGTTGTGAATGTATTGGCTATGTGCAGGTCATTCCATTGTAGACAATGGTCCACTTAATATGACTCACACAACTGTGCTCTGAACACACGTGTGCAGTCTCTTCACAATATGTGTGTGCAGCTTCCAGAGAATGTGTATATTATTTTCAATGTGTATGTGGTTGAACGTGTGTTTAAAGACCTATGTGTGTGCGTTTGTATGCACTGTTTTCAATCTATTCCTATTCAGTTTTCCTTCAGCTCAACAAGTTTGTGTTTGAGATGTAATTTTTCCCAGTAAAAGTACAATGTTTTAAAACATACTTTTCCTGTAATATTTAGCATGGGTCTACTTAAGCATTCAACGATAAGGGGCCGCTAGAACTTAAGACTTTGCACAAAGTTCTATGAATATAAGGAGCCCTGCTAATTTTGTTTTTTCTCAAACATATTGATTATGATTAGACTAACCGGCATACATTTTTTGACATTAGGTGATAGTGTGTCATAAATACACTATGATTTGTGTAATTCTTTGTTGGCATGAGCCAATGATTCTATTTAATGGTGCTGTAACAGTCTGCCTTTTAGTTGCACCAAAATGCATTTAGTTTTAAATTTCACCTTTCAATATAAAATGTGCATGGATTTAGAGAAAAGATATCTCACTTTCTACTTGTCGGGTCTGCCTTGCCAAATCCGCAGGAGCTGCTGAAATCCCACACACCCTCTCCAAGTGTTCCCAACTCAACCCAACTCGGTAACACCAGGGAAGGGAAAGGGGCAGTGGATAAAATACCAAATGACAGAGTCTCCTTTCGCCTGGTCTCTTGAGATGTGCTGTAAGGATTATAAAACAAATCACTTCATTAGTTTATTCCTGTGCTTCTGTCTCTTCTTAAAGGAATAATATCTCTTCCCCGTTAGCCCCTGCTTTACCTGTTTTACCTCTGCAGAAAGCTGGGAGGTGTTCTTTTTGTATTTTTTCATATTCTGTATAAAATCAATAATGTTCAAATAAGTTTTCTCTCTATTGTTTCTTTTTTGCTCCTTTTTTCTTTCTTTTCTTGTTTAACTTTCTTATACTCTGAGTCCCTCAAACAAGTGCTAAACTCCTTACTACAAAGTATTGGAACAAGGGCAATGCACTCATTCTATTCAATCTTCATTGAATATTCTGTCATTTCCACGCATGCGCGACAAGGCGATTACCCGTTTTTGTTATTCACAGAAGCTAAACGCGCAGCTCTTACTTAGCTGCAATGTGCTCTGGAGCTATAACCGCAACTTCCCGTCACACTGTAAGCAGCCACTCGCGCTCTTCCAACATGCGCATAGATTCACAATTCCTTGCCGCGTTGTAACTGGACCCGGTAAGCCCTCTTTAAAGGTCGTGACGCTAATGTCAATTAAAACTTTATACAATGCTGGCACAAGTCTCCATAACTACCATAATTATTAATACTTCACAGTTTTGACACAAAGTCACTAAATGAGCTCTGAATGAATTTTCTTTACGTGTTAAATACAGGATCTCTTTAGAAAGCAGCGCTCCCACCTGAGATCTTCCTTTAGAGTTGAAATTGGTCGCCTGCTACAGTTTTCTTCGTTAAGAGTTACTTCAGGATACTATAGTTTTCGGGGCCTAAATTGGGTGACTACATATAAAACAACCTTCCTGGGACAAACTCTGATGAAAGGCAGTTAAAGAATCGTCTGTGCATTCCAAACGATTACCCTTGTTTTCTTCAGCCAATCAGTCTCAATAACTACTTCTCCATCTTGGCTTGCGATTAATGTTCAACTTTAATTAAGGAAGACATCTTGAACCATTTAAGCAAATAGATATTCCCCACACTAGCAGCTTGCCTGAGTGAAACAAATTGTGAAACATCTACCCACTCTGTGTACAACTACTGTACCTGACAGTACTCAGTGTAAATAGGAGACGCACTGTACCATAATTAAGACTGTACATGTGTCACGTTAATATTCCCCTCTATAACCTGGGTTTTTACCCTCAACAGTCTATGGGAACAAGTTGGAGTTAAATTGGGGTCTCTATACTTGAAATTTAAATGCAGATTTTCTTGTTTTGGGAACACAGCTTGGGCCCTCCTTCTGGAGTTACTCCTGCAGCAGGGTCCTTGTTAGCTGGCTGGCTGGAAAGTAAGTCCTCCCCTGTGTGGGTTGTTCATCGGTCTGAACTGGCTCCTTTCCTCAACCTGACTGGAACCCACTTATTCAGATACTCCTCTCTGCTCCCTCTATCCAGTTGTATCCAAAATCTTCAATGTTAATTTCCCCATACTCATAATAAGCTAGTTTCTATGACGATGCTTATAATATATTGTTTAACTCTTCTGAGATCTTGTGACAATAGGTGTGTTTTCTACCAGTCTCGCGACACAAAAAGGAGGGGTAATGTAACTCCTAATGAAAAAGGGCAGTTTTGTTTTTTGGGACATGGCTTTGGATGTGAACCCGTGAGATTGATGCTTTTAGTATTATCTGATTCTGTACATCAGTGTCCACGATCACATGCATGAACGATAGCTGTTTTAAACCCTGGAAGAGACAAGTGTTTTTCCTAATGATGTCCTAATCTTTGCATGAACCCCCATGTGAATGTTAGCATGGTTTGGTAGATATAAGTCCTAGCTACAAAATGAAATTTGTTTTGTGTTGATAGGACCCTGCATTACAGAGATACAATTCTTTTTTTTTTAATTTAAGATTTGGGTTTTAAATGGTATCATGTATTTTCATATACAGTTTGGGAGTGAAGAAATGTTGGCTTCATACTATATAGATCACCCTTTCTACAACTCCTGCATACTCCTTTTCCCTATCTTCAATATATATCCAGGCAGAATGTTTTTCGCCTCTTATTAAGATCAGATAAACTGCTTAGGGGATTCAGCTGATGGATTTTTATGAGGCCTATGCTTTGACAAAAGGTGACGGGCGTCTTGAAAGTCTAGAGTCAAAACCCATTAGCCGGCATCTGGCAGTAGTTTATTGGGCTGTCTCCTTAGAAACTTCTTTCAGCACAATAGATCAATGGTTCTGTTGGGGCTCACATCTTGTGACTGTATTCGTGAAATTGGGGCTATGCTTTGGGAAGTTAATAGTTTCAGCTTGCCCAGCTTAGTCCTTAATATGTCCAGGCATGTTCATTTCGAATGAAATGCATTGTGATTCAGAGCAAAATATATACATGGCAGTACAGAATGGAACTTTAAAAAAGACTTTGGTTCTACTATACATTTCATATTATTTTGGTTAAAATGAAACGTATGCAAATAGTCACTAACATTATATACTGTTTTCTATGCTACATAAGTCTAATACGATCTATGTGCTTGGTACTTGGGATCCAGGACATCACATATGGCTGTACTCAAAAGCTCTCGCCCTTGCCTTTTCCACATGTGTACAGTTGCGACTTTTCTTTGCATAATTTTTCTGCATGTTCTTAGACACTAATGAGGCAATAGATTTATTTTAAAGTGTCTCTGAGGATTCCAATTGTCTTAAAAGTTTAATATTCTCCCCCACACCAGTTCATTGGGTCTCCATGGAATTTGAATTCAGTTTTTACTGCACTTATGGGAGCCCTGTCTGAGCCTGGCATTCTTGTTAGTTTAGACTTCTCACCCTTAAGGTGGTTTTCCTGGTGGCCATCACTTCCGCATAATGGGTGAGGGAGCTCAAGGCTTTGTCTATGAAACCTTCCTTGGTGTTTTCCTGTGAGAAGTTGACTTTTGAGAGTGGGACTGTAAGTTGCGCAAGGTCATGTCAGAATTTCATTGCTCTCAGTAGATCCATCTTCCTGTGTTCTCCCCTCTGCTTAACCCTGCTAAGACAGAGGAACGATTTGATCAGCTGAACCCCATGCAGGCCCTCAGCTAGTACGTCCCCTCGGACGAAAAATGTCATGAAAGATGAAGAGCACTTTGTGGATTATGCTGGTGCCTGTCCTGGCAAGGCTGTGATTAGACCGATCCTGTCAAAGAAAATCAACCTCTGCGTCTAAGAATGTTAGTCTGACTGATGAGGAGGTGCCTGAGGGTTCTGGTTTCATTCAGCTAGAGGCTTGGCTGCCACCTTTGGCCTGCCAAAAAAGGGCAGAGGGACCCTTGGCGTTGATATGTCAAACGGTAGCGTGGGCATCACTGCACGTGTTTGCCAAACATTGCTGCCTGGTTTCCCTGTCTGGACAGGACGCTTTCTTTGACTGAGATGTCCTCCAAGACTTTCTTGTGTGTGTGGTGTTTTCTGAAATGTTTTGGAAGAACAAATTACTTCTCAGTAATGTTCTTTATGAGCAATGTTTCTCCAACAGATTTCTCTTCACCCACGCAGTCCCTACTCTTGGTGACTGGACCAGGCCAAAACTGTTCCCGCAGGAGCCATCGGTGTCTCAACAGACCCATGTGAGAGTTCACTGTGGAACAGACTCCTAATATCCCTGCTCCACTCAAAACTCCCCTGGTAGAAAAGGGATTGGGATACAACAAAACCTGAAAAGCCTCCACTTCAAGCCAGGAGAAGGTCTCTAAAAATAACACACCGACTAGATTTTCGGTAATTCCTTGTTTACAATTCTGACAGCTTTTGTCCATGCTGCTGCACAGCTACAGACAGTCTTGCCAATTCTTAGAACGTTTCTTTTCTTCCTAATAGCTTTGAATCCTGCTGCATTCTCTAATTATTCTTGGGAAGTATGAGTTTCTTTCAGCTTTTAGATTTCTCTTCACTGAATGTCCTTCCACATTGATTGAAACTGATTATTAGTTTTAACTATTTGTACACTGTCTAAATTCAGTGTGTGCTCCATGTTCAGAGTCCTTCACTTATTTCCTAAATCCTTGTGCCTTTTCACGTTTAAACATATGTATATCTGTATTTATAAAGTGAAACTGTGTGGGTTTGTTTGTGGCATGGTGAAGTGTTGTTCCTTATACGTTTCTGCACCGTTTCACCAATCTGCACCAAAGTGTGCACAGTTACTTGTTAGGACCCTGCGGACAATACTGGCAACATGAAATTTGGACACACCACCCCCCACCTGCTTTACTGGATTTCAGCAGAACTCTAAATTTGTATGTGGGTTTGTGGCTTGGCAAAGTGTTGTTCCTCATACAATTCCACTGTTTCACCAATATCCACCAAATGTTGCTTTGTTACCTGTTAGGACCCTCTGGACATGACTGGCTACATGGCGTTTTGAAATCCCACCCCTTTTCCCAGATTTCAACACCTTCACAAATGAGACGGTTGCCTGATATCGACAAAACATCAATGTGGTCGTAGAAGGACCAGTCCTCAACCCCACCACGCCAGGTTGAAGCAACAGGTGGGGAGAGAGCACAGCAGGTCCCAGAATGCAGCAGCACACCAACTCTTGCCTCGCCCCAACGGGGTATGTCAGCCAGCCACACACGCCCATTCTCAGTGTAGTTTACTTCAGGGTGCAAAGCACTTCAAGCGATAAGCGAATCAGAACAGCGGCTTACATGTTTATTGATTTTCAATGTGGTGAGTGTTATATCTGTCACACTTTTTTCTAGTATATTATAAACAAGCATTTACTTTTATAATTTTCATTCCATATATTCCAGTTTAAGTACACTGCTCCTTCTCCGGAATAGTGTCTGAGCTTTTCTCTTTGACTAGAGGATCTGCACCATCTCCTGGCAATATAAATATTGGCACCTGTTGGTACACAACTTTTTACACCGAGATAGTCTCCTTCCTTTGTTTTTAGCTGAGACGAAAAAATCATTAGCTGTTCCCAAATTGACTCTGAGGAAAGGCTGTTTAGAACACAGCCAAAGTTCTCTGCCTCCGTTCTCTGGACCAATCAACACCCAGACTCATTCCCACCATCTTGGGATGGGAGAGGCCCAGTCAACTGTACACAATCTAGTCAAGGAAAGTAAAATTGTTGCCACTCTCTCACACGCACATTTACACCCAATTGGTAGATTATTCCTGAAAATAGCTTCTAGACTACATTCCCCACTATATATCCTAAGTATGGTGTTCTAAATCTTTAAATAAACGGCAGAACGGGCATCCTACCCAACTTGGGGAGTCCTTTGGTGCTGAATGGACCGGATACAGAGCACCCTTGTGCGCCCCGAGGTGGCAAAGAATTTTTTGCGGATCGCCAGTGATGGGGCTAGAATATCAAAGATGACAAATCTGTTGTGGGGGGTGGGAGGACATCATCAGAAACACATTACCAAGCAATAATTAATTTGTTATTTGGGCCGATCAAGCACAATATCTAACAGCAATTCACCTGGCAGGAAAGCAGCCCTTGTGAGCAGACAAGCTCAGTTGGCTGACAAAGGTCTCTTGCAAGTGGGAATATTAGGCTGCATAGATGTTCAGTATTTGTGGGGTTTTGCAGAATCGAGCTTTTTGCCTTAAGTTGCAACAGATAAAGCACTTGGTTCAGTTTGATGGAGTATCCCGCAGGGATTGTCCCAGAGATGCGTTGTTGATCCAGTGCGAGTTTCTGTATTCCAGTGATTCTGCGTAAGCTCAAACATTGCAGAGCAGCAATGATCTTAACTACCCCAAATTGGGCCTAGATGACAGTTTACTTCTATCAGCAATTCACATGGTTTCTGTTTGGTGCTTTGACGGAGACATTGCCATCCAAGCCTGGATGGCAGACAGCTGGCTATTTCTTAATAGTGTCAAGACCGAGCTCTTACTTATTGGGTCACCGACCGTTCTGGGTAACCTCGATAAAAAATATTTTGCTTCACTATCGACAACATACCCATTGCTGTGTCCTAAACAGTCAAGACTCTAAGAGTCTATCTCGACTCCAATCTCACCATGGACAGGCAAGTCAATGCCATAGCCTCGTATTCGGCATACTACTCAAAATTTATCAATGCAGCAAGACCCTTCCTATCATCTCAGAATGGCCTCACCATTACCAGGACCTTGATAGGATCCAGGTTGAATTATTGCAATGCTCTTCTTGGTGGGACTTCCAGTAAAAATATTGCCAAGCTTCAACTCGCCCAAAACAACGCCCTTAGGGCCGCCACAGGTTTATCCAAGAATGACCACGTTTCTGATCTTAGAAGGAAGGCCCACTGGCTGCCCATTAGGCAGAGAATCATTTTTAAAATCCTCTCCCTCAACCACAAATGTCTCCATGACCTTGCTCCTCCTTACCTCGCCCAAAGAATATCCCGGCCGACCTCCTCTAGGCCTTCCAGAACTGCCTACACCAACCTGATTTCCATCCCTAAGACCTGCAGAGTTCATGCGGGCGGCACCAGCTTCCCAGCTTTAGCAGCCTCACACTGGAATGCCCTACCTACGCATCGGGCGATTGACTCTCACCTGGCGTTCCGCAAAGCCATCAAAACCAGGCTGTTTGTCTGACTCACCTGCTTGACTTTGGCCTGCATACCAACGGCATATGTAACTACGTTCTGATTCTGCAACTAAGTACCTCATGTTCTCTAAGTATCCACTATCTTGCCTGCGTACACTTTCATGTTTAGCGCCTCGATGCCTTCAGGCTGCAGCACGCACTATAAATGTAAAAAATAAAATAAATAGACCAATAGCTTTTCTTCTGATGCTTATTTGAGTTCCTGTTGACCGTAGTCCAAGAATGACTTAAAATTCCCACGGTAAGGGCGTCTTGGCATCCATCTCCATTTTGAAGTGAATCCCTGAATGAATGTCATACTGTTGAACTGATAGGCCCTTTAAGCGAGGTAGCGCTATATGGGATAGATGGGGATGCAGATTTTACTCTTACACCAATAATAAGACCGACTCAGGAAGTTGCCCAAAACATTAATGTTTTCATTGCAATTTTTCTTAAAACAGGGAGTACAATGGACATTAACGGATGTTCGCTCAAGTCTCTCTTGAGAACTCTAAAAGCATTTCATAGAAAATTACATTTGTATAGTAGTTATTATTGACGTCATACTACGTGGAAAAATAAGGAAACCTTCTTGCGGTTGTGATAGGCTTAAGGGGAACATGTAAGTATACTTTATATGGGGGACAGGATTGTGATTGGGTCTCTAAGGTCGGGTGGTCTGCTATGCCCACCCCTAGTGTAAGTCATATTTGCCGTCATGAAATACCCAACGTTTCATTGGCTTTCAAACCATAGGGCTCTTTACTATGTGGTCCTCTGCAATTGTTCGGCACGCATGTACCCTTCTGGAATATTCAGCGCGCCAGCAGCATGCAAGCTGGTACGCCAAGTGCTTGTTGGTTCAACTTGACCATACCTCCCCACCCAATTAGCCCATCATCACTTTTGCTGTGTGCCATTCGAATTGTCTTTGAACTCGGTCTTGCAAAGTATCACTGCGCCTGAGAATAAAAGGGAGTGCAAGCATGGTCTTATCTTCAAGTCTCGGTGTATCTTGCCCAAAATCTATTTCATCTAAACCATGTGACAAGAGACTGTGTTTGAGCTCTTTCTTTCGTATTTAACACTATTTAGATGGATAAAACCTGGCACAGCTAGTATTTTTCCATTACAACGTAACAGGACCTCGCCTCGCTTCTCACGTTCATTGTATCTTCTCAAATAGATAATCAGTTTCTTGGCTGCCCCAACCCTTGACACTGGGCCAGACAACCTTTCTCGAATCTTCCCTCATTGTCAGCTGTTTTCTTTTATTGTGCCACACTTTCAGCCTTTATGTTCATGGAGTTCTAGTTTCCTAAAACACGACGTGGCACATCCATATTCTATACACACATATATATTGGTGGCACCGCCTGCAGTCTATTCACTACATATAGCAAGCCTTATGATTACTTAGTCTGTTGCGTTTCAGCATCTGTACAATTCTAAAATGGCTTGCATTTTCTTCAGTGCACTCCGCACATGCAATCTTCATTCTGCACATGAAATGTTACTCAATTCTTTACCATCAGATTCCATCAGGTCTATATACTCTCTTCATTGACATCTCCTCCGGGTGCGTCATTTCTGATTCATGTGATGTCACCAGTCTTCTTTTTTATAAATCTTCACACTTCTCCGGAACCTCCTTTTAAAAGACTGTCATTTCTCCGTGGGTACATCATATAGGGTTTTCTCAATGGATACCTTGTTTCAAGGATTATTTTCGGTATAGGGACCATTATTAGCAGTGCGCATGTCGCAATTTCCGGTTTCCAACCTGTAGGCAAAATGGGGGTGGGACTTCCGGTAGAGGCATTTGGCTCCTCCTCTACACTGTTTTATCCCAAATGTTAGTCGGTTTAAGGAAGGGCTGTCTCCTAATTTTAATCCTCTGCAATCTTGCCCACGGAATTATGTACATCGGCAGCAATAGTTTCTACAGTCTTTGTATCATAAGGTAGCTATATAAATACACAAGGGAGCTACCCAACGCCACCAAGAAGTGTGTTATGGGAATTTGACTGCAAAAGTCAGTGAATTGGCAGAAGAAAGAGTAACAGTTACTTTAAAGTAGTCTTTCAGTCTAGGACATAGAAGTGTTAATGGAATCCAGAGTGTACAGAAGAAAGCTGGGCACATAAATGGGGGTGTTGGGGAAAGGGCGTACCTCATACAAGGGCAGTGGTCAGATTACAGAAGGACAAGGAATGCACAATATAATAGAACAGACACTTCATGAGCCATATGACTGGTTTCTTCGCTTTATCCGAGTACCCGGAAGCAACAGTTTCAGAACACATGATGGCATCATCATGTCATGCCCTGCAGCGAGTTCTGAAGGGTGTGTCTGTGCCGCTCCTTGCTGAAGCCTCCGAGGCAGCGGCTAAAGCCAATGGAAGACTCCTCAATGATGCTGCCAGTGGTGCTGGTGGGGCGTGACATGCCACTTACCTAATTTAGTGACAGGATCCATCTTCTATTCTAATTTCCTCCACCTGCGAGATGGAGGAGAGATTCAGAGGATTGGCTATACTATACGTTGACTTCAATCTTTAACATACAATGAATTACAGAATTCTATGAAGATGACCAGATCTTTGATTTCCCGGATTCCAACAAGATGACTAGATCTTTGATTTCCTGACCTACAAAGGGGAAGTCTGTTTGCAATCACACCATGTCTGAGCGGATAGCCCCCTGCATTAAAATATTGATCTGAATGAACTGGCTAAAAATGGTGTGACTGTTGGGCTCCAAGCTCATTCCACTAAGTCATCTGCAGAGGGGTGCGTTTGCTGGAAATGTAGAACACCTCTACATGGGCAAACCTGTATACCTTTACAAAACCTTACTGGAATGGCTCTCTTAAAAGGGATGATTTGTGTATTAGCTTTGTCCTCCAAAACGCCACTCCCATTATTTCCTCTGACTTTTCTGTAAGGCTTTAGGAATCTTTCAGGAGGTGAGCAGTGTCTGTGAGGAAGCTATTGATTATTATAACAAGCTACTTACATTTGGTAAGGGTCTTGCAAATGGATTGTGTCCTCCCACGTATTCCTCATCTTAGATAATCTGCCTGCGTGCTGCTTCTGTCTTCGGAAAAATATTTTCGCCAGAGGGTGCTCTGCTCGAAGCCGCGTAGCATTAGTCCCTCGAGGGCCGCTGTAGAGTGTTGACGTCATCCGTCGTATAAAGGGCTTGAGCCGCGCCCGTTGGTCTCAGTTCCGTTTTTCAGAGATTCTGCTTCGTGTTTTGAAATGGCGCGTCAGTTCTTTCATTGAAAATGTCTTCATCCTCAACCGCTATCACACCCAAGACGGGTTTTAAAAAGTGTCTGAAGTGCGAAAGGAAGATGTCCATTATGGATCCTCACCGCAACGGCCTTTGGTGCCTCAGCCCTGACCATCGGGTCGACAAGTGCGATTCGTGTCAGGCGATGTCGAATAAGGCTCTTAAGGAACGCCAAGGTAAGCTAGCGGCGGGAGAGGAGTCATTTAAGTTTGCAAAAAGACTCGGGAGAATCGAGTAGAAAATCTCGTCTTCAGACGGTCGAGGTCAAAGTCGCTCGAGGAAATCGTCCTCCTCTTCATCTAAAAAATTGAAGAAGCGATGTCACAAATCTTCTTCTTCTCCTTCCTCCTCACCTGACGGAAGGTTCATTTCATGTCCTTCTAAGCATGATTCCCCAAAAGAATGGGAGGCCTTTAGGGCTTCAATGCTAGAGATTTTTGAGAAGGCGGCCCCAACCCCCTCAAAGTTGCGTGAAGAGCATGCCCCTGTCCACTCCAAGAGTGACAGAGGGAAATCTAAAACTGTACATGCAAAATCCGACAAAAAGTCGAGGGCATCCTCGGAGGATGATTCTCCAGCGCCTCATGAAACAAGACAAAAACCTTCGGTGCACAAATCGAGGTTAACAGAGGACAAAATGGCGTCCTTGTCATCTAAGTCAGACCTCGACTCAACACGTCCTTCAACTACGTCGAAACCAAAGATGGCATTGATACCTTCGACCACAGTGTCGAAGCCTCTCTCGACAACATCCAAGCCTTCCTCAATGCCCTCGAGGATTCCTTCGTGCATATTGAAGCCAGCGTCTATTCCATCGGCACCTTCGACATCATTGTCGGGGAAATCTTTAATACCGATACCCAAAACGACAATGATGGCTAAACCTAAGTCAATGCCGCCACCTTTACCAGAAAAAATCTTCCATCCTCAGCCCAGGCAGGAATTTCTTTAATCCATGTCTTCTATTTTTGAAGAACAATCGTCTGATGAGGATACTCCATCAGCTGGTGTTAGATTTTAGACAGAAGTTCCTGAACAATTAATAGACCCAAATACCAAAATGGCAGACCTTTATGACTGCCTACAGCTGGCCAGTGGCCTAGATACCTCACCTGAGGTAGAATTTGAAAGACCAGACCCTACTGACCACGCAGAATCTGGGTATAGGAAACTCATGGGAAGAGTCATCGACTTCATGGGGTGGAAGACAGTGTCCCCGAGTTACGACCAGGATGACATGACGGATATTATCGATGAAGGACCTCAGAAGGATCCGATCCTTCCTTTCCACAAAGCTCTACAAAGGAGAGTTATGGCAAATTGGGACATCCCAGAATCTTTACCAGCTGTAAATAAGAAATTTGTGGGAAAGTACAGACCTTCACCTTCAGTTCCAGAGTATCTGTCTAAGCATCCCTCACCTGAGAGCTTGGTGATTCAAGCTGCGACGGCAAATAAGCAGTCAGCTTATCCCTCCATGCCTGCTGACAGGGACGATAAAAAGATTGATGCTTGGGGCGAGGAAAGTGTTCACTTTGGGCAGTATGGCCCTTAAATCTACTAATGTGACTTGTACGTTAGCTAGATTTACATACACCCTGTGGGACTGCTTAAATGCAGCGGATGATCACATCCCAGAGGATGAGGAACATGATGGTTTCCTGGCGATAGTAAGAGATGGAAAGGAGGTTATGGAGGAGTGCCTCAAGTAAGGACTGGACACTGCTGATAGTGTGGGCAGGTCCATGGGGACTAGCACAGTTTTACGCAGATTTGATTGGCTGGGAAAATCTGATTTTGCATCTGATGTACAGTCCAGGTTACTCAATATGACCTTTGACGGCTTGAGGCTGTTCGGCAGCTAGGCGGACGAGAGCTTAGAGAAGCTGCAGACCTCAAAAGCGGCAGCAAAATCACTCCCTGCGACAATAAGGCAGCCTCAACAACACTCTTATGCAGGCTCATCTTCCAGGAAGAATCGCCCCTTTCGCTTCTATTCCTCTTTTTGGAAAATGGAGGGGGCAGGCCAGTCAGAGAGGCCAACAGAGAAAACCCTTTTGTGGTGGGAAAGGAAGAGGTGCTAGATCAGCCACAGGAGTGGCTACTACCTCCTCAGCCACTGCTGCAGCCGCTGAAAAGCCCCAAAACCCCGGTGGGAGGCAGAATCACTTGGTATCGGGACGAATGGCAGGGTATTACGTCAGATGCCTGGGCACTAGAGATAGTGACCCATGGTTACTGCCTTTCTTTTCATCAAAGACCTCAAGATCATCCACCGGGAGCCAATTCTGTAAAAATTCCAGACCCGTTCCTTGTGCAGGAGATGTTAACCCTGCTAGAGAAAGGTGCAATAGAACATGTACCTGTAGCGGAGAGGAACAAGGATTGGTGTTTCCCTTATTTTCTCATCCCCAAAAAAGACTGAGGGTTGAGATCCATCTTGGACTTAAGGAACTTGTTCAAGTTTCTAAGGAAGGACAAGTTCAAGATGGTGACCCTTTTTCAAATCCTTCAGGCTCTTCAGCTTCAGGACTGGCTGGGTTCATTGGACCTTCAGGAGGCTTACTTTCATGTGCCAATCCATCTCAAGCACAGAAAGTACCTGTGGTTTGCAATTGGCGGATCTCACTATCAGTTTCGAGTTCTGCCATTTGGGCTGACCTCCGCCCGAGGGTTTTCACCAAACTAATGGCGGTGGTGGCAGCGAGTATCAGAAGAAGGGGGATTCATGTCTACCCTTATCTGGACGATTGGCTAATCAAGTTCACCCAAACAAGTCCAGGAACATCTAGCCTTGACCTGCCACTTCTTACACAGTCTGGGCTTCTCCCTCAATTGCAAGAAGTCACAAATGATTCCAAGACAAAGACTCCAATTCATCGGAGCAGTCCTGGATACTACCTCAGGGAAAGCCTCGCCTCCCGAAGAGAAAGAGCTCACCACATTCTGCAGATAGTAATAAAATTTCAAAATGCCCAACATCTACCAGCTTTCGACTTTCTAAGGTTGCTAGGCCTCATGGCATCCTGCATTTTTCTGGTGCCAGAGACTCGACTGAAGATGAAATCCCTTCAATGGGCCCTCAGGACTCAATGGTCCCAGTTTTCAGGGGAGATGTCAGATCTTCTGTGTTGGGCTTGCAAGGAGAATGTCCTCAAGGGGGCACATTTTTTGCAACCATGGCCGGAGATAACGGTAGTGACAGACTCCTCACTCACGGGGTGAAGAGCCCACACCAATGATTTGACAATCAGCAGTCGTTGGTCTCCATCGGAATCCAAACTACACAGCAACCTTTTGGAGCTGAAGGCAATCAGACTAGCGCTGAAGGCCTTCCTGCCCTCTGTACAGGGACAGAATGTCCTAATAATGCCAGACAACACAGTGGCCATGTATTACCTCAACAAAAGAGGAGGCGTAGGATCACTCCCACTGTGCAGAGAGGCAATGCAATAAGGAATCTCTCTATCAGCAATTCATCTAGACGGAGAGAAAAACACAGTGGCAGATGCTATGAGCAGGCAGAGCACGGTCTCCCACGAATGGGAACTAGCTCAGGAAGTCCTTCAAGAGATCTTCGCACTTTGGGGAACCCCTCAAGTGGATCTGTTCGTGACCGGTACCAACCGAAAGTGTGAACTGTACTGCTCAAGGGAATTTCCCCTGAGAGGAGCTCTAGGGGACGTGTTCGTGGTGGACTGGATATTTCCACTCCTATACGCGTTCCCTTCAGTCCCTGTGATTCTTCAAGTAATCAGGAGGTTGAGAAAGTTCAGGAAAACCATGATCCTAATTGCCCTAGATTGGGCCAGGAGAACATGGTACCCGGACCTTCTGGACATGTCCATCTGCCCTCCAATACGTCTTCCACAAAGAGAGGATCTCCTCTCGCAAAGGGAAGGTCAAGTTCTCCATCCAGAGGTCAAAGCTCTCAACCTTCACACTTGGCTTATGAGAGGCTGAAATATAAGGATTGGGACCTTCCGGACAACGTTATGGAAATTTTGCTTTTGGCTAGAAGGCCAGCAACAAAATCCTTTTATTGATGTCGTTGGGAGAAATTCAGTAACTGGTGCAGGGATAAGAATGTGGACCCTTTTCAATGCATCACTCCCATGGTGCTTTCCTTTCTTTTACATTTGGCCAACTCGGGGCTCCAAGTTGGTACTATTAAAGGATATTTAGCAGCGCTATCTATCTTCAAGCGCTCCTCAGAAGATGTTTTGTATTTTAAAATGCCTTTAGTTGTCCAATTTCTTAAAAGGATAACAAATGTGTTCCCTCCTACACCTTTTCAGGTTCCCATTTGGGATTTAAATTTCGTTTTAAAATTTCTTATGTGCCCCTTTTGAACCTTTACATTCTTGCCCTTTAAGGATCCTAACTTTTAAAACTGTTTTACTTGTGGCTTTAACTTCAGCCCACAGTGTGAGTGAGTTGCAGGCGCTCTCTTGTAAGCCTCCTCACACTATTTTCCACAAGGATAAAGTTATTTTGAAGGTCAAACCTTTTTTCTTACCTAAAATAGTTTCAGATTTTCATCTGTCACAAAAGATTACTTTACCTTCCTTTTACCCTCCTCCACACACTAGTAAAGAGGAGGAAAGGTTCCCTAAAAGGGCTCTCAGCTTCCATATCTCTAGACTTGAAAGATTTAGACAAACTGATCAGTTATTTGTTGCTTAAACTGGACACAAATTGGGCCTTGGTGTGTCCAAACAAACCTTATCCAGATGGATAATCCTAGCAATCTAAATGTTACAGGTTGGCTGGGAAAGAGCCTCCAGATGGATTAAGGGCTCATTCAACCAGGGGCATAGCAACTTCCATGGCTCTTCAGAGGGGTGTTCCTGCACAGGAAATGTGTGCAGCGCCCACCTGGTCATCTATGCACACATTTGTAAAACATTATTGTTTAGACTCCACACCTCTTACCAAGGAGGCCTTTTTTGCAAAAGCCGTCCTTCATTCAATGCATAATTAAAAACTCTGGTACTCCCTCCTCCAAATTACAAATGCTGTGGGAGTCTATCTAAGATGAATACGTGGGAGGACCCAATACATTCAAAGAACAATTTACTTACCAACTGTAACGTTCTTTCGACTGGGTGTTCCTCCCACGTATTCCTCATCGACCCTCCCAACCTACCCCTCTGTACAGTTTTTACGCTTTTTGCACTTGTACTTCCTTAAGAGCCTGACATCCTTCGATGCCTAATACAACTGATGCGACCATTAACACTGAAAAAACAGAACTGAGACCAACGGCTCAAGCCCTTTATATGACGGATGACGTTGACACTCGATGGCAGCCCTCGAGGGACTAATGCTACGCGGCTTCAAGCACAGCGCCCTCTGGTGAAAAAATTTTGCTGAAGAAATAAGCAGCAAACTGCCAGATTATCTAACATGAGGAATACGTGGGAGGAACATTCAGTCGAAATAACGTTACAGTTGGTAAGTAACTTGTTCTTCTCATGTATGCAGTATTCCACCAAGGGACTTCATTGACTCTCCATCCCCTCAACCAGTTTTCTTGTAATCTCGGCATTTCCACCATTACATTGTGTTGTGACTTGTGAAAATAGTTTCGGATCAGAAGAGTGTGCATGGTATGGTTGTATAGGTGCCAGGGACACTGTCTGGAGTCAAGGTGAAGTGGTGCAGCCCTCCTCCACCCTGTTAACACATGTTTACAGACCACCCTGCCCGTGAATGTGTAGTTCGAACTTTGTGAAAACTGCTGTAGGAATACCAAATCCATGATAAGGATCATGACTGAAGCTAAGTAACTTGTTCTTTTCATTTCCAGATTACTTTAGAATGTATACTTTGCTGCCAGCACTTCGTTTTTATGAGCTGAATTCCACTTCATTCATATGGGTGGGCCAGTAGGCTGATAAAAGTACATCCCATGTGTGTGTATTTCTTTGCGCATGTGTGAATTGTTACTTTTTTATATCTAACCAGTTATCACGGGCTTCGTTCTTGTAGAAGTTATCATATTTGATCAGGAGATCACTCTCAGAAAAAGCACTATTGAATTCAGAAATGCAAAAGTCTTGCCACATAGTTATTTTCAGGCTGCAGCGTGCTGACCTCTTGCAGTAGCTTAACTAACTCTACCTGGTGAGATCAGTTTAGAGTGCCCCGTCTCCCATTTTTGGAGGGTTTTAGTTTGAAATTAGTTTCATAGATATGTACGAGAATCGATTTTACACATTTGTTAAAGAAAAATAAAGCATCTTTCTTTTTATCTAATAGTGTGATACAGGTAATGTAAACTTTCCACACTTAATACAAACATTAACAAATATAAGACTGACAAAACAGCATATGCATTTGATTATGATAGATGCTAACACACATAATCTATATTACTCTTGATTACACACATGATTAAATGAATACTTCCTTCCATAATATAACACTGTTAGATCATAAAGCCCCATCCTCCAATTTATTCACAATAATACCCACAAATGTATTAACACTTAGCTTAATATTTGTCTTCCAGTTAAACAACTATGCTACTATTGTGTAGTATTCATAGTGACTGGGTCATTAACAAAACGACTCTGATGTAAAAAGTGTAACAACCATAGATTACTTGCATATAGTCAATAGATGGCACATGTGTTAATCAACACATACTGCAAGACCTTCCTGTTACCATAATTCCCTTGTTTACACAATGAGCCAAATTGCAAATTCAAGATCCCAATCCACTCTCCAATTCATGACCTCAAAAAAGTAAATTCCTTTCCTTGAACTCTTTCATGGCTATAGTCTTACCCAGTTTACTGGCTAAACCTGAAATAGTTAGCAGGGAACCGCCGGGGTCTTTACAACTCTTAATATGTATGGCAATCCCTGCCTAGTGTCAACACTGGTTTCCAAGGTGGTCAGGCCACGTTCCAATCATAGGGCCTGAATCGGAACACATTGAGGGAGATCAAGAGCTTGACGCCAGATATTACCTTTCAACTTACTCAACCAAGAATGTAAATTCTAGCCCATATAGTATCATTGTGATTGCACTTTGTTTATATGCCAGAATCAGTCCCAGTAAATCCTATCCGGCAGTTTTGGTTACAGAATTTCAAATTGTAGTTAATAAGACTGTTTTAGACTTTCACTGCTCGACCAGCCTGTACTTAAACCTTTTGTTTGTTATTGAAACACCAAGATAGTTATATGGATCTGCTTGTTCTAATTTGACTGTTCCAAGTATCCAAATGTATGTTTTCGTAGCGTTTGTCCAAAACGTACAATCTTGGTTTCATTTATCTGAGTATGATTTGCCATGGTGTACTTATTCAGCTTGCGTCAGCAATTCAGCAACACTTCTGGCCATGGCACTTTCAGTAAGGTGCAAAAGGACCGTATGCTCTGCCTAGGCTAGCCAGGAAATAAGGCAGCTCCGTATTTTGGGAGTGAAGTTATTGATGCCACAAAGGGCACGTGGTGGGTGTGCTTCATATAGGTTGAACAGCAAGAGTGCTAGAACACAGCCCTGCTTCAGTACACGTTTAGTAAGAATATGTGTTGTCGAAACACCCCTAAAGTCCTGGCATACCTTTACCGAGGTGCTCGAATACAATTTAATCGGCATGTTTAATAGATCAGATGAAATATTACACTGCATTCGTTTTCTCTTTAATAAGGATCTTTCCATGGAGCCAAAAGCTGCAGTGAAATTCATAAATAGCGCATACACAGGTGGATTCTCATTAAATTAATTCCCAAAATGTTATGCATTGTAGAGGACCCATTAGGGAATACTTTCGCTCTTTACCCATGTTTGCAGTACTGTCAGTATGATGGAAGCAAAAATCTTGCTGTGTACGTGGAGCAGTAAGAACAGCTCGTAGGGCGAGGGATTGAAGCGATCCCCTTTTTTTAAAACAGGGTTTATAAAAGCCTTTTCCAAGGCTGTGATATGTTCCTTAAGCATATAATTCTCCCAAACAACAGCTTCAGAAAACTTGCTCAGTCCGTTGAATTTCTATTGAGTATAAACAGTCCATAACTTACCCTGGGTTTTTCCCTTTTCTTTGCTTCACATTAGTGGTGGGGTTGGGCATGGTTTTGATTTTGATCTACTGACTACTTATCCAATTTTCCAGTGCAGTGGGCATTGATATCACCACCAGTTAGAATCATCTCGTCTGCGTTGCCTTGCTGCCTGCTAGCTAACACTTCACAAATGATGGACATAAGGGTCGGAGTCACCCTGTGGTCAGAGCCATTTATAAACTGCAAGGTTTGACAATCGGGTACCTCAGAGTATTATATTTTCACTATACAAGGATAGGGATTTACATTTGCTGCCACACTTACTTTTGCTATAAAATCCTTACCTATCCAAATTATCAACCCTCCCTTCAGGTGTCCTTAGTTATCTTTACTGGCTAGATTTTCAATGGTAATATAGCTATCAATGTATCATTTAGTAGTTAGCCAGCTTTCCTGGATTAGACATATATCTGATGTTAAATTATCTAGGCCCTCCTGCTGCTTGTAAAATAATGATGGCATATGGTATTCCAGGAGGCTATGGTACGGTCTAGTCTAGGGCTTAGTTTTCAAAGTCAAAGTCAACCGTGTGCATTAACTTGCTCACAAGTCACTGTTGCCAGACAACTACGTCATGTTACAAATCACCTGCTACCTTTTTGTTGTACTTATCTTCACATTTTCGTAATATGCTACTACAAGTTCTTGTTACACAGGAATGGTAGCATCCCAGTTTAAATGAAAACCCAGTTTAAAAAACTGTTTCATATGAGATCAAATTAACTAGACAAACATGGTAGAACAGCATTGGCTCCTTGACGTAGGCTGCCTCCCCTGCCCCTACAATAATGTTAGCAAACTCTACATTGTGTGTTGTCAATATAATGGCAGGATTAGCAAGAATAACTGTGGTAAATATTAGTTATTCATTGGAGGCTCGACTACTGACTTAAACAAGTCAACGATCTAAAAATTAATTGGATGGTTATCAATATGTTCAACCTTAATTCGGATGGCACATATTTAGTGACCGCAGAATTTATTTATTCGATATATTTGTTCTCTTTTGCCCAGAATAGAAAAGTTGGCCTTCTCCTAAATAATCCTGAAATCTAACATGGATGGATTCTTCAAGTATTTTGAAGGCCTCTCCACCCAGATCACTTAAAGATCCATTATGTCACACAACTGTAGGTTCTGGTGTCCTGCTGTCCTTGTCAAGTGAGTCATTCTCACCCACCGGGACCCTCAATTACCAAGCTATCCAAGTCTCCAAGTACATTTCTCATTGTTTCTTGGCACCCTTTTGACATTTCCTTCCAGAAGCTGATTCTTTTAGTTGATGAGATACCGCTCTGTCCACAATATTCCCCTTAGTGATTTGCCTTTATTTTCCTTACAATGCTTTTTCCTTTTCTTCTTCCGTAAATGATTAATAGGCTTTACCGCCAAATCGTCCAGTATTAACAAAGGTAAATAATCAGTTTGACCCGTTGCAAAGGCACCCACACTTCTACTTTACTTAAATTCATTACAGCTTAATAAAACCTCCTCCACAATCAGAGGAGCCTGAATTACATGAGCAGAGACTGTTTGAATTATGCGGCGCCTGCATAACCATAGTTAGTAGATCGCTTTGTGCATGAACCTAGTTCTATATTGTATTGCACAGCTTGACCAAACCCTTCATAGTGAAGAGTAGCGCCTATATTAACGAATCAGGCGTTTTAATGGTAGATGATATACTGTTTGCAGCATTTACATAATTTGTAAAATTGGATAAAACCAGCGAAGCAAGCCAACTATTGTTGAGCTTTGTGCATGGTCTTCAAGGCTATCTTTATCCCCAGATTGAAAAGACTTCACTTTTGTTATGTGCAAACTCCATTTATTTGTAGACTTTCTGTAAGCTGTAACACAGATCTAACAAAGAACTGTTGTCAATGTTATTTATAAAAGATTTCTCATTGGCAAGGCTTCTGTCATGCACAGCAGACCTCTCATTCCGAGTATTACGGAGGAAAGAAACGCTCTTATTTCCCCTCTTGCCGCGTGCGTTAGCGTTGAAGATAAAACGCTGACTTTTGCTGTTGGCAGAGCAAGCTAGTCCGAAGCTGCGATCTCCGGCAAGCATTGCTATATTTCTTCTAAAGTGGCTTCATTTGAACTATGAAAATTGTCATTTGTTTTTTGAGCCGCCATTGTGTCCTAACAAGAGTCGGTAGCGGTCATACAAAAATACCTTGATTGTTCGCTGCCAGCTGCCAAATATTGCTCCAATCTGCAGGCTGCAAGACTGTTCCTTCCAGGTTTGCTGCACACTTTGCGCATTATGCTTATAAACATCATAATACACACAGCAAACCATGGTAGTTATTTTTTTCTCTGATATCCCACTCTTATTATCATCGCAGTATTTATTGAGCGCGGACCTAGCTTTGCGAATCAATAGAGTGCTATACAGAGGTATACATATGTGTGATACTTGAAAGCTGTTTAAAAACATGTACTTGGCATTTGGGAATTACTTTGTCTACAATGGAATTTTCATGTGGGCAGAATCTCCAGTAATAGCAATGGGTTTTACTTGCAGGCTCTTGGTTGGATCTCTTGTTACGACAAAGTCATTTGTAAGTGTAAGATGGGACAGAGCAGCAAATATAGCACATTCCAGATGTGTGTTAGAAATTAGGCATTTGAAAACTAAGATGACTCTGCATTAATTGTTTTATTGTGGGCCGACTTTTTTACAGATTCATTTATAAACTTCATTTTATTAACTTGTTTTCTCATCCCATCTTTCTCTGTAGGGTCAACGCCATTTCCGTGCAACCCGCTTACAATGAGACTTCCAACTGGCTTAGTTGCAGGCCCACCCCCAACGTCCATTCCACAAGGCAGCTCCAACAGCCAGCACCGCGCCTGGGATGAGGAGCCCAAACCGCTGCTCTGCTCGCAGTATGAAACACTCTCAGACAGTGAATAAGAGAGGGATGTCAGAGCGTGGATAGCATGTCCGTCAAGGAGCACGGACTGTTCTTGAAACCATGGAGCCCAAGACTGCTACTAAAGCCAAGGGAAGAGCAGCATCCCTTCTCATGTCTGGGAATCTAGCTAGTCATCCATCGTAAAAGCCTTAAACGAAGCCCAGCCTAATCCTTGATCTGCTGTTGGGATTCTCGTCTGCCCGCAAGATCCAGCATGCAAAAGATCATTCACCGTGAGCAGCTGAAGCAAATGGTTGATAAACTCTTGGGAGATCATAACAATGCAGTTGGTCACAGAATTTCAACTTTTTTCTCAGGGGATACCTCCGCCTGGTGCTTGAACGATATGAGCGAAGCCGAAACCCGCAAAAGTCTATTAAGGACTTGTGCGTGCATATGGACACAACTATCTATGCACAAATGTACAGTGTGCACATTCCAATTTTGTGCAAACATTTTCACGGACCACACTTCTTTTCCCTTCATCACAAAAGCACGTTTGGCTTGGATGGCGAGCATAGATAACTTCGGTTGCATGAGGTGGTCCATCACAGCTGATTCCCGAGGTGATCTTCTTGGAGCATCTCATGAAATTGTGATTGCACTTATTCAGTTGCACCCAATACAAGTGGAGTGCTCTGCTCACAATGAATTGTGAACTATAATGCACGTCGACACATGTAAAGTACATGTCCGTGTGTGTACAGAAGAATCTGCAAAATAGGGGCGCACTTTCTTAAGACAGTTTTGTGCAAACCAAATTCTTTAATGCATTTCAGCTGGGCCTTTATTGTTTTGTTGGAACTCTAGCTCCTTGAACTTTTGTAGAGCAGGGCGGTGCCATTAAAGAAGGGGTGTTGAAAACAGCTCTTTGGGATGATGACCTTGAGCGGAGGTCCATGCTTGGGATGGAAGGGACGGCCTCAAAGAGGCAACGTAAAGTTGAGCAAAGCCCCTTATTTTCTAGAGTTTTGGATTCATGTGATGATGTTGAAATAGCAACCAGCTTGGCTGGGCTACCGCAGGTGGACATTCACTGAACTTCATTTCATGGAAATCCCCAAAATGGAGTTGGTCCAGCTTACCAGAGAATTTCCAGTTCTGAGGACTCTACTGCCATTTGCACATCCTCTGGATGTATGATGTCAGACACGTACTCCTTGGTCTGGGCTTGTGCCTAAATGAGGATTCCATGGTCTATCGATGATGCAGATGTGCACGTTCTTGCGCATATTCATACTGTACTTTGCCTGGTATCCAGTACTTGAAGTGGGATTTGAAAGATGACTGTCCCTATGGTGAATTAAACGATAGGCCTCGTGGGAGGCCAATGTGTATCTATAACTTAATGTACATTTGACAAACCCCGAGCACTCAGTCCTTCCATGATATAATTGTGATGTTCTATTAAATCCTCTCTTGTGGGTAACGAACAAGATAGGGGGTGGTGTATTTAAATGTATACTTGTACGCACACATACACCAGAAATATTTCAGCCGCTAACGCTAATACGTTGGCTAAACAGCTTGTCCCTCTTATTCTTTGTGGATAGTGGAGCTGTTCCAGGTATGGACAAGGTCATTCTGCAGAGCATGACCACACACCAATGTCTCCTCCACTACACTGTAAGAAACGTCTGACCATTCCCTCCAGCACTGTCATGCGTAAAAGCCTCTGATCATAATCCCCCCCAAATCCCTAGGTTTAGATCTATATGTAGAGCACTGTGCTACATGACATTAATGATCTCCCAATGTTTGGGGGACAGCAACGTGTGCCGGACAGTGCAGACAGAACGACTGTGCTTACGTACAGGGCAAGCTGACATCTCTTCTAGCGTACGTGATATGCATTGCAACTCCAGCCAGCTACTGTGACTGGCCCCAAGTCCTATAAACCTTACTGGAGGGAACAATCAAAAGTAGTGAAATCTAGTTGCCGTAAGGGGTTGCATTATTACCTTGAATATCAATGAGCCACCCTCTGTCCAAACCCCTTAATAGGTACAGCCCACGATTCAAGCAACCTGATTGGGCTATGCACTTGCCCCAGATGCAACTATCTGTTCATTGAGAGACTTAAGGGACAGTACTGTGTCGTGCCCGAAAAGGCAACAGAAAAAAGCAATTGTGTATGATGTATTTGGTCTACAGGGTATATTTTTGATACCTTCAGCGATTTATTTCAGATACTTTATGCGAGGAAGGACATTAGATTAAAAACAGTATTATATGCTGCTCTCCGACTCTACTTACTGTAAACGAGGATTTGTGTTCAGACTTTGAAACGTTGTCCATTGTGTGGAAATAAAAGTATCAAAGGTTCCTAAAAGTTCTACATATTTCAATGGAATGTATTTGTGTGCTCAGACAAAATGACTCTGGCTGTGGGATGTTTTGTTTGATCGTTTTGTTCATGTTTGTAAAGCGCCAATATGTTACGTCATGTTTTCCTACTCAAAAATATGTTTAGAATTCCCGAATGGTTTATTTTTCGTTTTTAGTAATATTACATTAATTCATTAGGCCTTCCCTCCTAAGTGGAGAACAAACAGTATTTATCCTGATCTGCTAACAATGAGTGAACTTGAACTATCCAGTTACTCCTTTTCATGTGCCTCCAGCACTCCTTTTCATGTTGTGTTCTTTGGTTCTATTGGTCAAAAACACATATTAAGTATTTACGTACTTCTGCCTCTTGAATTTAAGGAAAATCTGAGACTAGATTTCTTTTAAAAATACCCTTCAGCTTCTTTTCCAATTTTGATTTGATAAAAAACCCAATACATCAATTAAGAGTACATTATAAAAAGTATAATTCCCTTAGTGAACAATGTTATGAAGAGGTAAGCAAGGGGTACTACTTACTCGCATATTTTTCCGGAGCATGTCGGGAGCCTTGCTTCCTTGTTATGGTAACACATTTTTGTGACCCTATTTGTAATGGTGTTTTTTTTGTCAAAACAATTGGTTCGCTGCCTCCTTTTCCATATCAGTACACATTTTTCTTCCCGTCTATTTCCCTTGTGGCACGTATGTTTACGCTCGCATGCACCGAACACTGCACTGTGCAGAAATTATCAATTCCACGAGACCCCCATTCACTAGCCTTGGAACAGAGAGGTCAGCTACCAGTTGGGTAATGTGGTCTCCAAATGTCCCACTTCTTTATTCAAACTGTAGGGAAACTCCATGCATGTTGTGCAGAGATATTCAGAATTGCTTTCTGCACGCCTTTGCTGAACGGCTACGATTCCTCCAGCGGATTGGTAAAGAAATCTGGTATATTCCATGGTTAAAAGTCCTCATGGAAGGTAGGTGCCAATGGAAACGTAGAGCTTGCGACGTAAAAAAATGTTTTATCATAGCTTAGAACTGACAATTGTTACTCCTCATTGCAATCTTTAATGCCTGACAATCTAACTTGTACTTATAGGCCTGCCCGTTGACTCTCTTGGGGCTTTAATTTCATGAGTTAACATACAGTGGCTTCATACATGTAAAATAACAATTTTCCAGTGGAGTTGAACGGATTCTGACAACCCCCTCCCCTTTAGTAATCCCTTCCCCCAGAATAAATTGGTAGACGTTCATACGTCCGGGTCCATCAGCATTTTAATTGTATACTTACACCATTGGGGTTCAAAAACATGCTGTATTTATTCCAATATCGAATGGTTTTGTTTACCAATACTTTCGGAACACGTATGTTCATACCATGATTGTGCAGCTCCAAATCCTGTTATCCCCCACCTCGTTCCATCAAATCAATGCACATAAAGCTAAAAAATACTTTGCATCGCAAATTCCCTGGCCTGTCAACCTACAAGCCAAAATATTCAATTTGTAGGCTACACAAATAAAATACACGTGTTACACTCAACTCGAAACGTTGTTGCCTAATCCTTAAAAGATACAACATAACACTATGCAGGTTTACTTAGACATAGATTTTGTAAGTACCCAGTGCAACAGATTCTGAAATGTGCACCTACATCTTCTACTGTCCAGTCTGGAAAATGGCAGACGATCGGTAGGAATGGGGGCCTAGGGAATTGGCAGCCTGGCGAGTGGAGCTGGTGAGTGGCGGCTGCCATTTTAGCATTGAGAACAACTCACTGGAATTGTTTCAATGTCTTCATAGAGGCCAGCTATGTAACTTACACTGGTGCTGGTCTCTCAGTTAAATGGTGGTACAAGTTAAATAATGGCTGTAGAACCCTGGGCTTTAATAAACCTAAATGGCCTAGCTGTGACCCCAGGTTACCCAGGGTGGTAATCGTATTATAAAATGATGAATACACAGTAAAAGTAGCACCACTTGATCGTAAAGCACAGCTTGTATGATTGTGTGAATGTTTTGAGAGATCGGACTACATTATGGAACAGTAACCAAAGGGCCCACATGGATGCTTTCCAAACCACTCATGCTCATATCCTTAGCTGCAAACTGTGCTACTGCAGGACATACAATGATTAATTAGACATTTGGTGAATTTGAACCAGCAAAGTAGCCACAAAAAATGTACTTCATGATTGTGAGGTTTGGACCACACATGGAAACAGTGTTGTACAGTTTTATAATGACTTTTCTTTAAAGATTAGGTCAAAATGGAAAACTTGGGTGCATGTTCTTTATGGCAAGATGGGAGGTGTTCCAGCACCATTGACATTGTACAAAACGCTCTTCAACTAGGCTACTTTTTTTGTGGGTGTAGGTGCCAGCCATCGCAAAACCAATACACTTGGACAACACTTACACTATTCTTCGATGCATCACTATAGTTGGACTACTTTGAGATTTTATTGTCTTAATCCCTTCTGTTAGAATTTGCAAAAGAAGGTATTCTCGCAGCTGTTTTCTTAATATTTAAGACAATCACTGAATGCTCTAAGAACTGGCATCTCAGACTTGCTGGTGGTGGTGTCATACAGATATCCATGTTCTGCAAAACAGAAATCTATTTCCTCAAAAGCATAGGTGCTACCGTTTCCCCAATATGCCTTTTGAGTTTAAATTGAACTCTTGTGGAACGATGTCACCACTTAATGTATAGCAAGGCCTTGGAATTTAATGATACTAAAAAGGAGCCTGGAGGTGTAAGTCCTTACAACCCAACGGATGGTTGGCAAGTAAATTTTCTAGATAGTATTGTTTTTATTTTGCCTTGAATAGTTCTGAAAACAGGTGCATAAGATGTTGCAAATTCCTGGATTTTCATTAACAGTTCCAAAGTACTTAAATCCATAACGTCAGTCGACGCATGTTTCGTGATAAAAGAAAATGATTAATCTGGATTCTAAATGGTACGTGCTAGACATATATTCATGAATAGTTTATTTTTGTATTTCTGAGGTTCATCTTTCAGCGCTTTCAGATCTGGCCTGTTCCTCCATGAAGGCAGAAAATATCTAGCAAGTACCATTTAGAGTCCTGATGAAGCATTTTTCCTCCTGGAAAAAAATGTGTTGCAACAAACACTAGAAGAAATAAAAAAAATGTATGCAACATCTAGGCAATGTTTGCATTCTAATTTGTTTTTGTTTCCGAGCCAGTGGCAGGCTGGCTTTCCCCCTTCCCCACATCCGAATTCTGAACACGCAGACTGGCCAAATCGTCTGTCAGACAAGGGATCCCGACATCTGCACAACTCGCTTACGCTAACTCACTTTCCATGATGTGCTGTAGTGCTCTTGACAAAATTCACTCCCTATTTCCGAAATAGTGGTAGTGCCAATGGAATCCTCTTCTTGATACACCCTCCCACAAAGCAATCCTGGTAATAAATGTGAACATTACATTATTCCTTATATTGTAGGTTTCGGTACCCAGTACGTAACTACAATCTATCTGCACTACCTATCAATTGCCAAGTGGCCACATGTACTGGTACCCCATAACCGCGCCTCGATGCCTCTGGGTTTTTGTGCGCATTATAAATGGAAAAAATAATTGCTAGTGCCCACTACTGTCAAGAGTAAGTACAAGCTGTAAAATGCAATTGTGATTTCCTAGTCTTATGGAATGTCTGCCCTATTCGAGCCTAAAACAGAACCGCAATTAAGCATTGCATTCGTGCAATGTGGCTACGGCAACACCAGTGACTTTTCCAGTGCCATTGTGTCTGGCAGAAATTGCCACTGTCACAGCATAACATTAAAGTATATGCATGCATGTTTACTAAATGTAGGTATGCAATTATGAAATATATATATAAAAAAGATTGAGATCGCCCCTATAAAGATATTGCTATAAAGTAGAAGTGGCCAATTTCCTCACTCTGCTTATTCTTCTGACTGAAGGCCCCCCCCGGTTGTACAGAAAAGTCTTTAAAATCTTGCGACATAGCACCTTGCAAGAGGGTATATTCACCTTATGACATTAGTAACGGCTCGTCTGTTATGTGGTAATGACCTGCAGCATAGTCATTCTTGAAAAGACTCTGCGAATCCGCAGCCATGCCAGCTTTCCCTGAAATGAAGGTCCACAGACATGCTCCCTCTTTACCCGCCGCATTTATCCTAAAAACATATGAATAGTTATTACACCAGGTGTCCTGGTCGCCAGTCCCAGGAGTTATTGCAATATTGAAGGCAATTTGGACCATATTCAGATATTTTGACGTAGGAGCAAGAAATTGTCAAATGCTCTTCTAGCCGAGAGTATTATTTGTCTAGCACATATATGCTCCTCCGCCCCATCCCCTTTCCTCCATGCTCCAGGATGGAGGAAAGGGAACTACGGACGAGGAGTATGATAGTCACCCTCGTGGGAAACTTTTTAACTTTTTTCAATTACCTGGCCGTCTGGGTTGGGGTTTATATCCGATATTGAGGAGACTCCTGAATTTTTGATAGATTATGTTCCTGTATTTCCTATGACATAAAACATACACTCCTAAGTATTGCCTTAAAAAAAGTGCTCTTTTCAGAATTTTGTATTCTTGTCAATGTTGCCTGCTAGCCATAGGATAGACTGTGAGCAATTATGTGAATCCAAATCTATGCTACTAAATGAAAACTTGGCAAAGGAAAACATGACCTGGATTTTGCTATTCCTAGATTGGGATTCATTGCATGCATTTCTCTGACACTTAACGCCAATACACATAGGTCTGTTAAAGCTACCTAAAGGGTCCTTCGAGAACACCTGAAATTTGATGAGCTGTGATCTGCAAAAGCGAAGACTCTGTGCGAACGAACTTTGCTAGCTAAGTGGCATGGTGTCAGAGGAACTAGGTTTTCCAAGCATTGTATTTTTGGAGGTCTAGTTTAGCGTGTACTTGAGGCACTAGCTCCAGTGCCACAGCTTGTAGCAACCCATCTTAGGTTTCTGGAGCAGGAGCCATTGCCAACATGGAAAGCCATGCATGTATTGATCAGAGGTGAACAGACCAGGACAACATATACAATTCCAAATTCCACAAAAGATCTGGATTTACACAGTGGTTACTAGGACCACAGTTATCAAGCTCAGAGTAGGGACTGGTGTCGCTATACACAATTATTGGTACAGCTATGGACAGACCTGGCTTTCCATGCTTGCTTGAATATCGTGCCTAGATGTGCAGCATTTCAAGTAAGTATTCTAGTCTTGGTGTTAGATTGGTCAATCTGACTATATAACAAGTTTAATGTCCCAGCGTACTACAATCTCCAGGTCTGACTAAATTAAATGTATTTGGGAAGGGACTTGGGTATGTGTGTATGGTCCGCTTTGCACACCCTCTTGGCCCTCATGTTCATGTGCTTCTTGGTGTTATTTATTCCCGTGAATTGGGATATACAAAAATGTTGCTACTGATGTAATCCTGCCCAGATTCCTCTAAATCAATGTTACCTGTCCAGAGCCAAAGGTAGTGTACTGTTGTGGTCACTTTTACTGCAGGTGGTAGTTTTCAGAAAGATATTTGCACTTTTCTTTTTCTACATCATCCCTGTCGCCTTTCAGTGGCACATGTCTGTGTGCTCCCTGCTATAACTGAAATCATTGTGCAATCTAATTTTCTTTTTTTTTTAATGACGAAAGCTTTTGCAGTTAGTATTATCGACTTTGTGAGTTGTACAAAAACACATAACGAAAAACGATAAAGGACTATATATTGTTTGAACTGTATGGGGGGCATCTATCTTTTGTACAAGCAAATTGTGGATACTTGTTGCTGTTTTGAACAGAGTTGTATGATAGAGCGCTTTGTATATAGACCTGATGAGGTGTACATATTCATGCCGCTTGCAAAAGGGTTATTTTCTTTTACTGAAGGCAAAGTTTTTGTTCACTGTTATTTTAATGCAACATACCCACGAACAATCAAGTGTGGGTGGCAGTGTGACTGCGCTGCCGTACTGTTTAAATAAAAAAAGCTTATTGCTAGTAAAAGAGATTTCTCGTTCCTCTTATTATTTTAGCCTTGGTGATCTCAACCGTGTTAAGGGGGCATACATTTATTTCATCTCAGACACAGTGCTCCAAAATATCCTCGTACATACTTGTGCCAGTAGTGGCTGCTATGTAATATACACTGGTCAGCGGATATCATGGAACAGCAGAGTGCTCCAGCGCCCCATCCCCTTTCCTCCATACTTTGCGGTGTCTGTTCCCAGAAGGAGACGGAACTATAGATTTTTTTTTACACAAAATAGTTATGTTACATGCACAGACTACCAACTGCTTCACCCCGTACCTGATATTCAGCTTTTATCCCCTTAATCTTTATTTTCTGGTCGTGCTTTGTTCATTTGCGCACCCCACCTTTTTTATCAGCCGCCATCTCTACTCACCTTTGCTTTTGCAAGAGGCATTGAAGGCCTAACACTGTTGTTGCTAAAGCAGCTGAATACCATAACTCCTGAGATGTCTGTGACATGAGCCAGGGACTGGACCGAATACCAGACTGACCCAAGTAAGTCTCACCTGGGACTAATACGGGGCCTCATCCTGAGTCGTCCTCTAAGTCCATTACCAGTTTCTTAGTTCAGGACCTCCCAAAATCCAGACCACTTTGTTGAGGTTGAATAATTCCTGTAACCCAGAAAGAACTTCATTGTTTTTGAAGGGTGTTGTGCCTTGATAATTGTCTTTTCAGGTGGCTGGCTGAACTTGCCTTTGACAGTGCAGCCTGCTGCCGTGTCTTAAAGCATTCCGGCGCAGCCAGCTGGCAACATGTTCGTGCTAAAACACTAAAGTAAGCAATTGCACCACGAGTCTTGATGAACTCACACTGAAAAATTCACCTTAGCCATATAGTCTAGAGCAAGTATTTGGCAGAAGAATCAAGGGCCATGTAAAACTGTTTGGAAATCATCCTTCAGTCCTAGTGTCCTTAGCTGCATTCCTTGGAAGCAGTTTACTCGCCTTTTATGGCCTCTTTCCGGGGACGGTTTGATCCGCTGGAGGAAACTCCAGGATGATTTGTCCTGAGACTATAGACACTGAGCTATACCTTGGTGATGCAGTATCTAAAACCTTACACAACAAGGGATACAAAGACCCTTGTTACCTGTCGTGGCCCTTTCTCCCCCTTAATCTTTGAATAGAGGATTAAAATGGACGCTGTCCACCCCATTTAGTGTGCAGTCCCTTTTGCCACCCACTAGCACATACAGTAGTCTGCTTACCAAAGGGCTTCTTCAGGTTCCGATTTAATGCAAATGCTCGACCAAGCCCTACTTCAGGTGTCCGTTTCATCGATGCACCCTCCCTGGATGGATTGGCCTCATCTCTCTGCCTCAGAAGGCACGCTGATCTCCTACTTTGGGTAAAGATGCACTTCTTTCAAGTTGTTAAGGAACGAACCCCCTCGTACACCACCCCTGCTTCTTCTGCTTCAGCTTTCACCTCCTTCCTGCACTCAACCTTCAGGCCCATAATGGTACCTTATTGAACTACGCCCATCCGCAAAAGCCAACTCTAGCCTAGCTCCCTGGATAGTATCTCCCTTTCCAGTTTCACAGCCCATTCTAATAGATTCCTTCCTCCGGCAGATTCCTCATGTTGCAAGCCTATCCCATACATCAGTCTGGCATCAGAAATTGGGCTCCAATGAATCTAGATGTGACGGCATTGCTGGCCTATATAAATGTGATTGTGCCTCATGAACTTGGTACATTTCTCCTATGCACTCAGCCTGCTGCTTTAGAACACACCACTGCTCTTCAGCATTTTTCATAACTGTTATTTCTCCCTGCGACGGCCTCAGGCATTATGCCATGTAAGTTTTGCAGGAACCCAAGGTCTGTGTCTGACCCCCACAAGCGTTGCCTCTACTGCTTGGCTGTGATCACCACATGATTGAATGTGCATCATGCCAATCTAGGCACCCCAAGTCTCTCCAGGAGCATGCCACTAAACCTTTCACCACTCTCTAAAATGGCTGGAAGATAGATGTGATCTAAGTCTGTTACTTCATCTGACTTATCGGATCTTAATTAGAAGTTCTGCGCAGCTGAGAAACCAAAGGCGCAGCAGGAACCTTGCTTCTCTGGGAATGATCACAAAAAAGCCAAGAAGCCGCAGCAGTGACGGGGGAGATGCCCCTCTCCAAGGGATTCCTCAAAGTACCACTCTTCTTCTTCCTTCAAAAGATTGTGCCCGCATCTAGCTGTTCTTAGCAACCTCACCAGGGGGCGTAGTGTAGCTTGGTTTACATCCTCTCCAAAGCTATGTGGGTCTGTACGACTTCCTCAATTCTGAAAGTGACATCCCCACTGTATAAATAGCACACACTATGCCCCATTACCTTAGTACCTTTTTCCAACATACTCAATATGCAGTTTACTTAGGAACACCTTGGAAACAATCTTTTGCTGCGCCATCGTACCTGGTCCCAAACTATCAGAGTTTAAATGCTGGCGGGACTGCAGCTTTAAAATGTCCATCACTGACCTACACAATATTTGTGTGTGCTATTTGGAGTTGTATCATGACTTGGAGTAAAGCAGCTCCTGTCAGTCGAACCCCAAAGCTCTTCAAGAACAGGCCGTTACGCTTGCTTTAGGTCAATCCCCTCAGTTGCCGGCCCGATCTCTTCCAAAGTCTTCAGAGAACGAGATGGAAGATCAGACTCGGGTGGATGAAGTATTTGCTGGCTTCCACAATGCACAAGCTTGTTTCGGAAATTCAACAGAGACTGCCTCCCACACTGGGCCCTGCTCAGTCTGAGTCCCCGAAGACCACGTACCGGGAGTCCTTGCGGACGCAAGCGCGGGTCAAAGGACCCACCTGGTCAAAGGAGTCAACTGACACCTCCACCTCGGGACTTGACTCCGAATGGGGATCCGGCAGCACACACTGGCACGGATAAGGCGACTACGCCGACTGACACCGACTAAGCCGATGACTTTGTACCAGCTGATTAAGAGCCGGTGGGTGCGGATAAACCACACAGGGCCTCTCTGCCAGGTGAGGTCAGCTCTTTTCATGCTACGATGTCCAGGGCCTCTGAACTTTTTCAACTGGTGCCTGAGGAAACTAAAAGGGAAGGATTCCTTTACCAGCGACAGGAGTCCAGACGGAAGACCATCATATCCGTTCCCTTGCTAGACGATATCCGGGATGAGGGTTTGGCCCTAATGAAGACTCTGAGCACCGCTCCACCCAAGCGGGATAGGCTCGATAAGGGTTACATGTGATTATAACTAACCAATAAATAACGAACAGCACTTTTGTCTAAATATCCCATCCCCAAACCCCCAGTTTTGTGTAATTAATAGTCCCATCCCAATCCCCTCTCATTTTAACTTCATACCGGCCCCCACATATATATTTTAAAAAATGCAACATTTTCTTTCATTATACATGTTTAGATCAAATTGCTGTTCGTTATTTTCCATTTGTTATAATCACTGCATACCCTCGGGAAGAAATACAGTTCTGGACTCAGCCCCCAAGTGCCTGAGGTCCCAGCCTTCACCCGACTTTGTTGTCTCAGCCACAGCCAGGAAATGCTCGGCAAACCCGTCCTCGCCCATGGTGCCTCAGGACCAGGAGGGGGAAGAAGCTGGACGCGATGGGGAAAGGGATCATCTATACTGCTGCCAGCATTATTAAGGCCGCTAACACCCTGGCCATTTTGTACTATGGTATAAATTGGGCCCTATTTTGGACTTCTTACCTGAGGACAAGTGGAAACTCTGGAGCTGTTCCAGGATGGGAAAGTGGCCTCAGACCACAGCCATTACAGTGGCAGTGGACATTGCGGACACAGGGTTCTGTCAAATGGGCAACAGGGTGTCTCTTCATCGGCAGGGATGGCTCAAAGCCACCAACTTCAGACCAGACTTTGTCCAAGGTGGTGGACATGCCATTTGATGGAGAGGATCTCTTTGGTAAGAGTGTTGATGAGTTTGTCGACGATTTCCGCCTGCATCAACCTTGTCTGCCTTTGCAGACTACAGATGAGGCCTCTCCAGGAGTTTATGAATGCAAGGTGGATGCAAGTCTTGGGATCCTGGATGGACAAGATAGCGCCCAACGAGGAGTTCCGACGGGCGATGGTGGTGGGCCATGCGCCCTCACCTCACCCAAGTCCCTCCTTACCAGGCGACGGTCACCATGGATGCTTTCCTGTAAGGTTGGGGAGCCCACACCAGACAGTTGCATGCTAGAGGCCTCTGGCTACCAGAAGAAAAGACCCTTCAGTTCAACATCCTGAATCTTCAGGCCGTCTTCTGGGCCCTCAAGTTCTTAGGAGCAAGGTGGTGAGGATCTTCACGGACAACACCCCCACCATGTTCTACATCAGGAAGCCGGGCGGGACGTGCTCGCTGGCTCTCTACAGGGAGGCCCAGGATCTGTAGCACTGGGCCATTCGTCAGGACATGTTTCTCATCCCTTTTCACCTGGCGGGCACCAAGAACACCATAGCCGACTCAGCAGCGAGCTGTGTTGCTGTCACTAATGGGAGCTTCACCAGGACCAAGTGGATCTTATATTCTACGAATGAAGGGAACCCCAGCTCGACCTTTTTGCAACAGCGACAAACTCCAAAAAGTTTGCCAGCAGGTTCCTGCAGCCGAGGTGGATGGGGGATGCTTTCTTGTTCCTATGGAAGGGACTTTTCCCATAGGCTTTTCCTCCATTCCCACACTTGCTATGAGTGATCAACACACTCAGACAGTGTCGCTTGTAAGAGAGTTCAATTCAACACTACAGCTAAATCAATGCCTAGTCTGGGATACTGAATGGAAACCCTTATTGATATATCTTTATGTCCAGTTCATGAGTTCTGGATGACTACCCCTAAATAACACCCCTCTCTTAGAATCCCCCTGACTCCACTGAGCCAAGAAGTAGTTCTGTTTTGCAAGTTTAAAAGGTTTATTTGAGAAATAAAACAAAATATAGATACCACGCTTTTATAATAAATTAATAATCAATATCGCCCTTATAAATATAATGTTAATCAACAATGGGTAATCTGACATTAGCACACTTCTTTACAATCAATGAGGAGTTGGTGGAGGATGGATAAGGCAGCGAAAATGCTTTTATGGTTTCAAATGGATGCAATGTTGAATGAAAATGCAGTACAGAAGTAACTAATATGGTTTCACAAGATATCATATGTTCACTTTTCCCCTGGTGGCAATTCACCCCCCCCCCCCTCTATTTGCAATGCAAGGAGATGGAAGTAACACACACAGTTCTCAGGAATGCAATCAAATACAATACGAAATTCAATTCCCACCCCAGCAAGCTTAGAAAAAACAGGTATGAGTTTTAAAACACAGGCCCAAGTGCTTTGAATGTGGTGGCAATGAAGTGAGAAATATGCTGAAAATGCTTTTAATTCCCTTTAGGAGGTTCAGGGTGAGTGAGAGATACTTGGGATGAGCTCAGGCTCACTTTAGCAATGATTCAGGGATGGTTATTAAGAGGCAAACACATTTTTAGCAGAGGAAAGCAAAAAGCTGCTATCTTTTTACAGGTAAAGAAATCAGGCCAAATCGCAAATCGCGGCAAAATTCGCGAGTGCGTGAATCGCGATATGGCGAAAGTATTCGGAACAGTTTGTTGGAAAGCTGAGATTTTAAGCTTCCAGAGGAAAGTTAAACCAAGTTCCTAGGACAAACGGTTCCAAAGATATGAACGAATTTGTAAAGGTCGCTTTTCTGATTTAAAGTAACTCAAATTGACAGGTGAAAGCTTTGAAAATGACAGGTGACACGATTTCTAGGAGACAGTTCTAATCAGATTAAAATAGTTGGATTCAATTATTTTAACTAAGAGCTTATTTCTGTAACAATCTGATCTAAGTACTCACTCCTAGCTTTGAAAGGACTGGACCTCGCCACGGATCGGGTCAGGATTGGCTGCGTTTCCCTCGCCACGGACGGTCTCTGTGCGCAGCGCCTGGGTCAGCTCCGCTCTGCTGGGTCTGTCAGGCACCAGTTCTGCTCACAGCGTCTGGGTCAGCTCCCCGGATACAGCGGCCTGTGGTTCTCTGGATCTCTGGTCTGCTTTCTGGGTGTCTCTGCTTTCTCTGGGTACAGCACTGCTTCTGGATCTTTCTGGCGCAGGGTTTCAGGCCAGAATCAACAGCTCAGCCCGGCTGTGAATAGTCTGCAAATGATTTTGAGGCCTGCTGAAGAGAACTCAGCTTGTGGGTTAGGCCTGTTCTTTACAAATTCTGAAGTAAAGTCTTGGTCTCTGAAGATTGATGGATTGAAGTCTGAAGTCTCCCGGCAGAGCGTCCCGCGGAAAGTGAAAAAGGGATCTCCACTTGTCCTGCACTGTCTGCTTTTATGTGTTTAGAAAGTGGGTGTGTGCGCAGCATCACTAAGCCAGCCCCTCTCTCAATTTATCATTGGCCAAGCTTTCCTTTCTCCCTTGATTGGGGGAAGGATGGTGTGTCAGAGTGATGTCATTTTATGGCATGCAGAAAGGACACTCCCCTGTCAAATTGCACACAAATCTATATTTGATCCAAATACATATTCTCCCAAATACACAGTTGTTTTTACATCACCTACACACATCATATATCACATGAGGTAGGCACTGTTCCGACTCAGGCGTTTCTAGGAGCTTGGGTAAAGAAATGGCAACTTATTTTCGATTTTAGTGGGTTATGCAACATTGGTTTTTCATTAAAAGTTATACACATATACACGGCCTGTCCATACATACTCCAGTAAATTCCCATGTCTCTAGCTTCAACACAGAGTCTGTAGTATCAATAAATAGCGGGGTTTTGCCCCAGAACATCACACAAATTGGAGTTTGGGCTTGAATTGTGGGCAGTTTTCATTTTAAGGATCCCCAAATTTCACATTTCTGTCATCTGGTTACCAAGATTTATCAGTGTTTCTGTAAAATATATATTTGCTTTCAATTCAAAGTACTGCAGTGTTTGAGTCCGCCCCCAAAGTTTGGGGATGACAGTGATCACATGTCTCTCCTGGCTGGCAGATCTTTGTTGACAGGAAACAGTCAAAATCACCATATCCTATTCAAGGGAAAAGGTCTTTTGTGTGGGCTCCAGCAAGCTGAGGTCAACAGACCAGGGGGCCACTTTGCATTTGGTTAGCATGACCATGTGATATCCTGGGCTTTCTGAGGTGAGAAGGTTTCCCAGCCTTTTGGCCTGTTAATCAAATCAGATTGTCTCTGGGAACAGCAGGTGGTTAGATTTCTAATTAACCCACAGTCTTTTGAAGTCCCAATTGTCACAGAAGGCTGATTAGCTTCTGAAGTAGCAGTTCTGTCAGAGTTTAAACCGCTAGCGCCGCCTTGAGTCCAAAGCGGGTACTGCATGCATTTTTTTTTTTTTGGATCAGTCTTGAATTAATGCATTTCAAACAAGAGATTTTACATGGAAGTATATTATCCAGGTTCAGCAGGTGTGGTTCTGCAGTAAAATAATTTTGTGCCCATTGAAGAAATGAATTCCCAATAGTTGTGGGTTGCTTTTGGCAATCAGCATTGCCCCTTTTGCGATGGTTTCAGGCTACTGTGTGTAGCCCTATGGTGGTTTTAGGCCGTGCCCTTCTGTGCCCACAACATCGGCAAAAATGGGTGGCAGCCTATTCTTCATGCATTTCCCTGTGCATTTTCTGGGCAGTTCTGGCCATCATGATGTTTTCAATGCCAGTAAGGCACAGTTTTTGTGGTAGGGCTCAGATGCATGGGTAAAAACATCCCACACGCTGCAGGATGATACTCTTCGCTCTGGCGTGGCCACTTCAAATTTGGTATCCAGACCTGCAACGTCTGTCGGCTGCTCTGTCCATTAGGCTGCCACTACTTCCCGATCTCACCAGAGAGGGAGGAGCGATTCTACGCCACGACCCAGAGTCGCTGAACCTCAATGCCTCGCTCCTGCAGCTCTAGAATTCGGGCATCATTCTTTACCAGCGGAATGTAAGAACATCCTGGCCAAGGCCAGTGCCTCTTCAATGGCCATATGTGGAAGCGTTTCTCCATGTTCCAGGCTCAGAAGATTACGCCTTTGCAGGTCACAGCCCCACAGCTCTTAACATACCTGCTTTCCTTGGCTGAGGCTGGATGGCTCATGCCTCTATAAAGATGCACCTGGCTGCCATATCCCGTTACACCAGGAAAACCGGGAATGCCTTCTCTGTGGTCACACAGACTCGTCAAGGAGTTCCTCAAGGGCCTCTTATCTGCCGGTGAACGCTCCTGCCCCAGCCTGGGAACTGAATGGGGTACTGACCAAGCTCATGGGGAAGCCGATGCCTCAAGCCCTGCTCATGTTTCTCTCGTGGAAGACGGCATTCCTTGTGGCGATCACCTCAGCCATGCGGGTCGGGGAGATCCAGGCCCTGTCTTGCAAACAGCCATAGTTGTCCTTCCACACTTCAAGGGTGGTACTGTGTACACACCCCACCTTTTATGCTGAAGGTATCATTGAAGTTCCACCTCAACAATCCTTTGGTGTTGCTGGTCTTCTTCCCGAATCCATAGCGCCAGTGGAAGGAGGGCTTCCATTTGCTGGACATTGCTCGTACCTCGAAGTTTTACGTGGCACACATGAAGGGTTTTCAGAAGACTTCTCAATTGTTCGTCAATTTTGGACCTGTGAATCAGGGGAAGGCCTTGGCGAAGGCTTCCACATCCAGGTGGCTCTCCGGCTTCATCATGCACTGTCATCGGCTGGCTAACAGACCTCTTCCAGGCCGGCTGAGAGCCCATTCCACCAGAGCCATCGCAGCAACGACAGCGTTTGTCTCTGGTGTGCCCCTGCTCGACATCTGCAGTGCTGCTACATGGAGGTCGACGCACACCTTCACAGGATTCGACTGCGTCTACAGGGATTCCAGGGAGAAATCCCGGGATGGCCAAGTGATGCTATGCAACCTGTTCTCTTGAGGTGAGTCTGTTCCAGGGCTAAGTGGTGTTACTTCTGTTGAGCCTTGCCACCTCCCATGGTGGTGTGTTTGTACTGCTGTGTAATCTTTATTCATGAGCATGTGAATCTATGCCAGACCCCATGCTGGAGAAGGTTTGAGTTACTTACCTGTAATTCTGTTCTCCTGCATGGCTCTGGCATGGATTCACATGCGAACCCTCTCGCCTTCCCCTGTGTGGCTCTTCTTGGTTCATACCGCCACTCTACATCCATACCAATTTTGAAGATGGCCACCAGGGGTGGAGCTTAGGGAGAGGACTGTCATTGGGCGGAGGCAGTATGACCCAAAGAACAATGATTGGTCTAGAGGAGAAATACAGTTTTCAGGCTAAAGTGAAAGTGTGTTTTCTTTTTTCTTTTACAGAGGATTCCCAGCCCGACGGCAGGGAATATTCACGAGCATGTGAATCCATGCGCGACCCATGCTGGCGAACCAGAGTTATAGGTAAGTAACTTAAACCTTCTTTAGCATCTGGTTGCTGCTTTAAATCCTCCTTATGCAAGCTTTCCCGTAGCAGCTTAGCACGGGGAAAGGAAGAACTGATGTAATAAGGCATACATGAGGTGTGTGCATGCTATTTATGCAGTAGTGTTGTTAGGACTAATACTGTATACATATATACAGTCACTAGAGTAGGGCTTAATACAGATCAAACCCCTGTAAAGGAAAGTATAAATTTGTTTATGCACCACAGGTCCACTGAAAATTGGCCCTGTCTGGGGCCTTATGTCCAAAAGCTCAGTAAAGAGTTCCGACACAGTTTGTAACGCTGGAAGAAATGAATGTAGGGTCTCTGAGGTCCAGTACAGTTCCAAGGGTTAGAGGACAAGTTATTTTAACTAACAAAAGTATCCCCAACCTTTGGGTGGCTTGTGCGAACAAGCAGTGACAAAGCCAAAGTATTGTAAATGTTTTAGAAAAGTTAGAAAAACATTTAAAGGGAGTTTAGGATCAGGTAAGAACCACTGTAACTCACCCCCATACTCTGATTCCGCTGTCAGCCTCAGTCCTTGATTTGCAGGGGTTGCAGGTTCGATTAGATCTCCGATCGTTGTCTTTGGCTGGTGAAAGGGCTCTCGGCGGCTGAATGCAGCAAACACGAAGCAGGAGCCTTCTCAGGACTGGACTCGACTCGGGTAAGCTGTTTTGGACGGTGGTCACCGCAGCACGGCGACGCAAAGGGACTCATTGAGGTAAGTCTTGTAGGGCAAGCTAAGGATCCCGCAAGTTCTAGGCCTCAACAAGGCACGGCGGCGTCAGCAGCACAGTACCCCAAACTTATAGCTGGTCAGCCACAGGGCACTCCCGGGGCACTTCCGAAGGCTCTTCTTCGCAGGGTACCGAGCAGACTTTAGGAATGGATGTTCCCTCCACGCCACAGGTCGCAGCTCCCTCGCAGGACTGCTAAAAATCGACAGCAAGACAGGGCTCTTCCAGGATAGCAGCAGAAGTTCGTCGCCACTCCCCCTTCAGACTGGTCACCAGTCTCTCAACGGGTCTCACAGCTGAACAGAGTCTTGGCTCCTTCAGGTTTCTCCAAGATATCTTCAGAGTGGGTGCAGGGGTTCTTATCCCAAAAGCCGGGTAAGAGCACAAACTCCCAATAGCGGAACTAGCCCCACACAAAACCCAGCAGTGGTCCAATCCGGAACACTGGCGGGAACACTCATGCATAACACTCAGACACACTGAAACCGGTTTGTGGATTGGGCCAGACAGTTCCAGCCCACATCCTGCCAATAAACGCACATAGCCCTCGAGTAGCCCGCCAAAAGTCCTCTGCTTTCCCGGGCACTGGAGTCCATATAAGGAAGAAGGCAAAAAAAACAAGATGGCGAAGGACAAGCGAAAAACCTTGTGGCATGACCATGTTTGGTCACTAGCCACAGTTGGTAGCCAAACGTGGTAAATGCGGTAAGGCTAAAACGAAAATCACAAAAAATGGTAAACAGTCACTGCTGCCACCAGCTTGTCCATTTAGCACACCTAGAGTAACCAAACATCCTCTGAGTGTTAGTCTAGGACAAAAGCAAATGTGTTACCCATTGTACTGTATCATAAGATGCACTTTTCAATGATAAAACGTTGCCACAAGGGATAACAAGTTGCTAAAAGTAGTAACTAAGTTTTCCCATGTTTCCCAGTACTGACAGCCTGATGGACATGTCAGTTTCCCTATAACAAATGGGCAAAAGACAGTGTAGTGAATCTTAATGCTTCACTGCACTGTAAAAAGTACAGGTCAGGATCAAAAATAAAAGCAAAAAGTTTGGGGGTCCAATAAAATGGAAGGAAAGGTGCAGTAAAGAAAAATCTTTCCTAACGGGTGTCCTCATTTCTAGAGTCAAGGAACTTGAACGTCTGAGAGGATGGTCGCCGCCTGTGGTGAAGTTCTCCAAGAACAGCTTTTGCTATCTAGTCATTTTTCCTTCAGGATACATCATTGCCACTCATTCTCCAGGCACTTGGACTCCTTGGAGGAATTGCCACATACACTGGTTCAGGTACTTTTCCCCAAAAGCTTCTCCACCCCAGAACAGTGGGAGTTCAGGTGGCTTTGGCACCGGTGATGGGGTACCAGAGCCTACTGTGCTTTCTGAAGCTGAGAAGTGGCACCTCCTTTCCCAGTGACGACATGCTCACATTCACAGTTCAGGACCCTATCAAAGAGACCCCTCATCCCCAAAACCCCCACCCCAGCTAGTTTTGCCTTCTGTGCCCCGGCACGCTGCCGTTGTGTGTCTCAACTTGGCTGCCGCATTACCCCGCTCCTCAGTGGAGCTGCCAGAGTACAATCGGTTTGCTGCTCCTGCACCCATTTTAGAGTAACTCACAAACTTTGGTTAAATGTTTGAGGATGTTGACCCCCATTCCTTATTGACAAGTCAGTGGAAGGGGGGGGGGATGTTGAGGACTTCCCATAACTTTTATTATTATTAGTATTATATTGAGCGCTGGCCCAGCTTCGGGAAGCAATAGAGCGCTTTGCAATCCTAGGGGGAAGAATAAGTTTAGGGAGCATAGAAACAAGGGAATGCAGATCTAACAGCAGGGGAAGGATTATCCGATCAAATTGGAACTGTTGCTGCAGTGGCTTCTGATCTGCGTGAAGCCAGCAGCTTAGACACTGCACCAGAACAGAAGTTGATGTCTGCTTTGGCCTATGGGAAACCCAATGTGTTTTGGTGCCTCTCTTTTAGGGAAATCATTTAGATAGTATCCCGTTAGTATAGATTCTGGCCACTGGACCCATGTAGCAGGCTTGAATCATCTGTATAAACCTGGGTCCGAATACCATAGCTGGCAAGGTATTAAATATTGAAACAAAAAGGGTGATGGCTGGAAGGTTTAGAATTAATCTTAACCTCTGGCATTGCTCTGGGCAATCCTCCAGACCATAGTCCTTCGCCTGCCAAGCCATTACAGAAGGGAAAGACCATATGCAAATCTGACTTTGTCCCGCCCCAAAAAGGGACAGTTCAGCCCAAACTTTGTTTTTGCTATGATATTAAATAGAGAGAGCAATCTACTTTGTCAAAGGCCTTTTGTCGGCATCTAGGGGATAGTAACATTGCCGGTAGAGTCCTTCTTATATTCTCAAAGGCCTGCTTATCTTTAATGAAACCGGCCTGGTCAGCATCTATTAGTTTAGCATGTATTTTTCCATGCGGTTTGCCAGTGTTTTTGTGTAGATCTCGAAGTCGAGTTTCATTTGAGCTATTGGGCAGTAAGATCCACACTCCATTCTTTGCCCTGATTCAGAAAGTTCACAATTTTGGGCAGATTCTTGGTCTGTGTAGTGAAGCCTGTAATAAGAATGAGTTCAGGTGCCTAGCTGTCTGGTTTCGGCCTTATCTGGCTTCTCCAAGTTCGCAGAGAAGTAAAGAGGTAAGTCCATCTTTTGTGCATAGCCACTTTATCCTCCTGGATGTGATGGCATGCTAAAGGGCTACAGACAAGGGTGTTCTCAGGAAGAAAAAAAACAAAAGGGGAAAAAACCCAGATAGCTTAGAGAGGTGCCAACAAATTGTAGTTCCCAGGGAAATCACAGCAGGGACACTTAACGATTCCCAGGACGAGCAGGTAGGAATCTGGAAACAGGCCAAGGTGGTAGAAGAATTGCAGAGAGGAGAAGAACAGCAGGATGTCCAGAGGATGGAAGGAATGAGTAATGAGCACAAGGAACCAGGAAGGGAATGAGCATTCACTGTGGCAAGGCTTACCGGCTATGTTGCGACGCAAAGTCCATCGGAGCTCTGTGAAGAATAAGGCTACCAGTCGTCGGTAGGAAGGATTCATGTAAGCGTGCGGAAGTGGACCGCTAACGCACACATAGAATGATTTATAGGCACAACGCAAGTCAACCTTATGTGAGACCAGCATGGTATCAAGAGCCATAGACTCAAAGATGTTAGTTTCAAAACCTTTATTTACTAAGGCTCCTGGGTTGGTGTAATGCCTAACTGTCCCAAACTCTAAAGGGATGGTTCCCTTAACTGATGTTTCTAAAGGCTGTCGATGGCTGAAAGTCCAAAATAATCAGCCTGTGTCTAAGCCCATGCTTGCCCTCACTCTTTACAAAAATGTGTTTGGAAGTCTTTAAAAAGGACAAAAATAGTGGTTAAAAGGAAATGTAAACCATAGCTGGTTTCAGATATTCTTACCAATGGGTGTAGTTCTGCCAGTGCAAGATAGTTCAAAGGAGGGAGCCCTTAGTACCTTCCACGCAGGGCTCCTGCAACAAATCAACAAAGTTCACAATATCCTTGGGTCCCTTGGGGTTCCCTTCTCCAAGCTCGGACTCTTCCAGTTCCAAACCAAAAAATAATACACAGTTCTGGTCAGCCCTCTCAGGATTCCCTTGCCCAAGTGTAGGCCTCTATTTACACAGTTCAACAATGTCTCTTGCACAACTCTTAGGCCTCTCAGGGTTCCCTTCTCCAAGCCTAGGCCCCTTCTGTCATTTAACTAACAAAGTTCTCCTAGTCGGGATGTACCTTTCTCTGTACGCTTCTTATAAACAAAGTTCTTCCGGGCCGAATGTACCTGTTGTTAGTCTTCTGTCCCATCCTCTTTCCTCCATACTCTATGGGCGTCCCTCACAGGGGACGGAAACATTTTCACCAGAAAAACTCTTCTTTCTCTTTAAATTTAGAGGAGTGCGGGGGTGCAGCCCTGGGAGCATGCGCTCCCCTGACTTCGCCAACCAGCTCCACTCCCAGTCCTCTTTTCTGCTAAGACAGGAATGGACCGCTTTCACCAGGCTCTGGGGTTTGGTTTCGGCCTTGTAATTCCAAGCACTCTTCCCCGGATACTGTCTTTTTTAGTCTTTTGTCTTCTAAACCATAATCAGGTACTCGGTCCTCTGGTGCCACGCTTCTCCCCGGCGCATATCGACGTCCTTGGGCTTCAGCAGGTGTCCAGCCCCACATCCGACACCCACACTCTGTGCCTCCGCTGCCTTGGCCCCGACCAAGGCTGGCAATGTGCTTACACCGTGCGCTCTGAAGAACAGGTTAGCTCGGTGGAAGGAGTGCTTCGAGAAGTTGCCGCCAGAGGACTTGAACTTCGATCAGACACAAGTCAAGGCCCAAGGTAGGGCCACTTTTTTCCATTGCACTCCGCAAGGACGACTCCTTGCCTAGGAAACGCCCAAGTGGAAGGGACCGTTCAGGTTCTCACACCAGCACGGATACCGAGGCTCATTCAGCTACCGGCCGCCAGGTCGAGGGTGTCACTAGATCCTTCCGGAGACAGTGCTGAGGGACCGCAAAGTTCTTTTACCAGACACATGCCTGAGGGAGCGCCTGTACGCAGCACTGCTAGTGACTCTGCCGAGGGCACCACGCCTACCAGGCCCCGTCCTTAGGGGCAGGGTAGGCCTCATGTTCCACCTCCCAGAGTTCTGGAGGTGGCCAGTCCCAGTGAGCAAGGCACCACGATGCAGGCATGTGGCATGCAGCTCGACAAAATAGCCGCCGCACCAGACAAGATGGCTGCTCGCCCGACACCATCCCCGACACCTTCCCCGTTCGGGGAAGAGGTAGGAGATAGAGTGTCCAGGTGGGACTGGTCTTCACCAGGTATGTGGCCTACAGCTTATCCTTCAGTGTCGCAGGGCAGATATCCCCCACAACCAGCAAAGCAGAGTATGCAGAGGCCTCAGCAGCCGCCCGCTACTCCATCAATACCACCTGCCACCCCCACCAGCCTGTAAGGACTGTTTTTTTGAGAATTTCTTCCCGCTTATGAGTTGCTCCATCCTTCGGGATGTTATCAGGGACATGCTGCCTCCAGTCCCTCCTCCAGCACGTATAGTCATTCCTCCTATGGCTCCTGTGCCCCAGGCCCCTGCGCAGCCCCACCTGCCCATGCCAAGTCCTTCGATTCCAGCTCCCCTGCCTCTTACAGTTCAGGTGGTTCCACACCAGCCACCACAGAAGCCTCCGGCTCCGGTCTCCACACCTCCGCCTTCGGCTCCCTGCACTCCTCCCCCGACGCCAGACCAGCCGGACACCCTGGTGGACACCGATGAGGAGGAGGACCCTGACACACCATCTTCAGCCAAGACCTTCCATGAACGACTTGCAGGTTTGGCAGGATACTTAGTGTTTCCGCACCCCAAGGTGAAGCAACCCCTTCCGGTACACAGTCAGGCACGCTTCAAGGCGGGGCTGGCAGAAGCAAAAATGGTGGCTCAGGACATCGTGGAGTCCACAGTGGCACATGTCGACACCTCAGGCCGTGCCATCTGCATAGCCATAGACATGAGAAGGACAGCCTGGCTCTGTGATACCAACCCAGACATACAGGAACGCATACTGGACCTTCCATTTGAGGGTAGTGACCTCTTCCATTCCACCACGGATGAGGAACTGCATTAGAAGAACAACAATTCCCAGACTGCGAAATCTTTGTCCATCCTCACATAGTCTACGCCCAAGACCTACTGTCAAACGCACCAGCGTTCCGACGAGGGCCAGGCCTTCGGCGGCATCCAGGGCTTCCAAGAACAGTAGTCCAGGCAGCCAGACCGATCTACAAGTCAACACCGCCGCAAACAGCACAAGCCAGGGAATATGGGTTTCTTTCAGCCCCCCCTCATTCGCCCCAGCCTCACAGGGAAAACAGGCATGACACTCCCCTCCTGGTCCACTTGTCTCCGGTGGGGGGCAGGCTTGCCCTTCACGCACAGCAGTGGCGCATAAGGTTTGCAGTCCCTTGGATCCTATCAGTAGTGTCCTCGGGGTACCGGCTACCTGTTCTTCCCTCCCCGCTTCCACTCCCACAGATTGGGACGACAACTCTGTTGCAGAAATTCGCTTGCTGGTACAGAGTCAGGCAGTGGAAGAAGTCCCTGCCTCCCAGCGAGCCATGGGCTTCTACTCCAGCATTTTCGCAATACAGAAGAAGAACCACGTGGGCCTAAGAATTGTGTTGGACCTTTCCCTTCCGCTTCAAAAGTTCAAGATGGTTATCGCGGTGCTTATTGCGGAGACACTGTGCAAGGTAGATTGGGTGTGCGCCCTGAATCTGAAGGACGCATATCTGCACGACCCGATTTGGCAGCCCCATCGATTCTTCCTGAGGTTCAGGATCATGGGCTTTCATTTCCAATACAGGGTTCTACCCTTTGATCTCAATTCAGCCACCAGGGTCTTTACCAGGCTTATGAATGCAGTGGCAGCCCGTCTCAGGGCCACCATGTATATCCATACCTCAACCACTGGCTTGTCAGTGCAAGCTCACCGGAGGCGGTACAACACACCTCCTCTGCCCTCATGAGTACACTACACGAATTGGGATTCTCCAATCTCAAGAAGTCACAGCTGGAGCCCACATAGAGCCTGGCTTTCCTGAGACTCATCTGGGATACGAGAACCGAGAGAGTTTTTCCCTCGGAAGACAAGATCGCTGCCATCATGAGAACCGCGAGCCATTTTCTCAGCAGAGCAATGACCTCATCTTGGTGGTACCAGAACCTTCTAGGTACCATGGCAGCATTTCTTCTGGCAGTGCCTTAATCAAGGCTTAAAATGAGGATATTGCAGTTGCACTTTGCAGCCTCATGGAATCCTGAGCGGGGTTCCCAGGCAGAGCTCGTCAGCATTCCTCTGGTTCTCCACCAGGACCTGGTCTGGTGGAGCACAGACTTCAACCTGAGGATAGGCAGACCATTCCAACAACCAGCCCCACAGGTTACCATCACCATGGATTCTTCCTTGCAGGGCTGGGGAGCAAACCTGGACAACCACAGCGTCCACAGAGTTTGGGCTCTACTCTTACGCCCTGTCCCCTTTCCTCCATACTGCATGGGCGTCCCTTCATAGGGACAGGAGACTGAACCTTTTTCACCAGAAAAACCTTCTTCACCTTTAAATTTAGAGGCGCAGGGGTGCGGCCCTGGGAGCATGCGCTAACCTGACTCTGCCGACTGGCGTCACTCCTCGGTCCCCTTTTCCGCGTAAACGGGAACGGGCTGATTTCACCAGCGCTCCTGGGTTTGGCCCTGCCATGTAATTCCACATGCTCTTCCCCCGGATTCTTCTTCTATCTTTTAGTCTTTATTTGTCATCCAGGTACTTGGTCCTCCGGCGTCACGCTCCTCCCCAGCGCATGTCTACTTAGGCAGACTTCAGCAGGTGTCCACCCTGCGAGGGGCTCTTTCCTATGTCTGACCCCCAAGCTCTTTGCCTCTGCTGCCTTGGCCCTGACCACGGCTGGCAAGGATGTACCGCTTGCCTGCACGTGCCCTGAAGAACAGGCTAGTTAGGTTGAAGAAGCTCTTCGAAGAGTCGCCTCCAGAGGACTTGAAGTTTGTCAAACAGAGATCGAGGCCCAAAGGCGGGCTGCTATTTTCCACCGCACCCCGTTTGGGCGTCTCCAGCCTGATGAAATGCCCAAGTGGGAGGAACCTCTCAGGTTCTTGTTCCAGCACACGCACCGAGGCTAGTTCAGATACCGGCCTCACGGCCATCAGGTCCTTCCGGAATCAGTCCTGATTGACCGCAACGTTCTTTTACTGGGTGTACACCCGAGGGGCAATGTCCTAGCACAGGCTCTATGTCCGAGGGGGCACCTGCACGCACAGCACTACCGGGGACAATTCTGAGGACAATACGCCTTCCAGGCCTAGACCCGAGGTGCCGGGTAGGCCTCATGCTCCACCACCAAGAGTCTTGGAGGAGGATGAGCCCAGGGAGCCATGCACCACCTCTTTGGCACATGGCACACAGCTCGACAAAATGGCCACCGTGCCAGACAACATGGCCGCTCGTCTGATGCCGCTCCTATGAACAGAGCAGGCGGGTGAGCGAGTTTCAAGGTGGGACTGGTGTCAACGTGGCCTGCAGTTTATCTATCAGCAGCGCAGGGAAGGTTTCCCCTGCAACCTAGGCAGAGTGCGCTGCAGCCCCCAGCCATTCTGTCAATATTTCCTGCCACCTCTTCTGCCTCCGAATACAGGTTCTTCTAAAGGTTTTTGCCGCTGATTCAAACCCCCTAGATGGGGGCCATCTTACGAGATGCTGTCAGGGACTTGCTCCCTCTGGTCACTACACTGGCCCATAATCATTCCACCCAGGGCTGCCGCGCCTCAGGCCCCAGCGCAACCCCCTACTGCCCCTGTCGGCTCCTTTTGATTCTGGCTCCTCAGCTGCCCACAGCTCAGGCGGTCACACACCAGCCTCCGGCTCCGCCCACGGCACCCTGCACCCCTTCACCTGCTCCGGACCAGCTAGACACTCGGGGGAGACACAGACGAGGAGGAGGACCCTGATGCGCCGTTGTCATCAAAGGCCTTCCAGGACAGGCTTAAAGGTTTGGCAGAATATTTGGGCCTTCCTCAAACTGAGGTAGAGCAGCCAGAGGATGGGGTCTTGGCAGAAGTCCTCACCCTAACACCTCCTACGAAGACGCGGATCCTGATGTAGAAGGATCTCGTGCCACTGGCCAAGAAGGGGTGGCTCAAGCCACATTCAGCCCAACCTGTCAATCGGCACCTCGTTGCCAAGTATAGACAGTTGGAGGGGGAATACACTCTTGTCGGCGCACCCTCAACTGCACTCTTCGGTCATCGCTGCAGTGTCACACTATTCCAAACCTCAGTTGTTAGGCAGAATTCCGTGCAGTGCCCTTAGGGACCACTACACACAATTAAGACTACAGGTGGCAATACAAGTTTTACCTTTGGTACAAGCCCGTAATACTAAGTTATAGTGGTAGCAGTAGCGGAGCAGCCAGACTTATCTCAAGAGTATATGAGCAGTAGCACAGATTACACAAAGGGACCACAATTACTGTGACTCAAGCAAACACTGACTCAAGGTTTCAGGTAAAAAATATAAGTACATTTATTTTTAAACCATTTGTTATTAACACGACACTTCTATTAATTCAAAAACCACACGTAAAATATACTACAACTAACCAATTCACCTTGTACAGTATTATTCGAGGTAAGTACCCTGTGTTTGAATGGACCGGTGTTATGAAACAGAACACGTTACTGTGAATACAATTGCAATCACTTTTTGACAGTTCGGTCTACTAGATAAACGCATATCCGCGGCAAGAAATGCTACTGGGGTAAAAACACACTTAACACCCGAAATACCCAGAGAGAGTTGGGGGCAAAAATCACAGGCAATATTTTGGTTAGGCAGACGGAATCGAAGAACACACATAGACAGGAATTCAAGAGTCAAGGGGCCGGAGCCAAAGTCAAAGGACACCGGGTGCCTGTTGTCGAGGATCACACAGTCGGACAGTTCGAGATTCAACGTTGCCAAGAGTACTTTGATATTGTCAATGTTCGGAAGCAAAAGTTATAAGAAGGAGGGAAAAGTAAGGATGAGCCTTAAAGTAGAGAAATAGGGATTTCACTCAGAATTCCTCAAACAGGACACAGTACCTTTCTCAAAGAACGAAGCTGGTGCTACAGCAGCTGTTCCTGTTGGTTTCCCGCAGACCCACGCTTTACTGCAGCTTCAGCACGAAGAAGGATGATGAGGGGGTCCGCACCACACAGGGATGAGGCTGGCAGCAGCGACAATGAATAAAAGGTGCGCTCCTTAAAATCAGGGGAGGTTCTTCAGGTGGCTATCCGGACCACTACAGCAGTGTGCAGCGATTTCGACCACAAAGGCGACCTCTGGCTGAAGAAGATGAGCTGGTTATCCCCACCAGGCTCAAGGGAAGAAGACTCCGAACTGGATCTCCTCTTAGTCGTTGAGGGGTAGATAGCTCAGGAGTGCAGCAGGGCTTCACCGGTACGGGGTAGTTGCAGCAGTCGACCTCTCCTCCACTTCTCGTGGGTTCCTTGTAGTTCCAGTGATGACTCTCTAACTTCCAGCCCAAGAGACCTGCCTTTTAAGCGCAAAACCCCCATTCACACAGCCTGGCTGTCAATCATCCAGCAGGGGGGTTGTCCAGCCCGGACAACCACCTTGTCTAATCAGGTCAAAGTGTGACTTGGGTTTCCTAGGATACACATTCAGCCCACCTAGACACCCAGGCGCCTTGAGGAGGGTTTCTAGGTAGAAGCCCGCCAAAAGACAGTGAACAAAGGAGGCAAACCTGGTTTGCCGCGCAAAGTAAAACACAAGAAGGAGTTTAACAAAAAGAAATGGCGAATAAACAGCACCAGAGCCAAACGAAAAAGGATTTGGTCAAGCGGGTTTAAGTCCGAGGCTAACACAATAGCCTACAATATTACCACGGTTAAGATAACCGTGGTAGAAATTTAGGGTAGATGCCACTGTCACCAGCCATGTCTAAATGTTAAGAGCGAAACAATGCTCTAGGAGGTACAGATAAAGAGTGAAGAGTTAACCCTCCTAGCACTCCATGTAAGATGGTGTGTACTGGATCTGTGGTTAAATGTGACTAAGTAAAGTTAAGGGTAACTTTACCCTTTTCTGGGGGGCGGTAGTCACCTCAGAAATGGAGTCGGGGGGAGTCTGAATGACAACCATGTGCCACTGCACAGAAGGTGCTGTGTGACGCACACAAAGAGGGGGCTACTGAAGTGGTGTACTCCATCACAAAAACGGGTCACAACACATAGCAAAATACCATTAAGAGTGGGGGAAAAGCTCACACTCTTACCAAGTGGAAAGAAACAACTCCAGAGATCCAACAAAGCTGCTAGCTGCTGAGGGGACTCTACCAGGTAAGGGAAATTAGCCATGAAATGAGAATTCTCCCTAACCGTTGTCCTCGGCCACCTCGTCCTCGAGCTGCTAGGCAAGGAGGAGACGATCTTGGAGGCGTACGGGAAGAAGCTATACTCCGCCTCACTGCACCTGCATCAGCATCAGAACAATGTGGATGCCATGCTAGGAGCAGCCAACCAGAGGCTTTTGTAGGAAATAGCGGACTTCCTCCCGGAACTTTCGGTACAGAGCCAGGCACGCTTCAAGGCGGGTCTAGGAGAAGCCAGGCTGGTATCGCAGGACATAATGGAGTCCACTGTGGCACCCATCGATACCTCTGGCTGGGCCATCTGCATCGCTACGGACATGAAAAGGACGGCCTGGTTTCGGGCTAAGTTTAACGCGGACATCGAGGATCGCATATTGAACCTTCCGTTCGAAGGTAGTGAACTCTTTCACTCTACCACAGACGAGGAATTAGATAAAAAGAACAGCAGCTCACAGACTGTGAAATCTTTATCCTGACAAAGGCCACGCCCAAGGCGTACAACCAGTCGCATCAACGCTCCGACAAGTGGCGGGGGTTTGGGGATTCCAGGAATGCAGATTGAGTCAGCACCGGCGCAAGCAACAAAAAGGGGGTGGGGGCAAGGGTTTCTTCCAGCCCCCCCCTCAGCGGCAGCCTCAGAAGGCAAAAAGGCATGATGCGTCCCTTCGGGTCCATGTGTCTCCAGTGGGTGGCAGGCTTGCCTCTCATGTGCATTTCTGGCGCCTGAACTTTGCGGATCACTGGATCCTATCTGTACTGTCCACGGGGTACCGGCTACCGATACCTTCCTCTCCTCCCTCCACTCCCACAGATTGGGGCGGCAACTCTGTTGGCGGAGATTCGGTCGCTCGTCGAGAACCCGACAGTGGAAGAAGTACCAGGCTGGCCTGAGAGTTGTTAGACCTACCCACCCTCAACCTCTCCGTCTTCAGACATTCAAGACGGTTACACCAGCGCTCATTGCAGACACACTAGACAGAGGAGACTGGATGTGTTCCCTAGATCTGAAGGATGCCTACTTACACATCCTGATTTGGCAGCCACATCGCTCCCTCCTATGCTTGTGGATCATGGGCTGTCATTTCCAGTACAAGGGGCTACCCTTTGGCCTCAACTCAGCCCCCAGGGTATTCACCAGACTAATGAATGCAGTGGCAGCCCTCCTCAGGGCCCAGGGCCACCATGTCTACCCGTACCTAGATGACTGGCTCATCAGGGCGAAATCCCCAGAGGGAGTTACTCGCACTTCCTCCCCGCTTATAAACACAGTCCACAACCTGGGGTTTACTATCAACCGCAAGTAGTCTCAGCTGCAGACCACACAGAGCCTCACCTTCCTGGGCTTCATCTGGGACACGTGCTCCGAGAAGGTATTTCCCTTGTACGTCAAGATTAAGGCCATTAAGAGGGCCACGACGCACATCCTTACCAGGGCAGTGACCTCGACTTGGTGGTACCATCACTTGCTGGGTATCATGGCAGCGGTCCTTCCGGCCGTGCCACACACGAGACAACGGATGAGGAGATTAAAGATGCACTTTGCAGCCTCATAGAAACAGGAGAAGGGCTCCCAAGCGGTGCTGGTCAGCATACTGCCTTCTCTCCATTCGGATCTCACGTGGTGGTCCAGGGACTGCAACCTGCGGATGGGCAAGCCCTTCCGGCAGCCGTCCCGCAGGTCACCATCACTACGGACTCCTCCCAGGAAGACTGGGGAGCCAGTCTGGACAACCACACCATCCACAGAGTCTGGATCCGGCAGGAGCAGGAGTTGCATATCAACACTCTGAAGCTCAGGGCCATCTGGGTAGCCCTCAGAGCCTTCCTGCCGCTCATTGGGGGCTGCACCGTCCTGATCCAGACCGACAACTCCACCAGCATGTACTATGTCAACATGTACGGGGTACCAGACCCCCTCCGCTGTGCAACCTAGCAGTCAGCATGTTGGAATGGGCCCTGGAAAACCTCCTCCTCAGGCCGTCCACCTGCCGGGGGAGGCCAACTTGGAAGCAGACTGGCTCAGCAGACTGAGAGTGGACAATTAAGAGTGGCAATTGAGCGACCAGATGCTGCAGGTGGTCTTCAACACATGGGGCCATCCTAAGGTGGATCTATTTGCCGCCTGGAAGAACAGGAAATGCTATCAGTTCATGCCTTGGCAGGGACGGGGGCCCGGCTCCCTGGGTGACACTTTGCAGATTCAATGGGAAGGCATGACAGCCTATGCTGTTCCCCGAGGCACTCCGCAAGATCAAAGAAGCTTGTCACCTCAGCCTCATCTTGATAGCTCCTTGGTGGCCGGCGAGATTGTGGTTCTCCGAATTGCTCAGCCTCACGGACAGACCACCCATTCACCTTCTGCTGGGTCCAGCACACCACCTGTCCCAGCTCCCCCGCTCCTCAAAAGATAGCCCTTGCAGTGTGGTTCCTGGGCAGATCATCCTCAAGCACCTGAGCCTATCGCAGGCTAACCTGGAGATCATCCAGGGTGCTAGGAGCAAGGCCACCAGGAGCCAATATAAGAGTAAATTGAGCAGGTTCTGTCACTCTGCGGACTCTAAGGAGATCGACCCCCCCCTCCCTGACGTGCACGCTGGACGATGTGCTTTCCTTCTCGGCACACCTCGCGCGCTCAGGCATACAGGGGAACACATGTCGCACCTATCTGACAGCCATAGGGGCCTACAGAAATTCAGAGGAGGATGTTTTCTCCTCTTCCAACCCGATTGTCAGGGGCACACTGATCCCTGGCGCAGGAGTGGATTTAACCAACCACCCCCACACTGGTCTTGATACCTGCAAGTCAAAGCTTACGCAGGCATTCGAGACCAGGGCAGGGAAAGAGGGTTAGGGTCTCGTTGGTTGGATAGGTAGGGGTAGTAGGGGAAACTGGAAAAAGGGTTAGGTAGAGGTTGTGGGCAGGTCTGGGGAGATTGGGAGAGGTTCAACTGCTGCACACTGTCTTCATATGCCAGATATGATGGCTTCAGTACTGCTTGCGGATTTAGCAAATTGTCCCTTAAGTGTACCCTCCAAGAAACCTCTTCACTATGTTAAAAGTCACATAGACATAGGCCTAAACACTTTGTACAGTCACCGTATGGCAGTGGGTAGTTCACTGACACAGACTAGCCATGCATGCAACACTTAGCCCTGTTAATTGTCCAGTCCGGGAACGTGGTCCTTGGTGTCACCAGTCGCAAGCTGTCAGTCTTGTGCTGCGCCTTGAAGGTTGTGCAGGCAGTGTTCAGGCTACAAATAAAGAATATTGCGTTATTCCTTGCTGTGTACACACACGGTCATTCACACCTCATGCCGCATTCACATGCTCATTCACACTCCCACAAAGATTAATAACGTGGCTTCCCACAAACTGTTTATGCACATTGTACTTGTCTCTAACAAACAAGTTGTTCACTAATGCCAGCGTGAACTTCGCTGTGTGTGGCTTGCAGCATCAAGTTCCTCCCTTGCTTCTGCGGTCTCTGCGCTACGTTCCTTTAATGGCCGCTACACGTGTTATTACGCATGGTTCACCTCTGGTCTAATGTCCTCCGGAGCGCGGAGGCAGGCGCAACAAATGCAGATAATATGACGCCCCCAATGTGGCTACTTATCTAGTGGTGCCGGCACAGGGCGATTGGTATGGGCTGAGACAAATTTGCCCCCTGTGCTTCCCCAGCTCCCTCTGCAGGCTTTCCTGGATCTCTGTGTCGCGCATTCCCACTCCCTACACAGCGCGTCCCAAACTTTTCTGTAGGCAGGTGAGGGGCCGGATTCTTGATCAGGTTGGGCGGGGCCCCTCGCATGTGTTTTTCGCCAGAGCTCTTCCAAGCACGTCTTCCTCCTTGGGATCCTCGAGCACAAGCCCCGTGCTTGAGCGTTCGTGCATGCGCGCTGACGAGTGCCACGCCCGATCTGCTTCCTGATTGGTTGCCCATGCGCAAAGCATGCTGGGCAATGTGGTCCTGATGTGCTTTTAGCCTACAGAGAGGACAAAGCAGTCTCCTGTAAGGCAGCACCTTTCTCTTGATTGATTTTACCATGCGCTTACTGTTTGTACATGACCCATGGTGCAAAACACATACATATCTACCTCCCTTAGCATTGGTCACATGTTTTGTCTGCATGTTTTGTTTTGCCTTAGGTCTGCCCCCGACACCGATAGTCAAGAAACATGACAGGCTTGTCCAGGCTTTACCCACCTACCAAGACACCACACCCTGTGTGGGACCTCAATGTGGTGTTGGGCGCCCTGGCACACAAACCAGTCGAGCCAATGCCGTCTGCGGACATCAGGCTGGTCACCATTAAGACAAATCTGCTGGTAGGACTCACCTCCACTCGCAGAGTCGGCGAGATCCAGGCTCTGGTGGCATCGGAACCTTATACCACGTTCTACAGGAAAAGGTGGTCCTCCGGACTCACCCGGCGTTCCTACCTAAGGTACCCTCAGTTTTCCATCTAAACAAGGAAATAGTCTTACCTACATTATTCGCTAACCCCAAGGACGAGGCTCAGAGAGTCTTGCACTGTATGTATGTCAGACGCGCTCTGAAATTCTATCTGGACAGGACAAAGGGCTTCCGCAAGTGGCACGCACTTTTTGTCACCTTTGGGTGCTCCAGACCCGGTTATAAGGCTTCTATTGCACAGTCGATGGTTGCGGCCATCAAAGAGGACTATCGGAGGCAGCACAAGCCGCTGCCAGCCAACATGCACGCTCACGCGATCAGAGCCAAGGCCACGGTCATAGCATTCCAGCGGCAGGTTCTGTGGCAAGTCCTAAGCAGGGCGGCCACGTGAGCCACCCCTTCGGCTTTCTGTAAGCATTACTGTTTGGACACCGGATCTAAGTCAGAGGTGGCCTTCGGACAGGCGGTTCTAAGGAAACTGTTTGCCTGAGGATGGTCTCCTCTCCACCCTGTGGTTACATTCAGTTGTAATTGCCCATGCAGTATGGAGAAAAGGGGACGGGACGTAAGAGTAATTACAAGTTACTCACCACTTTCCTCAATACGTCCCACCATTCCCCCCCCAAATAATACTGGTGTCTTTAGGCAATGTTAAATATTGTCGACGTGTCAATGGGGATTGAGGAGTTGCGCCGGTGGACAGAGTCAGGGTAGCACATGCTCCTAGGGTTGCACCCTGGCGTGCCTCTAAATTTAAAGGGGAAGAAGGTTTTTCTGGTGAAATAGGTTCTGTCTCCCGTCCCTAAGAAGGGACGCCCATGCAGTATGGAGGAAAGGGAACTAAGGACTAAGAGTGTATGTTGGTAAATACAGTGAGTAACTTGTAATTTCTGGAACAGGAGGCCCATATCAATTGACTGGAGCTGAAGGCTTATCGGTGGCAAAACGATCCTCATTCAGACGGACAACTCCACCAGCAAGTATTGCATCAACAAGCAGGATGGCACCAGGTCACCACCTTTATGCACCCTAGCAGTCATGTGGGAATGGGCCCTGGCGAATGGCATACATTAGACTGCAATCCACCTCCCGAGGGAATCGAACCTGGAGACGGACAGGCTCAGCAGGTTGGGTGCGGACAGTTACGAATGGCAATTGAACAATTAGGTCCTACAGGGGATCTTTAAATGATGGGGTCATCCACAGGTGGACCTCTTCGGCACATGACACAACAGGAAGTGCCCTCAGTTCACATCCTGCCAGAGTCAGGGTCCCGATTCTTTGGGAGATGCATTACAGATCCAGTGGAACAGCATGAACGCATATGCGTTCCCTCCCACTCCCCTGGTACCCAACATGATCTTCAAGATAAGGGAGTACCGGCACCTCAGTGTTATTCTGGTAGCTCCTTGGTGGCCGGCGAGTCCCTGGTTCTTGGAACTGCTCAGCTTGTCGGACCAACCTCGGATTCACCTTTCGCTGGGCCAAGTTCATCTACTGTTGCAGCACGGGGGCACAGTCATCCACCCCGCCCCGCAGAAGTTAGCGCTTGCTGCGTAGTTCCTGAACAGGTCACATTGAAGGATCTGCGTCTTTCCCAGGCTAATCCAGACATAATTCAGGGGGCTAGGAGCGCTGCGACCAGGAGCCAGTACAAAAGCAAGTAGACTACTTTTTACTTTGATGCCTGCATCCTGGAGGAGCACCATCGCCTTGCCACTGCTGGAGAAGTGCCCCCCCCACACCAGGTGAGGCCAGGGATGTAATGCCCGAATTTACCAGGCTGCTGCCCCAACCCACGACGAATTCGGAACCGGATGCCTTAAAATCACGAAAGCACTTGGAATTGTGCAAGCGTTTGCCTATAATTATCGTTCGAGCAAAATCCTCCTTTTTTGCTGAATTGGCTGCTTTATTTCCATAGCCGACATTAGACTCCATGAGGCTACTGGAGCTCTAACATGGCCGCCTAGCCATTTCTCCTGTTGCCACTGCCCCCACCAGGATGAGCCTGCTCTGATTGGACCTCTTATAGTATTTGAGTCAATCATCTTCGCCGGCAAGCAAACGTCGGCCCACCCAATAAGGCCACACAACAAGGCAGTCTCCTGTCCGGAGCCTGAGCCTTCTTCTCTTTGATTCCTGCATCCTGGAGGAGCAGGATCGCCTTGCCACTGCTGGAGCAGTGGCCCGCCACACCAGGTGAGGCCAGGGATGTAATTCCCGAATTTACCAGGCCTCCGCCCCAACCCACGACGAGCCAAGGAGCCTGTCGCGAGCCATTAGAGCCTTGGGCCAGGACCGCTGCCCAGTCGACCTGAGAACCTTTCCTTGGATCCTCTACACAGCCTGAACACTTTGCCTGGGTAAGGTCCACACTCCTAACTTATGCGTACCTAAACTGCTATAGTGCCGCCCACATCACCTACTTAACTTTCACCCGAGACTATTTCCAACGCACACTATGTGCACACGCATTACTGCGGTCTGTCCGCGTTCATTACCATTGCTATGGGCTATGTACCCTCTGTGCCCTATGCTATCCGGTTGTACTGTATTGACCATCGCATTTGTTGCCGTTTGAGTAAACTTGCATCCTGCCATATCTACTGCATTAGCACACTTGCCATTAGTTAAACAATTAGCCTGCCTATGTTATCCGGACAGACTGTACTGCCTCATTGTATATGCATATGCCGCTGCTTGAGTAAACTTTAGTCAAACACCTAGCCTGCCCCTATAACCGAGTGGTACGTGCTTATCTCCAGATTCCTTATTGTGACCAGCTCCTCAGCCATCCTTAGCCTCTGTAGAAATTGCATACCTTTGCCCACCTTTGCTTATTGCGGTACCATACTATACAGCACCCATGTCCTAATGAACTGCATGACATTTAGCCATTGTGGCATCACTATTTATACCTGCTTTCTCCTATTGATGCATTTAACCTACTGCATCTAACCTGTGCTCTATTGTGCCTAATCAACTGACAACTGCATCTAGCCTATTGCGTCCTATTACTTGAGACGTGCATTTAGCCTGCCAGGCCTAACTTGTGTGAGAACTCCATCTAGCCTATTGTTCCCCATTACTTGAGACTTGCATTTAGCCCACTATGCCTGAAAACCAGCATATTGTGCCCCAACGCCCGAGACTTGCATTTAGCCTGCCTTGCCTTAACTCTTGTTCTTCGCATCTAGCCTACGGTGCCTTAGTAATTCAGAGCTGTACCTAACTACTGTGCCATCTCTTGAGACTTGTACTCGGACTACTGTGCTGTAATAACTGTGATCTGCATCTAGCATATTGTGCTTCTACATTATATTGCTTCTGGGCCACACTACTTGACCACAGCATTGAGCTCCTAACCTATCCCCAGCATGTTTACTTATTTTATTATGGTCACGACAATACTCTGTGCTACTAGGGCTTTAGATCACCTCAGTGAGACCCTTCCTGCTAACCCGGGATTAGTCCCGCATAGTCTACAAAGTATGACCTTATAATCCCTGCCTTGCCCCTCTTAAATACCTACATGATATGAGTTCAGGAGACTATGATACTGTACCATGTACTACTACCAATAGAACTCTTAAACTTCGTGCCAGACTCTCTGAATTGTATGAACTACTCACAAGAACTAGACCATCTACAAATAAGAGATGAAACTGTCACACTAGTACGAAAAATAATACCACCAACGGCCTATTCCTTTATCTGATCACTGAGCCACAGCGAACCACACTAGGACATCTATCCCTAGGCTGAGGATCCCCAATATTCCTACTCCCCTCCAGATCTTAGCCAAAATGGAGGCTCACTCCTTCAAGGGAGCACTTCTAAATGCAAGATCCCTCGTGGCCTATGCCATAGACATAGCTGCCCTAATCATAGAAGGTAATACTGGACTTCCTTGCCATTACTGAGTCCTGGCTACACTATGCTGCAGGACCGGCGCTTATGTTAGCCATTCCAGATGGATACACTATCTCCAGACAAGATAGAGATGGAACCCGAGGTGGAGGAATAGTCATATCTAGAGAGAGCTTATCACTGAGACTAATCCCATACTCAACTCTGAAATCATGCGAAAGTCTCAAAGTAAAACTCCCTCTAAACAACTCCCAATCACTTACAATGCACCTAATTTACAGTCCTCCTGGGCCCCTTGGGTCATTCGAGGAAGACTTGCATAGCATACTCGCTAACAACTTGAAACCTACCTCCCAACTACAGTTGCTAGATGATTTTAACTTAGGATTCAATGATCCAGCAGACAAGTATGCTTCTGATATAGCTAATACCCTCAATGCACTTGGCCTGTCGCAAAAAGTCAACAAACCTACCCATATAAAGGGCATAACCTTAGACTGGATAGCCGACTACAACTGCTCAGGTACTGACCACTCTCTTGTGTCCTTTACATTATCAACCACTAGACCCCAACAAATGACCTCCCATAAGGCAGCACCTTGCCTAACTAGAAATAAAAAGAACATTACTACAGATAAAGTGATTCCTGCCATCCTCCCCACTCTAGACGCTCTGCCAGATAACCTTGACCCGAACACCCTGGTGCATGAATACAATAAAATCATGCTTACCACATTAGATAAAATTGCTCCACTTAAACTAAGACAAAGTAAAACCAAAGCCCACCTTAACAAGTGGTTCACTCCACAACTAAAGGACTTACGCCTACTGAAGCGAAGGTGCGAAACAGATTGGAGACTTTGCCCCTCTACTGAGAAAAAAAAGAAACTAACAACCACCTCTGCGCACTATAAAAATGAAGTCTGCCTGGCAAACCGGAACTCGCACAATGAACATATTGCCAAATCTAACTGAAGTATGAAGGAATTATTCTCCATACTAAAAGAACTTGAGTCCCTGATCTCTATACCTGACGTATGTAACAAAAATAAGATCTGGTGCTCCGATATTCAACAGGCACTAGCTAACAAAATAAATACACTCCAAAATAAAATAAAATTAAAGAAAGAACATACCACAGTCCACCAATACCCCTCCACTCAGTGATACACCTACCAACAAGATCAACAGATTCCGCTTTACCAAAACATCTGTTTTAGATGTAGAAAAAACTATCTTATCCCTTAAGCCTTCTAATTGCAAAAGAGATATCTGCCCAGCACAGATCATAAAAGACGCTGCCAGAGACCTTTCCCCATTCATATCAAAACTGATTAATGCTTCATTTTCCTCTGGTACCATCCCGGCTAATCTAAAACAATCCTGGGTTCTCCCACTCCTAAAGAAGCCAACTTTAGAACCCCTGATCGCTACCAACTACCGCCCGATCACGACGGTACCATTTCTACTCAAAATACTTGATAAAATCGCTTACACGCAGATTCAAAAATACCTTGAGCTGCACAAATTTCTGGGGGTCAGACAGTCTGGCTTCCGCCCTCTACATGGGACAGAAACTGCCTTGATCGACTTGAAAACACAGATTGATGAGCTGAGAGGTAGAGGGAAGACAGCACGGCTCTTACTACTTGATCTCTCAGCTGCATTTGACCTGGTGGATCATAAAGGGGTGTACTCCCCATCTGCAGCAGCAGACCCCACCCCCATATTGTGTGGTGTACCTTAGGGCTCCTGCGTTTCCCCGACTCTATACAATATATTTACCAAACCTCTGTTTGACGATATGGACCTTCTGGGTATCACCTACACTAACTATGCAGATGATACACAGATTCTCATCTCGCTTTCTGGGGATCATTGTAAGGACTTGGCGCTGGCGAATAGGGTATATCTCATCATCCAGGCATGGATGACCACTCACGGTCTATGCCTGAATGATGACAAGACAGAGTTGATCATTTTAAGGAACCCATTCCAACATCAATAAATTAGGTCACGAATACTCATCATTTACTATTGATGGAAATATAATCAAGGTCTCCAAGGAGGTAAAAATTCTTGGATTCTACCTGGACTCTACTATGTCCTTTGATAAACAACTGAATGCACTGGTCTCTACCACAGCTTATACATGCAAGCTCATTATAGCTGGTAAGCCATTTCTCTCTAATGACAGTTGCATTATCCTGGCTAGAGCATTAATCCTTTCCAGGTTAGACTACTGTAATGCTCTTTACAGTGATGCGAACAAAGCAACTATCCAGAAGTTACAAATCCTACAAAATAATACACTAAGAGCCGCTTTAAGCATGAGCAAAAGAGTAAACATTGCCTCGACTAGACGCCAACACAAGTGGCTCACCACCTACAATAAAATACAGTTAAAAATGGCCTCCCTGACCCATAAAGCCTTAAATAATGTGGCCCCTAGCTACTTAATAGACAAACTGTTGAGAAGAACCTCTAGCAGGCCCACAAGAGTCAGTAATTCTAACTGCATCGTGGTACCAACATTTAAGCTTACCACGATTGGTGGCAATAGTTTTCCAGTGAAGGCTGCTAAACTTTGGAACTCCCTACCCTACGAGCTGAGAGCAGATCAACCCTACTTACACTTTAGAAAGAGCTATATCACCCATCTCAATCTGACTGAAGGTTAGACAGACTCTAACAACTGCCCACACAAAATGTATACTAAGCCAATGATGCCTATCACTGTAATTATTAGCTGGTTCGGTACTGTATAGACGTAAACTGTATATAATCTGAACATTCTGTCTTATCTTCTGCCTGTAATCAATTTTTACCTGTACTTTTTGTGGATATATTGTGAATTATTTGAAACTTCGTAAGCTTTGCATCTTCTTATTGCTGCGCCCTGTTACTTCCGGGTTTGGTGCGCATTACAAATAAATAAACAAACAAACTTTTTGCCACTGAGCATAGTCCAAGGAGGTTGATCCTCTCACATGCTCGTTGGACAATGTACTATCCTTCGCTGCACGCCTCGCACACTCAGGGGTGCAAATAGACACATGCTGCACCTATTTGGTGGCCATCCGAGCCTACCGGAACTCGGAGGAGGAGGTGTTTTCATCCTCAAACCCGCAGTGGAGAAAAGGCATTTAGCAGGCCTCACCAGGCTATTCCCACCTATCAAGAGGCCACACCCCGTGTGGGAGTTTAATGTAGTGTTTTGCGCCTTTGTGCACAAACTGTTCGAACCAATGACATCTGCGGACATCAGGCTGGTCACCATGAAGACAGCCCTCCTAGTGGGTCTTACGTCTGCACGCAGGGTCAGCAAAATTCAGGCACTAGTCGCTTCAGAACCTTATACTACCTTTCACAGAGATAAGGTGGTCCTTAGAATGCACCCAGCACTCTTGCCTAAAGTGGTCTTTGTTCCATTTAAATGAGGAGATAGTGTTACCTACCTTCTTTGCGAACCCTACAGATTATGCTCAGAGGGTTTTGCACTGTCTGGATGTCGGGCGCGCCCTGAAGTTCTATCTGGACAGGACCAAGAGCTTCCGCAAATCAGAGGCTCTCCAGCACCTTCGGGGGTGGGGAGGGTCTAGGCCAGGATATCGGGCGTCTAAGGCCTCTATAGCAAGGTGGATGGTTTTGGCCGCCTTCTGCAAACAGTACTGTTTGGATGCCGGTTCCAGGTCAGATACGGCATTTGGACAGCAAGTACTTAGGAACTTGTTTTCTTAAGGAGAGTCCCCTCTCCACCCTGGGGCTACATTCAGTTGTAATCGCGCATACACTATGGAGGAAAGGGGACGGGACATAGGAGTAATTATAAGCTACTCACTGTAGCGACTAACATACTCCTAGTCCATAGTTCCCTTTCCTCCATACGTGCCACCATCTTCCCCCTAATTAAACTGTCATTATGCAATGGTAATATTGTCAATGGGGACTGAGGAGTGGCGCCAGAGGGTGGAGTCAGGGGAGCGCATGCTCCCAGGGTCGCGCCCCTGCGTGCCCCTAAATTTAAAGGGGAAGAAGAGGTTTTCTGGAGAAAAAGGTTCCGTCTGCCGTCCCTAGCGAGGGACGACCATACAGTATGGAGGAAAGGAGACTATGAACTAGTAGTACGTTCGGTCACTACGGTGAGTAACTTATCATTTATTACACAATTCCTTAGGCCTCTCAGGGTTTCCTTCCCCAAGCTTAGGCCCCTTTCGTCTTTCAATAAACAAGGTTCTACATGGCGTAGCATCAGAGACTTTCGAGAACGCGGGTCTCTTTTCTCCCCCAAAGCATGACCACTCTGACCTTTAAACTCTCACCTTATTCCTTACTCTTTTTAATCTTTCACCTTCAGGTGCTTCCTGCACCCCTTCCTGCTCTCCTTTGTTTCCTGTGCTTTATCGTGCACACTTGCACCCATCCGTTTCTTTCTTTCTAACCTTTCAATTCCAGGTGCTTCCTGCACCTCTTCCTGCACCTCTTCCTGCTTTCTTTTGTTTACTTTATTTCACTGTGCACACTTGCACCTTCCTTTGATTCCTTGTATCGTGCCACTCACACACTTTCTTTTCCTTATCGTGCGCATTTGCACCTCTCCGCTTGTTTCACATGCCGTTATTCTGCTTTACTGCGTCACTAGCACTTTTTCCATCTTTGTTTTCCCTATTTCTGTTATTTCGTACACTTTCTGTACTACTTATGCTTTCTGTCTCTATTCGTTCCGTGCTGCTTTGCAAACTATGCCTTTCTCCTGCTCTGCTCCAGTCGAACACACGCTCCTGAGTTTCTCTTTCTGACTTTTAACGAAACTCGGCAGCGTCCCGTTGACAGGCAGTCTCCCTCTGGATATGCGAAATTGAGTTCAGGGTCTCACCACCTGCCCCTCAGACACCCTTGGGACCAGAAAAGGTTAAAGGGAACGAACAGTTTGCAGAATCGTCGCCAGCAGGATACAGGCTGTCTCACTCCGGCTCTTGGGAGGCATGGCTCCCTAGCCACGCTGCAGCCCCTCACAAACACTGGACCAGTGTTTCAGCATGCTGCTCTCCTCCAGGCTTCAGCTCCTGCTGCTCTCTGCTCCTTGGATTCTCTGGCCCAGATAAATTCCCCAGCTCGCTCACTGCTTCTGGCAGAACTCCACCTTTTATAGTGTAGGGAAGAGTCAAGTGGAATCAGGTGTGCACAGTTGGGATAAAGTGTCTGTCCTTGCCTGATTAGTGGGACAGCCTACTGGTAGGTTGTAGTAGTAGTAGTAGGCCCTGACTTGTTTCCAAATGCTTTTCCAATGGGTAATCCTCATTGCTCTTAGTTGCATCTTCCTCATCTCAGTGTTTGTTGAAAATGGGGAGGGGGCAATGGGGTGTGATTTTAAAATACCCTGTGAAGGCTTAGGGAAGAGTTGGGTGGAGTCTTATTGGAATGGGGGAATACCATGTCTCGCCCTTGGGCATTCTCCTTCCAATCCCTTGTAACCCTCCACTCGGGTGATCCTCCCTCGCTTGTCCACCCCCAGGGTCGTGATCCAAAAGCGATGGCCCTTCCCTGGCCACCTGAACAGAGGATCCCCAGGAGTAGGTGGGGAAAACACTGTCTGTTTTCTCACAGTACCCTCTGTACTCAGCCATGCATCCCCATAGCCAGGGAAGTCTGACACTAACCAATACTGGGACAAGGAGAGCTCGATAGTTTTTGTAAAAGGCTCCCCTAAGAATTCCTGGGCCTGCTGCCTTATGGGGGTTTTATGATTTTTTGGGCTGCTTCTACTTCTACAATATTAATTTCAGGCTCTTATTCGTAAGCCTGTTAGTTTGTCAGTGTTTGGAGTTTTGCCCCTGTGATGTAGTGTGAAATGTCTATAGCTTCTCCCTTAACAAACTCTCCAACTGAACTGAATTAAAGTAGAAACACATGGTTGTGCCTAACGGGACACTACCAGTGTTATTATGATAAACACCCCTACCAGCCGAAAACACAACTATTGTTATGCATAATATAATCAGAAGATCTATATGTATTCTAATCATTGGAACGAAACGACAACCCACCACCTTCTACTTTCCAGGTCGAGTCTGATTCCACAGTTTTGCTACAGACAACATAATTTGATGCATTTAGAAGAAGCTGCAAGTACTCCACAAACTCCCCAAACATCTTTGTTCGTTGGTTCTCTTTTTCCTCAGTTTAGTTATTTGGGGTAAAGGACATCGAAGAAGCACGGTAAGCAGAAGCCTGCATCCTTTTGGAAGTTGTCTCCAAGAGCATAGAGACAACAAGACCCTCCATCGTTCTTCGAAGCTGAGAGGGGCTAAATACGCTGATGATCCGTTTTTGTGTCAACACCAGATCACCCCACGAGTCTTTTCTTTTCATCAAGACAAAAAGGACGAAGCCCTTAGCCCCCTGCACAAGGAACTATAAGGGATCCAAGAAGAAACTAAATAAGAAGACTTTTCTTTCCCAGGAGATGGGAGGCATTCTCGTGGGATGTGGTTTTGTTGTTTGTGGACTTTTGTGTTTTAGTGGTAGGGATAGTTTGGGCCAGGACAGATAATTGTTTTTTTTTTCACATCATGATATTCCTAACGAACCCAAGTATTCGTTTGGTTGAGTTAGGGAAAACCACCTCTAGATATAGGGAGAGATGATTATTTAATGTTATAATAAACTTTTATAGCCCAAACTTCAAGAGCCTGGTCGGATTCCTCATTCATTCTCACCACAGCTCTGGAGAGGGACGTCTTCCTGTCTGTAGACCATTTGACTGAGACAGAAAACTTTGGAGACACCCTGTGTTTGTCCCTTTCCCATGATTGGGAACTTTTAGCAGGGAAGTTCTTCACCTGTTGGAGGACTCATGAAGTAGACGTATTTGCCTTCGGTGTCAAACAGAAGTGCAGGCTATGCTCCAGGGATTTCCTCATCGGCCAGCTATGGGGAATGTTTGGATTGTGAAGTGTAACTTCGATCTCCACTGTACATATCCCCCACTTTGTCATCCCTTTGGTCTGCAGAATACTGACAAGGTTTCAGATCCACCATCATCCTGATTTCCACAGACGGAGCTTTCCAGAGTATGTGATACTTTAAGCTTCTGGACATGTCCATCTGTCATTTATGGCACCGCCTGGCAAGAGTGGACCTGTGCTCCCTGCCGGAGAGCAGGATCTCCTATTGGAGCCTAGACAGCCTCAACCTACATGCTTGGCTGCCGAAAAGCAGAGGTGCAAGGAGTGGGATATCTTTGGTTGATGTCCTGGATGTTCTGCTTTCCTCCTGAAGACTGGCTACCTAGTCTAGCCTGCAGGTGGTATGTGTTCTGCCTGTCAACATTAAGGAAGGTTCTAGACACTTTTTCTTATCCCGCCTCTTCGCTTCTGGACTTTATGCTATTCTTGGCCGAATAGGGCTTTCAGATTGGCACTGTTAAGGGGTATCTGGCTACTTTCCATCTTCAAGGGGACCCCACACACGGTTGTTATGCAGTCCTTGCAGGGATTAACAAATCAGTTTCCTCTATGTCCGTTTTTGTTCCTGCATTGGATTGAACTCTTGTTTTGACGTACTCTTATGTCCCGTCCCCTTTCCTCCATACTGCATGGGTGTCCCTTCCTAGGGATTGGAGACGGAACCTTTTTCACCAGAAAAACCTTCTTCCCCTTTAAATTTAGAGCCACGCGGGGGTGCGGCCATGGGAGCATGCGCTATCCTGACTCACCGCCACACCTCAGTCCCCTTTTCCACGTCGACAGAAACAGGCCGATTTCACCAGCACTCCTGGGTTTGGCTCTGCCATGTAATACCACCCGCTCTTCACCGGATTCTTCTTCTATCTTTTTGTCTTTTATTTGTTATTTAGGTACTTGCTCAGACAGAGATCGAGGCCCAAAGGAGGGCCGCTGTTTTCCATCGCATCCCGTAAGGGTGACTCCTTCCCGCGGAAATGCCCGAGCGGGAGTAACCTTCACATACTGAGGCTTGTCCAGCTACTGGCCTCACGGCCGAGGGGGTCATCGGATCCTTCCGGGCAAAGTAATGAGGGACCACAGGTTAATTTACCGGTTGTACACCTGAGGGGCTACGCCCTAATACCAGCTCAATGTCCAAGGGGGCATCTGCATGCAGCACAACCAGCGACACCGCCAAGGGCAATACGCCTTCTAGGCCTGAGGTGCAGGGTAGGCCTCTCGCTCCACCACCAAGAGTCTTGGAGGAGGCCGGGCTCAACATGTCTGCTCGCCTGATGCCACTCCTAGGAACAGAGCAGGTGGGTGAACGAGTTTCAAGGTGGGACTGGTGTCAAGCAGGTACGTGGCCTACAGTTTATTCATCAGCAGTGCAGGGCACGATCCCCCTGCAATCCAGGCAGAGTGTGCTCCGGCCCTAGAAGCCCCCACTACTCCGTCAATATCTCCTGCCACCTAGTCAGCCTCTGAAGACAGGTTCTTTGAAAGGTTCCTGGCACTGATGCGAACCCCCCAGATGGGTGCCATCCTGTGGGATGCAATCAGGGACATGCTCCCTACGGTCACCCCACCGTGCCCATAGTCATTCTTCCCATGGCTCTGGTGCCACTGGGCCCCGCGCAGCCCCTGCTGGCCCCTTTGACTCCGGCTCCCCTGCTTCCCACAGTTCAGGCGGTTCCACAGCAGCCTCTGCAGCAGCCTCTGGCTCCGGTCCCCACACTGCAGCCCACGGCACCCAGCCCTCCACCCACTCCGAATCAGCTGGACATTTAGGTGGACACAGACGAGGAGGAGGACCCTGACACCCCCTACCAAGAAGGTTATCCCGATGCAGAAGGATGTTGTGGCTTTAGCCAAGGAAGGGTGGCTCAAGCCTCACTCTGCTCAGCCTGTCAATCGATGCCTCAATGCCAAGTATAGACGGATGGAGGGGGATACACTCTTGTTGTCGGCGCACCCCCAGCCACCTTCTTCGGTGATCACTGCAGCGTCACTCTACTCTAAGCCTCAGTCAGACTCTGCCACCTCGTCCTCGGCGCTGCTAGGCAAGGAGGAGATGATCTTGTAGGCATACGGGAAGAAACTGTACTCCGCCTCCTTGCACCTGTGTCAGGCAAACGCTGATGCCATGCTGGCAGCCACTAACCAGAGGCTTTGGCGGGAAATAGTGGACTTCCTTCCCAGAACTTCTGGTGCAAAGCCAGGCACGCTATAAGGCGGGTCTAGGAGAAGCCAAGCTAGTAGCGCAGGACATCATGGAGTCCACCGTGGCCCACATAGATCCTTCCAGCTGGGCCATCTCCATCACTACGGACATGAGAAGGACGGCCTGGCTTCAGGCTACTAAGTTTAACCCCGACATCCAGGATCGCATATTGGAACTTCCGTTCAAGGGTAGTGACCCCTTTCACTCTACCACCGACGGGGAATTAGATTTAAAAAAATAGCTCGCAACCTGTGAAGTCTTTATCCTAACGAAGGCTGCGCCCAAGGTGTACACCCAGTTGCATCAACGCTCCGACAGGGGGCGGTCTTTCGGCGGATTCTGGGGATTCCAGGAACTGAGGTCGAGACAATCTGATTGCTTGCCGAGACGGCACCGGTGCAAGCAAAAAAAAAGGGGGTGGGGAGGGGGAGCAACGGCTTCTTCCAGTCCCCCTCCTCAGCAACAGCCTCAGAAGGAAAAAAGCATGATGCATCCTTTCGGGTCCATGTGTCTCCAGTGGGTGGCAGGCTTGCCTCTCACGTGCATTTCTGGCACCATAACTTTGCATACCCCTGGATCCTCTCTGTAGTATCCACGGGGTAACGCCTACCAATACCTCCCTCTTCCCCTCCACTCCCATAGATTGGGGCGGCAACTCTGTTGGCAGAGATCCGGTCGCTCGACGAGAGCCAGTCAGTGGAAGAAGTACCAGCCTCCCAGAGAGGATTAGGCTTCTATTCCAGGATTTTTGCCATACAAAAGAACTACCAGGCTGGCCTGAGGGTTGTGTTGGACCTATCCACCCTCAACCTCTCCCTCCCTCTTCAAAAACTCAGCACTCATTGCGTAGACACTAGACAAGGGAGACTGGATGTGCTCCCTGGATCTGAAGGATGCCTACCTACACATCCGGATTTGGCAGCCACATTGCTCCTTCCTACCCTTCTGGATCATGGGCTGCCATTTCCAATACAAGGTGCTACCCTTTGGCCTCCACTCAGCCCCCACGGTATTTACCAGACTCATGAATATAGTGTCAGCCCTCCTCAGGGCCCAGGGCCACCATGTCTACCCGTACCTGGACGACTGGCTTGTCAGGGCGTGATCCCCGGAGGGGGTTTCCCACACTTCCTCCGCACTTATTAGCACGCTCCATGACCTGGGGTTTACCATCAACCTCAAGAAGTCTCAGCTGCAGCCCACGCAGTGCCTCACCTTCCTGGGCCTCATCTGGGATGCGAGCTCCAAGAAGGTCTTTCCCTCGTGGGAAAAGATTACGGTCATCAAGAGGGCCAATACGCACTTCCTTACCAAAGCCGAGACCTCAGCCTGTTGGTACCAACACTTACAGGATATCATGGCAGCGGTCCTCCTGGCCGTGCCACACATGATAATAAAGCAAAGTGGACCAGTGGAATGGGGTGACACATAGTTATTAGCTCAAATATAAATTTAAATTTTAACAGTTCATCAATACAAATTTCACATCATTAGTACATGTATGATATAAAATCATAAAACCACATAGTTCATTTCATCAATTCAACCTTTTTATCTCAAACATTCATTCTTAACCCCATACTTTCAGATTTAAACCATCAACAATAAAACCCTTTTGGCATGTCAAGGCAATGTGAACTGTTGTTATTAATGCAGTCTTCCTTAGTGTTATCCTATACTCAAGACCCAGTCTATAATATCAGGTGTCAAAAACTCTGGTATTTAGATTAGTCCAGAGGCACACTGTAGATCGTCGACACGTGTTTCGGTCACAAAGACCTTCTTCAGGACTTAGGGCACCAAGTAATAACTCTGCCCTTCTTGGAAAAGTATAGGCCAATGTTCATTCTAAAAAACATACATATACAATCATCACAAAAGCGTCACCCTCTTTCATTTAAACAGTGACTTATATTGTCACAAAAGTGTCTAGACAATAGAAACACCATGGTCTACTCACCCCCAAGAGCCTATTCAAGGGTATACAAGTTGACCAACGGAATAAATCCTCCACGGGACTCTAACATTTTAGATATCCTGTGGATCAAAACAGAGAACGCCACTTAATCTATTTGTGATAACCACCACTAGGCACTTCTACATCGCTTAGCCATGCTAAAAACAATAAAAATAAATAAGAATGTGCCACAAACCACTTACAATTACTGCAGGTTTGTGTAGACAAAATTTGCACGCCTTCGGCGCAGACCACAAGTGTATTTCAGTAGATGTGTCAGGTTGGTTCAGCTATGAATCCATCCACAGACCCAAGTCAGGTCTATACCACTATGGAAATAGAGAGGACAAAATAATAAGTAACTTGAAAGGTATTCCTGGTCACGCTACCCACATGGAATGAAACATGCTAACCCTGAGTGATAAAAATAATGTCCATTATGGGGGAATTATAAGCGCCAGTGTCCCATTAAGTCCAGTATAATGCATTCTCAACACGATCCATTATAACCCGACCCCGCCGCCTCTCGTGCGATCTCTTATATGTAAACACTGGTGCGCGGTCTCACCACACCATCTAATGTAACTCTAGAACACACATTTCAGGTGGTCGTAGTAACGCGTGCCGACATACGTGCTCGAACTACCCGTACCGCCCAGTGTTATATAGATTCTACCAGTGAGTAACGGCACAAGTTTAAGTATTGCGTACAAACGTACATATGCAATCTGTGACGGCCGTATGTTGTGCCTCCGGCGTGTGACGTCCACCTCCGGCGCATAACGTCTGCATATCATTACGATCAACACCAAGTGAGTACCAAGACTCCAACTTCCACACTCTTACCAGTATAAGCTTTGCAGCTTACCATCCGGCGGCACATCTCTCAGCTAGTTGCTAACAAACATAGAAGGAGGACAACCTCTCATTTATGAGCACGCAAACGTCACTGAATGGGTTTAAAACATAAAAAAGGGACTAACATGAATCTCAAGATGGCCGCGAGACCATTCAAAATTAATCTCTGTGGAACGTCTCATATTCCACTGAGGCCATGGACACAAGGACTAACAGCCATGCTTGCAAATATGCTTTAAAAATCCAACTATCTCAAGCTGTCCAAAAAGAATATTATACTGTAAAGAGCGCATAATGCACACACGTGTATCATCTGATCAAAATCAATGTAGTAGAAATCAGAGTGAAAAGAAGAGAAAAAAGACTCCCTAATAGTCTAGATAGGGTCATCAGTCTATACACACAATTAATAATGTTCAGTCATTATGATCTGCCCCTAGTGCCACTTCGTAATCATCGTTCACATAAGGAAATTCCAGACTATCCATTGGTTGGTTATGAATCCTAAACAAATGCCCAGTGTCAAACAAAAAGGATGGTTATTGCAGCATTCATTTTGTAAAAATGCTTTCTTATTACAATTACATTGTACATTCATATGATGACTTTATGCCCCACACAGTTATATACACAATTTGACTAGGGCACAGTTCTACTTTTAATCATTTATTCACAACCAGCTTGTTCCACTCTACTGAAACATTAAGACCATTCCGGACCGTATCAAGGGTGTAAATCCATTTCTGTTCAATGCGATGTAATGTCACCCCCATGTCTCCACCTCTCACGCCTTCTCCAACTCCTCACCTTGTTTCTTAGTTTCCTCCTGTGCAGTCTCTATGATCAAAATGATCCGATCCCGAGAACATTTGTTGCCAACCCCGCTGAAATTGTTCTGGAACTTGGGGTTGCCAACAAATATCCTCGGGATGTTCTTGACCTGCAGACCCTTTGGGTTAATCCCCGATTTTAGGTATTGCAACATAAATTGCCCATGTAGGTCAAATGAAAAGAGCTGAATACACCAATCGAGATATATGTCTCACTACTCGAGAAAGGCAAAAGAGGGAACGTCTTGTATGCGTTACTACATTTAACCCTGTAAGTGGTGATATAAAAAATATCATAAATAAACATTGGAACCTGATTAAACAACCAGGGTCACTAACACAAAAACCTATGTTCGCTTTTAAGTGTAACCAACATTTAAGACAAAGATTGGTACATGCATATAGGGAACCAACTAAAGAACACACTGTTAGTAGCCATTGGGGATTGCCACCGATTTTAGGCCACTATAAATGTGTCAAATGTGTGGCTTGTCCACTTACTGAAACCACACAGGAGTTCAAATATGGGGAGAAAGTTTGGAAAAGGAAACATCACACCAACTGCCTGACTAATAATGTGATCTATATTATTAAGTGCCTGTGCCAATTGTTCTATGTGGGGAAAACGACACGGGAGGTCAGACAACGGATTTCAGAACATCGAAGCTGCATTAGGAATAAAGTGGCTGATAAACCTCTAGTAGAGCATTTTGCCAAATTCCAGCATAAAGACACAGATTTGCAATGGTTTGTACTCCAACACATTAAGAACAATATGAGAGGTGGAGACATGGGGGTGACATTACATCGCATTGAACAGAAATGGATTTACACCCTTGATACGGTCCGGAATGGTCTTAATGTTTCAGTAGAGTGGAACAAGCTGGTTGTGAATAAATGATTAAAAGTAGAACTATGTCCTAGTCAAATTGTGTATATAACTGTGTGGGGCATAAAGTCACCATATGAATGGACAATGTAATTGTAATAAGAAAGTATTTTTACAAAAAGAATGCTGCAATAACAATCCTTTTTGTTTGACACTGGGCATTTGTTTAGGATTCATAACCAACCAATGGATAGTCTGGAATTTCCTAATGTGAACGATGATTACGAAGTGGCACTAAGGGCAGATCATAATGACTGAACATTGTTAATTGTGTGTATACACTGATGACCCTATCTAGACTATTAGGGAGTCTATTTTCTCTTCTTTTCGCTCTGGTTTCTACTATATTGATTTTGATCAGATGCTACACGTGTGTGCATTATGCGCTCTTTACAATATAATATTCTTTTTGGACAGCTGGAGATATAGTTGGATTTTGAAACTATAATTGCAAGCCTGGCTGTTAGTCCTTGTGTCTATGGCCTCAGTGGAATATGAGACGTTTCACGGAGATTAATTTTGAATGGTCTCGCGGCCATCTTGGGATTCATGTTAGTCCCTTTTTTATGTTTTAAGCCCATTCAGTGACGTTCGCGCGCTCATAAATGAGAGGTTGTCCTCCTTCTATGTTTGTTAGCAACTAGCTGAGAGACGTGCCGCCGGATGGTATGCTGCAAAGCTTATACTGGTAACCGTGTGGAAGTTGGAGTCTTGTACTTACTTGGTGTTGATCGTAATGATATGCGGACGTTATGCGCCGGAGGCGGGCATCACGCCGGAGGCACAACATACGGCTGTCACAGATTGCATATGTACGTTTGAACGTGATACTTAAACTTGTGCCATTACTCACTGGTAGAATCTATATAACACCGGGAGGTACGGGTAGTTCGAGCACGTATGTTGGCACGCGTTACTAGGACCACCTGAAATGTGTGTTCTAGAGTTACATTAGATGGTGCAGTGAGACCGAGCACCGGTGTTTACATATAAGAGATCGCACGAGAGGCGGCAGGGTCGGGTTATAATGGATCATGTTGAGAATGCATTGTATTGGACTTAATGGGACACTGGTGCTTATAATTCCGCCATAATGGACATTATTTTTATCACTCAGGGTTAGCATGTTTCATTCCATGTGGGTAGCGTGACCAGGAATACCCTTCGTTACTTATTACTTTGTCCTCTCTATTTTCATAGTGGTATAAACCTGACTTGGGTCTGTGGATGGATTCATATCTGAATCAACCTGACACATCTACTGAAATACACTTGTGGACTGCGCCGAACGCGTGCAAATTTTGTTTACACAAACCTGCAGTGATTGTAAGTGGTTGTGGCACATTTTTATTATTAGTATTTTTTTTTTATTGTTTTTAGCTTGGCTAAGCGATGTAGAAGTGCCTAGTGGTGGTTATCACAATTAGATTAAGTGGCATTCTCTGTTTTGATCCACAGGATATCTAAAATGTTATAGAGTCCCGTGGAGGATTTATTCCGTTGGTCAACTTGTTTACCCTTGAATAGGCTCTTGGGGGTGAGTAGACCGTGGTGTTTCTATTGTCTAGACACTTTTGTGACAATATAAGTCACTGTTTAAATGAAAGAGGGATGACGCTTTTCTGATGATTGTATATGTATATTTTTTAGAATGAACATTGGCCTATACGTTTCCAAGAAGGGCAGAGTTATTACTTGGTGCCCTACGTCCTGGAGAAGGCCTTTGTGACCGAAACACGTGTCGACGATCTACAGTGTGCCTCTGGACTAATCTAAATACCAGAGTTTTTGACACCTGATATTATAGACTGGGTCATGAGTATATGATAAAACTAAGGAAGACTGTATTAATAACAACAGTTCACACTGCCTTGACATGCCAAAATGGTTTTATTGTTGATGGTTTAAATCTGAAATTATGGGGTTAAGAATGAATGTTTGAGATCCAAATGTTGAATTGATGAAATGAACTATGTGGTTTTATGATGTTATATCATACATGTACTAATGATGTGAAATTTGTATTGATGAACTATCAAAATTTAAATTTATATTTCAGCTAATAACTTTGTGTCATCTCATTCCACTGGTCCACTTTGTTTTATTATGATGTACTTTACCTGGAAGACCAGGGATTAAAATTGCAGGTGTACCCCTTTCCTTATTACGTGCCACACATGAGACTCAGGATGAGGAGGTTACAGCTGCACTTTGCAGCCACATGGAATCAGGAGAAGGGCTCCCAAGCGGAGCTGGTCAGGATACTGCCTTCTCTCCACTCGGACCTCACTTGGTGGTCCAAGGATTGCAACTTGAAGATGGGCAAGCCCTTCCGGCAGCCGTCCCCATAGGTCACCATCACTACGGATTCCTCCATAGAGGGCTGGGCAGCCACTCTGGACAGACACAACGTTCAGTGTCTGGACCCGACAGGCACATCAACGGGCCATCTGGCTGGCTCTCAGAGCTTTCCTTCCGCTCATTAGGGGCAAGACCGTCCTTATCCAGATGAACAACTTGACCAGCATGTACTATGTCAAAAAGCAGGAGGGTACCAGGTTCCCTCTGCTCTGCAACCTAGCAGTCAGTATGTGGGAGTGGGCTCTGGAGAACATCTACCTCACGGCCGTCCACCTCCTGGGGAGGCCATCTTGGAAGTGGACAGGCTCAGCAGACTTGGGGCGGACAAATACGAATGGCAATTGAACTAGCAGGTGCAGCTGGAGGTCTTCAGCACATGGGGACACACCCTCAGGTGTATCGATTTGCCTCATGGATGAACAGGAAGTGCCATCAGTTCGTGTCTTGGCAGGGGGTGGGTCCCCGCTCCCTGGGCAACGCATTACAGATACAGTGGGGCAGCTTGATGGCCTACGCCTTTCCTCCCACACCCCTGATCCCCAGGATAATCTGCAAGATAAAGGAAGCTTGTCACCTCAGCATCATCTTGATAACTCCTTGGTGGCCGGCAAAACCGTGGTTCTCCGAACTGCTCAGACCACCCATTCCCCTTCCGCTGGGTCCAGCACATCTCCTGTCCCAGCAGGGGGGCAGGGTCCTCCACCCCGCACCTCAGAAGTAACCCTTACAGTGTGGTTCCTGAGCAGATCACCCTCAAGCACCTGAGCCTATCACGGCCTAACCTGGAGATCATTCAGGGCTCCAGGAGCAAAGCTACCAGGAGCCAATATAAGAGTAAATGGAGCAGGTTCCGTCACTGGGCGGACTCCCCCTTACATGCACGCTGGACGATGTGCTCTCATACTCTTACGTCCTGTCCCCTTTCCTCCATACTGTATGGGCGTCCCTTCCAAGGGACGGGAGACGGAACCTTTTTCACCAGAAAAAAAACTTCTTCCCCTTTAAATTTAGAGGCGCAGCCCAGGGAGCGTGTGCTGCCCTTACTCTGCCCTCCGGCACCACACCTCAGTCCCCTTGTCCACTTAGACGGGAACGGGCCGAATTCACCAGCGCTCCTGGGTTTGGCTTCGGGCATGTAATTCCACGCGCGGATACTTCTTTTCTTTGTCTTTTTTGTCTTATCTATCATTCAGGTACTCTGTCATCAGGCATCACCCTCCTCCCCGGCGCATGTCGACTTCTACAGGGTTCGGAAGGTGTCCATCCTGCAACGGGCTCTTCCCAGTTTCAGACCCCACGCCCTCTGCCTATGTTGCCTTGGCCCAGACCACAGTTGCCAATCATATTCGGCGTGTGACTCGCTGTCCTCGAAGACGCTGAAGAACAGACTAGCCAGGTGGAGGGAGCTCTTCCAGAGGTCGCCTCCAGAGGATCTCAAGAACTTTGTGAAGCATCAAACCAGGCCCAAGGTAGGGCTGATATTTTCCAGCGCACCCCGCAAGGGAGACTCCTTCCCAGGGACTCTCCCGCGTGGGAGGGACCGGCCAGGTCCTTCTACCGGCACGTGCACCAGGGCTGCTACAGCTACCGGCCTTCGGGTCGAGGGATCCTCAGATCCTCCCAGGCACACTGTTGAGGGACCGGAAGGTTCTTGTACCGGGTATACACCCGAGGGGCTATGCCCTTTTACCGGCACAATGGCTGAGGGGCTACGCCCCAACACCGGCAATACATCAGAGGGGCTATGCCCTAATACCGGCTATACGTTCGAGGGGGTGCCTAAGCGCAGCTCTACCGGGTTGAGGGTGTCACACCTACCGGTCCGAGGCCCGAGAGGCAGGGTAGGCCTCGTGATCAACACGCAAGAGTCTTGGACGAGGTCGGGCCCAGCGGGCCGAGCAACACGTTGTTGGCACGTGGCAGGCAGCTTGACAAAATGGTTGTTGCGCCAGAAAGAGGCACTGGTCCGACGCCATTCCACAAATTCAGTGAAGAACGAGTGTCAAGGTGGGACTGGCCTCAGCCAGGTATGTGGCCTAGTGTCCTAGAGTCTGCCCTTCATTTGCGCAGGGCAACTTCCCTTTGTGTCCATATGGACTGGGTATACAGCGGCTCCAGCAACCCCCCCGCTACCCCGTCGGTACCCCCTGCCACTGCTTCAGCCAGTGAGAAATTCCTCGGCCTCATGAGGTCTCCTTAGATGGGGGTTATCATCAAAGACGCAGTCGGGGAAGTTCTCCCTGCCATGCTAAAGGCATCACAGATGCCTCCATTGGGCCCCCAGGCCCCGGTGCAGCCACCTCCTCCGGCTCCACAGCCAACTCTGTAACCTCCTCAGCCTCCAGCTGCGGTCCCTCTACCCCAGCCTCCGGCACCATCTACTACTCCTCCTCCTCCTCCTCCTCCACAAGATCCTCCAGATCTGCAGGATATGGATGAGGAGGAGGATCCAGTAACCCCATCCTCAGCCAGGGCCTTCCATGAACGTCTTGCTGGCCTGGCATAGTACCTGGGCCTCACCCAACCTGAGGTCGAACAGCCGGCAGAAGGCATTCTGGCTGAAGTCCTCTCGAGAAGCCGCTCTGCCAGCACGGGGATTCCACTGCAAACCGATGTAGTCTCCCTGGCCAAGAAGGGTTGGCTCAAGCCCCACTCGGTCCAGCCAGTCAATCGACACCTGGCAGATGGAGGGGAATACACTCTTGCTCTCGACCCATCCTCAGCCACACTCCTTGGTGATCGCTGTGGCATCACTATACTCCAAGCCTCGGTCATCCTCATCCTCCTCCTCTGCGGCGCTGCTTGGCAAGGAGGAGAAGATCTTGGAGGCGGACGGCAAGAAGATCTACTCCAACACCTCCTTGCACCAGCGTCAGGCCAACGCAGATGCCATGCTGGCTGCCGCCAACCACCGTTGTGGCGGAAAATTGCGGACTTCCTCCCGGAACTCCCCACCCAGTGCCAATCACGCTTTAAGGCGGGGTTTGCGGAAGCCAAGATCGTGGCGCATGACCTCATGGAATTCACAGTGGCGCATATCGATACCTCAGGCCGTGCGATCTGCATTGCCACAGACACGAGGAGAACAGCCTGGCTCTAGGCAATGAAATTCAACCCGGATGTCCAGGAGCGCATTCTAGATCTACTGTTCGAGGGGGTGGGGGTCTCTTCCACTCCTCTACAGACAAAGAGCTTGACAAGAAGAAGAACAGCTCACAAACGGTGAAGTCTTTATCCATTCTTACAAAGACCATGCCCAAATCGTATACCCACTCTCAGCAGCGCTCGGAAAAGGGTCATACGTATGGAGGGTTCCACGGCTTCCAGGAACGCAGATCCAGGCAGTCGGACCACGGGCTGTCTCAGAACCGGCGCAAACAACAAAAGGGGCGGGGGTAAGGGCTTTTTCCAGTCCCCCTCCCCAGCATCAGCCTTCGAGGGAAAGAAGGCATGACACACCCCTTCTGGTCCACGTGTCTCCGGTGGGGGGCAGGCTTGCTCTCCATGCACAATTCTGATGCCAGAATTTCACAGACCCTTGGATCCTCTCCGTAATATCCACGGGGTACCGCCTTCGTATCCCTGCTTCTCCTCCCTCCTCCCTTCCACTCCCACAGGTTGGGACAGCAACTCTTTTGGCGGAGATCCGGTTGCTCGTAGAGAGCCTGGCAGTGGAGGAAGTCCCAGCCTCCCAGCGAGGCTTTGGCTTCTACGCCAGGATTTTTGCCATTCAGAAGAACCACCAGGCGGGCCTGAGAGTTGTGCTGGACCTTTCCACCCTCAACCTCTCCTTACCTCTGCAAAAATTCAAGATGGTTACGCCATCTTTTCTACCGGAGACATTGGACAAGGGAGACTGGATGTGCTCCCTGGACCTGAAGGACGCGTACCTACACGTCCCGATTTGGCAGCCCATCGTTCTTTCTTATGTTTCAGGATCATGGGCTACCATTTCCAATACAAAGTCCTTCCATTTGGCCTCAACTTGGCCCCCGGGGTCTTTACCAGACTCATGAACACTGTGGTGGCCCTCCTCAGAGCGCAGGGCCTCCACATCTACCCATACCTCGACGACTGGCTCGTCAGGGCTACATCGCCGGAAGTGGTTCTCCACTCTTCCCATGCCCTTATGAACACGCTGCACGACCTGGGCTTCTCGCTCATCCTCAAGAAGTCACAGCTGCAGCCTACGCAGACTCTGACATTCCTGGGACTCATTTGGGACACGTGCACCAAGAGGGTTTTCCCGTCGGAGGACAAAATCGCGGCCATCAAGAGGGCCACCACCCACTTCCTCAACAGAGAAGGGACCCCTCAGCATGGTGGTACCAACATCTCCTGGATCTACTCGCGGCGGTCCTGTTAGACGTGCCGCACATGAGAGTAAGGATGAGAAGGATTCAACTGCCTTTGCGGCCTCATGGAATCGGGATCAGGCTCGCAATCCGAGATCATCAACGTTCCTCCATATCGCCACCCGGACCTAGCCTGGTGGTCCATGGACTGCAACCTACTGACGGGCAAGCCCATCATCACAGACTCCGCGCTAGAGGGCTGGGAGCCACCCTGGACGCTCTTTCGATCCACAGCACCTGGACTCGACAGGAGTAGGAATACCACATTAATTGGCTAGAGCTGAACGCCATCTGGATAGCGCTCAGAGCATTCCTACCACTTCTCAAGGGAAAGCTTGTCTTCATCCAGACAACTAGATCAGCATGTACTACGTCAACAAGTAGGGCGGCACCAGATCCCCTCCTCTATGCAGACTGGCGATCAGCATGTGGGAATGGGCCCTGGAAAACGACATTTACCTCTCAGCAGTCCACCTCCCACGGGAATCTAACCTGTAGGCGGACAGGCTCTGCAGGCTGGGAGCAGACAGTTACGAGTGGCAGCCAAACAACCTCATTATTCAGGAGATCTTCAACAGGTGGGGTCATCCCCAAGTGGATCTCTTTGCCACCTGGCAAAACAAGAAGTGTCCCCATTTTGCATCCTGGCAGGGTCAGGACCCCGGCTCTCTGGGTGACACATTTCACCTCCAGTGGACTGGCATGAAGGCCTACGCCTTTCCGCCTACTAACCTAATCCACAGGGTAATTTGCAAGATCAAGGAGTCTCACCGACTCCGCATCATTCTGATTGCACCATGGTGGCCCGCCAGGCCATGGTTTTCAGAACTACTCAGCCTCTCAGAGGTGCCCCCGATAAACGTTCCGACGGGTCCAGCACATCTTCGGGTGCAGCAGGGCGTCAGAATCCTCCACCCCGTGCCAGGGGAACTAGCCCTCACAGCGTGGTACCGAGCAGGTGACTCTTCGGCACCTTAGCCTCTCACAGGCCAATTTGGAGATCATACAGGGAGCAAAACCACCAGTGCCCAGTACAAAAGCAAATGTACCAGATTCTGCCACTTGGCAGATTCCAAGGGAATTGACTCCTTGGCCTGCAATTTGGACGACCTGCTCTCCTTTTCGGCGCACCTCGCTCATTCGGGTGTACAAGTGGACACCTGCCGGACATACTTTGCAGCCATTGGGGCTTAAAGGAACTCTGAGGAAGGCATTTTTTCCTCCTGTAACACTCAACAAGAAACATCTGACTGGTCTCAGCAGGCTCTACCCGCCCATTAAGAGACCGCACCCTGAGTGGGACCTTAACATAGTCTTGGGCGCCCTGGCGCACAAACCATTCAAGCCAATGGCATCAGTGGACATTATGCTGGTCAACCTCAAGACAGCCTTACTAGTCGGTCTTACCTCCGCTCGCAGAGTCAGCGAGATCCAGGAGCTGGTCGCCTCTGAACCATTTACCACCTTTCACAAGGACAAGGTAGTCATGCGGACGCACCCGGCATTTCTGCCCAAGTTTCCGTCTGCATTCCACTTGAACAAGGAAATAGTCCTTCATACGTTCTTTCCTGATCCCAAGGACAGAGAGTGCTTCACTGCCTGGATGTCAGGCGTGCCCTAAAATTCTATTTGGACAGGACCAAGGGCTTCCACAAGTCGGACACTCCATTTGTCACTTTGGAGGCTCAAGGCCAGGCTATCAGGACTCTGAGGCCTCCATAGCCCGATGGATGGTCTAGGCCATCAAGGAAGTGTACGAGGGCCAGCACCAGCCGCTCCTGGCCAACATGCATGCCCACACAGTCGGGGCCAAGGCAAGAGCCAAGGCAACGGCCATCGCATTCCAGCGCCATGTTCCTTGGCAAGTCATAAGCAGGGCGTCCACTTGGGCCTCTCCCTCGGCTTTCTGCAAGCATTACTGTTTGGATGCCAGCTCTAGATCGGATGTGGCTTTCGGACAGGCTGTTCTCGGGAACCTATTTGCTTAAGGAGGGTCTCCTCTCCACCCTGGGGCTACAATCAGTTGTAATTGCCCATACACTATGGAGGAAAGGGGACGGGACGTAAGGGTAATTATAAGTTATTCACCGTAGTGACTAACATGCTCTTAGTCCATAGTCCCCTTTCCTCCATACGTCCCACCAACCTCACCCTAGTAATACTGGTGTCATTAGGCAATGTTAAATCTATTGTCGACGAGTCAATGGGGACTGAGGTGTGGCGCCAGAGGGCGGAGTCAGGGCAGCGCATGCTCGCTGGGCAGCGCCCCCGCACGCCTCTAAATTTAAAGGGGAAGAAGGTTTTTTCTGGTGAAATAGGTTCCGTCTCCTGTCCCTTGGAAGGGATGCCCATACAGTATGGAGGAAAGGGGGTCACTACGGTAAGTAACTTATAATTTCTTGGCACACCTTGCACACTCAGGCATGCAGGTGGACACATGTCACACCTATCCGGCAGCCATAGCTGCCTACAGAAATTCGGAGGAGGCAGTCTTCTCCACTTCCTACCTGATAGTCAAGAAACATCTGGCGGGCTTGTCCATACTTTACCCGCCCATCAAGAAGCCAAACCCTGTGTGGGACCTCAATGTGATGTTCAAGCCAATGGCGTCTGCAGACATCCTGCTAGTCACCATTAAGACAGCTTTGTTAGTTGGACTCACCCCCGCTTGCAGAGTCAACGAGATCCAGGCTCTGGTTGCCTCAGAACCCCATACCACTTTACACAGGGATATGGTGGTCCTGCGGACTCAGCCCGCATTTCTACCTAAGGTACCATCAGGTTTCCATGTAAACAAGGAAATAGTCTTACCTACGTTCTTCGATGACCCCAAGGAAGAGGCTCGGAGAGTCTTGCATTGTCTGGATGTCAGACGTGCTCTGAAATTCGATCTGGACAGGACCATGGGCTTCTTCAAGTCGGATGCACTTTTTGTCACCTTTGGGGCTCCAGACGCGGTTATCAAGCATCCAAGGCTTCTGTAGCCCAGTGGATGCTCGCAGCCATCAAAGAGGCCTATGAGGGGCACCACAAGCCGTTGCCAGCCAACATGCACGGTCACGCGGTCAGAGCCAAGGCCACAGCCATCGCATTCCAGAGGCAGGTTCCGTGACAAGTGTCATGGCCATTGGGCAAGGGCCCAGGCCTTCCTCACCCCCCAGGGCCCAAATGGACCCAGTCCTGGTGCCTCTGGCGCCAGGCTCATAGAAAAGTGTGCCTTGCACACTCTGTGCCTAAGGCACATGCATCAGGGCCGGGCGTGGCCATAGAACATCATTGGGAGGCATGTGCAAGAATCTCTGGGAGGGGCAAGGTGGAGCCACAAGGTGGGGCCAAAGGGAGGGGCCAGAGCCAGCCTATTTAAGGCCAGCCCAACCACATCCCCCCGCTTCGCGTTATTCTGATTTGCAGCGTGACGCTTACCGCTGTTCCTCAGCTCGGTTCCTGTTACTCCACCTCTGAAGACCATCTTACCTGAAGCCTGCAACTCCATCGCTGAAGGTGCATCTTACCTTATCCCAGCCTCTCCATCGCTGAAGGCGCACCTTACGTGATTCCAGCCGCTCCATCGCTGTGCGCGCACCCTACCTGCTTTCCATCGCCATCGGAGTCGGAGCCTTTCCTCATCCGATCCGGACGTCCATCGACACGGGAGCTCCTCTTCTTTTCTTTATCTTCGCGGTATCTTCATCTGGGCCCGCGGAACGGCCTTCGAGCATCCAGACTCTGCTCCACGCCACCAGACAGCTCCTGCGAGGGAAAAAGAACACAACACGTTAGAAATCTTATAGATAACGAACACTGGGCCTCTGCATACCTGAGTTTAGAACTCCATTATAACGGCCAACTTACCTGTTGATTTTAGATTTCCATCATCCTCAAGGGAATCCCCGGAACCATTCCACGATTCTGATCTACCATCTTCACACCTATTGGGAAGAGAAGAAACATTGCAATAATAATTATTATTATTATACAATCAAGGCAAAAGACTCACTGTCAAAGACATTATAATAAACTAACAATAATCATAACAAAAGACTTACCTTCCAAGTGGATTGGTCGCAGCCGGTCTGGATTGCCACTTCCTCGGGCCAGTGATGCAACTAGGTCCACTCTACTCGCCTTTGCTGAGGGAAGCAGGACAGAGAGCTCAGCATTACAAAACAGGTGAACTTGCATGGGAAAACTCTTGCGCACTACATTTTGGCACGAAAGGGTCAAGGGAATTCACGACACGCCCACACCATTCTCATTGCCCTTCATCTTCTCCAAGGGGCAATACCTGCATCCAGAACAGCATACGCCGCAGCAGCTGAGGAAGATGGCCGGTACAGGGGAGCCAAGTCGAGGGAGGGCTCCAACCATGCCCCAAAGCTCCCGCAGAGACCAGGGGAGCGTAACAGAATGCAAAGCCTCTCCGAATCTCTGCCTCGGCGTAATGGAAACCTCTGAAACTGACCAGTTAGCCCGATTACTGGGGGAGCTGCGGGCTGAAGTGCATGCCTCAAGACAAGAGACTAATTCCTTGAGAAGAGACCTAATAGTAGCCCGAGATCAGACAGATGAGTTGGCAAAGCAAATGCTCCAGGCACACGCAGGACAGGTTCCATTACCCGGGATTACACCAACTCCTTTGCCACCACCTTCACCTCCAGTGCAAGTGCTACTTCCGGGGGCAGTCCCACTGGCTCCTCCAGAGCGCTTCTTCGGCGACCCGAACAAATAGGCTGTGCTCATGAACCAGTGCCGTCTCCACTTCTTGTGCCGACAAGGAGCCTTCCCTAACGACAGCGCAAGGGTGGCTTTTGTGCTTTCCTATTTGGGAGAATGTGCAGCTGACTGGTCCATCCCATTAGTAACCCAGGATGATCCAATACTTCGGAACTTTGGGGAATTCCAACGGGAACTGGAAAAACTGTTTGCCAGGCACACCCAAGGACAAGCATTAGACAACAAATTACTATCTCTTAGACAAGGGAGCAGGGCCATCATGAGGAGGGTGCAGGGGGGGCAAACTGCCCCGGGCCTCGCACTTGTGGGGGGCCTCACGGCCCCTCTCCTAAGTGGAAGGCAGCACAGTCTCCCGTGTCCTTTATTCATACGGGGGACTGTGCTGCCCCTGCAATGATTTTGCTGTTTGTTGCAGAGCCAAAAGGCTTCGCAACAAACCGCAAAATAATGGGAGACAACAGGGCTCAGAAGTGGGCTCTGCTGCCTCCCATCATTCAGCTGAAAACGTGGACATGCTGAATGACAAGAGAGGAGTTCTCTCTTGTCAGTCAGTGTGTTCATGTCAGCGTGACCACGCTGACTGACAGGAGAGGACTCCTCTCCTATCAGTCAGTGTGTTCTTGTTGTCAGTGTGATCACGCTGACTGATGGGAGAGGAGTTCTCTCTTGTCAATCAATGTGTTCATGTTGCTCAGCGTGATCACGCTGACTGATGGGAGAGGAGTTCTCTCTTGTCATTCATTGTGTTCATGTTGCTCAGCGTAACCACTCTGACTGATGGGAGAGGAGTTCTCTCTTGTCAGTCAATGTGCTCATGTTGTTAGCGTGATCACGCTGACTGATGGGAGAGGAGTTCTCTCTTGTCACTCAGTGTGTTCACGTTGTTAGCGTGATCACGCTGACTGATGGGAGAGGAGTTCTCTCTTGTCACTCAGTGTGTTCACGTTGCTCAGCATGACCACGCTGACTGATAGGAGAGGACTCCTCTCCTGTCAGCCAGTGTGTTCATGTTGTCAGCGTGATCACTCTTGCCAGGCACCATGTATATGTGTCGGCTGCGTGGATGCTTTTTAAGGGTGCATGGAGGTAAGGTAAGTGTTTTTATTTTGAATTTAAAGTGTATATGTGTATTTAAATGAAATTAGTGTGTATATGTGTATGCATGAATGCATGTTGGTGTTTGTGTCAATGCTGTGTTTGGTTTTATGTATACATGCATGTATGGAGTTGTGTAACTGGTGGATGAATGCATGGGTGAAAGTGTTTTTTTGTGAGTGTGTGTTCAGCACCACCACTAAATGTAGCCGCCCTGGGGGCCACTTCATTAAGTGGCGTGTTCATGGCATCACAGGTGCACCTAGGCTAAAATGTCAGGGGGAAAAGGGACTAACACTTCAAATGTCGGGAGAGGCGCTAACGTCAGAGGCTGTGAGTAAGGGGCAAACTTCCTTGTCTGGGGCACCTAACATCTTTCCACATTTCGAATGAGACTATTCTGGTGAAGCTTCAATGTTACAAGCAGCCACCTCTTGCCTTCATTTCTTAAACGTCACACTTAAGTACTTCTGTGAGAATGAGATGTCTCATGTCACCACTTCCCTTCTAATCACTACCGTAGCATGCAAGTGCTAACCCCACATCACGATTTCAATTGCCTAAAAATGTATGGCTATGAATGCAGGTGCTAACGGTGAAATGACTTCTCATGGCCATGCTAATCCCTATGGCGATTCTCACCCAGTTCCTGCCCTCCCCACCCAAAACACCTCCTCACTGGAACTCTTTGAGCTAGCTTTAAACATGCCTTCCTTGCCATCAAACTTTGCCCTCAATGTGCCTGCAAGTGTTTCCTCAAAGGAGTCTTCTGAGAGTTCATGGCTTCATTGGAGTTGTAAACACGTAACTGGTGTAATAAAAATGTCTTAATCAGGTCTGCCTTTGGCCACTCAATTTAAAAACACCCTGTCTGTCTTTCGCTGAAGTTCTTTTAAAAATTTGCATTGGCAATGCCAACAGGTTTGGCTTGTGTATAAGTATTAGGCATTTACCAGGCACTGCTATTAGCTGCCCAGGTACTCAAACCATTTTGCACTGGGACCATCAATGGCCAGCTAATACCAATACAGAAGTGCCTTTCCCATGCCTAAACGAATACCCAAACTGTTAGCATTGCTAGTGCTCTTTTTGCTTTACCCTTGATGCACAGGACTATGCATCAAGGTTAAAGCAAACATACTAATTGACTAAATTGGCCCACATTTAATGTAGGTCAATCTAGCCAGTAATAACACTTATGGTACACAGTCAGCTTGGATATACATTCTGTGGCATGGCATTTTTACTGGCTAGGAGTCTGCACATGGTAATAATGGCATATATTGATGCAGCCTGCATCGACATAATTAGAACAACCAGCATGAACGTATTTTTATACTAGCATATCTCGCGTGGAAAGGCGGCATGAAATGTATTGGAAAATGTTCCTATGCACAATTTGTGATTTGCAGCTATTGGGAATTTCCATGTGCTTCCATACAAAACCAATTGCAAACTGTATGGATTTCTATCCAATTTTGCAAAGAAAGTGCTGTAAAATGCATAATTCTAACCCAATGTTTCAAACATTTTCTTGGGAGTGAGAACCCCCCTCAAGCAACCCTTGTTTGGTTTGGGCTCCCTCACTGTGCTCTGTTGATCCTGCCTAATTGGCACAAACATTTAAGCATCTTAAGCTCAGAAATGTACCATCCTCCATTGTACATCATTTGTCACTGTGTATGTTGTGTGTTTTAATGCGCACACAGGGGGCAGGGTGCTCCTTAATGATATGGCATTTATAACGTGCCTGTACACAAGTGTTTCTAGGCACGACAAGGCAAGGAGGGAGAAACAAAAGAGTAGGACAAAACGCAGATCTTACTACGCCTTGTGTCATTCAGATCACGGAAGAGCAGGGAAGGGGGGCGGGGAGAAGTGCCGAGGGTGGGGTAGGATGCAGAAGTGCAGTAACAAAGGAGAAACAAGAGTGCAGCTCACGGGTGGCAAGTGTGGGTACTCATAAGTGCAGCCAACGGGTGGAGATTAAGAGCAAGAGCGGGGACTATAGGGTTACAGATACAGACCACAAGTGCAGGGGAGCCAAGAGGCAGTGCGGGATTGCAACAGGATAGGCAGGGACCTGGGCCCGAATTCAGAGCTTGACCAGGTGACCAGTGCATGGATCAGGCAGGTGATCAGCAAGGGAGAGGAAGTGAGAAGGCAGAAGCAAAGAGACAGGTCTTGAGGTGCTTCTGGAACCCGAGATGGTTCTCCTCAAGTTTCAGTGAGGCAGGGAGGCTGTTCCAGAGGGAGGCCCCACCTGAAGAAAGAGATCTGCACTGAACTATTTGCTTGGAAAAGTGACTGACCCTCAGAGAATTGGAGGTGGCGCAGTGGAGACCTCATGCCATCTTATATATATTTATTCATATGATAATAAAGTTAGTCTGGCACGAACCTTTCTTCAGTAGAGAAATCTAACTTTGCTGTAGTTGATTTGGAGTTGTAGTAATAAACCATATTTGGGATCCTGCACACAAGCTCAAGGGTAGATTTCTCGAGTCTCCTGTTTGCAGATGTGCCGCCACTGGCTGAGTGCAAAAAATTGTAAGGGGGCCTCACCAAATGTTTTGCCCCGGGCCTCACCACATCTTCTGACAGCCCTGCAAGGGAGCCATGATTTATTGACTTACATTGCCACTTTCAACCGCCTCATAGCACAGACTAATTGGCCGGAGGAGAAAAGGACCACACTTTTTTACCGGGGGCTATGGAGTGAGTTAAAAGATGTACTAGCTCAAGTGGTCAATCCGCCCGAGTGCTGTGCGAAATAGATCAACCTGACGGTGCAATTGGACCATCGCTTGCAAGACTGAAAAATGGACCGCACAAGGGCGGAAAGGAGGTCGGTTTACATGTGACCTCGGGACAATCAAACCAAGGCTCAAGAAGCTACCGAACCTATGCAAATTGGGGGATTGCGAGTTCCTGTTTCCAAGGCTGAGAGGGAAAATAGGAGACAACAACTTTGTTTATATTGCGGAAAAGCTGGACATTTTTTGAGAGATTACCCTATTAAACCTCCCAAGAAAATGGTTTGTGCCACGGAGAATGGTAACGAAGAAAAGGAACAGAAGTGGGAAAACTCGGACGCCCGGCAAGTGTAGGGGTCCACTTGTCGAGTGGAATTTAAAAAGTTGTACAGACCTCCCACCTGGTCATCACGGTACTAATAACCCACCACCACCAACTGTCAAGAGTCCATGCTCTAGAAGCCTACATAGATGATGGTGCGGTGGGAAACAAATCGATCAGGATTTGGCTGCATGGATAGGCCTTCCACTTCAGCAAAAATCACGCTCGGAAAACGTCACTGCTGCGGGTGGCTCACAGCTGTCTTCTGGGCCAGTAACTCAACCCACCGATAAGGTAATGCTGACATGTCAGGATAGTCATCGGGAAAGCATTTAGTGTGATCTTATAGGGGCCCCCCAGTTCCAAATGACTGGCGCAAAAGGAAGCTGACCTTCCCTCAAGAATGTGCAAAAATCTGCTACCACAAGGACAGGAGGAAACTGCGTCTCAAGGGGAAACCCATCCTAGGAATTGTTAGTTCATTACCTTCCAAATATCAAGATTTTCTGGACGTGTTCCAAAAAGAACAAGCTAATACCCTACCTCCCCACAGAATTTATGAAAGCCAAATCAATCTGGTCACAGGAGCACAAATTCCCTGCAGCAGAATCTACGCTCTGACTGAGAAAGAAAATCAGCACCTAAGAACATACCTAGATCAGTACTTAGCTAATGGGTTCATCCGTCCGTCCAAGTCCCCAGCCTCTTCAGCACTCTTCTTCGTGCCAAAGAAGGAAGGGGACCTCAGAACTTGTATAGATTATAGGGCATTAAACCAGATTACTGTGAAGAACAGTGTAGAGGAGGTCCTAAATAAAGCCTGCACTCCTGTTGCCCATTTTGAAGTACCAAGAACATTTGCGCCAAGATATGTGATGTGTGATGAGCAACTAAACCAGCAGAGAGCCGCATTAGGGCTCTGCCCAGTGCCTATCAGAAAAACAATACCTATTGAAGTACCAATAACCAGACAACCATGGACAGTAAGGTATCCTTTGAGAAAACCCTACCAGCAAATGACACAAAATGAAGATTGATTAAACACTGTCCCAGAAGAAACTCAAAAGGCATTAATTGAAGACGAATGGTGATGTCACGAGGGCCCAGACAGACTCACAGATGAAAGAAACGACAATCAAAAGATGACACAGAGACGAAACGACATGAATAAGGACATCATGAACTTAGAAGGAGAGATGATGTTGAAATATAAAGAAACTTAAACTGTAAAGCAGGATGAAGCTATTCAACCAGCTAACGTCTGTACATATGCTTGTAACCGCAAGAAGCTAAGAAAACAGTGCGGCTTGCTATGCTTAGTAGAAGAATAGAGCAGCAAGCGTCACCTATATATCTACCTCAACAAAGCACACTATATAAGTGCGAGTCCACTTTACACAAAAGCAGAATTAACTCAGGTTACTAGAGGTCAAACAGGACAAGATTCGTACTCCAGCTAAAGCGAAAAGAGACGGCGGAATCGAAACTCAGCAAGAGCAGCTCGTGCCTGGGAAGTCGAGGTCCGACCAAGAGACGAAGGCAGACAGTAGCTTTGGAGAATCGAAACTTAAGAACAGAGCATCCTGCCCCGTGAAGGTTGAGATAAGGAGGCCCAGGCAGGTGGCAAGCCGAATAAAGAATTAAATGCACAAATAGAAGGGAAACCAAGCAGATTCACGGTGTGCTAGCACGTGACCAGCCAAGCGAGAAAAGGCACCTACGCCTGGCTATCTCCCGAACAGAAGATACCATAACTTTTCCTGACAAGAAGCTACAGTTTCGAGGCCGGCCACAGCCAACTAATTAACACATAGCACTAAAGTACTGATTGATGGAAGGGAGGCCGGATGAATCTTGGGGCATCCTGCACCTGGTTGACCATTCTGCGTGCTGCTAATTATAGTGGAGATTTATGCATGGGGTTGAAGCCAACCCAATCATAGTGGACCAAATAATCTAGGGTCCTATAGATAGTAGAACCAATGGGATGTCGTACTTTTAATAATGTTTGAAGGATGGGATTAGACGCCCACCCTATGGTGTTTATCCAATCCCCTCACTCCATTACCATATACAGATATAGCACCTATATGTAAGTTACCTTTTCCAACCAATAGAATTGCATGACAAACTTTTGAGTGTTAGACGTCATTGATGACGAATTTTGGGTATAACTGTTACTGTTTGCATGAAGTCGTTGGGAGTTGAAGCGAGACGGGCTATCGCATCACTGTTGATTTCCATGTTTCCCCGTTTTTTGTACTTGTCATTAAATGGACTCCCCTTTGCCAAACCATTGTGTTGTCCTTATTGATTGGTGCTGGAGTAAGAAATCCTACACTCCCTCAAGGTGCAGCTATCTCATCTTAAAGTACTACAGTGCAAGCTCTGACTCTATGGACCGGTCAGGGGTCTCTCGCTCTCGTAGTACAATAGGTATCCTCTGCTGCTCATTCCCGAACTACATGACCAAGTAAAGAATGCTCGAATCTATACAAAATTGGACCTACGGGGAGCTTACCATTTGGTAAGAGTGAAAGAAGGCGACGAATGGAAGACGGCATTCCGGATCAAATACAGACTTTTCGAGTACTAGGTCATGCCCTTTGGGTTATGCCAAGCACCAGCAGCGTTCCAGTTCTTTATGAAAGATGTACTCCACAAATTGTTGGACGTCGGTGCCCTAGTTTACAGTGACGACATCCTTATCTATTCAGCATCCAAGGAAGATCATGTGGGCCATGTAAGAGCCGTGCTGGAAAAACTCGGCAAACATCGGTTGTTTGCTAAATTGGAAAAATACTCCTTCCATGTCATGGAAGTCGAGTTCTTGGGCTTTATGCTTACCCCACGAGGGGTGCGCATGGACCCTCGTAAGGTGGAAGCTATTCTTCAGTGGCCATCCCCGACATCGATGAAGGGAGTGCACAGCGTACTCGGATTTGCCAATTTCTATCGGCGATTCATCCCAGGATTTTCCAAAATCGTTCATCCTATCACTTCTTTATTAAAAAAGAATAAGAAGTTTTATTGGTCTCCCGATGCCGAAAAAGCATTCCTGGAATTAAAATCGGCTTTTACCTCCGTACCCATCCTTCGGCATCCCCAACCCAATCTGCCCTATGTAGTAGAGACTGATGCCTCCAGTGTGGCCATGGGGGCGGTGTTTACCCAAAAGTAACCGGACACGGGGCAGTTACATCCCATAGCATTTTGGTCCCTTAAGTTTACAGCACCAGAAAAGAACTATGCCATAACCGACAAAGAATTACTGGCGATCAAAGGAGCTCTTAAAACTTGGAGACACTACCATCTAGGAGCTAGACATACTGTCAGCATTATCACAGATCACCGTAATCTGTAATATTTGAAAACTGCCAAGGCCCAATCTTATCCGCTTCGCTGGGCTATTTTCTTTGCGGAGTACGATTTTGTGATCACATACCGACCCGGAGTGCGTAACGGAAAGGCCAGACGCTCTGTCGCGAATGGGTCTGAATAAAGACGCATTTATATCATCAGAACCAGTACCCATCATTCCAGAAGAGCGAATTCAAAATCAGATCGCAGTAACCTTCTGCTGGGAGGATTTCAAAATCGACACCCCCAGTCTCAAATGGGCCAAACCGTTCAACAAGAATGGTTAAACAAGGGGAACCAGTACTCCATCAAGAATAGCCTACCCTATTTCCAGGGGAGACTATACATCAAAGACAAAGAAACTCAAAACAAGATTATTGCAAATTACCATGAGTCATTAGTGGAAGGACATCCCGGGATTACTAAAACACGAGCCAAAATCAGGAAGAATTATTGGGGGCCTACCTGGAGAAATGACGTGGTCCAGTTTATTACAACCTGCAGGGTTTGTGCACAACAAAAATCCCAAAAGTCAAGTCCCGCAGGATTATTTCATCCACTGGCTATACCACCAGTCCCTTGGCATACATTGTCCATGGACTTTATTACAGATTTACCTCCCTGCGACGGCTTTAACCCATTCTTAGTGGTGGTAGATTTATTCTCCAAGATGGCACACTTCATTCCCCTCAGGGGACTTCCTACTGCTGGAACACTGGCTACTGTATTCCTAGAACAAATAATCAAACTGCATGGTTTCCCTTTGGTATTGATTTCTGATCGGGGAATGCAATTTGTCTCAGCATTCTGGAGGAGTTGTTGCAAAATAGCGCAGTTTGATCTTTGCCTCTCCACCAGTCACCATCCCCAAACCAATGGTTAAACTCAGAGGACTAATCAGACGCTAGAGCAATACCTGAGATGCATGCTGCAGCACACCGAAGGATCCTGGAAAGACATTCTCTGGTTAACTGAATTTGCATACAATAGCTCAGTCCACACTAGTACTGGACAAACCCCATTCTATATCATGAATGGTCGGCATCTCCAGACGTCCTCCTTTGACCCGCTTGATGAACTAGAAATGCCGGCAGTCATCTCTCTACATAAAACTATTACGCAAACTCTTAAAGAAGCAACCAAGAATTTAACTAAAGCCAAGGACCAACAAAAGAGGTTTGCTTACAGGCATAGAAGGGAAGCCCCACATTACCAAATTGGGGATAGAGTATGGTTGGCTTCCCGAAATATTCCATTAAAAGGACCTCAAGTCTTCCGTCTCAGATATCTCAGACCTTATCCTATCAAGGCCATCATCAACCCAGCCGCGGTAAAACTAGACCTACCCGCCAACATGCGAATTCATCCAGTGTTTCACGTTTCCCTTCTGAAGCCTGAGCCTAGGATCAAAAAGCCACCTGAACCAGAACTTATCGAAGGAGAACCTGAGTACGAGGTTAAAGACATCCTGGATTCGAAAATGGTACGATCAAAGTTGTACTACTTAATCGATTGGAAGGGTTATGGACCTCAAGATTGTACTTGGGAACCTGCAGAATTTGTCCATGCACCCCGACTAATCAGGCAGTTTTACTGTAACAATCCCACCAAACCTGGACCAGGGAGTGGGACGCCCGTGAGAGGGGCCTTGTGGGGGAGTGCTGTCATGGCCATTGGGCAAGGGTCCAGGCCTTCCTCACCCTCAGGGTCCAAATGGACCCAGTCCTGGTGCCTCTGGAGCCAGGCTCATAGAAAAATGTGCTTTGCACACTCTGTGCCTAAGGCACATGCATCGGGGCCAGGCATGGCCATAGAACATCATTGGGAGGCACGTGCAAGAATCCCTGGGAGGGGCAAGGTGGAGCCAAAGGGAGGGGCCTGAGCCAGTCTATTTAATGCCAGCCCAACCACATGCCCCTGCTTCGCGTTATTCTGCTTTGCAGCGTGACGCTTACCGCAGTTCCTCAGCTCGGCTCCTGTTACTCTACCTCTGAAGACCATCTTACCTGAAGCCTACAACTCCATCGCGGAAGGCGCAACTTACCAGATTTCAGCCGCTCCGTCGCTGAAGGCGCACCTTACCTGATTTCAGCCGCTCCATTGCTGAAGGCGCACTTTACCTGATTTCAGCCGCTCCATCGCTGAAGGCGCACCTAACCTGATTTCAGCCGCTCCATCGCTGAAGGCGCACCTTACCTGATTTCAGCCACTCCATCGCTGAAGGCGCACCTTACCTGTTTCCAGCCGCTCCATCGCTGAAGGCGCACCCTACCTGCTTTCCATCGCCATTAGAGTCAAAGCCTTTCCTCACCCGATCCGGGAATATCCCTCTTCCAGTCTTTTACCCTCCACCTCATCCATCTTAGATTGGGGAAAGGCTTCATTATCTGGACCATAGGAGGATACTCGGTTATTAGATCTCTTGGGCACAGGACATCGGAAGGATGTCCAACTGTTTATTATCTTGCTGGTTCGCGGGCATGCAAAGCTGCTGTCAAACAGACCGTGACCAGATGGATCATCCTTTTGAATGTGTAATTAGCTGTGATCAGTTCGGTAAAGTTGTGCCCAAAAGTCTCGGGGCCCATTGTACCAGAGGTGTGATGACTACTTATTCCTTGCAGAATAGTTGGGGGTTGGTGCTTTGATCCTCTTGGATTTCTCTGCAGCTTTTGACACCATTGACCATTCCATCTTCGTCCAGCGACTAGCTGCAGATGGGATCACTGGCCATGTTCTGAAATGGTTCTCTTCTTTTCTTGCTGATCGTACCCAGTCCCTCTTCCTTTCCCCAAATATCTCTGCTCCTTGTCCTCTGGCTTGTGGTGTCCCTCAAGGATCTGCTTTTTCTCCCCTTCTCTTTGATATTTATATTCTGCCTTTGATCGCCTTGATACACTCCTTTGGGTTTCGTGCCATTCTTATTCTGGCGTCACCCAGATTCGGATGCACCTTGATTTGGCGCAGCCTTTGACAGCGGAGCGCTGCCGACACTGCCTTTTGGCAATCTCGGTCTAGATTGAGGTCCTGGTCGTTTGGACTACACCTGAGATTTCTCTCTGGTCGGCCGATTTAGCCCGCCCGAGCTGGACCCTGTGCAGCAGCCGGTTGCTATAGTAAAAATTCTGGGGGTGAAGTTCTTGGCCTCTCTCTCCCTGCTCCCTCACACAGCCTCTTGCTCTAGATATATAAAAAGAGCCCACATTTGCCATTAAAATTTGTGAGCATTTGTCCTCAACTGTCTTTTCAGGTCTGAGAAGAATAAAGAACACGCTCTCTCGTTGTTAAATAGCATTAAAAGCAGTGAAAAGGGATTACATTGGAAAAGTCCCAAGTAGGTTTGTTTTCTCTAAGCTCCTATGTGTATGTGTGAAACGTTTGTGTTGTAGATGCTCGTAGTAGAACTTTGGATAATATATTTATTGTTTTGTATGATTTTGGTTTGCAGGTGCTGAAATTTGAAAAAGATTAAGAAAGTCTGGAAATTGTTGTTCAGAAGTTTTGTATCTGAGAAAAATTATGTTGGTTTGGGGTTTTGCATTAATATCTGTTGTGATGAAGGCCCAAAAGGAAAAAATGAGGAGCACTCAGCGGAGTACGAGTGAGTCTTCTTTGTAAAGGCCGAAACACAGAAGTGTCAATGTTATATGGTGGAAACACAGTATATCGCAGAGTAAACATGGTCTGAGAAATGAGAAACCTAGACTGGGTTGTACGACTTTCCAATCCGGTTGTTCAATTGTAAAAGGTGTGGTCAAGTACAATCTGCTAAAAGTATATTTTAGATGAAAATGACCCCCCTTGAAACATCAACTAAAGGAGAAAACAATCCAGTCCAGTATACTGTGTCCCCCAAGTGCAAATACTGGGCCTAAAAATTGTTATATTGTTTGGGTGAAAAATATGGCACTGTAGTACTAACCCCACTGTGGAAGCATTAGTTGCAAAAGAAATTGTTGATTTTGGTGTGATTCATACCCCATTTTTACACATTGGGGGTCATTCAGAGTCGGGCGGTAGGGGATACCGGGCACCGGTAAGGAGACCGGTGCCGGTAATCCCCTACCGCCCGATTCCGAGGTCCCCTAGCGGGACCCGTAAGGGGCGTGTGGTCGGAACACACATCCCTTACGGGTCCCGTTACAGGACCAGGCCGCTAATTACGGGCCTGCCATTAGCAGGCCGTAAATAGCACCTTCCCCATTCCCATTGAGCCCTATGGGGGCTCAAATGGGAATAGGGAACGGGTGGTGCAATGGGGACTTACCGGGCCCACCAGGGTCGGACTAGACCGGAAAGTCCCCATTGCACCAGACCGGACTCGGTACCGTTATTGGAGGCAGTCATGGCACAAATAGCGCCATGACTATCTCCAATCTCAGAATGACCCCCATTGTCTGCTGTTTTATGGTGAATATGTTTTTCTGAACTGCACAGGAGTAATAATTGTTTGTTTTTTCTTATATGATGTGTATAGAAATGAGAAAATAGTGTTGAAATAGATTAAAATATTATTTGAAATCCAAATGGCTTAAGCCGGCTCCTAACTGCAATGTGAAGTGGTGAGAGAGAGGATGATTGAATGAAGGGCAAATATATGGAGAAACAAATATCGCTATAAGGTGCTGTTACATATGGTATTCATAGCTTGTCAAAAAAGGGAGATACAACTGGACCCCATCTTTTTTGGAAAGCACCATAGGTGTATCACATGAAAAGGGTCCACATTCTTATCCCTCCAACTGCTGAACTTGTTCCAATGGCAGCAGTACAAAGATTTTGTTGCTGGCCTTCTGGCCAAAAGCAAGATCTCCATTACTTCATCCGGGAGGTCCCAATCCTTGTATCTCAACCTCTCAGCAACCATGCATGCAGGTTGACTGTCATGACCTCTGGATGGAGAACCCGACCGGCCTCTCGTGAGAGATGGTCCTCTTTGTGGAAGACGCATTGGAGGGCAGAGGTACCATGTGTTCCTGGCCCAATCAGGAACAATTAGGATTATGGTTTTCCTGCACTTTCCTAACCTCCTGATCACATGAGTAATGACCGGGAAATGAGGAAACGCATACAGGAGTGGAAACTCCCAGTCCACTACAAACACGTCCCGCAGAGCTCCTCTTGGGAAAATTCCCTGGAGCAGTACAGTTCACACTTCCGGTTGACACTGATCACAAACATTTCCACTTGCAGGGTTTCACCAAGGGGTGAACATCTCTTGAAGGACTTCCTGAGCTAGTTCCCACTCATGGGAGACTGTGCTCTGCCTGCTCAGAGATTTTGCTGCCATGTTCTCCCCTCGGGCTAGGTGAATTGCTGACGGGGAGATTCCTTCTCGAATTGCCCTGAACCAGAGCTGCGTTGCCTATCTGCACAGTGGTAGTGACCCTAGGCCGCCTCTCTTGTTGACGTAGTACATGGCCACTGTGTTGTCCATCATTATCAGGACATTCTTTCCCCGTACTGAGGGCAGGAAGGCTTTCAGTGCAAGTCTGATCGCCCTGCGCTCCAAAAGGTTGATGCGTAGTTTGGACTCAGATGGAGACCAACGACCACTGATTGTTGGATCATTGGCGTGGGCTCCCCACCCCCTCAGTGAGGCGTCCGTCACTACTGTTATCTCTGGCCATGGCTGCCAAAAAGATTGTTCCTTCAGAATGTTGTGGTTGCAAGCCCACCACAGAAGATCCTGTGCGACTCTGCTCGGAACTTGAAGGCGGTCTGACATCCTGCCTGAGAATTGGGACCATTGAGTCCTTGGAGCCCATTGGAGGGATCTCATTCTCAGGCAAGCCTCTGGCACCAGGAAAATGCAACATTCCATGAGGCCGGGCAACCTCAGAAAATCAAAGGCCGCAAGATGCTGGGCACTCTGGAATTTGTTGCCCATCTGCAGAATGTGTTGAGCCCTCACCTCAGTGGCAAGGCTTTTCCTGAGGAAGCATCCAGGACTGGTCCAATACATTGAATTCTTTGAGATGGTATCATGTGGGACTTTTTGTAATTGAGGGAGCAGTCCATTTTGATGAGAGAGTGGCAGGTTACGCTGAGATGTTCCCGGGCTTGATCAGGTGAACGTGCCCTGATCAGCCAATCATCCAGGTAGTGGTAGATGTGAATCTCCCCTCTCCAGCGACTCGCTACCGCCATTAACTCAAAACTGATAATGAGAACCGCCAACTGCGAACCTCAGGTACTTTCTGTGCTTGTGATGGATAGGCACATGAAAGTAAGCATCCTGAAGGTCCAATGACACCATCCAGTCTTGGAGTTCGAGGGCCTGAAGGATGTGAGAAAGGGTAACCATCTTGAACTTGTCCTTCCTGAGGAACTTGTTCAGGTTTCTTAAGTCCAAGAGGGGTCTCAATCCTCCTTTTTGGGGAATGATAAAATACGGGGAGTACTAACCCTTGTTCCTCTCTGCTACAGAAACTGATTCTATAGCACCCTTTTCTAGCAGGGTAAAAGTTTCCTGCACAAGGAGCGGATCTGGAATTTTGAAAGAGCTGTTCCCTGTTGGATGATCCTGAGGCCTTTTTAGAAAAGGAAGGCAGTAACCTTGGGCTACCGTTTCCAATGTCCAAGACCCTGAAGTAATGCCCACTATTCTTTCAGATGCTGAGAAAGTCTGCCTCCGACAGGGGTGTTTCGGGTTAAGGCCTCAGAGTGGTTTTGAGGTGGCTGAAGCGGTGGCTGAGGATAAAACTGCTGCTGCTGCTTGGGCTGACGTAGCACCTCTCCCTCGTCCACCCTGAGGGAATCTTCTCTGACCTCTGACTGGCTTGTCCTCTTCCAATTGAGGTGTAGAATCAAAAGGACTTACCCCTCCAAGATGATGAACCGAAGCAGAAGTGTTGAGGCTGTCTAATGGCAGCAGTAAGAGATTAAGCCGTCACTTTCAAGGTCTGCAGCTTTTCCAATCTATCATCAGCCTTGCTGCCAAACAGCCTCGAGCCATCAAAGGGCATATTGAGTCCAGATTGCACATAGAGTGCAAATCTGAACTTCCTCAACCACGCAAATCTGTGCAACACGGTGCTAGTTGCCATGGAACTGCTAATACTATCTGCTGTATCCAGACCTGACTGGAGGCATTCACACATTGACTCCTTACCATCCTTGATGATCGCCAGGAAGCCATCTCTTTCTTCTCCTTCTGGGATGTGGTCCGCTGCGGTAGCTGTGCAGTACCACAGGGTAAATGTAAACTTTGACAAAGCACAAGTTGTTAGTTGATTTCAAAGCCATACTTCCAGCATTAAATATTTTTCTCACCCAGGCATCCACCCTCTTATCCCTATCGGGAGGGATCGAAGGGTATGCTGATTGCTTGGTAGATGTAGCAGCCTGAACCACCAAACTATCTGGTGTTGGGTGCTTAGTTAAATACCCCGGGTCACTGCTGGATGGCCTATGTTTTTTCGCAAAGTTTGTATTTACTCAGCTGCAGTCTCTGGTGGTCCCCAATTAGATTAGACCCTTTTTTTGTAGTACAATATGAAAGGGCAAAATTGGATCTCTTTGGGGACCCAGATCCAAAATATCTGTTGGGTCATCCTGCTCAAAAGAAGGTGCAGGTTGGCTCCAACCTAATAATTCAACCACCTTGCCCATTAGTAGCCTGTCTGAGGAGTCCGCTTGGTCAGTAGGATCTGGTTTACCAAATTCCAGCTCTGGAGAGGTATCTATATCACTGGCTGATTGTAGGTTATCATACAAGTCTTTTAACCTATACTCTTCAGAAATTAACTCCTCTGGCACATTTGGGGTGCTAAATTGTAAACCAAATGTTGGTGTATTGTCGTCTGAAGGCTCATCGTCTTCATAGATTAAAATTAAAGACTTAGACAAATCTTTTTTTGGTTAGGGTCTGAAAACATTTTCCTGAGTAACTATTGGCTTTGACAATGACTTCGAAGTTGGAGTTGATTTTGGCGGAGTCGACTTCGACACTAGCATCAACGGCTCTGACGCCGATGGCATTATCGAGACTGTCGGAGTTTCCGACTTTTTACGTTTTTTCGAAGGAAACTTTGATGGACTGGATTCCTGGCTTGTTGAAGCCCTCAACGATTTCTCGTTGGATCGAGATTTCTCTCAATGTAATTCTGGCTTATGGCTCGGACTCAAAGATTTTAAAGGTTTTGTCTTCGACTTCCCTTTGCCATTTTGATGCAGATCGCGAGGGCCATGTGCTTTCTGCCTGTCCTTCAAGGGGTTCGGGCTGCAGTCTCGAAGATTTTAAGCATTTCTTTATGAAATGCATCCCATTTAGCTGGGGAGTCTGACTTAGTCGGACATTTGATTACCTCGGCCGAGGAATCACTGGACATCGAAGGTGACCTGTGACGCCGTTTCTTGGCCTTTCTTAGAAGAAGACAAAGAATGGCGTGATTGACTTCTCGATTAAGATTTTTTAGACCTTTACCCATCGAGAGGGAGACTTTGAAGGCAACCTCCCAACCGCCAACTTACCTTTACACCCTCCCTTAGAGCTTTTTCGGTCATCGCCTGACAGGAGTTACACTTGGAGGTATGGTGACCGGTACCGAGACACCAGGGCAAATGCGGTGGGGGTCGGTGATCGACATCTTTAATCCGCAGTCTTCACACTTCTTGAAGCCCATCTTAGGCGTTGATGGAACCAACAGAGAAGACATTTTTGTTTCCAAAAATGAGTGACAAAATTAAGTGAAGAACCGAAGCATGCCGTAATTCTTCAAAGTGTAGCTTGGAAAAATGGAACCGAAGCCAATGGGTGCTGGATGCACTATTTATACTAATGACATCGACAGTCGAATGGAGGCCCTCGAGGGACATCAACTTGACGAGATGGCACACACTGCCCCCTTTGAATAAAATGTCCGTAGTAGCTGAAGCTGGAAGGATAATTATCATAAGATGAGGAATACGTGGGAGGACACAATCCATTTGAAATATTATCAGAACTGTCCCATCATACAAGCGTATCATCATGACTTTGCTAGTAGGGATGACTGGCAAACCCACTGATGAAGTGGTGGATGCCATACAGCAATTGTCAGATCTGGGGGATTGGGACACAACTGATGACAAGCCTCATGAGGGGGGGGGCGCAGTAAGCAAAAAACAGAGGGTACGAGACGTGATAGTAGAGATGCCTGTGTGTCTAGAAAGGACATGTTTTTGGCACTATTTAAAGATGATGTGCCACTGGAAGAAATAGATGGTATTGAGACATAGGGAAATGTATGCGTTGTACTAGAAGATATTGATATTTTATTTGTATCGCGCTCATACACATGTTTTTCAGAGCGCAACGAGGCAAGGGAGGGGAACAAGGGAGAACATAAACAACAATATTACCAGGCCCAGTGACATTGAGAATGCGCAAGTGCAGGGGAGAGGGAATGGGGAAAGTGCGGGGGGGAGTGGAAAGTGCTGAGCAAAGAAATAAAAAAAAAAGTGGTATTGCAGCCAGCAAGTGGCAAGTCCTAGGTTTAAGGCACAGACATGGGGTGTCTGATAAGTGCAGAGTAAAGCGGGAGACTGTAGGGTTACAGATACAGACCCAAGTGCAAGGGTTGAACAGGAGGCAGTTCGGGTGCGTGGCAGGGTGGGCAAGTGCCTGGGCACGAAATCAGAGGGTAACCAGGTGCACAGTGCCTAGGCAAAACAGATCAGCAGGGGAGAGGAGGAGAGAAGGGAAAAGCAAAGAGGAAGGTCTTTAGGTGCTTCCGGAACTGGAGATGGTTCTCCTCAAGTTTCAGAGTGCAGGGAGGCTTATCTAGTGGGAGGCCCCTGCCAAAGACAGACATCTACACCTAGCTTGGTTCTTTGAGAAATGACTGACCGTGAGAGAGTTGAAGTTATTCTGGACCCAGGCCCCAGAAAGCCGTGTGGACATTGCAAAGGGTCTTAAATGTAATCCTTGCAGTCACTTGGGGCAAATGAAGAGATTTCAGGGCTGGAGAGATACGATCCAAGGGCTTGAGGCCAAGGACAAGTCTTGCAGTCCTGATCTGGATGAGTTGCAGAGGGCGGAGAAAAGAAGCAGGTAGATTTAATAAGAGCCTTTTGCACTAGGCCAACCTAGAGAGAACCAGGGCTCGCGAGATATGAGCTTCTGGAGGAAGGAGAGGAAATGCAGAATACCTCTGAGGAGGTGCTGTTGGAAGTTTGACTTTTTAGAGACATCAGAGATGTGGCAGAAAATGAAAGCTTGGAGTCGAAGATGACCCCGAGGTTCTTAGCGTCGTAGGTGGGGGTAGGAGGATGGCCAAGGGAGGCTGGCCAGAGAGTGACAGGAAAGGAGGGTGAAGGAGTGCCGGTAAGGAGGATCTCCATCTTGCTGGCATTAAGGCGGAGGTCGTTGGCGGCACACCACTCCTGAATAGCAGACAGGCACTCGGAGATGAGAGAAGGAGAAGAGGTGGCTGAGGGAAGCCTGAAAATTAGTTGAGTGTCATCCGCATAGCACTGAAAATTGCAGTAGAGAGCAGCAATGCGATAGGCGAGAGTTGCCAGGTATTGGTTGTAAAGACAGGGTGAGAAGTTAGACGCCTGGGGGACACAGCAAGTGTAGAGGGAGATAGAGTAAAGGAAAGACCCAAGTTGGACCTGGGATGGTCGATCAGAGAGGAAAGAAGTCAGCCAGGCCAGAGCCTGATCGGTGATACCAAGGTTTTCACGGAGAAGGTTGAGCAGGAAGCTATGGTTGATCGTGTCGAAGGCAGAAGAGAGATTGAGTAGGATGAGGACAGAAATTTAGCAAATGCATCCTTCACAGTGCCGACTGCCGAAGAATGCCAGGAGCAGTTCTCATTATCTTGTGGTGGGCGTCAATAAACCTTCACAAGATTGCCTATGGGGTACTTGTATAGTCCCACTATCTGTTACCGGTTGGTGGCAGAACACTTAGACAAGATGCCATGTGAGCCTGACATCCAACTCACATATTACATTGATGAATTTTGTTTTCAGGGAAAGGATGAGCGCATTGTGTAAAATCAATTGGAAGCAATCATTGAGGGATTGAAAAAGGAAGCCTGTGAAATTAACCCTGACAAGATTGAAGGGCCAGCTGAGACAGTGCTATTTTTGGGATTGGCATAATTGCCATCGAGATAGATAGTGACAAAAGCCAAGCAAAATATACTTGAATTTTCAACTCCTATGAACAAGAAGCAAGCTCAAGAGTTCATAGGGCTGTTTGGGTTTTGGAGACGGCACTGTTGGGACAAACTCCCACGTATGCCAGAGAGCCAATAGGAGTTTGCGGACTACCGGAAGGCCCAACACCTTCCCCAGGCTAAACTGAGGACTCCGTCAACGGCAAGTTCAAACTGAGGTTTATTACAGACAAAACCAACAGGGATCAGCACAAGAACAGGAAGAATCCATGCACAACTCGTTCGTCCTCAGCTCGCAGGATGGTTTTATACTGCAATTGCGTAACAACCTGGGCCCTTCTCCAGATAACCTATTGGCTCTCTTAATTGGATACTGAGCCCCTTACCACCTATAGTGGACACTATACATGTTATTCCACTGGCCGTCGAATGTCAGGTGACTTGCCGGTCCTTCCCATGTCACTATCTGTAACAATTTTGCACTGTGGTGGGCTTACTATTGGTTCTTACCTGTTGCTATCCACCCCTAGGATACTAAAATGTGGTTGGCTGGAGCTGACGTCCCCAGGACTGGGTTCTGCAAAGATTCTCAACTCTCGGTATACCTTTTCAAGGTAATAAGAATGACTATGTGTCTGCATTGTAACTTGTGTGTAATACGTTAGTCTACGAGAGTGCTCATCTGCTCGGCGCAACACTTCTCATATATTGTAGCATATTTGTTGCAGTTCTCTGTCTGGTAGCATGAGATCGGCTCCCTTTCCCAGTGCTGGTTGCTGTCCATTGTCTTTTTCGGTCGATTCACGTGTTCAGAGACCACGATTTTTATCTGTGCAGCTCTGAATTATGAGGAATTATTTGTATTTACTACAGCTGGTGCCTTTGTTGTCTAGGGAATGGAATGTCCTCTGTATCTTGTGGCCTTGGCAGCGGATTCTGTCTCACACGCCTTGCTCTTTCTCCAGACTGAATCCTGCTCAGCTCGGCTCTTGCTGAAAGCCCTGTGGCCTGCTGTCATTTTCCTAAACCATTATAATGCGGTTTCTACGGTGTTCGTGCTATACTATATTCTCCATAGGTTAATCACACTTGGTTCTGTCAGGTCCCATAGGTGCTACTGCAGTTCCATAGGGTTATTTGCATGTAAACATCTGCAAGCTATGCTCAGGATTTCTTGCTTCTTGCGGTTTCTGCGTTGGTGCGTTTGGCTAATGGCAAAAATAATAAAAGCAATGACAGTATGTATATGTGTCTGTCCTCTGACTATAGAACTGCACGCTTGTATTCTTCATGTATTCAGGTGTGTGTTGATGTCTCGGAGTGCAGATGGCACGTTTAATTCATGTCTAATGTTGCTAAGTCGTGGTGTCTCTAATGATGTCCGCAACATGGCTTTTTGGCACTTCAATCGAGACTGTCGATCGAGATGCCTTTGGTTATGGCCTGGGGCTCTTCATCCACGCCGGGGTTAAACTCGTACCGTACCTGGTCCATTGGGCTGGTTATGGGCATATGGCTGGCTGAGGGGGTATCTCTCAACAAACTTGTCAATCATTGGACCACTGGCAATAAGTCCAAAATGTAATGGGGGGGATTGCAATGTTTCCTGGCCTCCTTCCGTGTCATGAATTTCATTGGAGGGGTGCTAGCATTCCCCATCCCTCTTCAGTCCCCCCTCTGGTCGACCTGTCGGCCACATCCTTATATGACAGTCCTTTAGCTCTGGGCTGCCATATCTTTGTTATTTCTCCGAGGTGTCCATAGTAGTTTGTGTGGTCGTCTAATGACCAGTGCATGTAACAGCACACTCCTTCGGGGTTGCACCAAACCCACTTGCCTTCATAGTACTTTGGATCATGCAGATTGTCCCACTTCATGGACTCAGTTGTGAATAGTTGACACTATGCAATTTTCTCTCTAAACTTGTCCCTTTCTGCAACAATCTCGTCTTTTGTTCCTCCTATATTTACATCCATCAGGATCTGCATTCGGATAGCCTCTTCTGCTGTTTTCTTGCATCATGCTATGCAGATTTTGATCCCACACGTTGATGCTGCTGCCAACACGAGAGCTACTGCTATCACATTCAGTCTGTCTGACAGCCATGATGGTATCCATGACTTATGGCCAGCTCTTGTCCTTCCCGGTTCCTCATGCTTCGTCTTCCATTTTGGCATGCATCTGTGCCAGTTGTGCCACTGAATCTGATAGAGTTCTGTTATCTTTGTCATTGGCAGGTGTGAATATGCAACAGGAACTCGCTATCATTGCGCAAACTCCTCCTTCCATAGCCGTGAGGAGATTCAGAACATATCTATTCTGGAGCGCCACCAACCTTATCGCTATGAGCTGTTACTTTATTGCATTGAACCCATTTACAGTAGAGTTAATCGTTTCCATCAGCTCCAAGCAAGTGATCTGTAACCACTTGATGTTAGTGTATGTCTGTACGGATGGTATTATTGCTGCAAAGAACATTTGTGTCCTGCTGAACAGCCTGTGCTCTGCTGGGATTTCATCTAGTGCTGTTTCTGATGCTTCTGAGAAGTAATTCCCTCCTCTCTTCACTATGCTCAACCCTTCCTGCTTCTCTGCTTTCTCTGCCTAGGCTGTTGGTGCCACCTTGACCAATCTCTTCCTTCTCTTATTGTTGTTCATTTTCGGGAACTCGTCGAGCTTTACATCCTTCCTTGGTATGACTAGCGAGGACATGTTGATGTGTACTACCGAGCAAACTCCTCCCCACTCAGGTGGCAACTTCTCATATGCTTTTGATCCGCAAGCCCAATAGTAATCAATCAGTACTGATGTTCATAGCTGCAAGTTGTTCAATTGTTTTGCACCCAACCATCTCCCCAACTTCAACCTCGCCATTGTTCTGATAGCACAGGGCTGGTGTCTTTAGAGGGATTATCGGCATTGTGCCCGCTTCATTTTCCACCCATGTCAGTAACTTTGCACTCATGTCCCATTCCTTCAGGCACTTGTCATTTCCTTCCTGCACCTTGTTCACTAACGACTGTTCTAGCGTCAGTGCTTTGCTTCCCACCACTCCATCTGCCATCCATCTTATGTATATACTCATCCATATACTAGTATCTGTGGTCTTTCCCAGCAGCCAGGCTCTCCTCCTATCTCCCTTAATCTTGTCAAGGGACATGGCAGTTCCTTCAATGTGATAGTCTTTGCTTCTCTCTTCTCAGGTCCATCAGTTATGTACTCTACACCTTCGTCTAGCTGCCAGTAATTGTTCATCTTGTCTAATCTCTTTATGTAATTATTTTCGTACGGGAATGTTCCTTTGGACATCTCACCTCAATGTTGCTGACCTCCCCTGAAATCTTCCTCACATTTGCACCATTGCGAGATACATCAGGCATTGTGCTCTTGCTGCTGGTATTTCAGTTGCTATGAACGTTCTAGCGGCACTCATTGCATAGGGGATTAAATAGCAGACATAACCGCTCTCCCCAGTGGTTTCATTACCTACTTTTGTCATGTGTTTGTACCATATGTTAGACACCTGAGCAGTGTTGGTGAGATACATATCTACTCTCTTCATGTCTGCGTCAACACTGCGCTTACCCCTCCTCACCTTATCAGCAGTGTTCTCTCGTCCAACTAACATGGTTGTTCCACCTGCATCGGTTGGGGGAATGTTATTAGAGGGTACAGCGATAGCAGTAACAACAACATATAATTGCCAGAATATGAATCCCAACAACCCACTGGGAATTAATAGACATGACATAACGATAATGTTCTTTATTGTTCCCTTCATTTCCAATTACGCTGCTCGATCCTTGCAGCTCTGTGATACAGTTGCCTGCCTGAAATGTGCAAAGTAGTGCGTTACTGTGTTAGTATTATCAGTGCCCTTAAGCCCTGTGGACCAAATAATCACTGATGGTGAAGGCAAACACCTCTCCCCAGACCTTACTGATGGGGTCTCTTAATGTGGCCAGCACTAGGGATTCACCATGCTCAAGTTATGGGTATGTTTGGGCCAAGTACTCTATGAAGACAAGATAATATACTCCAGGGGATCATGCTCTGAATCGGTTGGGTCTCCTTACAATGTGGACAAACAGGTTAAAGAAAGTGTCTGGGTGATGGGTGGAAGGTAACATGGGTGAAGAAAAACAGACAGTGGGCCTCATTATAACTCCGGCGGTAGCCATGCCGGTAAAAATGGCAGGCTGCCGCCAGAGTTATGTTTTTTTTTTCTCAGCGCCCGGCAATGGGAAATCACAGAGGCATTACCGCCCCGGCGGTCCCTGAGGCCAGGCTCCGGAAAAAGTAACTCCCATAGGACTCAATGGGAATGGGGAGGACGGTAGCACCAGCACCATTAATAATGGTGCCGGTGCTACCGTCAAAGTCTGCTAGCTGTTGCCTTTCCACCCAGCAGGTCAGACCTGGTGTGCGGAAAGGCACCCACACGCAGAACTCGCAGTGTGCCGGTCTGGTAAAAATGGTGCCGGTAGCTTACCAGCATTGTTACCAGACCGGCATACTCCTAATGAGGCCCAGTGTATGTTTAGTCAATTTCTACAAGTGTTCCAGTCGCTCCTTCTGCTGCTTGGGATCGTGTGACCATGGAGTGTCCATGTCTCCCTAGTTGTGTAAGTTCAAAACGTACTTGTAGCTCATCTAGGTGCTGAACATTGGCCCTGTCAGTCACTGAGACTTTGTTGCCAGCTGAGGCCACTGCTTTGTAGGGCTTGATTTCTTTCACGTGGTTCCAGACCTCCTTATCTGCTAACTTGACAGCACGGTCAGCCACCTGCTCGACCACATGAGGGCCGATAAACCTGGGCGCGTTCCAGCGCTGTATAAAATTCCTTAAGATAACAATGTCACCCACTTTCACTGGGTGTTTTAGTTCACAGTCTTGTGGTGTGTTGTCACAATCAATCTCTTCACTGCCTTCTGGGCCCCCCTGGATTGCTGTATCAGGTGAGAGATAAAAGAAACGCTACCCACCAGAGAAGTGATGTACTCGTACATTTCCTGTCCTAACACATCTGCACCACTCTCACAGTCCTTCAGTGCTCGTGTGGGAGGAGCCAGAGAAAGATGGAACGCTGTCCTGTTACCAAATCATGGGGCGTTAAATGGTGGTCGGACCTTGGAATATTGCGCAGCGCAAGTGGCAAACAGTACTGTGCAACCAATTTTTCTTGGTGATTTGCTGTGTCTTGGCTATTCCCTCTTTTAGGAGTCCATTCAGGCGGTCACACATCCCATTTGCTTGTGGGTGGTACGCACAGCCGAACTTATGATGAATGCCTAGCAGGCTTGTGATGTGCTGAAACAGTTTGTTAGCGAAGTGAGGGCCATTGTCAAACCGCAGGACCTCACACACACACCCCATCTTGGGAAGACCTCCCTAACCAAGAACTTGGCTGCTCAGAGGGTGTCAGCATGTGAACGGGGACCTGCCTCAATCCACCTGGAGAATGGGCAGACTACCACTATCATGTAGCGCAGGGGTCTCCAACCTTTATGTTGGCTAGAGGTACTTGTAGTAGAGGTCAACAGTGGAGAGCTACTAGCGGGCGATATCGGGGTGGGGATATTTATAAACCTCTGAATTTTTACCAATATTTTTTTGGCCCAATTATTTCCTCTCTATAAACAGATGCTAGAACATATGCCTTCACGATTATATTAAGAACTTCAAAAGCCTCTGTGTTGCATTATTATTTATTAGTAGCTGTTTCAAAAAGACAGATATTTGTTGGACTACCACACAAATATCCTGTTATTTTCTGTGCCCTTCCTTTGCGTTTTATGCAGGCTTTCTACATGCTAGGCACACTATTGTTTTCCAAATGTGCATTTCACACTTCCATAAACAAACAAAAAAGTAATTTCCAAATTGAAAAATGCTGCTTGTGTTCACTAGTTTTCATTGAAATGTTTTTTTGTCAGACACCACACATACTCTGTTATTTGTGTGCCCATCTGTTTTTTAGCACAGGTTATATTTATAGATGTTATATGCTTGTCAAACTGGTTAATCGCAATGCTTCTGTTGTGCTGACAGCAGTTTTTAGGAAATTAAACGTTGGGTTCATGAGTGGCAACTTTTGATTTTCACTACAGGGGCAGAAATATCCCCACCTCTGTCCTGAATATTCGCAAGCAACCAGCCCAACCCATACCCTGGCCAAACACATTTTATAGCACTTTTCTATGCTTTCAGTGCTATGCGGATGACACTCTGCTCATTTACAGGATACCCTCAGCCACCTCTTCTCCCCCCCTCATCTCTGACTGCCTGTCCGCCACCCAGGAGTGGTGTGCCGCCAATGATCTCTGCCTTAATGCCAGAAAGACCGAGATTCTCCTCATTGTAACACCTGCTCCCTCCTTTCCTGTCACTCTCTGGCCGGCCTCCCTTGGCCCTCCTCCTGCTCTCACCTGTGAGGCTAAAAACCTCAGGGTCATCTTCGACTCCACACTCTCCTTCTCTCCTCACATCTGACATCTCTAAGAAGTCCCACTACCAGCTGCACCACCTCAGAGGCATTCTTCCTTTCCTCTCCTTCCCCCAGAGGCTCACTGTCTCCAGAGCTCTGGTTATCTCTAGGCTGGACTATTGCAACAGCCTCTTTCTAAATCTGCCTGCTTCTACTCTCCGCCCTCTGCAACTCATCCAGAACAGGACTGCAAGACTTGTCCTTGGCCTCAAGCCCAGGGATCGTATCTCTCCAGGACTGAAATCTCTGCACTGGCTCCCAGTGGCTGCGAGGATTAAGTTCAAAACCATCTGTATTGTCCATAAGGCCTTCTGGGGCCTCAATACCTTCAGCTCTCTCTTCCAAAATATCTTCTTTCTCAAGCACTTCGCTCATCCGCCTCCAACGCCCTCAGGGTCAGTCGCTTCTCCAAGCAACGAGTTAGTGGCAGATCTTTCTTCAGCTGGGTCCTCCCTCTGAAACAGCCTCCCTGAAACTTGAGAAAAATTATCTCCAGTTCCGAAAGCACCTCAAAACCTTTCTCTTTGCTTCTCCCTTTTCTCCTCCTCTCCCCTGCTGACTTCCTGGCCGATAATGAAACTGCACTGGTCACCAGGCAACCCCCTCTGCTCTCAAGCCCAGGCCCCCCACCCCAGTCGCACACTTGCACTGCCTTCCTGGCAACCCCCTGCACTTAGGGACCATTCTTTACCCCTACAGTTCCACCACTAGCACTTGACACCTGATGTCTGCTCTACCCCTGCACTTGCCACCAGCTTGCCGGATGCTACTTATTATTTATTATCCCATGTACTACACTGTCCCCTTCCCCTCACCCTTTCCTCCTTCCCCCTTCCCATGCACTTGCACGATCTGAATGACACCTGGCCTAGTAGGATCATTGTCTGTCTTCTCTCTGTCCCCCCTCCCTCGCCTCGCCGCGCCTTGAAACACTTATATGATATAGCATTTAGTTTTCAATATATAACATCTCAGCATTGGCCTGTCAACCTTCTGAGCTACCCTGGTAGGCTTCTACTGTACAGCATGTCTATGGATCGCTTAATGTACTAAAAGTGGGTTTTGGAAAGAAGCCACATGAAAGAAATTGCATCATTTTTTAAATATTATTTTGAACATTTCCAGGCGAGCGGCAGTGCTGCTGTGATACTTTCATTGCGTGGTCACAATGATCCTGATCCTGCCCCAGCCCCCTGACATCTCTGGCAAACAAGAGCAGCTTGCTTAAGCAAGACTGTGTCAGGGGTGCACAAGGCCAACTCTGGTACTACAGGCGGCTTGCAGAAGCAGAACGTGATACTGACATCTGTCAGGGAATTTACAAGCAGTTCCATGTGGCACAGCAGCCAAGCTCCCTGCCTGCAATTGGGACGACCAGGGCTTGGATCTTGATCAAGGAAAATAGCCGCAAAATACAGCATCGAATAATTTAACTTAGTGTTTATTTTTCAGTATTTCCAGCGACGGGCGACTGAAGAGGCTCAGGCGAGGTACTAGTCACCCGCGATCGACCGTTTGGCGACCTCTGATGTAGCGGTATCCTTCGCATACTTGGATCATATCCACATAATCCATGTGTACATGCAGAAATGGGCCTACTGGTTTTCGTATGGCTCCTCTCACAACTCTCAAAGTATGTCTGGCTGTAAATTGTTGACAGATCAAGCAGTTACTCACAAATTCGGCAACATGTTCATTTAAATTGGGGCAGAACCACGTTTCTCCAATGCGTCTAGCAATGCCCTCCTTCCCTGTGTGTGTTGGATAGTGCAATTGTGCTAATGCAGTCTTCAATAATGCTGGTGGCATGACCACTTTCCCAGTGTTGTTCTGTCGCCATAAGGTGTCTGTTGGAGACATTGAGCACCCTCTCCTCACCCATAGCTCCTTCTCCTCCTTGGGTGCAGCTCCCTACAGTTCCATAATCTGTGTCTCTGGTAATATGCTGTAGCCTTCCATCAGTACCATGGTTCTTGTCCTTTCTTGTGCATTTTATTTTTCACTCAGTTCCCACAATTCCCCAAAATACGCTGCGCATTTTGGCTTGGTCTGCTGCTTCATTTGGGCTCTTCCCCTTTTGTGTGTGCTTGGCACTACAATATTGCTATCTTTGTTGTATAAGCAATTACCCTGATCAATCTGCCGAATAAAAGTGCATGCTACACTGGGATCCTGTCTCCTCTCTGGACCCTATCCTAAGCCAGCGTGCTAATCCTGAGTGTACTGTGGACATCACGTAGGCAGAGTCGGAATAGATAGTCACTTCCTTCTCTACGCTTCTTTCCAGTGCTAGTATTAGGGCCACTAGTTCTGCTGCTTGTGCTGAATAATGGGATGGTAGTCACGCACTTGCAAGCACCTCACTTGTCCCGTCCTCCTTCAGTTGTACCACAGCAGTCCCAGTATATCTGACCCCCCCATCAGTTTGATCAATTGTTGAAGAACTGTCAATGTAGAGCACATCTCCCCCGTCAGGTGTGTCCTGCTCTACCTTGCGTATCTCGCTGAACATTTCTATGTTCTTGGTGCAGTTGTGTGCATAGTCTTCTACTTATAGGACATCTGCCAAGAATGTTGCTGGGTTTACAATCTTGCATCTTGCTATCTTCAAGCCTACATTCAATAACGCCTCATACCCTGATGCTCTTTGTGTGGACAGTGTGCTCTTTGGCTTCTGCAGTAGTACAAAGAGGGCGTGCTCCATCTAAAGAGTGGTGGTGCACCCCATTGTTACTGCTGCTGATTTCTCCACTGTGAAGGCTGCAGCTGCCAAAGCTTGTTCGCATGGATAATGTCCTTTCATTACTGGGTCCAGTTTCCCACTGTAGTAAGCTATTGGCTTGTGGCCCATGCTTGTTCAGTACTACCTTCACCACTGTACAGTCTGGATTCCCTAACACCGGGGCTGTGCATATGGCTTCTTTCAGTTCATTGAATCCTTCAGTCATCACAGTTGTCCATGTTAGTGTCTTGCTGTTCTTCTTCCTTCAGGGCGAACAGTAGTGGCCTTGTGTATGTACTGTAGTCAAAGACCCATGCTCTGCAATAGTTGCATACCCTAAAAACTGTTTACCACACTGTCATGGGCTTCAGTTTTTTGTGTATTGTCTCTGGTCTCTTTGGGGTAATCTGTCAGCCATTTTGTGATATTGTCTGTCCAATGTATAGCACCTCTTTCTGACAGTACTGTAATTTTGCTTGTCCACATTGTACCCCTTGTCAGCTAGCACAGTCAGCATGTGCACTGAGTCCTTTCTACACTGCTCGCCTAACTGCAAATCAAAATGTTATCTACATACTGTAAAACTGTGCTTTTTTGTCTGTATGTTACTCAGGACCATCTGTATCACTCTGTTAAAGATAGATGGTGACTTGCAGTACCCCTGTGGGAGCGGAGTATGTTTCCACTTCTGGTTTCCATACATAAAGCTTGTCAAGTCTTGTGAGTCTGAATTAAGTGGTACTGAGAAGAATGCATTCTTCAAGTCAATGACCGTGAAACAGGCCTCCACCGGAATCCTGCGCAAAATCATAGCTGGATTTGCAGATAAAGGATACTCTGCTTCTACAATATGAATAAGAGGCCTTAGGCCCTGTATGAAACACCATGAACCTCCCTTAGACTTGCACACTTGATACACTTCAGTGTTGCATGGGGATTCTGATGGTACAGGAATGCCTCTCTCAACCAGTGCTATGATTGTCTCATAAACCCTGTGTCTGCTTCCTTTGTCAGGGGGTACTGCTTTACTCTTGGTACAATTGCTCCTGGTTTCAGCTTGATCTTCACTCGCCTATGCTCTTAATGCAACCCACGTCATTGGGACTTGTGGGCCATAAACTGCTGGGTACCTTAGCCATTACCTCCTCCCAGAATGAGGGCACAGCCTCCAGTGCCATCGCCATTCTCTGTGGCACTTCTCTGTAGTGTATCTAATACCAGTAGGTTACACTCATCTCAAACACCATCTCTAGTTACTGCCTCTCTTCCTTTAATAGTTCGTCTGTCACTGTGGTCACCTTGCACCCTTCTGCAACTGCAATTATGGCTCTCCATGCTCGCTATGTGTCATCCATCCTGTGCACTGCAATCCAATACTCTCTTGACACTACTGCCTCTATTTCTATGGGCACTATTGTTCCCCTCTGGCTCGACCAATGGTAACTCGGGCCTGAATAGGTACTAGTTAGGTACTCGCCACACGTTCCCTGCAATCCCTGCAAGGGATGCAATTGCAATGTCCATCCTGTATTGGAACATTTCTGCATCCACTGGGACACCCCTCTGTACTGTGCATCCACAATATGCTTGAATAATCTGCCTTACATTTACCCTGTGTATGCCTGGTGTAGAGCACACTATGCCCTTGTCGATGAATGAAATGGTCATGTTTAGTCTGCTTATAATGTCTTGTCCCAGTATGTTTACCGGTCTCTGTCAAGAGTAAAGCAGAGGCAGTGGTAGATCGTGATCTCCTATAATAAGTGAGATGTTGTATGTAAAAGGAACCACTTCCTGAGCCCCAGAGAATTTGTGCGTGTTCATGGCATCGCTTGACAATGTAAAGGTCCCTTCCCTAATGCATGACCTAGTTACCCCTGTGTCAACAAGAAAGGAAAATGTTTTGTCACCTATCGACACCCCTTTGCAAAGTTTCTCAGCAGGGTTGGGTGTGATCGACAGGATGGGGCACATCTAATTCATCTGTGGGCTGTCCTATTGAGGGTACAGGGCCAACCCATTCCCAGTAAAAGGGTTATTCCTTACCATGGTAACTCCTCCCAGTTGTCTGACAGGAACTGTCGCCACTGTGTCCATGTGTGCTAGTGTGTCAGTGTGCTGTATCTGTGCCAGTGTCTGTGTGTTCCCTCGAATCACCTGTGGTACCTGCATTTGTGTTTGTGGTGCTTGCGTCTGTGCTTGTGGCGTTTGTCGATACATGCCCTGCATCTGTCCTTGCTGTTGTTGGGTCGTGTGCATAATAATCGTCCTGATCCCCTTGATGTGGCTGCTGGCCCTCCCCTCCCCAATTCTGTTGCATCCCTCTGTACCGATATGCTCTTGAGATGTGTCCCATTTGCCCACTGGTCCAGCACTGTGGTGGCTCCCTCTCTTGGGAACCCCCTAAAAAATCCCCTGGGTTCTGCTGCATCTGTTGCCCATATCCCCGAAACCCTCCTGGAAACCCCCCTTGGTTGTGATCCATCTGTGGCCCAAAGCCAAGTCCTCTCTTTTGGCCCCTCCTTCCTCTGAACCCTTGCTGCAGTCCACCCCACCCCATAAACCCTCCTCCCATGGGCGGTACCAACTGTGGATGCTGCTGCTGCTGTGCCTGTGGTTCGGGGCTGGTTATCACCGCCCCTTCCATTGCATATTTTGATAATTCTTTCTGTACTAGCTTTGCTTCGTCAGCTTTCCTGTCTTTTGCTTTTTGCTTTACCTTATCCTGCCACAGCCTACAATGATGAACTATTGTGAGCTGTATCTCTGGCCAACCTTTCACCTCCATCCCCACCAATTTCCTTAAACTCTTCTGAACTTGTTCTGGTAGCCCCTGCATTAGTATGTGGTAGAATATTGCTACTGTTTTGTCCCAAGGCTCTGGAGTTTTGCGGCGCCAAAGCTCTTGAATCTCCTGAATGTACTGCACAGGGTCTTCATCTTCCCTCATTTTGTGTGACGTAATCGCCCCTATGTCTAACGTGTCTGGGTATTGTGTTCTCAATCCTTGCCATACTGCTACCCTGCAGTTTGCAAATGGCGACCCGTCAAGTGCTGTGTTCTGTGTCGTTACCCATGGGAACCCCTCCCTATTCCATACGTCATCAGCTGTGTCTCCTAATATTGATACTAACAGTTCCTTTACGTCACCCGCTGCCAGCCTATGGCCAGCTGTCATTGTCTCCATCTCATAAATCCACTTCCCAGCCCCTGCACTCAACAATGGTAACCTACATTTCACATTCTATTTGTCTGTGTGCTTAAATGGAACATACTGAGGTTACACCCCGCCTCTCTCTAAATAAGGGCATCTGTGTGAATGCTGCCTCCTCCTCGTGTGTCCTTCTGGTCAGTCTCACTAGTTGGTCCCCTCTCTTGCTCTCAATCCCTGCACATAAATCTATTGGTTCTAGTGTGGGTACTCTTCTGTTATCATCATACACTATAGTCAGCCGTCCCCTTGAACAAGCTATGGCAGTCTCCCTCTCCCTCTTCCTTTGTCCTGGGAGATCCCTTAGTCTGTTGATATAGGTCTTGTGTGAGGTGCAAAAGGCTGCTGTACCGTCTCTTCTGAACAGGCCCCTCCTTCTCCTTGTCTGTGCATCCTGAATTCCCATGACACCCACTTGTCTGTCACTGTTCCAGCGGACTATGATCGGACCTACTCCCCCCTCTCGTCTCCACTGTACTTGTCCTCATTGTTGGATCCTGTGTCCATGTTGCTACAAAAGTCATCGGCAAAACTCAGTTTCCTCGATGTCAAGTCTGTGTTGGGTTTCATACTGAGATCAATGTCTCTTAAATCATATTTTCTACCTCCTGCCCAGGCCCCTACGCCTGCTCCTCCTCCCTCAGTTGCGCATCTGCCCCGAGAGTTGGTGCTGTCAGGCTCTGTCGTCCTCATATCTGTCCTTCCCCTATCTAGAGCTACTTGTGTCTTTACTGCTCTTATTGCTTGCTCGTCCTCCCTACACGCTTGTTCCCTTGCCAGTCTGTCCAACTGTAACTTCCTCTGTTTCCTCTCAGCTAATTTGTGTTTTGCTCTGTCTTTCTGCCTTCTCCAGCTCCCTTTCCCTTTTTTCCCTAATCTCCCTTTCTGCTCTCTTCCTTTCCTTGAGATCTCTCTCAAGCCTTTCTTCCCGTTCCTTTTCCGTGTGTTCCTTTTCCTTCTCCCTTCTTTGCTCCCTATCCTCCCCTTCCAACTTCTCTTCTCTCCTTCTTTCCCTGTCCTCATGCTCTAATCTCACTTCCCTATCCTTTTCTCTCCGGTGTTCCTTGTCCATTATCTCTGCCCACTCTTCAGCCCTTCTATTGCCTCTGTCGCCCCTTCTGCCTCTCCCTGATCTGTATCATTGGATGCTACACTCGGAGGGGCATGGGGAGGTGCAGAGGGATGGGTCCCTCGGTCCTTCACCTCCTGCTGGCTTAGCATCCACTAATGCCTCGCAGCATCCCCCTCGCCCTCCTGAAATATAGCCATGCGCTTGGTCAGTTTTCTTCCCCTTGTTAGTAACCTGCAAGTGTGTCAATAGTGATTGCTGCACGTCTTCGCGGAAACATCTGCAAGGCGGCCATGGTTTAGTCAATTTCCCCTTGGTACCCTTGGACCATTCTATGCTATATTTACAGATCTTCTCCCTGTAAGGCGGGAGTGTCTTACACAGGTGCTGAAGAGGCGTGCTGAAGTCACCCCTTCATCATAACCACTGCCTCCTCAGGCACACCCACAATCTTGTGCATGCGCCTTCCACGCACTGCCACTTGTTCACCACGTCTACCAATCCCACATTTCCAGTACTAGCTCCTCACCATCTCGAGTTCTTTGTGTCCTATGTGCAGACCTATGGGTGACATCACCAAGCTAACGGAACAATATAGGAAAATCAAACACTGCGCTCACATTGCAATAGCCCATTACTTACAACCCACACAAAACCCCACAGCTGTCATCCTGCCCCCCAGGCAGAGTATATGATCGAACTGCACCCACTGCGTCACCTAGCGTGTGAAACGTCTCGCTTCATGAGACTTAACCAGTCTACTCACCTTCTGCAATCTAGGCCCGCTCCCTTGCTAACTCGCACTGGGATAACGTCATCTATGACCCGAGCTAAAACGTCCAACACACAGGAATACCAATATTTACATATCTTCTGTCATCCAAGCCTTCGAGTCAATAGTCTAGGTTATTCACCAGAACCTTTTACCTCTAAAACCGAATGTGCCCTAAACATAGAAAAGGGACTTCTACCTCCGCTCGTCTCCCTACTCACTGTGACACTACTAGACAATACATTGACAATACTCGATTTTACTAGAAAATACTCCAGAATACTCAATACCCTCCCTCACACCCACAGTTGCCGTTAGACTGGGTCAATACTTACACTCCGTGGTTTGCTAGTGCTGCTTGACTACTGGCGAATCCTCAAGGCACTCACCTTCCCTTCTTGGTTGCCTGGACTACTCGCTGACTTCGGGAAGGATGATTCACAAGGGGCTCCTGACGACCTGTACACGGGCACGCGTTTTCCCGCATTCTTGAAATATGCTAGGGTCCTGCAGCCTCTCAGGTTCGGCGGCGAAGGAGACGACCTGGTACCTGGCTGGGGGCAGCGAACCATACCTCTTCTGCAAACTTGCCAGAGAGCCACTAGGAATTAGAAGACTCTTGGAAGGCCCAACACCTTCTTCAGGATAAACAGAGGACTCAGTCAACAGCAAGTTCAAACTGTGGTTTATTACAGAAAAAACCAACAGGGATCAGCAGAGGAACAGGAAGAATCCATGCGCAACTCATTTGTCCTCTGCTCGCAGGCCAGTTTTACACTACAATTGCATCAGAATAGCGTCACAACCTGGGCCCTTCTCCAGGAAACCTTTCGGCTCTTCTAATTGGATACTGAGCCCCTTACCACCTATAGTGAACACTATACATGTTATTCTACTGGCCCTCGCATGTCATGTGGCTGGCTTGGTTCATCCCCAAGTCACTATCTATAACAATGTTGCAGTGTGGTGGGCTTACTACTGGTTCTGACCCATTGGTACCCACCCCTAGGATACTAAACTGTGGTTGGCTGGAGCTGACGTCCCCAGGCCTGGGATCTGCAAAGATTCTCAACTCTTGGTGTACCTTTTCATGGTAATAAGGATGACTGTGTCTACATTGTAACCTGTATGTAACACCTTAGTCTACGAGAGTGCTCTTTTGCTCAGCGCAACACTTGTCTCATATTGTAGCATATTTGTTGCAGTCCTCTGTCTGGTAGCCTGAGATCAGCTCTTTCCCAGCGCAGGTCGCTGTCCATTGTCTGCTTCGATCGAGTCACGTGTTCAGAGACCACGGTTTTGAGCTATGCAGCTCTGAATTATGCGGAATTATTCTTATTTACTGCAGCTGGTGCCTTTGTCATCTAGGGAATGTAATTACATCTGTATCTTGTGGCCTTGGCAGTGGGTTCTGTCTCACATGCCTTTCTCTTAATCCAGTCTGAATTCAACTCTTGCTGACAAGCCTGTGGCCTGTTGTAATTTCTCTAAACCATGATAATGCAGTTTCTACGGTGTTCGTGCTATACTACATTCTCCATAGGTTAGTCACACTTGGTTCTGTCAGGTCCCATAGGTGCTCCTGCATTTCCATAGGGTTATTTGCATGGAAGCATCTGCAAGCTATGCTCAGGATCTCTTGCTTCTTGCAGTTTCTGCATTGCTGCATTTGGCTAATCGCAAAAATAATAAAAGCAATGACAGTATGTATATGTGTTTCTCCTCTAACTATAGAACTGTACGCTCATGTTCTTCATGAATTCAAGTGTGTGTTTATGTCCCGGAGTGCGGATGGCATGTGTACTTCATGTCTAACGCTGCTAAGTCGTGGTGTTTCTAACGACGTCAGCAACATGACTTCTTGGCGCTTTAATAGAGACTGTCGATCGAGGTGTCTTTGGTTATGGCCTGGGGCTCTTCATCCACGCTGGGGTAAATTCATACCGCTCCTGGTCCATAGGGATGGTTGAGGGCATATGGCTGGCTGAGGGGGTATCTCTCGACATCCTTGTCAATCATTGGACCACTGGGAATTGGTCTGAAATAGAATGGGTGAGCGCAGTGTTTCCTGGCCTTCTTCCATGTCATGAATTTTGTGGGAGAGGTAGGGGTGGTAGCATTCCCCATCCCTCTTCCGCACATACCACATTGAGGGCAAATCTTGGCCCCACTTTACAAAGTGACACAAAAAAAATATGAATTTTAATGGGGAGGAGAGCAGCCAAGAGCCTTTGAATTGGCAAAGGGCGCTGCAACATGTGCTTGATTTGTGGCCTTTGAAGCCAGGAGAAGTAGAGTTACATGTATCGCTACTGGAAGATTATGCTAACTGGAGTCTGTGGCAAAAGCAAGACAATAAGCGAGTCCCTTTGGGATTTGGAGTCGCAAATTACCTCAGTCAAGTGATAAGTACACTCCGTTTGAGAAGCAATTGCTAGCATGTTATTGGGCTCTTCTTGATTCTGAACAATTGACTGTAGGTCATGATGTACTGATTAGGCCTGAAATCCCAATTTTGCAGTGGTAGTGAGCCCTTTTAAATGTCACAGGATAGGTCACGCCCAAGAGGGTAGCATAATCAAATGGAAATGCTATTCAAGACAGAGCCAAATCAGGAAACAGTGGATTGGCAACATTACATGTGGTGAATATACCACCCGTAGATTACAAACCACATGAAGTGAATGAAGTACAGGAACCTCCAGGAAAATAGGGAGTACCTTATGGAGGTCTGACAGTGGAGCAGACAGACATGCCTGGCCTACAGATGGCTCTGCTCGTTATGAATGAGCGCTTCTGGAATGGAGTGTCATATAATCCCAAGACATAAAAGATCTCGGCAACATCAGGAAAGGGAAGAGCTGTCCGTTTGGAGAACTCTATGCAGTCTCCCAAGCTTTGAAACAAGAGACATCTGGTCAATGTCATTTGTATACAGATTCATGGTCAGTGGCCAATCGGCTTGCTATGTGGCTGCCAACATGGCAAAAGAATGCATGGATAATATGTTCAAAAGAATTGTGGGGAAAGGAACTGTGGCAGGACATCTGGGAATTGCAAGCGCAAAGTGAAGTACCAGTGTATCACGTGGATGCACACTGTACTACGGACTCATTAGAACGTTGGTTTAATGCTATTGCAGATGAACACACCAAGATTTCATCTGTGGACTCAGAGGATCAGGAGGAGGATTTGGAGGGTCTGGCCAAGTGAGCGCACCAGAAATGTGGGCACCTTGGAGAAAAAGTTACTTGCAGGTGGGCACAAGCTTGAAGGATTAACATCCCTTTAGAAGTAGTGAACACAGTTATTTGCAATGTCCTGAGTGTCAACATCAGCGACATAGACCCACCCCTCATACTGTCCAGGGCACTTTGTGAAGAGGAAAGTTACCAGGTCAAATCAGGCAGATCGATTATATTGGGCCTATGCCAATCAGTAAAGGCTGCCAATATGCATGCACTATTGCGGATACTTTTTCAGGATATCTGATGGTGTTACCATGCAAGAGGGCCACACAATTGAACACCATTAAGCTGCTAGACCAGATCATATTGCATTATGGAGTGCCCTTGCAAATTCAAATGACAACGACACACATTTCAAAGTCAAATTAATTCAGGAGTATTGTCAATAGGCAAATATTGAATGGCTCTACCATGTTCCTTAACATCCCCATGGGGCAGCTCTCATTGAGAGAGTGAATGGACTGCTGACGGAGAAATTACCTAAGTCAGGGAATGCAAGCCTAGTAGGCTGGCTTCAGTGAATTTTTGATGCAGTTAAGATTTTGAAAACTCGCCCTGTGGCGGTGTGTGGAACTCCTTTAACATGCCTTTTGACGCCTGCTGTACAGACGCAACCTCGGTTAGTTACAAAGGCCTTGATTTATTGGGAACTTACACCAGGTGCTTTAGCTCCTTATCAAGCAACTCCAGACTCTGCAGGAGTAGATTTGCAAGCTAAAAAAGAAATCGGACTGGAACCCAGAGATAGAATAGTTATTGAGAGAGGGATTTGAGTACACATTCCCTCACAGCATATGGGATTAATTGCATATAGATCTGGATAGGCATTTAAAGGCATTCAAGTGTTGGGAGGAGTGATAGATGCTGACTATCAAGGAGAGATTAAAGCTATTTTGATGAAGAGTGGCGATCAGATTGTGCCTATCCATGTAGGAGATATGATAGCCCAATTGATTGCCATACCTGTCAAACTGTCTATGATCAAAAGGGGAGAGCCCCTACTGAATTGACTATTTGGAGGGACTGTGGTTTTGGTTCATCAGACCACATGGCACTGGGTGAAAAAGTGTGGGTAGAGAAGCCTAGTGGCCCATCTGTACCCAGCGAGATAATTGCTGTAATTGCTGTAGGCAGAGACCAGGTAGATCTGCTCATGGAACCTGGCCAGAAAAAAATTGAACTATGTTCCTGCTGAAAAGTGTTATTTAAGAGAATAATTAGCAACACTGATATGCCTAGTTTGTTTTACAGATTCTGTACTGGATGTGCCCGACTGGTGTAATTGCAAGTATGAATGTTGGTTATACCCAGCCTTTTTGCCATGGCTAGATCTTTAAAAAACTCATTCCTCATAGATTGTCGCAGGAGCTCGAACACAGCGCATATGAAAACTACACTTGACTCAAATATCAAGGACCTTGCTCCTATCAGTACCAATAAGACCAAAACACTCACAAAGCATTGGTTTAATGATGATATTCTCACCCTCAGGCACCGCAGGCGAGCAGCAGAGCGTGCCTGGCAGAAACAACCATCTCCAGCATTGTTAGCTGAATATAAATGTGCTGTAAAAAAGTTTAAAACCACTGTTATTCTGGCACTATCTGCCATTTATAGCTATCACATTGTCCAAGCAAAATCTAGGTCTATGGAGCTTTTCTCGATCCTTCTGGAGTTCAATTCTAATACTCAGACTAATTATCAGGCCCCTCAAGACTCTACATGGTGTCAAAACATTCATGATGCCTTTTCTGCAAAAAAATCCTCTCGCTTGGAGGCTAGTGCCTCATTACAGACCAATGTCGCACAGGTCCCTTTACCGCCAGCATCAGCTTCAATGGCTGGTGGCATAACTGAACAGCCTAGTCCTAAGCAGCCGCTACTCACAGCCTCCAAGGGCCTTGCCCCAGCCTGATGTCACCAGCATCACCACCTCTTCCTTCATCATTGTCGGACATCACTGACAAGACCCCCACTCCAAAGCGCTCTTTCTCTTTCACCCCCCTGCACAGCACCCGAAGTGACCAAGATTATTCTCGACATGAAGCAAACCTCACGCAAGGGCAATGCTTGCCCTTCCAGGTTGCTAGTGCAGTGTCTTGATACTATCGGCCCATGGGTGACTAAACTGATTAATCAGTCCTTTCTTGGGGGTCGGGTACCCACCAACCTTAAGGAAGCTTGGATCACTCCCTTGCTCAAGAAAGCCAATCTCGATCCACTTTTGCCTAAGCACTACTGCCCGATTACAAATGTCCCTTTTTTACTGAAGGTCTTGGACCAGGTTGCCTACCTTCAGTTACAAAAATTCATCAAGGGCAATGCAATACTGGGGCCCCGCCAATCGGGCTATTGTGCCCGTCATGGCACAGAAACCACCATGCTTGATTTAAAATCTAATCTGGCATCCATTATCGATCGCGGCCATGCAGCACTTCTTATGTTGCTGTATCTTTTGGACGCTTTTGATTTGGTCGATCACGAGCTCTTGGCATCCAGGTTGCAATCCCTTGTTGGCTGCACTGAGTTAACCACACAATGGTTGGTTTCCTTTCTGGGCCCCGGCAATGCTTGTGTTTTCACCCACGACTCTTCCTCCAGGCCTTCCTTGCTGAAACGGGGTGTCCCTCAGGGATCTTCTTCATCCCCTGCACTTTTCAACATTCAGATCCTTCCTCTTTTCTTGCTGCTTGATGATCTGGGTGTCTTGTATAACAACTGCTCAGACTCACTGCCTTATTATCCCTAGGTTTAAGCTCCAAAAAGCGGGAGGCACTAGCTTCCCTGTCCTAGCCTCCAAACTTTGGAACACCCTCCCTGCTGCCATCAGAGCTGAAGACTCCTTCAACACCTTCAAGAATAAAACCAAATCTTGGCTCTTTGACCAGCAATAGTTGTGTTAGACATCTGTCCTACTTACTCAGCCCGCCTGTTCCCCAGCACGAATTCCGGTCTGCTACCTTCCCAACTACCTCAGGGTTACTTGCTCTGCGGAGCCGAGGGACGCTGTACCATGTGTAATATATGTAATTATTAAGATTGTTATTATGTTGTATTGGTATACTTTTATTGTAATCTATCTGCCTGTATGTTCTTTTCTTGCAACCCTGTACAAATTGCGCCCTGATGCCCCCGGGCCTGATGGTCTGCGCGTTATAAATAAACAAATACAAATACAAATATGCTGATGACAGCCAGGTCATCCTTGAGCTCTCTGGCTCTTATTCTGTTGACTCGAAGGCTATTACCACTATCTACTCTGTTATTCACTCCTGGATGACTCAGAACTCCATGGCCTTGAACACAGAGAAAACAGAGATCTTCATAGTCACCTCCAGTAATATGCTAAAGAATCTTTCTGCTGATTATGCTTTATTTCTAATTGCTAACATTTCCATCCCTGTTGTTCAAAGCGTAAAAACGCTTGGTGTCACCATTGATGCTGAACTCACCATGCAATCTCATATGACCAAAACTCGCGCCTCATGTGGTTGGATCAATAAGCAGCACTGCTCATTGAGCCCTTTTCTATCTGTTAACAATATGTCTCTACTTGCCTCTGCTCTTATCAACTCAAGGCTTGACTATTGTAACAGTCTTCTTGCAGTCACGCCCCTGTCCAACAGGGCCGCCCTTCAACCCACGCAAAACGGTGCGACCTGAACCGTGCTTGGTTTGCCAAGGCAGCATTCCATCACTGAAGCCCACCAAAAATTGCACTGGCTTCCCATCAGGCACAGGGTCTCTTTCAAGATCCTCCCACTCACGTTTAAGTGTTTGAACTCCATTGCATCCAGTTACCTCATGGAACGCATTCAGCGGTACGTCCCAGAATGACCTCTCAGGTCAGTCGAACAGGCCCAACTCTGTCAGCCTCGTTTTTGTCTCGCCAAATTTGGGAAAACCAGGTTTGATGTTATTGCTGCAGTCATGTGGAACTCTATTCCACTTCACCTCAAGTCCTCCACCTCTTTGGTTGACTTTAAAAAGAACCTGAAGACCTTTCTTTTCACCGCTCCCTAGCTTTGCTTATTTCTGATTCTGGAGCTTTTCCATCGGTTTATGACTGTCTGTTTTGGATTGTGTGCACTGTGAAGCATGCGGGCGATTTGGCGCTCTATTTAGAATTAAAATAAATAAATAAATAAATAAATGGTCTCCATTTGGAAGATGCAAAGCAAAACATGAAGAAACCAATCCAAAATGCCACACATGGTACCAAGATCAATGTGCAAGTGAGGAAAATGGAGTATGTGATTCATAAATCAAGTGATGACAATGACAAGACACCAGTCACAGCTGGCACCAAGAAACAGATTTGAAAGAAAATAATAACTACGCAAATGAAATGTACTTAAACATAGAATATTTGGAAATATTTTTGCAAAGAAATCCTTAATACATCTTTTGCGTATTGGATGTTCCCAATGGAATGGAGCCACTGATGACATATTAAAACAAATCTTTCAAGGACTTCATAAAGATTCTTAAGTTAAGGACAGCAATGTTTGTCAAACTTTTTCAGTCTACAGTTATTTTCAATTTTGCCAGGAGACAAATGATAAATGGAAAAACATGACTAATCTCTAAACTTACAACATTGCCAATTGAGCCATTTGTTTCATCATGACTTGTCAGCCAAAGGAGGTTGGCACACGTCAACAATTTATGGTATATCAAGAAATCAACCGAGCTGTGTTCGACTATGTGCACGTGCCCCAAGCACATGCACCAGCGTCAACAATGACATGACATGAAGCAGTTTTGCAAAATAGCGCTACCATTGATTATTTACTATAATAACATAATTTAGGGTGCAATGAATTTGAAGGGATGTGTCGTTTTAATTTGAGCAAAATCATATCAACAAATTGAAGGAGTTGACCAAGGAGGTCATGGCTTATCATTCGGGTAATTGGTGGGATTTGCTATTTGCATTGATCACAAATATTGGTGAGTCCCTAAGTTATGCCCTTGACTGCAATTTTGTCTGTGTGATTATTTTGGTGTTATTGTGTTGTTGTGGACAATGTATTTCTAGCTTAGCTATAATGCTTTGTAAATTTAGAAAACCTAATTTAGTGCCATTAGGCTATGGAAGTCAAATGCCCAGTGATGGAATGTAGTGCATTTAAAAAATGTAACCTTTGATTCCAAGATGGAGTCTAAGTGAAATAGATTCTGTTGATACTAATGAACATTTGACTTCAAGCTTAAAGAGAAATTCACTTCTGAGCACAATGGGCATCATTATGAGTTTGGAGGTAGCCATGCTGCCATTACCGGCATGGCTACCTCAAACTCGTGTCCGGGTCCCAAAAAAAGGGAATTAATGGGCCATTCTGACTTTTGCGGGCCCAGTAATTCCCATTTTCGGGACCCGGACCCCGTACGTCCCCATTCCCATTTGAGCCGCCATAGGGCTCAATGGGAATGGGGAGTATGCTAACAACGGAGCCGTTAATGACGAGTCGTTGTTAGCATCCTGGTCTGCTCGCGGGTGCCGGTATGCACGTCTGGCCAGACCAGACATGCATACCACCACCCGCGATCAAACTCGTAATGTGGCGGCCCGGTATGAACGGTGGCGGTACCTTACGGCACTGTTCACACAGCGGCCGCCAGGGTAGTAATGAGGCCCAATGTCTGTTTGCTAGAGCCATAGAAAGACAGCTTGTTTATGTGTTCAGACAAAGCTTATTTTGCATTCTTTTAGCATCCGAGAGCAAGGTCTATCGGCTTCTCATGAGAAAATGGAGATTGAAAAATTCAGTGGAGTCTGGTAGCTGCAGCTTTGGGGTTCTACTGACAGTAAACATCTCTGGAAAAATACTGGATTACATTTGGAGGGAAACACATCACACAGACAGGGAAAGAGCACTTCACTTCTTCTTACTTCAAACTCCGGCTGGGCTCTCAGAAGTAGACATGTTTCACTTAGTCTGTTCCCATTGGCGAAGGATTCTCTTTCTACCTTGGTGATTCCCAGTGAAGGCTTGGCAGAGATGAAGAATGTTAGAGAAATGCTAATAGTGATGTATTTCTGTTTCATTTCTATCTGTCTTTTATTGTGAAAATCTTTAGTTGCGATAATAGAGACCTGAGATGGGTCTATTTCAAAAGGTACATAAAGGGTGAATTAATTCTTTGCATTGCAAGATAAAGCACATTGCACAAGTGCAGAGGGGAACCCCTTAAGTAAAAAAAGATATCTTTAAATTAATTAGAAAACAGGAAGGTAAAACAGCAGGGAACCCTATCCTACAGGGTGAACAGGGCTCCATATCCTACAGAACGAAAAGGGCACCATATTCCTGGGAGGCTGAGCTGGGAACCATATCCCAGAGCAGAGAAGCATGGATGTGCATAGTGCAGTGAGGAGGGCCAAGAGTAGCGGAGTGAGGTGATGGTGAGAGTACCAGAGGGGAGGAAGGAGAGAGAAGTGTTAAGATCAAGGAGTGGAGAGAAGTAGAGTGCAGGAGTGAGAGAATGAGTGGATCAGGTTGTCTGCTACTGGCACTAACTTGACAGCATCATCAGGAATCTGTGGGAAGGGATTAGATATCCCTTAGGAACTCTCGGAGTCTCTGTCGATATGATATTATGATATGATATTTTATTTATATCGCGCTCATACACAAGTGGTCTTCCATGATGAAGCACTTCTTGGCCTGGCAAATCTTCAGGCTCCTCTAGAACAGAGAAGCCGCATTACTACACAGGTGCCAGAAATCACCTTCAGTAATTGCTTCACTAACTTCTTGCGTACAGTTCAGTGCCATGGTGTGCGCGTATAGTTCAGTCCCATGGTATGGGCTTTGCTGCAGAGGTGGCCAGACAGTTCCCAGGCTGATTCCAGAACCTTGTAGGCCCTGGCACGGATGCATTGTTGGGCAAGAAGTCTGTTGGCAGTTAAGCATGATCCACCCCCTAAGATTGTGTCAAATCATGGTCCACTGTTGGCATTCTTATAGGTTAAAGTGGGTAGATAATTAAGCTTCAGAGCCGTGCCAATCCAAAATTCTCTTGGCCTGGGCAAAAGTAATGATCGTTGTAGGGTACACATTTATTAAATATATGTGTCTCTCCATCTAGCAGACTCGTGTCAACATTCTCCAATTGGGAGGAATCTGGTTTGTGGTTCTGAATTGTAGTGGAATTCATGGCTTTTCCAAGTTAGTAAAACAAAGTCAGATTGTACCTGTTTGATGGCGAATTGTCTAGTTAGTCCTCCTGTGGCTTTGACTCCATGTTGAGTGATTAGGTTTGGCTATTAGATGGTGCTGTGAGTACTGTATGTAAGCCAAGGGTGTTGACATGGGCATGGGACGTAAAGATGTGATGGAGATGGGACGTGGGGAGAAATACCCAGCCTGTGGGTGTTGTTTGAAAGATACCCACCCATTGAATGACTATATAGAGGTGGAGGAGCCAGAGCCGGCTTCAGCATGCCATGGTTAGAGCCATATGCCTGCCCTTGACTCGACTCAAGTGCATTTGTGAAAAAAGTGCAGAACTGCAGCCGAGTCATCTTTGATGTCCTGGGTGTTAGTGTTAGCAGTGCACGGTGGCGCGAGTTATGGTTGCTTATCTTACCATAACTGCCGAATTTCAGGGGTTTTTCGGTTTTACTTTGAACCATAACGTCCCTTTAACAAAGTTTTTTCACTGAATTTCATAGGTTTTTAGTAGCACAACTTAACCATAATATCCCTGACTTTAAATACATGTAACATAGAACATACTGAACCCCTAGTTAGTGATTTCGATGTACGCGGACATATCGGAAATCTGAGCGTGGTGAATGTAAATTTAAATAGTGTGCCCCATTTCCCCATGAGGTTGGCTCTGAAAAGAGCCGTTTTTTTTGTTTTTTTTGCAGATGCTTGACAGACACCTGGTTTTTTGTATTCTTTTTCTTATTTTTTTCTTACTTTACTCCTAAAATCTTCACATAACCTTCTCCAAAGCAATCCTTACATTCTAAAACAGCATGGCATTTCCCATAAAAGATAAGGAAATGCCATCTTCTTTAAAATAAACAGCATTACTGGAATCAATATTCTCATTATTACAGAAGAACATACCAGCTCTAAGCATGAAGGCACACATGCCTCCGTTGATTACACACCTAGCATTGTTTTTCTGAGGACAACAAACTTAACTATTGTCCCATATTGCCCTAGGTAGTAATCCCGAAAAAATTACTTTGGCATTTGGAAGGATGTTCATTACTGCTTGAACCAAGTGTTCCAAATCTGCCAACAAAGTAGGGGCACTGACATAGCCCAAACAGAAAGCACCATAGTGCAAAACTACCACATGGGGACTGTTGATCCTGCCCATATCTTCACAAACTTGTACAATTCCCTGTACATTGCAATCAGGCACAGTGCTCGCCACGACCTCCACTCCTTTAACATCAAAAATCTTTGCAACATGCCTGCATTGAGCATACTGTTGTAAACCATGCACAAACATATCTCTGAGCACCAACACCATGACTTTCTCCACTTCTGCCATCTTCACTAGACACAGTCTCTTTCAACACAAATCCACAACCTCAACATCTGATTGGCTGATCCCTACAGTCTTCTTTCCATGCTGGATTTGCTGGAAAACCCCGGATGTAGCATGCCCTGTCCCCGGACAGCCCTGGTGTCCACGGACCGCGTAACTCTTGACAGCTCTTCTACCATTTCCACTTCACGCTCTGTGCCATTCCCTCATTGCATACAGCTAAGCAGTCACACAATATGGAGAACGTCCTCAGAACACCCCCATTTTGTTTATTTTGTTTATTTTCAAACATTTCAGGACACCGCGAGTGTTCTTATAACACATGCAACTTGCCAGAGTACAATACGGACAACGTCCTCAGAACACCCCCATTTTCTTTATGTACGAACATTTCAGGACACCGCGAGTGTTCTTCTGGCTCACTCTTTTTTCTTTTGCTGACATATCTAGGCCACATGGTTTTCTTCAGTAACAGTCAGAAACTAAAAATTGTATTTTATTTGTAGACGTATCCTACAAGTAGGATCTTATAGTAATTCCCTTAGAGTCCAGTCACATCATATGAAACATATACATAGCGGAAGACACAAGTTTTAAAGACAGCATTATTTTCAAGCAAATAAATGATGATTTCTCTGTTTCAAAGCTGCTATTTACCCTATGATTATGTATATTGGTATGTGTTCTTGTCTCTTTCTGTTTTCTCTATAGGAATGCAATTATGTAATACATGGGTTTTATTAGCTACTTATTACATATTTCACAGTACACAAAAATCTATTAAGAAAACCATTATCATTTCAACATATTAACATTACGAATATTATACCTTCATCTTGTACGCTGCACACAATGCTATGTTTCTGCATTAGTAGCTTAGTACACTAGATAGAACCCCATAATAGAATGCTATTTATATCAGTGCATCGTTCAAAGCACTAATTAGGGTATGATATTTATTGCAATGATCCTTGACACTTTTTTCGCAACATTATAATAAGAATCCCTTGTACACATATGTCATGAAAAGTACATACACATGTGATGTCATCAGTGATGTCATCAATGACATTTGTGATGTCATCTTTGATGTCCTGGGTGTTAGTCTTAGCAGTGCATAGTGGTGGCACGAGTTATGGTTGCTTAGCTTACCATAACTTGGGAATTTCAGGGGTTTTTCGGTTTTACTTGGAACCATAATGTCCCTTTTAACAAAGTTTTTTTTATCAGCACGCAAACAATATACAAAGATGGAGTGTAAAAAGCAATTTCTCAGAGATGGCTGTACACAGAATGTTGCAAATTAAGAATTTATGGTCGTTTACAGTGAAGGTCAGCTGCTTCCATTTTTTGCTTGCGTGCCGGAGAGGCCCACGACTCGCACTATAAGGTTCTATTGTTTTTTGACCTTGACAGACAGGGATCGTGCTAAAAGACTTCTTTTGAAGGAGTGTTGCAAAAACGTAAGACACGATAAGGATGAAATTTCTGAAACGAAACCACTTTTATATATTATATCACTATGAGAAAGATCGTTGGCACAGATGGAGTCGTATTTTGGGACTGCACTACGCTTAGACAATGAATAATGCCAATATAATCTAAGTAACCCTTTAGATTATTTTATACCGGAGTATAATAACAATAGCGTGGCGTTAAAGCCTGGTTAAGTTGTACTTGTTCCTTCAATGTGGCATAGTGTTTTCTACCGCGCACTATCACCGCCGAATTGGTCCCCTGTCGCTTAGAGGGCTCTGAAAAAGGCAGAGGACAGAGGGTGGGTTAATGGGAATAAGTTAACATACTCTGTTGCACTATCCTCGCTAGCAAATAGTTTCACGCCCTAATAAATAAAATGAATATTTTTAATGAAGATCGGCTGGTGAGACTAATTTATGTTTTTTAAAACAGGTATGTCCTCCCGTACTGTGAATGCCACGATTTTCAGACCACGGCTGATGGATTTTTTAACTGCCAGGTGCAGCTACTTCTAAACAACTTCATGACCCTCACCATTTTATGGGACAATCGCCAAGGACCAATATGCCCTTACGCGGTACTAGCGGCTAGAAGCAACATACCAACCATTATGGTGGTCTAATGCCTCGTTGTTGGAACAGCCTTCCGATTATCAGTGCCACCATAGTGCTTATTTTATCATAAACCAACACCCTGTGTACCGCAAAGGAATAGCGCGTGACTCAAGATGAACTTTTGCAGATCGACAGCAAAGACAAATGCAAATCGCTGAATATTCTCTAAACATTTGATGTCAAATAAAAGTACTTTACGAAATGTACAATCTTGATGTTTGCTTTTAAATCACAGTTTCATATTATGAATTGTTGCGCGCTATGTTGTGAGATGATCTGTGTTGTTTTCCGGGTTCTGTGTAAAGTAGCGTAGGACTGGAGACGACTGGGCGCGTTTGGCTACGCACCCTGTACCGTCACAGAGAGAGACAGGGAATATGAATGCTTTGATAATATCGGGCTTAGGGGCGGGAGATATGATTTAGTGTCGCAAAAGCAGGTCAGCCAGGTCGATGGGGCAAGTGATAGGATTATCACATAATGTCGACGCACAGCAGCCTGATTTATCGTTTGTTTAATGGACAAAAAGGCGGGTAAGGGCCATAGGAAATTGTAATGTCAACGGACATAAGGAGGGTTCTTATAACACTTTCAACCTGACAACAAACAATACGAACAGCGTTCTCAGAACACCCCCATTTTGTTTAATTGCAAATATTACCTCCACTCTTCCTCGTCCCAGTACTTACTTCATGAGGCCCCTACCTCTGACACAGGACCTTCTTCTATTTCTTTAAATTCTTATGACTCCTCCCCCACATCCACATCACTTAGTTTCATATTACCAAGCCGGAGCATGGGACCTTCCCTGCAGGGAGGGTGAGGAGGGTTGTCAGTACTGTGATGAGGAAGAGCAGGACTAGGAGTAATGAAGATTACCGGTAAGTAATCGGAGCATTTCAGGACACCGCGAGTGTTCTTAGAACACATTCAACTTGCCAGAGTACAATACGGACAGCGTCCTCAGGACACCACCATTTTGTTTATGTACGAACATTTAAGGACACCGCGAGTGTTCTTAGCTCAATTTTAGCTCGCTTGCGAACAAACCGGACACATACTCCGTCCTCAGAACACCCCACCATTTAGTTTATATAGAAAATTTCAGAACAGCCGTGTTGTCCGCAGACAAATCGAACACAACAAAAGCGGCTAGCATATTAAAAAAACAGAACATTGAACCTATCTCATACTCCCCCACCCTCCCCAATTACTCTTACACACCAACACACTCCACTAAATACAATTTTTAATCCAAGTTTCACTGCGCTGTCCGCGGTCGTCCGCGAAAGCAAGATGGCGGGCGCCACAGAAAATCTGACACGCTTCACGCACCACGCCGTCCAATCAGCGAACACGTCGGGTGTCCGCGGACATCGCGCAAGCCGCTCGGCCAATCAGGGCACTGTCCGCGGAGCGAACAGGGAAGTCCATCCGCAAAGCGAACGGAGATATCACTAGTTTTTTTCCTTACATTTTGGTCATTTTAAAAAAAACTACTGGACGGATTTACACCAAATTTGCAAAAGCATGTTTTCGCGACCAAGCCCCCACTCCTGCCGCAAATTTGGTGTAAATCCGTCCAGCGGTTTGGGCTGTAGGCGTGCGCAAAGTTTTTTCCCATTATGTCTATGGGAAAAAACAAAAGTTTTGGGACCCCCCCTATAACTTTGCCCCCCCCCCTGGACCAAACCTCTCCGAACTTTGCAAAAAAATTCAGAGTGGGTCATATACTTTGCAAAGTTGGGTGAGGATTCGTCCAGAGGGAGCGAAGTTATAAGCCACCCAAAAAATGCTCTTCCTATGGAAACCCCAATTTAACCATAACTACATGGACGCTACCGCATCCATGTAATATATATATATATATATATATATATATATATATATATATATGTAGATAATGACTCGAGAACAATTAAATAAAGGTTACCGGGGAGGACACCCGAGAAGAGAGAGTTTATTGGGGAGGACACCCGAGAAGTGAGAGGATTCGCCTTATTCCTACGCTTTAATGTAGCGGCTAGAAGAAACGTGTACCCAGAGTCCCACAAAATGGGGAACGATTAGGATACCACAATGTTTAGACGTCGTGACATGGATACGTTTACACTCCATGTAGGGGTAATGATTACAGGCAGAGATATTTGTATCCAGCTGGTGTCCATCTAGTCTGTCGAACGTCTGTTTTACATGTTTTGTTGTGACATCATATGTAAAAATATATATATTTTTTAATTGATTTAAAATGTTTGCGATTTAATAGCTAAGAAAGAATCGCACACAAATTGATGGTTTTTGAGTAGATTAGAACATATAACAATTTGTGAAAATTTGGATTGGAGCTTGCTGTGTTTCGTGCTCGCTCATATTGTCAGAAGTTGTTTTAACTACACGAAAGCACTCACAAGTGTTGTATAAGAGGAAAAGGAACAGATTTAAGCATGGAGGACATGACTCCATTAGCACACTTATGCAAGCACTGTTATGCCAAAACACGCACCCAAGCTAAAGAAGTATAGTACCGAGTGGGTTAAAGGTACCACTCACAAGATGTTTATGCCATGGCCACAAAATGGATCTTTATCTAAAGCCGTTTTACAACATATGACGACATATTTGCATGCCACAAATACAGGCAAGAAGTTAGAAAAATGCCTTGCTGTTCTCGAGTTGTGGAAAATGTACGAACAGGGAAAGGAGGAAGAGCCACCAACAGATTGGATACTTAATGTATGCACAGAGGGGGGTGTGAAACCTACCGCGCCACCTGCCCCACTCAAAGTGAAAGTCGAAGAAAGTAAGGACGAGGGGTTATACCCACTGAGAGAACTTAAAGCAGCCACGGGGTACAGCAATCCCACATATGACTCACCTACACATAGTAGTGACTAAAAGCAAGGGAAAGATGAGGACAAAAATGTTACCTCCGTAGTCCCAAGGGACAAGGAGAGACGTGATGACGAAAGAAGAGATCAGGCACAGACAAGTGCGTCTCTCGACAAGGAAAGAGAAGGGAAGAGATGGAAGGGAAGGTAAAACTGATGAGATAACATTTGCAAAAGATGAATGGATGGGAGGACAAATCTTATTGAAACTCGAGGGCAAAGGCATTGATGACATGAAACAAAAAGAGAGGTTAGATGAGACACAGAGAAAGGGGAAAGAGAAGGAGTTAAGAGACGAAAGGATAAGAAGGAAAGACAGACGGAGGCGAGAACAGCTATATTGCGAAGAGCAAGAAAAACAGCTTGATCGCAACCCAAGAGCAGCCAACGATCAAGACAGACAGAAACAGGAAAGGTTAGAGGAAGAGCAAAGAATACATGAGAAAAGAATAAGACAAAGAGATGAGGAAATTCGAAGGGCAGAGGAACATAGAAATAAAAAGAGAAGGGAAGAAGATAGGGTCAGAGAAGAGGTGAGAAAGCGCAAAGAATTTGATGATGATAAAGAATGTAAGCAAAGACAGAGAGCACACGATCTTGAATATCTGGGGAGAGAGATTAAAAAACCTGATCCAGTTGCAGACTGGGAAGACATCGAAGAATCCTTTCCTGTGTACAATTCAATACCAGGCACGTCTAGGGCAAATATGGAAGATGACTTCGACACCAGAAGCATCGGGGAAACGATCGCTAGAATATATGATGAAATGGGGCTAGAACAGACACCGCCAGGGGAAGGGGGAAGACGAGCGCCTGGAGAGCACTCAGCTGTACAACACAGAGGATGTCTCTCGAAGTAGTGGAAATAGTGACTTATCCCTGGATAGGCTAGAAATAAGTAGGAATAAAGAGGACACGAGAAGTTGCGTGAATTGGGAAAAAACAGTTTTTGACTCCATAAGTGAGGAGCGCGAGGAAAATATAGTGATGGAGCGAAAGACGACTCCCAACGGAAAAAGGGATACGATGATCATATACTAGCGAGTCTGCACCGAGGGCATCAGAGTCAGCCACGCAGTCTGACTGACATGAAGGAGTATCTCATGGTCAGAGGGGGGTGTCTTCGTCACCCTATGTAGACAGACTAAGGACATTGCCAGGTAGACGGCGATGCGGGAATATTACCCTCTGCAATAGACAGGAGAACAATGAGAGAAGAGAAGGAGGGCTACGCATTCCAATTTCCGCTACTAGACAAGGGGGGAGTAAGACCACAATATATTCCATGGCCACACATGGATCGAGAAAACGTGAAAAACAAGCTTCCAATGTTGACATCGGGAGCCGGAAAGTGGATACATGAGTTAGAAAAAATGACAGGAAGAAATACATTAGCCATAGGGGACATTAAGGGTCTCCTAATCGCCATACTTTGTGAGAGAGCAGACAATGTGTGGGCACGAGCAGGCTAACCTGGTGTAACCACAAGTAATACCTTGCATGATGGAGCTCCATTTAACAATTGTAGAAGCGCAGTATGGAAAGCGCTACGAGTGCTGTATCCAGATAATTCCAATATTGGTGCTGTGACTCGCAAAATGAAGGATTCTGAGGATCCGTTAATTTATATACAGAATTTTCAAGACGCGTGGGTGCTCGAAACGCATGAATCTTGGATGAAATCAATACCTGTGTTTTACCATATATTGTGCCAAGGGTTGCCAGAACCAGTGCAGAAACAACTCAAGAAATTGGTAGTAGTTGAGGCTAAATCTTGGGCTGAATGACAGTTGACTATCGCACATTATTGTAGACTGCTGCAGGAAAAGAATCGCAAAAAGGAAGCATCTCGAAAGGGTGTGGAAGCAAAATTGGTGCAGAAGAAACTTTCAAAGTATGCTCTTGAAGGAGCCACGCTAACTAGCGCAGCAGAATCAATCATGCAACAGTTGGCTAGTCCACAACAGAATAATCAGGGTAAAGTAGGGTTTTATCCACGAGGAAGAGGATTTAGGGGAAGAGCAATGGGCAAATAATACCACCACTGCCAGTATGTTGGCTGTGTGGAATGACAGGGCATTTGGCACGCACATGCAGAAACCAAGGCATGATGCAGAACAGCCAAGGAACAGGAGCAGGCATGGTGAATCCACCAGCAGTTTTACAACAGGGTGTTGTACAGAATCACCCGGTGCAACAACAAGCGCCAGGAGCGCAAAAAGGAGTGCAACCTCAGAGCATGGGCAATTTTCCACAAGGACAATCCCAACAGGCACTGTTGCAAGTGTCACAGGCAATGAGCACAGGGCAGACTCCAAACCCTGGAAGGGGAAGTAACAATGGGAATTGGGGAAATCCACAAGTGCACAGTGGGCCAAACTTGTATATGAACTAGAACAGCTCACTGAGAACCCTGATGTGCTCTATCCGATCAGTGACACCAGACCCTCACATGGAACCTACGGTGGATGTTGTTATAGGGGGTAAAGAATATCCCTTCCTAGTGGAATTTTGCCTTGTCCGGCGAGGCCATAGATACTCTGTTTTACAGGAGCTCACAGTTGAGTTCCCTTTACAAACGCACTCCCAGTCTCCATAGGAGAGTGCAAAATAAATGTACCTTTATTATATTCACCTCAGACCCCAGTAAACATTTTGGGTCGAGACTTAATGACAAAGTTAAACATGACAATCTCGTTCACGGAGGAGGGCATAGTATGTTCCACTGAGGAATGCACTATTTAAACGTATGCAGAATGATTAGAGCATACTCAGGACACATAGCCATGAGGGCCATACCATTGGAGCCAGACATTTTCGGATATGGCATGCGTGTGCTTATGGCAGGATTACCAGGCCTTGCAAAGAAAACCCTGAGAACCCCTGATGAGTTCCTATTTAGACCCAGAATACCGATGCATGAGGAGGAGGGACAAGTATCTCCCTTGATGATACACACAGCTGCAGTGCGAGGGAAAGTGGTTTTGGTTGACGGTTACGATAACAAGGGCAGACAATGGTGCGTCATAATCGCCATCGAAGAAGGATATCAAGTGACTGACGTCACTGATGACGATCTATTTGAAGAACAAATGGATATAGGAGAGACAATGGTAGAAGTACCATTTGGTAAAAGTGATCAAGAGGGAGGTACCTCAGAGAATGATGCTAGCATTAAACTGTACTGAATATTTTGAAGATGACATGGCCCAGGTGCCTGTCCCAGTATGGACTACAGGACCCTATGACGTAGGCCTCTTGAAGGGGTGGTAAAAGTGAAAATGAAACTAAAACCAGGAGCAATTCTACCCAAGGCATGACAATATCCCATGTCCAGAGAGGCAGATGAAGGGATTTTTAAGACAATTTCTGCCATGATGGACCAGAGCATCTTAGTAACGTCAGAATCGTCATGCAATACCGCAGTTTATCCGATCAAAAAATCAAAGGGAGGGTCTTGGCGTTTAATCCAGGATTTACGCCCAATAAATGATATTGTTGAGGCCATGTTCCCTCTAGTCCCTAACCCGTCTAGATTCTTATGTAATATACCAGTTGAGGCAAAATATTTCACGGTGATTGACCTGAAAAATGCATTTTTCTCAATCCCGTTGCAGCGTGACTTACAAAATCTGATGTCATTCACATTCAGACAAATGCATCTGAAAAGCACGAGGCTGCCACAGGGGTACTGTGAGTCTCCATCTATTTTCAACAGAGTCCTGCAGATGAATTTGAGCAATATTGCATTAGAAAGTGCCATCTTGCAATATGTGGATGACATCCTAATTTGCAGCACCACAGAAGAGCAATGCAGACACGATTCTGTTCAGCTATTGACTATACTGGCTGAGAAAGGATATAAGGTTGACAAAGAAAAGTTACAATATTGTCAACAAGAAGTGCTGTACATAGGCCAGCTGATCTCACATGAAGGAAAGAAAGGGTACCCCAGAAAGGGCTGAAGCCATACTGAACACAGCTAAGCCACACACGATAAAGCAGATACAGAGCTTTTTAGGCCTGTACAACTATGTTAGGGCATGGGTCTTTGACTACAATTCTTATACTAAGCCTTTACTTCAGGCCCTAAAGAAGGCCCAAGTGATTAAAGAAAAAATTGAATGGTCTGAAACAATGGAGAAAGGGTTTCCTGAACTCAAAGGAACTATTTGTACAGCTCCAGTTCTCGGGATTCCAAATTATGCAGAGGAATTTTACCTGTTCTCACATACAGATGGCAACGTTATGGCAGCAGTACTCACGCAGAGAACCACATTGGGGTACAAGCCCCTGGCATATTACAGTGGGAACCTGGACCCAGTAATGAGAGGCCACTTCCGATGCAAACAAAGTTTAGCTGATGCAGCGTTCGCCATAGAGAAAGCTACAACCATTGTGATGGGATGCTCCATGACGTTGTATGTCGAGCACTCATTATTTGCCATTTTAGTATAACCAAAGGGCACATTGACATCTCAGAGAGTTTCTGCTTATGAAGTGACCATATCAAACCCATCGATTAAAATAGTCTGATGTAAGATAGTAACCCCGCTATGTTTAGAGCAGAGCCAGTCACTGAGGGAGAGCCGATACATGACTGCACAAATTATGAAAAATTCTATGATGAAATTCCCAGGGTAAAAGAAAATGCCTTATCAGGAGGAGAGATTGTCTTTATTGACGGGTCTTCGAGAATCGATTAAAGTGATGGCCAAAGAAACACACAACAAATGGAGAATTTCGAGTGCTTCTTAGTGCATGAATACCATCTCATTATTCAGCACAGGCTGCAGAATTATTGGCATTGATACTCGCCATTGAGAATCACGCAGACCAGGAAGTAACGGTGTACAGTGACTCCGCCTATGTGACGTCAACGGTGCATGCAGGCTTAGCGTGCTGGAAAAGGAGGGGCTACCTCCGAGCAGACAGCACGCCAGTGCAGCACGCAGCCTTATTGGGCAGGCTGATTAAGGTACTACAGCTCCCAGTGGGCAAAGCGGTCATGAAATGCACCGCCCACACCAAGGGGACAGATCATATCTCACTCAGAAATCAAGCAGCAGATATGGAAGCCAAGCATACAACATCCAAAAGTGAGACGGTTATGGCAGTGGAAGCTATCCATGCCAATGGTCTAATGATGTTTACGCAAACAGCACCTGAGGGTTTCAGCAATTTGGGAGAAGCACAGTTAATGGAACTCAAGCGGAGGCACCGCAGGAGGAGAAGAACCTATGGAAATGTTGAGGGTGTTCTTTAAACCCCTCTGACAGCTTGTGGTGACAAGATAGCACTGGTAAACCAGTAATGCCTGTAGCCCTATTAAAAATAGCGCTGGAGCAACTACATTGCCCAGCCCATATGACAAAGGAGAATCTAGCAGCAACGCTTGTGGAAGACTGGTTCATACCGAATTTAGCAGAGCCTGTTGCATTTTCTATGGTGAACTGCATAATCTGCCAGCAATTCACCGCTGAGCACAAATTAAAGAGGAGTCATCCCCAGGCCAAATGGGCCTTTTCAGCACTTGCATGTCGATTAAGTCGACATATTTCAAGTATGTAACACGTACACATATTTAATTGTTGTGGTGTGTCCATTCTCTAGATGGCTAGAGGCAGGTCCATGTACACACCCAAACTCTACCTGTGTGGACACATTTTTAGTGAGGGAAGTGTTCCCAAGGTGAGGGGTATGCAAGGTCATGAGATCAGATAATGGCTTCATTTTGTTAATGCAGTATTCAAGCAGATTAGCTTGCTGCTGGGTATAAAGTACAAGTTCTCGTTGGTGTATCATCCACAAGGTAATGGAATCTGTGACAAGCTGAACGGCTTGTTAAAGGAAAGGATAGCCAAGTTAAAGCTTACTCTAAAGAAGGGATGGTTGCACTGCCTTCCACTGGCACTGTATTTTCTTCGGAACCAATCCGGCTCCGACCATCATTTTACGCCACATGAGATACCTGTAACGCTCACCTGATTCTCGCAGAGGCGCCGGTCTTGACTGGGCGACTACCGTATCTTCAAAGGTGATGTGTAGCACCCGGTTGGCTCTTTGGGCTGGACCTCTGTGCACTGTATGCCTGACTTCAAGAGTAAGATGTCTGCAGACAGAAAATATGGGATTAATGAACTGGGGTTATTGGGGGTGTCCCTATCTCTTCCCTTTTTGCTCTCCTGTAGACCCCCAAAGGTTAACGCTCTCACCTTAGGTAAGTGAATGCCGAGCTCTCCATCTGCCTCGGGGCAGGGTGCTGTAATCAGTTTCTTCACTGGATCGGTAGCGCAGGCCTCTTGACTTCAGAGGACTGCTGTCCGTCGTTTACTGCACGAACGGTAAGTTTCGAGTAATTCTATTGTCTTTAAAGTCTTTAGCAATGATGTCTCTTATTTTGCAGGTTCCGGCGATGGCGGATGACGGGCTGAAGTGAGTTGAAGATGGAGTCCGTATGATGAATAGAAGCGCCTGGAAGCACGTAAGTAAGCGCTTGTTGCCTGCTTCACGATGCGCTCTAACTGTCTTTTATTTTGCAGGTACGAGTTCGGAGCGGCTGCATGGTGCCGGAATACCCACTGGGGTTGATGTGGAAAGGAGTAATGGCACGTGAGTATTAAAGTTCCCCAATGTCTTTAAACGCACCTTGTTTTGTCTTCAGATGCAGGATGCAGCGCCGAAGGCCTCCGGAGAGTGCGAAGAGTCGGTAAGCTTTTGTCTTTCAGATGCCGGAATGCAGTGTGAAGACCTCCGGAGCGCACGAAGAGTAGGTAAGCCTTTGTCTTTCAGATGCCGGAATGCTAACCTGTTCTTTCTTGTCTTTATAGGTGTTGCTGAAGACTGGATTCAGGATGGTAAGCCTTTTTCCTTAGGCCCAGGATCCGATGCAGAAGACACGATGAGCGTTCTGCTGCAGAGGATGCAGAATAACGCAAAGCAAGATTCATCCACCGGGTGTGGTTTAAATAGCCTCCTGTAGTGCTTAGGTGTCTCCTTCCACAGCCACGCCTAGGTAAGAAAAGAGTTCCTGCTTTCCAGAAGAGTTCCAGTGTTCTGAATCTGGGGAGTGGCCCCTGCCCCACCCAACAGGAAAAGTAGTTCCAAACAGAAGAGGATCAGAGGCTCAGCTGGCAGGCAAGTAAGCAGCATGGTCTGCTGCAGGTAAGTCCACCCAAGCATTATGAGCCCGGCGCTTCCAGCGCTGGGACTGGACACATTTATGAGCCTGGTGCCACTGCCGCCAGGACTGGGTCCAAAAGGTCCCAATCGGGACTGGTTGGCCCTCGGAACCTGTGTTATGGATCTGCTTCCAAGGGAGTTGGGAAAACCCTGACCTTTTGGAAGCAGAGATCATGACAGTACCCCCCCTCAAGGCCCCTCCCAAACCGGGCTTCTCCGGGGGTTTTGGCTTGTCAGGAAATGTTCGGTGAAATCTTTTGATTAGGCGAGGAGCGTGGACATATTCAGCAGGTTCCCAGGATATCTCTTGGGGGCCGTAGCCTTTCCAGTCAATTAGGTAAAATAGTTTAGATTTGGAGATCTTGGAGTCCAGAATGCTTTTGACTTCAAACTCGAGTTCTCCATCAACTAGGATGGGTTTTGGAGATTTAGTTAGTCGGGTTTGAGGTTGCACGGGTTTTAATAGAGAGACGTGGAAGACCGGATGTATCTTCATGTGAGGGGGCAAGTCCAACTTGACCGCTACTGGGTTTACTATGGTAGTGATGGAATAGGGACCAAGGTATCTTGGGTTGAATGTGCCTGGCCCTTTTAGAGGTAGATATTTGGTGGATAACCAGACTTGGTCCCCTACTTGATATTGAGGGGCTTCCTTCCGATGTTGATCTGCTCCTTTCTTGTATTGTTCTTTAGCCCTTTGAAGGTGAGAAACAGCTTCCTTAAAGGCTTGGGTGATTGTAGAATGCAGGTAGTCTACTGCTGGTGTTTCAAGATCTTGGAGGGGATCCAACTCCGAGGTTCGAGGGTGACTGCCGTACAAAAGAAAAAACGGTGTTTTCCAGGTTCCCGAATGGACAGAGTTATTGTAGGCATATTCGGCTATCCAAAGGATGTCTTTCCAAGTTTTTTCAGTTTGTTGCAGCATGCAGCGTAAATACTGTTCCAGAGTTTGATTGGTCCTCTCGGTTTGTCCGTCGGTCTGAGGGTGGTGACTGGTCGATAGTCTCACATCAATTTGAGCCGACCGACAGCAACTTCGCCAAAAATGAGAAATAAATTGACTACCTCGATCCGAAATTAGAACCGAAGGAAAACCGTGTAGTCGGACGATGTTTTCGAGGAATTCTCGGGCCAGAGTTGCTGCTGTTGGCAAGCCTTTGAGCGGAATGAAATGCGCCATCTTGGAGAATAAGTCCACGATTACTAGAATCGTATTGTATCCGGAGCATGGAGGTAGATCGGTGATGAAGTCCATAGAAAGCGTATGCCAAGGGCGAGGTGGGATGTCAATAGGGCGTAAGAGGCCTGCTGGTCTTTCCTTTTGACTCTTGTTTTGGGCGCATACTCCACAAGACATTATAAAGTCTCTGATATCTTTTTTCCAAGACGGCCACCAGAAGTAGCGCTTGATCTTTTCTGAGGTCTTGGCCATACCGGGATGACCTTCCATTAAAGAATCGTGATAACAGGAGATTACTTTTTTCTGTAAATCTGTGCTGGGTAGGTATAATCGTTCTTGGAAATACAATAAGTTGTCCTTTACTGCAAAGTCCTTTCCCTGCAGATGCCAATTCTGTATGTCAGCTGGAGTTACAAGTTGCCTGGCTTTATCCTTAACTTCCTCTATGGATTCTGTGGCGATTACACCCAGAATTCTTTGTTCGGGAATGATTGGTACAGGTTTAGGGTTGATCAAGTGTTCTTCCACTCCCATCCGAGAAAGGGCATCAGCTTTACCGTTCTTTGTACCAGGTCGATAGGTAATTATGAAGTCAAACTCGGCAAAGAATAATGCCCAACGGAGTTGTCTAGAGGATTGGGCTTTTGCGGTTTTCAAATATTGCAGGTTTCGGTGATCCGTAATCACAGTAACGGTGTGTCGGGCCCCCAGCAGATAATGCCGCCAAGCCTTAAAGGCAGACTTGATAGCCAGAAGTTCCTTGTCAGTAATCGTGTAATTGATTTCCGGAGGCGAGAATTTGCGGGACCAAAATGCCACGGGATGCAACTGATTGGTTACCGGGTCCTTTTGTGATAGAACTGCCCCCATGGCAAGGCTTGAAGCATCAGTTTCCACGATGTAGGGGAGTTCGGGGCGAAGGTGTTTTAAGATTGGTGCAGAGATAAATTTAGTCTTCAAATCCTGGAAAGCTTGTTCCGCCTCGGTAGACCATTCAAAACGTTTGTTTTTCTTTAACAAGGCAGTGATGGGCTGGACTATTCGAGAGAATTCGGGGATAAACCTGCGGTAAAAGTTAGCGAAGCCTAACATGCTTTGCACACCTTTTACGGAGGATGGTGATGGCCATTTGAGAACTGCATCGACCTTCTTTGAATCCATACGTACTCCGCCAGGTGATAATATGAACCCCAAGAATTCAACTTCAGTCACGTTGAAAACACATTTTTCCAACTAAGCGAAAAGCTTGTGTTGACGCAATCTTTCGAGGACCATTTTCACGTGTTTCCGATGTTCAGATTCCGATGAAGAATAAACGAGGATGTCGTCAATGTAAACAACAACACACACATCTATGAGCTCTCTGAGGACATCATTCATAAAATATTGAAAGGCGGCCGGGGCATTGCAAAGTCCGAAGGGCATGACCTGATATTCAAATAGCCCATACTTGGTGCGGAAGGCAGTCTTCCATTCATCCCCCTCTTTTACTCGTACCAAGTGGTAAGCTCCTCTAAGATCCAGCTTTGTATATATGCATGCTTTTCTGACTTGGTCCAGGAGTTCAGGGATCAAAGGTAACGGATATCTATTCTTAACGGTGATCTGGTTTAGGGAGCGATAATCGATACAAGTTCTAAGGTCTCCTTCCTTTTTTGGAACGAAGAACAAAGCTGAAGAAGCAGGGGACTTGGAAGGACGAATAAACCCATTCGCCAGGTATTGATCCAGGTATTGTCGAAGGTGAAGGTTCTCAGGCTCGGTGAGAGCATACATTTTACTACAAGGAGGAGTAGATCCAGGTATCGGGTCTATCTGGCAGTCATAAGACCTATGAGGAGGTAGAGTGTTAGCCTGATCCTTCCGGAAAACATCTTGGTAATCAAGGTATTCGGGAGGTAACTGGGGAGTCTCTGAAGAAATTGCTGCCAGTGCAACACCAGGTGGAAGGTGACAAGTAGAGACACATTCTGGAAACTGGACCGTTCTTGCTCGCCAATCGATCAGAGGATTGTGTTTCTCTAACCAAGATATTCCTAGAATAATCTGAAACTGAGGGGCCTTGATCACATCGAACACGATCTTCTCATGGTGTCCATCTTGACTTACTAGCGTCAACTCTTGAGTGGTATGCGTTACTGGCCCGGAGGCTATCTCCGTACCATCCACTGTAGTAATGACGTTCTTTACAGCCTTGGGACAAAGAGTTAGATTCATCCTCAAAACCATTTCATGATCCACATAATTGCCGATGGCACCGCTGTCGACGTAAGCTTCAATTGCATGTAATCGATCCGGATTATCAGGGCTAATGAGGACCATAGGTATCACGAAATGCGAGGTCACGGAACTGGTTTTCACGCTCGGCAAGAGGACCTCTATTCTTGTCGGGCGAGGTTGTTTCCCTGCTCAGAGTTTGTAACTTTGGTAACTGCAGCTCCTACTGCCTTCTTGGCAGGTTTCACCGGACAGTCCCGAAGAAAGTGCCCTGAGTTTCCGCAATATAGGCATAATTGCAACTGTTTTCTCCTTTCCCGCTCCTTTTGTGTTAGAGGACCTTTCAGACCCCCAATTTGCATGGGTTCCCCGGAGTCTACTCCTTTGGAAGGAGTTGGCGGTTTGGAAAATACTCGAGCATCAAACTTGGAACGGTCGGCCTTCCTGTTCTGCAGTCTATGATCTATTTGAACGACCAAGTCTATATAATCCGAACAGTCTTGTGGGGGATTCACTACTTGGGCTAAAACGTCTTTGAGCTCTCCACGTAGACCTCTGTAAAACAGCGTAATCCTTTTGTCCTCAGGCCATTGAGTTTCCACTATTAGTCTATTGAAAGATGCAATATAAGCCAAAAGGTCTTGATTACCCTGTCGCAACGAAAGAAGCTCATTGTCCAAGGCCTGCCCCTGTGAATGTCTTGCGAACAGTTTTTCCATACTAAGCTAAAAGGCTTGAAAATCATGGAGAACCGGATCATCTTGATTAACTAGAGGGATCGACCAGTCTGCCGCATTGCCACGAAGGTACGAAAGTACAAAAGCTACTTTAGCTTGATCAGTTGGAAAGGCTGCTGGCCGGCATAAGAAGTGCAACCGGCACTGATTGATAAATACTGCAAACCTCTTTGGGTCACCAGAAAATCGTTCGGGCGGAGCCAGAGGTACATTCCCAGGTAGGTTGATCTGCACTGGATTCATAGAGGATGTTGAAGGAAGATTTGCCCCTGATGCGGGTAACAGGGTTTGTCCGGCTTGTGACTGTAGCAATTGTCTAGCAAGACCGTCTGTTCTCTCCTTGGAAATAATTAGTTCCCTTCTTAGAGCATTCGTTTCCTGACGAGCTGCATGCACTTCTGCCCTTAGTTCCCCAAGTAACCGGGCTAGGTGGTCAGTATCCGAGGTTTCCATAGCGCCTGGGCGAGAGTTTTGCGGTAGGCTTTGCGTTCTGTAACGCTCACCTGATTCTCGCAGAGGCGCCGGTCTTGACTGGGCGACTACCGTATCTTCAAAGGTGATGTGTAGCACCCGGTTGGCTCTTTGGGCTGGACCTCTGTGCACTGTATGCCTGACTTCAAGAGTAAGATGTCTGCAGACAGAAAATATGGGATTAATGAACTGGGGTTATTGGGGGTGTCCCTATCTCTTCCCTTTTTGCTTTCCTGTAGACCCCCAAAGGTTAACGCTCTCACCTTAGGTAAGTGAATGCCGAGCTCTCCATCTGCCTCGGGGCAGGGTGCTGTAATCAGTTTCTTCACTGGATCGGTAGCGCAGGCCTCTTGACTTCAGAGGACTGCTGTCCGTCGTTTACTGCACGAACGGTAAGTTTCGAGTAATTCTATTGTCTTTAAAGTCTTTAGCAATGATGTCTCTTATTTTGCAGGTTCCGGCGATGGCGGATGACGGGCTGAAGTGAGTTGAAGATGGAGTCCGTATGATGAATAGAAGCGCCTGGAAGCACGTAAGTAAGCGCTTGTTGCCTGCTTCACGATGCGCTCTGTCTTTTATTTTGCAGGTACGAGTTCGGAGCGGCTGCAGGGTGCCGGAATACCCACTGGGGTTGATGTGGAAAGGAGTAATGGCACGTGAGTATTAAAGTTCCCCAATGTCTTTAAACGCACCTTGTTTTGTCTTTCAGATGCAGGATGCAGCGCCGAAGGCCTCCGGAGAGTGCGAAGAGTCGGTAAGCTTTTGTCTTTCAGATGCCGGAATGCAGTGTGAAGACCTCCGGAGCGCACGAAGAGTAGGTAAGCCTTTGTCTTTCAGATGCCGGAATGCTAACCTGTTCTTTCTTGTCTTTATAGGTGTTGCTGAAGACTGGATTCAGGATGGTAAGCCTTTTTCCTTAGGCCCAGGATCCGATGCAGAAGACACGATGAGCGTTCTGCTGCAGAGGATGCAGAATAACGCAAAGCAAGATTCATCCACCGGGTGTGGTTTAAATAGCCTCCTGTAGTGCTTAGGTGTCTCCTTCCACAGCCACGCCTAGGTAAGAAAAGAGTTCCTGCTTTCCAGAAGAGTTCCAGTGTTCTGAATCTGGGGAGTGGCTCCTGCCCCACCCAACAGGAAAAGTAGTTCCAAACAGAAGAGGATCAGAGGCTCAGCTGGCAGGCAAGTAAGCAGCATGGTCTGCTGCAGGTAAGTCCACCCAAGCATTATGAGCCCGGCGCTTCCAGCGCTGGGACTGGACACATTTATGAGCCTGGTGCCACTGGCGCCAGGACTGGGTCCAAAAGGTCCCAATTGGGACTGGTTGGCCCTCAGAACCTGGGTTATGGATCTGCTTCCAAGGGAGTTGGGAAAACCCTGACCTTTTGGAAGCAGAGATCATGACAATACCACAGGAAGAAGAATGAGAACTCCTCTAACACCCCAAGATAGAGCTAGATGTGATGCCCAGTCAACAGGAGAGATGTTAGGGTCTGAAATGCACAACTATCTGAACTGTATGACATATTGCCTTACTGTAATTTCAGACCAGCTTCAGCAACGATGAAAAGGGTGCAGCACAGAACACAGAAGGAGACACTGCATCAGACACAGTTCAAGGTCTACTTGTTCTACTCGTCTTCCCTGGAGATGCCGTCCTTGTGAAAAATCATACAAGGAAAAGGTGGGACAAGCCAAGATTCAACGGTCCCTTTATCATCGAGGACTGCACTCTGTCCGATGTGAAGCTGCAGGACAGGAGAGCGTGGATTTTTCTCGGTGATATCAAACCCTACATCGGAGAAGGCCCCCTGCCTGCACCCCAATGAGAGGAATCGACGAGCGATGAGGAAGAACCACAGCACATGCAGACTAGATCCATGACGAGGAAGGACGACGCATGACCAGCTTGACAAAGAACTTTTGTGCAAAAGTTGTGGCTTCATTTTGGCCATTCCTCTAAGCAACAAAAGGGGATAAGGACATACAAGCGAACAATCTGTGCATTCTAGTTGCATGGTGAAGAAGAAAATTGCACGTACAAGCCACAACATAGTGTGTTGTCTTTGAACTTTGGACTGAGGCACACTGAAGCTTTGATTAGAAAGGATATGCCAAATTCTGATCGAAGACACATACATTGGAAGAAAATACAGTACCTATATTCCTTTCACACCAAGACCCTATTTGGAATCACTTATGGTGTCCCACATTAGAGATATCACCATGGACGTGGTCACCTATTTCAACCTAGTGCTAAGATCATACCCGTCATTGGTGGGGAGGCTCACAAGTGTCACAGACTTCCCCAAGGTCCTGAAAATGAAAAAATAATTAGACAACTGCTTACTGTCATTGCTGAACACTTTATTATACTCCCCGAGTACAGTGAGAAAGAAGCAAATGTTCCCAACACAGAAAAAAACGAATGAGCTTATCATTACTCTTTTCCTTCGCATAATTGGAGACTGTCCAACCATTGTCAGAAGAACGACAGACACACGTACATTTCTCCGAGACCCAGAAAACACTGAACATTTAAGCCATCTTTTAGATAAGATCAGAATTTTGGTCGCACTCCACGCAAATGGACAGTGCAGACACTGTTTACATCAAGGAAAAAACCTATGATCCTGAATCTCAACGAAGACAAGACAGATGTCCCTGTCACCAGAGGACAGCAAGTTGGCACATAATGTTCTTTTTCACCTAGTAACTGACTTTCCAGAGCTAGTGTGGAGACCAATCGATGTTGACGTCCTCACATTCATCAGAGGTCCAGCTAATGTTGCACAAATGGGAATGCTACTGCATGGAATCATGCTTCAAGTGGAACTTTCCAATTATCAGAGGAGCTATCTGAGGAGACAGTAAAACTTTCTGCCGAGGGACAGATCGAGGAAGCAGAGTTGAGAACGTCACTTGTTGTACCGGTTGTTATTTTTCCTATTCTTCTCATACTGATTAGTTTCCAACATGTCCTGAAGACTGAAGCAGATTTGGGGGGGTGGACTGGAAACTTACCTACTTTGAACATGCACGGTAAAAGGACTCACTGAAGTATTACTTAATTTTATTTTTTCCCATAGTCTAGCAAAAGGACTGTATCCTGAAATAAGAGACAATTGTCACTCGCAAGAGGGGTGGACACTTTTGGAGCACTACACACTCCTAAATACAGAACTCGAAAGACGATATTGGTTAAGGGAATAATAACATTGACATTTGGCGAATGATAAAGATGGGGGTCCAGAGCAGCAACATGGTCCTCCCGCAAGAACAAAGGCATCCTCGCTTCTCTGGAAGAAAATGTTGCCGCCTAACATACAAACTATCATGTACCTATGTATCATATTCATTATTATTCTATTGTCATTAACAAATAGAACTGCATTCTTTATTGGTGCACAAAGCGTTCCAATTTCAGTGCACCCACCTAATGATGAGCGCATGAAACCCAAAAAAGCACCCGGACCTTATATAGTTATTCCAGTCCCTAGAAGATTTGATGGTGGAGTGAATGAACTCGAAATGGATGTAATTAGCAACAATACACACACACTTGTGGTAACGAATGAAAAGAAAAGCCGGAGACAGGGTCGGCAAGAGATGAATGGAGTAACATCACTGACTACACGCATGCAAACACTGAATGTACACGGAACAGGCCTAGCATCAATGACTGCAGAACCACAAACCAAAGCAGCAGAAAGGAAGAGACTGCCTGCCATAGGAAAAGTCACGGAAGCTGTCATGAGAAAACAAGAAGAGTTCAAAGAAAAGCCAACAGAAGCAGTCATATCAGAAACTCTTGAGAAAACAAAAGCCAACACTGAGAAACTCTCTGCACAGACACAAATGTTAGTAGACTTACGATTCCCGCACATAGCTAGAGTGAGGAAACTGCATGAGGAGCTGAAAAACAAAACCGCAGAGACTGCATTACCCAGCATATACGTTCCAATACAAGGGACGAGTACCAGTTCCACAGTGCAGCCATATACTGGACCAGTGCCAGGCTGGTGGGTATGGGTACTTGCATCCAGCAGGGAAAAAATGTATGAAGAAAAGGAAAGAGCTCTATTATCAAAACGGTTCAGAGTCACAGGTAGGGATAGACTTCTTGCTCTGTGAGCATACACTTTTTTTTATACAAAAAGAAAGCCCGGTATTTGAACAGGTGTCACTGAACACTCTTACCCCATCAAAAGTGGAGTCAATTATCACAAAACTTTATTTAAATCTAATGCATTTCATAAAAACAATCATAATACATAAAACATATACAATATGTTAAAACCACACAAGTAAATACACAGATGTTTTTACCTTTTTTCCCCTGAGAGCAATGGACACATTGTGATGAGTGTCACTGTTTTTGGCGGTATGCCAAGTGGTGCCTACAAGTCCCAGAAATATATGTTTTTTTCGCCGGGAGGGGTACGTTCGCGGCGCCGTGACGTCATTGCGTGCCGTGAGTGCGCGATGACGTCACGACGTCACGTTTTGACCCGCGAATCTCGCATGAGTTCACGAGTGCTGGCGGGTATTTAAGGGAAGGCTTTTCACCTGCAAATTTCTTTGCGAATCCCCAAATGCTGCTGATGACAGAGGAATAGTGAGGCATAAAAAGTGACATTTGAAAGTAAAGAAAAGGTCCCCTATCTTTCTGATGATTGACGAGATAATATCACAACATATGGACAGATGAGAGGTCTCTAAATAGGGGTTCTGTGTCTCTTTTCAGATATTTGACCCATAAAGGGTGGTGGAAGGTTTCTTCTTACCACTGAGATGGGAGAGTCCTTTGTGGAATAGTTGACACAGGACAGAGTTCTTACCTCACTGCATTACAGACCATCATTGAGATAGGTAAGATTGACTACAATATTGTTGATTGCCAGTGAATTGAAATGGGACAGTGTAAAGTCCCCCCATACTAATTTTGCCCATATTACACATTACCATAGAAAGGAGAGAATAAGGAAAAGTAAGATTAAGTCTTGATTATTAGATACTAATAGGGTGTCCATTGCTTTTTATTAACAGGGTTCTCCCCTAAAGAAGAATTATTAATTCCGGCACAAGACAATTTCCCCTGAAGAATGTCCTACATTATTGTATCTCAAGGACAGAAACTTGTACAAGTCGGGTTGTTTACATTACACCAATAGGAAATAGGCAATCAGTAGTGTGGCATAGGAATCAGAGTGTGTGATCCTAAAGAAATGACTATAACATTATTCACTTATGGTGTATTTACTTGTGTGGTTTTAACATATTGTATATGTTTTACATGTTATGATCATTTTTATGATTGTTTTTATGAAATGCATTAGATTTAAATAAAGTGTTGTGATAATTGACTCCACTTTTGATGGGGTAAGAGTGTTCAGTGACACCTGTTGAAATACCGGACTTTTTTTTTGTATAAAGAAAAGGAAAGAGCTGCCAGACTTCTGTCCACGCAAATGGCGCAGATGAGGACGCCTGCACCATGGACCAGGATACCTGAGAACCCCCTAGCAAGAAAAAGCCATACAGATGCATTCAGAGATGTAGTAATAGAAAACTACATGAAAACCCTAAGAATCAAGAGAAGCGTGCATGAAGACAATGAACTGAACGATTACCTGTATAGCACAGCACACCTAGGTAACAACATTTGGTACCAGCACATGAAGGAAGTTGGAAGACGATATTCCGAAGGGGAATGCTTTGTGTGTGCACTCCTACCATACAGCATGGGGAAGTCCAAGATCTTCGTGGCTGTAGAAATTGACGTCCCAACAGTACACTCTCTCTCACACATAGCAATGTGCAATACCAGAGGCCAGTTCAAGGGAAGTGATGCCTCATTGATATGGGCAACTGAAACAGCTTATCTGGATGAAGATGATTATGTCGAGGACATTAAGACAAGAAACAGAGCTCATACTAGGAATCATGTGATCAGGTACGAGAAGTCTGGAGTTAAAGGAGCAGGAATAAGATGGGAAGTGAACCCAAAACTAAATGTCCAAGGAAAAACTCCAGCAGAGGCTCAAATTTGGAAAAACAGAGGCCAAATGCAGATTTGGGGAACAGTGCTTTCACCAGACGGATGGGAGAAAGGAGTCGGGATCTGCAGAGCATGGATGGTCCTCGGAGCCTGCAAGGAGGCAATTGAAAACTCACAAGCACTGTGCAAACCCCTATGGCCTAAACTTACAAAGCTACTAACATGGGTCGAGGATAGAGGAGGACCCTTGCAGATAGTGCCATTAGAAAGCCCAAAATTGTGCTTCAGGAACAATGGCACAAAGAAGATGGGAGAGAATCAGAACTGTGGACGAATTTTTGAGGCTCCAGGAATGACTCATGGGGCTGCAGTGATCATGGATCATTATTGGGCATGTGGATCCAAAGCATACATCAGACTGATGAAAAACTGGGGAGGCATATGCACAATAGTGAACGTCCACATTCCAGCATTAGTGATCCCGAAAAGTGACCTGAATATTGACCGTTTTCAGAAAGCAGATGCTAACCTGAGGAAGAAGAGATCTGTGGAACTGATAACCCGAATGAAGAGAGAATATTACTTCTCTGCTAAATCAGAAGAAGCATTTCATGCAATCCCATATGAAACACGCTGTTCAGCCTCACCTCATCAGTGTTCACAACGATTTTCATGCCTTGAATCCAAGTTGGAGTGAATACTTAATGGTAGCAGATAACCAGAAGGGAGTTACTGCAAACCATCAACACGACCATAAAAGGATTCAATACAATCAAGGATGAGTTAAGAGCCATCCGACTGATGACTCACCAGAACAGATATGTACTTGACATGATCACAGCTATGGATGGAGGAGTTTGTGCAAAAATAGGAGAATCATGTTGCACGTTTATACCTTCTCACCACGAAGAAAATGGAACTTTAACAGAAGCTATAGGTATGCTGACAAACCTGCAGAACTAGATGATCAATGAAAGCGACGAAGTTGATGATGACGGCTGGATTGGATCACGGTTTTCATGGGTTCCACAATGGATGGCAGATGCATTCAAGTTCTTGGGAGCCCTGCTACTGATGATATTACTAGGATTTTGCGTTATCAAGATAATAATCTAGCAATGCCAGAAAACTGCAAAGAAAGCCATAGGGATGAAGATCATGATTGATGTCAAACCAGGATGGAAGTCCAGAGATCTGACTGATGAAGAAATAAGAGACTTTGTGAAGGTTAGCAGGCCCATTTTGAAGAACCAGGAATATTCACACCGAGATATGTGACGTATGAGGAGCAAATAAACCAGCAGAAAGCCACAGTATCAGAAGAACAGTACCTATTGAAGTACCAATAACCAGACAACCATGGGCAGTAAGGTACACATTGAGAAAACCCTACCAGCAAATGAGACGAAATGAAGATTGCTTAAGTACTGTACAGGAAGAAACCAACAAGTCCTTAATGGAAGACGAATGGTGACGTCACGAGGGCCTGGACTAACGCACCCATAGAAGAAATGACAACCAAAGGATGAAGCAAAAAGACAAAACGCCATGAATACAGATATCGTGAACCTAGAAGAACAAAGCAATGTTAAAATACAAAGAAGCTTAAGCTGTAAACAGGATGAAGATATTCAAACAGGTAACGCCTGTACATAAGCTTGTAATCGCAAGAAATCTAAGAAAACAGTGCGGCTTTCTATGCTAAGTAGAGGAATAGAGCGGCAAGCGCCATTGTACACAATCTACCTTAAAATGAAGCACATTGTATAAGTGCAAACCCACTTTGCACTAAAAGCAGAACCAACCCAGGTTACTATAGGCCAAACGCAGGAAGATTCATATTCTAGTAAAAACGAGGAAAGAAGGCTGGAGGCCAACCACAGTGAACTAATTGCCACATAGCCCATAAAGTGATGATTGATTGACGGAAGACAGGGTGAATTGGGGGACACCCTGCACCTGGCTGACCGTTCTGCATGCTGCTAAGCAAAGTGGAAATGTATGCATGGGGTTGATTCCAACCCAATCACAATGGACCAAATAATCTAGGGTCCTTTAGTTAATAGAACCAATAGGACGTTGTACTTTTAGTGACGTCTACAGTAGTTAATTTTGAAGGAAGGGCTTAGACGCCCACTTGATAGTGTTTACCCAATCCCTTCACTCTGATACCATATACAGATATAGCACCTATATTAAAATTACCTTTTCCTAACCAATAGAATTGCATGTTAACTTTTGAGTGTTACTCGTCAGATTATGATGCGTTTTAAGTATAAAAGTTATGTTTTGTATGAAGTTCGAGGGAGTTGAAGCGAGAAAGACTATCGCATCACTGCTGATTGCCATAACTCCCCGTTTGTTGAACTTGTGATTAAACGGACTCCCCTTTGCCAAACCATTGAGTTGTCCTTAGTGATTGGTGCTGGAGTAATAAATCTGCTACCCATCCATCTCAAGTTGCAGATATCTCGTTTTAAAGTACTTCAGAGGGTCTCCCCAGTACAAGGTACAGTTGCAAAACACAGATGATTGTTTAGGCTGACATTACTTTACATTCTGGCACATGTGGAGTTCAATTCAGTTCGGTGAAAATAACACTATAATCTCTCTTTTTGCTGAACATAAGGTTTTAGAATACTTGTTAGGTTGGTTTATATTGTGATTTGTGTAATTGTATGTCATCTTTATTAAACATAGTATTATTTTATCTATTTCAAACTGCACATTTACGCACATTTATATCACCTGGAGTTGAAAATATACGTGGCCAAGTGTCTAAAGTCTAGGCTGGGATCAAATCCCATTTTACAGAAAGGGTGTGATCCTGGGCTAATAATTTTATTTCACTGTGCCTTATGCTTTAAAATTGAAATGTCAGGCATAGGATGACTGTTATGGGGCAAGAAGGTAGGACATCCGGTATGTGTTTTGCATTGTGGAGGGGGCGGGGGAGGATGTCAAGTATTAGGTTTTTGTTGTAGAGGTTGAGATAGCAGCATGCCAGGCTTTTTTGTTTGGGTTTGGGGAGGCAGATGGCAGATATGCACCTTTTCCTGGTCCCCATTACCATTCCAACCCACTACCTCACCCTCACTGCCCAAAACACAACCCACGGGATCTATTTTATCGAGCTTTGTGCTTTTGAGGGCATGCCTTAGTTATTGTAACTAGTCTTCTGAAAACATACTCTGGTGTAAAAATAGTGTCTTAAACAAGTGTGCCTCAGCCATTTGCTGAATGTGCAATATGTGTGTCCTTGCATCTGTTCGTTGCACTGAACACACACTGGTCAAGCTGACAGGTTTGGCTCTTGTAAAGGCAGTAGATTGGCATTTGTCAGGGGCTGCATAAAATAATATGCCCCAGTACTAACACAATCACTGACAAAGCAGACAGGTTTGGCTCTTCTGTGAGCAGTAGATTGACATTTGTCAGCCACTGCCATTATATAATATGCCCCGCTACTAATATCATTCGTCAGATGTTGGCAAAGTCATAGACAGAGTAGGGCCTGGGAGGGCAGGGCCCACACAATCTGTAAACGCTCTCTCAGCAGAGCTGAGTGGACATTTACAGATATGAATGTCGCAGCCGAGCAGCAGGCGATGCTCTCCGGCCCCTCCTCGCATGTCAGGAACCAGGAAGCTCTCTGTGCCCCTTGCTCCCTACTTCCTGCTTCCTGTCTGCGTGGAGCATGGCCCAGATGCCTAGAAAGCATTCGAGGAGGCAAGTTCATACAAAGGCTGGAGTGAAACAGGACTGGAGAAACATTACTTTTAATTCCTCTCCATTCTATGCTACCTGACTCCCTCTCTCTATCCTACCTCACTCTGTATGCTTCCACCTATATTGTCCTATGATGTCTGCATGCCTGAAGCAGCCCCGCGTGACATGTGGCGAGGCTCTGCCAGTCTGTATACTTGCAGCCATGTTGTTTTATGACGTCTGCATGCCTGATGCAGCCCCCCATAACATGAGAGCCTTGCCTTTCTGTATACGTGCACCTATTTTGTCCTGTGATGTCTGCTTGCCTGATGCAGCCCCGCGTGACATGAGGTGTGGTATGTCCATGTTGGCTTTCACCTACCACCACTACGCTGTAAGCCTATTGCGTATTCTTGTACCTAAGAATTGTAACATGCACTTAAGGTAACTAGCACCTGGATGCCTCGGGGCTTTGTGTGCTGAAATATATGCATAAATAAATAAATAAATAAATAAATAGTAAGTGCATCTGGAACTGTGTAATGACCCTGCTGTGCTCAGGCCTGTAACCTTATCCCCGGTACATTAATAGCAGGTATGAAGCCACGTAACCCCACTTTCTTCCAGAGAATCTCAAACTTACGCCCTGAAGAAGGCATTGCCCTCCTTGTTGCATCGAGCCAGACAGCAGCGACTGGAAGATCTTTTGCATCACATCGATCACGTGTTTAAGGGGATGAACAAGTGACCAGGTGTAATAATAATGTACATTGTGAGGACATTGTAAGTCATTTTACGGTTCTGTGACACGATGGAGGAACTAAGCCTTCGGACCACCTCCTCTATTTGGTCATGGCACTTCTCAGTGATATGAAATGCCCTTATAAAACATAGCACGGGGGTACTTGATGCCACATATTACAGCCTCGATGTTGCATCTATATTTATAAGAAAAAACATAATGGCTCAACTTTGTGATGTCACAGTATGGATGGGAACGCTGCTCCAATTCCTTTATTCTGAACTAAATGTCCCTGGCACTTTAAACAGACATTTATAGCTGGAGTTTTGCGTAAGGGAGAAGGCATCCAACCACATGCATGCATTTTAAGATAATGGGATTTCTATTAAACTTCTAAAGATATCTGTTTGCAGAGAATTACGAAATGCACATTGGAGTGTGCATTCCTACTTTATTGGGTGTACAACTTGCATTGTACAAATAGTGAACTAGGAAATTGCCTTTCGTCCGAGGGCGCGACAGAATGCTTCTTCCGCGGCCACAAAACAAAAAGTGTTCCCCAACACCCGTGTACGTGCAAGTCACCTCCTAGTAATACGACCGTATGAAGGCATTCTGTTGCAAAATATGATGCGGAACTAACTTACAATATCCTTATAACGTGGGGTGGGGTGCTTTCTGTAATATAGGTTCACGCCTCTAGTAGCACTGCGTCTTAAAAAAGCTTCCTATCATACAGTTTTATTGCCATTTCCCGCAAATATATCCAAGCGTATTCCACATCTCAGCCACTAGATGGCAGCCTCTGACTGTTACATGTTGGCCCATTGCTTATTTTTTTAACCGTATCAGAAGTCTGGAAACAACTTCTGCAAAGAAAATGTGACATTTTTCGGGCAACATTCCCGTGACAAAGCATTCCATATTGCCTTAAAAAAGGTGCCTATGGCTACAGTGTCAAACGACGTTTTGGGGCTTTTTTGTTGGAAGATCATTCCTCTGAAAAGCGCACAGCTGCGCGCTAGCGGAAATGAAGGCTGGCCCTTTCCCATTGCATGTGTGCCCGGCTGCAGCCTCTTTCCCCCAAAATGTGTCCACGCCTCTTCCCGCGCTTGTCCATCACCAGATCAGGCAGAATAAGAACTACAGTACAAATATCATGTCGCATTAGCAAAAAACCCATTATAACGGGTACAATTACAAATAATCACCACCGGACGACCACTCCCCGCAAAACAAACATAGAAAACACAAACATAGGACAATAAAATAACACACACGCACACACTCACTTGCTGGGCAATATATAAAAACTAGCAGTGCCCACCCGGTGTAGCTAAAATGCACGTGGGGGTCTGCTATATCCTTCTGTATGTTATATTGTGTCCTAACTTCCTATTTTTGAAAAATCGCCGAATTGCCAATCTCCCGAAATCGCCTATACTGATAGCACAGGGCTGGACCTCACCCTAGACAGGGCGAATGGGTGGGTTTGGTCAGATTTCACTATTGCCAGTACACCCCAGACTGGTATGCTGTCATTGGCCCAGTATTTCAGCCCACCAACTGTTATGCGGCTGGAGCCAACCCCGAACATACAAACAAACTTTCACAAATATATATATAAAGATTCACTATTATTAATGTACAACTCACTTGTTTAGTAAACCATGAGGGTTTTTCTTCATAGGAAAAATTGCAAACTAAATCACTTCTAGCGACACCCAATGTCAGCTGATCAGGCAGTGAGATTAAATGATTTGCCCAGGGTCACACATTTCGTTAAAGTGGTTTAAGCACTTGACTACATATCTTCCCAGTGATAGGTCACAAATATTTTTTTAAGGTTGATTTTCCAAAAATGAAATAATTCATTTTTCTATCAATGCCTTGAAAAGTACACACATCACATAAGAAAACAACCTGACATTATATACATTGTTATAGAACTAGCTCAAGCAAAAAGACATGTATAGCTTTATATTCGCCCCCCCCCCACCCCGTCCCCCAGAATGCGCGATTGCAGAAGCAGCCTGCAAAGGAATGTGGACCTAAACACAATATAATTTAATTTGTAAAAAGGTATTCACGGTGAAAGAAAATTCAATATAAGGTAATCTGCTTGAGCCATTATTTTACACAGCATGCAGCGTTGTACTTCCCTTCCATTTATTATCATCCACTAATTGCACTTTTTAAGGGACATCAGTCCATAGGCAGGCGCACCTGTGTCTGGATCATCAACCTCTAATGTGTTTATTGAAATGAGGTTGACACAAAGATGAAGCCGGGTTCACTGGGGGAGCAGTGGGAAAGGCACTGTGCTTCCCTGCGCTTTGAACTATCACATGAAAAAAGTGTGAGCTGGGAAGACTTTGGACAACTGATCCTGCGTCAGACGAGAAATGTCAGGCCTTATTCCTTTCCCGAGCTGGCTGTGTGCGAGACATGGGACACGGCCCATGATATTGGGATAATCCTGCTAAATGCGTGATGGTTGCTCACCTTACAGACACAGCAAGCCCTGTTCCCCGAACTTGGGTTTCATCTGGGCTTGTTTAGCTGCTAACCTGGTATAAGGTGAACACAGAGTACTCACACACAGGATTTTCATCAAACACATGGATCTTTTTGGCCCATTTTAATGCAACCTTATCCAAGTGGCTGCGTTTTAATTGTTTCCCTGTTCATTTATCTTTTGCAGCTGTGACTGTGTATAGGTGGGCAGCAAGGGCAAGCACCTGCCCACCTCGCATTACACAGATATGCTGCCCTCTTTCCCTCCTGCTTCCTTTTTTATCCAATATAGAATTATTTTGTCCCACTTTTTTCCTTACCAGCAATATCCTCTCTACTATCCTACTCTTTCCTGCTCTTTTTTAACACTGTCGTCCCCTGTTCTTGCCTCATTTCCTTAATCCTCCTGCCTTTTTCTTTCTGCATTTCTGCCAAAGGTTCTTTGTTATAAACATCCCTCTCTCTTCCTGATTTTGCTGTTATTCGCATAATCACCTGACTTCCTTCACTCAATGTTTCCCTCCCTCGTTTACCCACGTCACACACCATTGCTGCCCCTACACTTCACACTCCTCACTCCCTTGCCTCCCTTCTCTACCTTTCTCCTGCCCTCCCTCGCTCTTCATTTCTCCTCCCTTTCATCCCCTTTACCCTGCATTCCCCCCACTCTTGTGCCTCAATAACTATTGACCCATTTTCCTATCCTTGTTTATTCTCTGTAGCTATTCACCCCTTTGCCCTCACCTGGCTACCTTCATTCACCTTATCGCCTGCCTTCCGTCACTCTCAATCTCTCCCTCTCACTTCTGCCCTCCATCATTCTCCACTCTCCTGTCCCATACTGCCCTTCAGCTGGGCCCTGTGTAGCAGGAGGGGACATGGAGGTGGTGGGCTAGCGTTAACGGGTCTTTCAAGTGTCACAAGCAGCACCCCCCAACAAAAAGGTAACCCATGGTATGTTTTGAGATTAAAAGGTTAACACCTTTTATGTTTGTGATGTGATGTCGGGTAAGAACACCGGGGGCATGCACAAAATGGTTCCACATGCTGTAGGAATTATCCTGTGATATCACCTCCTGGAATGTCCCTTCCCATTGCCCATTGCCTTGAGCCCTGTAATTTCCAACATTAGCTGCAGGCTTATCATTCAATGTTACCACCGTTGACAGTAAAAGCCGGCGAGGAGGCCCAGCTGTCTCTAGCTAGAGTCGGACCCACAACCACAGAAAACTGTAAAAACTTTACTAATATGAAGCATTCGTCCCTAAAGTTCATCATTGTGCAATTTCCGCGCACCCTAGGCACTGCCTCCGTGAGCCGGCCACCTGGGGTCCTCTGTCATTTCTGCCCACGGGGCCTTTTGCCTTAAATCTGCCACTGGCTCTATGCATTCTGCAGTGATGGGTGTGGCCCGGTGCACAAACCCGGAACCGAACTGGGCCAACACAGCGTTTTATCAATCCGAGATGGCTGCTCTAACACAGCGTTTTATCAATCCAAGATGGCTGCTCTAACACAGCGTTTTATCAATCCGAGATGGCTGCTCTGAGTGCCACTGAGTTGGTTACAGTCCGATAGATAAAGATAGTTTTAACATGTCATTTTAAACGAACGCCAAGTTAAAATAATTGTACTATCAAGTTAAGCTCAAACATCCATCCTCGTGTTTCATCAAACTGTTAAATTCATCTTTTTTATTGATAATTGCGTTGTTCCACTGTAGGTAAGGGTGTGTTAAATCATATCTGGCAGTAATAAAAGTTGAACTTTTCCAAACTTGCCTCCGGTGTCTGCAGAGTAGGTGTGTCGACACTAACGGTGTGATCGCTGGAAGAATCTGTACTTTCATCTGAATTAGCAACTCGCCCACCAGAGCAGACGCTGGCAGCGAAACGGCAATCAAGCGCCTTTGCTAGGGGCATAGACGGGCGGGTGCACATGGGAAAGGACTCCCGCATTTACAGGAACTCTCCACTCGCAGTAAGGGAATGGCGCAACCATTTTTTTTTTCAACAAAGCAATATTTTTTATATTTATTTCAGAGTTTTAAATATCATTTTGTGTTCACTTCTAAGCACTATTGTACAAAGAATCCTTCTCTTGGCAATAAGGCAGCTGAAGATTCCATTGCTAGATGGGTTGTCTCCTGTATCTCCAAGGCTTACGACATGGAAGGGCTCGCAACTCCGCAGAGACTTTGGGCTCATTCTACTAGAGCCAAGACAGCGTCTGTAGCCTTTACCAGGCATGTTCCCATTGTAGACATCTGTAAAGCAGCTACCTGGGTTTACCCCACTTGCCTTTTGCAAGCACTATGCTATGCAAAATTTGGCCAAGAGGTTCTCTGCAACTTGTTTGCCTGCATCCTGTACATGCTGTCTCCTTCACCCTTACTTATTATAAGGCTTTTTAGTCTGGTCCCAACCAGTTGGGAAGGAGGGAGAGCCAGGACGAAAGAGAAATGAAAACTTACCTTCATGGTGATTGAGGTTCTTAGTCCGGGCTCTCCCTCCTTCACAACACAACACCCACCCAGCCATCTCCTACAGTAAGCATATACTTAAAGTCTCCCACCATCGGCTGATCCACAGGAACTGGGTGTGGAACGATGGTGACATAGGGGGTAATGTGTGGTCCCAGCGCACGGAGGGACGCACATGTGATGTAGGCCCTACCCCTTCAAAGTTCTTAAAGGGGAAGCAATCGTTTTCAGCCAGCTTTTCAGGCCCACCTGCAGATGCAGGCGTTCCCACCCAGAACCAGTTGTGAAGGAGGGAGAGCCCAGACTAAGAGAACCTGAATCACTGTGAAGGTAATTTCTCATATTCTTAAGTTCTACATTTTATGGCGAGTCAGACAATATTAATTTTATGTCGGCACACCCTTCCTGGGCGGAGCTACCATTTTTCACAACTTGCTGCTGAGCCATACTAGTGATAAATCTGACACTCCACCCTTTACATCTTAATCTCACAAGCTAACACTCTACCAATTTTCCAGTTCCTTGGAATTATGAACATGCCAGAATCATATTTATTCTCCTAACTCAAGTTATATCCATCACACAATATTCATGTTTGCATGGCCCAGACAGGCTGTGTATTCCCTTTAGTATGAGTGCAGGCTGAACTCACTGGGACACACGGTTCTCTTTTTACTTAAGAAAAGGTGGCCCAATGTTAAACATATTGCATCGCATTATATGAGAGGTAGTTTCATATATGGCCCCCACCTTTTCCCCCACTAAGTTTCCATTTCTATTTGGGCATGTGACCAGGCCTTCTGCTCAGATCAATGTTTATTCTACTCTCTTCCTCCTTGGCTTCAAAGGACCCTCTTCACATGGACAGTTAATGTGAAAATGTTACCATAAGTGTCATTTCTGCTAGCTGGCTTCAGATCTCTATTGCAGCCTTTATTTATATTTTTAACTGAAGCTCGAGTCCTTTTTCCTTGATGAACCCAGCCCAAAGATCCGAGGGTGTGGGGAGGGTCACAGTTCCAGATACAACCAGTTCAGTTACATGAACACTTCTAAGAAATAGCATTTACATTTAAGGAACATACTTGCACATGAAATTTTGTATTGCATCCAGGCTTGCTGGCAAGAAATACATTCTTTCTTTACAGAATTCTTTAACAGAAATAAGTCCACTCTTAGTATTGTTTACACAGATAGGCCAGAGTTACACAAGGAACCATTGTTCATACTTACACCATACGAAATAGGCCTTTCTCTTTAAAGGCTCTCATTTTATATGATGGAAATTAAGTCTCTTTTTTCTGATAAATGCAATCTGTCACTTGACTTTATTTCTTAAATGTCAGACATCATTCCTCCTTTTTATCTTCCAAATGTGCAGTGTTTCAAAGGTGTCTTTTCTTTCTACGTGCACTGCTGCAGTTTTACATAATTTCTTTCCATTTCACTAGGCCTTATGTCAAAATCACTGTTTTTTACTGGCTTTTATATTTCAATTCAACTTCACATTAGACAGCTTCACTCACAGTAGGGGCCTAGCATGGCCTCGCCATCGCTGTCACTCTGGGGCTGTCTTTTTACCTCACAGTCTGGACTTGAGGGTGTTGCCTGGGGTAGTGTCAGAGGTGAGGGGGTCTGGAGGGTAGCGACTGGACTTGAGGGAGCTGCCTGGGGGCAGTGTCGGAGGTGATGGTGGTGTGAGGGAGACTACTGTAAGGGTGCTGCCTGGGGTATTGTTGGTGGTTAGGGGGGCTGATGGGTGTTGTCTGGACTTGGGACGGCCTGGGGAAGTGTCAGAGGTAAGGGTGGTGTGGGGAGGGGGGGGAGTACGGGCACAGTGCTGCCTGTGGTAGTGTCGGAGGTGAGGGGTGTTGGTGGGTGCTGTCTGGACTTGAGGGTGCTGCCTGGGGTAGTGTCAGACGTGAGGGGGTAGTGGGTGGTGTCTGGACTTGTGGGTGCTGCCTGGGGTAGTGTCGGTGGTGGGGAGGCTGGTGTGTGCTGTCTGAACTTGAGGGTGCTGCCTGGGGTAGTGTCAGAGGTGAGGGGGATTGGAGGATGGTGTCTGGACTTGAGGGGGCTGCCCGAGGTAGTGTCGGAGGCGAGGGGGGCTGGTGGGTAGTGTCACCACTTGATGGGTTGATGTTCAGTATGGGTATATGGTTGCAGTTTGGGTGCCGAGAGAGTAGGGGGGTGTACTCGCATTTTCGGAGGGGTGACGGCATCATTTGCAAGGGATCTCTTTCATTTTTACAGGGGGTGCAGCCTTGACTTACGAGTGAGCTTGCATGTTTTTGCAGGGGTTCCACCTTCACTTAAGAAGACGTGCCCACATTTTTTCATAGTGGCAGAGCCTTTAGTTATGAGGGTGTTCTCCCTTTTTCGTATGGATGCTGTCTTGATTTACGAGGGTGCGCCTGCATTTTCATAGGGCGCAGCCTTGAGTTACAAGGGAGCTTGTGCCTTTTCGCAGGGATGCCACCTTGACTCACGAGGGTGCGTCTGCGTTTTCGTTGGGGCGTAGCCTCGAGTTACAGGGGAGCTTGCGTGTTTTCGCAGGGGTGCTGAAAGGTGGGTCAGGGGTGGACGTGGAGAGCTGCCCTTAGGATGGTATAGTGCTTGTCTTTTAGTTTTCGTGGGGGCGTGCTCTGGGCGTTCCTCGCACAGCTCTTTTTGATTTGCTGATCGGTTTGTAATGCACATTCGGATCCATGAATATGTGGAGTGTGCAGAAAAACATCGGTGTGCAGGTTCGCGCACTGTCATTCTCAGCGCGCAGCCTTTGCATGATAAATGCACACTTTTCCATGAATCGGCCCCAAAGTGAATAATGTTGCCTGGCAAACAGCAGCTTTGTGAAGGTAGCAACTGTATTTTGCAGGCATTTCCTTTGAATGGGGTACTTACTAATGGTTTACAGTGGCCTTACATTCAGAATGTAATGTTGTGCATATGGCCTGCCTGTGACTGAAGGGGCTAATGGTCGGTGCCTAACTGCATGAATGGAGGATGGGCGGTTGCGAACACTGGAGATTATGGTTTCCTGCTCAGGCATTGGTTCTTCCAGAATGGAGGGAGATGTGCTAGCAGGGGGTTCTGATGCATTCAGAGATGTGACAGCAGGGAACCTGTGATGCTCTCGGAGATGTGACAGCAGGGAGTCTGTGATGGTCTAGGAGATGTGACAGCAGGGAGTCTGTGATGTTCTAGGAGATGTGACAGCAGGGAGTCTGTGATGTTCTAGGAGATGTGACAGCAGGGAGCCTGTGATGCTCTCAGAGATGTGACAGCAGGGAGCCCGGGATGCTTTCGGAGATGTGACAGCAGGGAGCCTGTGATGCTCTCGGAGATGTGACAGCACAGAGCCTGTGATGCTCTGGAGATGTGACGGCAGGGAGCCCAGGATGCTCTCGGACATGTGACAGCAGGGAGCCAGGGATGCTCTTGGAGATGTGACATCAGGGAGCAGGGATGCTCTAGGAGATGGGACAGCAGGGAGCCTGTTATGCTCTCAGAGATATGACATCAGGGAGCCCGTGATGCTCTCGGAGATGTGACAGCAGGGAGCCCGGGATGCTCTCAGAGATGTGACAGCAGGGAGCCTCTGATGCTCTGGAGATGTGACAGCAGGGAGCCCGGGATGCTTTCGGGGATGTGACAGCAGGGAGCCCATGATGCTCTGGATGTGACAGCAGGGAGCCCTTGATGCTCTCGGAGATGTGACAGCAGGGAGCCTGTGATGCTCTCGGAGATGTGATAGCAGGGAGCCCGAGATGCTCTCTGAGATGTGACAGCAGAGAGCCTGTGATGCTCTCTGAGATGTGACAGCAGAGAGCCTGTGATGCTCTCGGAGATGTGACAGCAGGGAGCCTGTGATGCTCTCAGGGATGTGACAGCAGGGAGCCTGTGATGCTCTCAGAGATGTGACAGCAGGGAGCCTGTGATGCTCTCAGAGATGTGACAGCAGGGAGCCTGTGATGCTCTCGGAGATGTGACAGCAGGGAGTCCATGATGCTCTCAGAGATGTGACAGCAGGGATCCCGGGATGCTTTCGGAGATGTGACAGCAGGGAGCCCCAGATGCTCTCAGAGATGTGACAGCAGGGAGCCTGTGATGCTCTCAGAGATGTGACAGCAGGGAGCCTGTGATGCTCTCAGAGATGTGACAGCAGGGAGCCCCAGATGCTCTCGGAGATGTGACAGCAGGGAGCCCCAGATGCTCTCAGAGATGTGACAGCAGGGAGCCCGTGATACCCTCAGAGATGTGACAGCAGGGAGCCCGTGATACCCTCAGAGATGTGACAGCAGGGAGCCTGTGATGCTCTCAGAGATGTGACAGCAGGGAGTCCATGATGCTCTCAGAGATGTGACAGCAGGGAGTCCATGATGCTCTCAGAGATGTGACAGCAGGGATCCCGGGATGCTTTCAGAGATGTAACAGCAGGGAGCCCCAGATGCTTTCAGAGATGTGACAGCAGGGAGCCTGTGATGCTCTCAGAGATGTGACAGCAGGGAGCCTGTGATGCTCTCAGAGATGTGACAGCAGGGATCCCCAGATTCTCTCGGAGATGTGACAGCAGGGAGCCCCAGATGCTCTCAGAGATGTGACAGCAGGGAGCCTGTGATGCTCTCGAAGATGTGACAGCAGGGAGCCTGTGATGCTCTCAGACATGTGACAGCAGGGAGCCCGGGATGCTCTCAGAGATGTGACAGCAGGGAGCCTGTGATGCTCTCAGAGATGTGACAGCAGGGAGCCTGTGATGCTCTCGGAGATGTGACAGCAGGGAGTCCATGATGCTCTCAGAGATGTGACAGCAGGGATCCCGGGATGCTTTCGGAGATGTGACAGCAGGGAGCCCCAGATGCTTTCAGAGATGTGACAGCAGGGAGCCTGTGATGCTCTCAGAGATGTGACAGCAGGGAGCCTGTGATGCTCTCAGAGATGTGACAGCAGGGAGCCCGTGATACCCTCGGAGATGTGACAGCAGGGAGCCTGTGATGTTCTCGAAGATGTGACAGCAGGGATCCCCAGATGCTCTCGGAGATGTGACAGCAGGGAGCCCCAGATGCTCTCAGAGATGTGACAGCAGGGAGCATGTGATGCTCTCGAAGATGTGACAGCAGGGCGCCTGTGATGCTCTCAGACATGTGACAGCAGGGAGCCCGGGATGCTCTCAGAGATGTGACAGCAGGGAGCCTGTGCTGCTCTCAGAGATGTGACAGCCGGGAGCCTGTGATGCTCTCGGAGATGTGACAGCAGGAAGCCCGGTATGCTCTCGGAGATGTGACAGCAGGGAACCTGTGATGCTCTCGGAGATGTGACAGCAGGGAACCCGTGATGCTCTCGGAGATGTGACAGCAGGGAGCTGTGGTGATGCTCTCGGAGATGTGACAGCAGGGAGCCGTGATGCTCTCAGAGATGTGACAGCAAGGAGCCTGTGATGCTTTAATAAGGTGAAACTGCACCCCTTTGCTGTCAGCAGTAGCCAGCTGAAAGGTGCTTTTGATGGGATTGCATTCAGATCGACATGCATATGGGCCAGATGCCTGCCCCCCCACCCCCCACTGTGCGGCCCTGTGTCACCGCACAGACTGTCCCTGCCTCGGTCCTGCCCTGGTCATAAGTCATCAGAATAGATGGGGAGATGCGCCGGGGGACACGTGGTGTGGATCAAAGGGGTAGGGAGAAAGGGGTGACGGAGGGGTAGAAGTTTCCCCACAGTTGTTTCAATCTTGTCACCATCTGAGGTTCCAGCCGAGGATTCACTCGGGCACGACGGCCTTAGAACCCCCATCGGCCAAAGCCCTCTCCAGACTCCACTGTTGGCAGCATCTTTCCGTGGGTGCTGCGGGTTGGTTGGTTTCTCAGTGTTGGTTGTGTGAGGGCGCATCACAGTGTGGGTCCCGCTGGCCTCCTAGGCACTAGGATCCTGTGTAACAGGGCAGGTGGAAAAAAGTGTAGGCACTTTCACATTTTGACTATTAAGTGGCACTGCAAGTATTAACTAGCCAAAACTATTGGCCTAGGAAGTAAAGGTAGCGGAGAGCTGGGGTGACAGCAAGGACACACGGCCTGTGGATTTTTAACTTTTAACACACGGTGACCACCCATTTCCATGCTAGTCACTGTAGCCATTCCCACACAAAACCTGCCCCTGTCCACCCAAAACTCACCGTTGGGATCTCTTTGAGCTGGCTGTGTAAGGGGCTGTCAGTGTTATTTCTAGGCAGTAATCTGAACGTTATTAGCTTCATTGGCGTTGTAATTCCGCATCATGTCACAACCAAGCGCGCCTTTAAAGTTATGCATATTATGTTACTGGGAGTTGGACTGCCCACCTCTGCCATCTGCATGGCCGCCAAGTGCTCTGATGGATCTAAAAGAGGGTTGGGTGGGTAAGGGTAGTGGGGAGAGGGATGATGCAAAATAGCAGTTCAGACGTACCTGGGTCTGTTTCTAGGGGGGCTGCGTCGAGGGCAAACCATTCAACTCCAGCAAATAGTTCATACAGTGCCAAGGAGCAAACATTCAAACCATTCAACTACAGCAAATGGTTCATACAGTGCTAAGGTGCAAAAGGCAAACATTTCAACTACAGCAATAATTCATACAGTGCTAAGAAGCAAAATGCAAAAATTCAACCACAGCAAATAATTAATACGGTGCCAAGGAGCAAACATTCAAACCATTCAACTACAGCAAATGGTTCATACAGTGCTAAGGAGCAAAAGGCAAACATTTCAACTACAGCAAATAGTTCATACAGTGCTAAGAAGCAAAATGCAAAAATTCAACCACAGCAATAATTCATACAGTGCTAAGAAGCAACATGCAAGCAATTGAACTACAGCAAAATGCAAACAATTTTCTTTACTTGTTTCATTTAATAAAGTGATTTGGCTTAAATGTAAGCCTTTGACTTGCGAGTAACATCATTTACATCTTAATTCCGTAGGGTAAAATGTTGTTATATACTTTGTCATTTTTCATTGATATAAACATTCATTATTAATGTAAACATTAATATCTGTCCTTCAGAGAAGTTCTAAGGTGCATGGCCTATAACAATGCATCTCAAGCAATCATTAAGAACATATGTAAAATACATCTCATGTACATGTAGTGCATCACTGTGCTATATTAGGTTAACATTTCAGCAATTTATGATATATCTTTAGTATCATATTTGAACAGCATTACTTCTGTAGTTTCCATATTTCAAATTTAAAATTACACTAGTGCGGAGACATTGATTTGCAATTACAATTTTAGATCATCAAGAAATCGAATTGCTTTAATGTTCAGAGATATTGATTCTGTATTAATGATCATATTCCAAATTGACGCTTGATCAAGACTTCTGTAGTTTGAAAAAACATTAAAATAATCTACTTTACGGGGTACAGCTAAAGTTTTACATTCAGTTAGTAAATGTTCGAGTGTTTCAATGATTTTGCTTTCATTGCAGAATCTGCATCTTGTACTAAAATCCAAATTTCTTTGTCGTTGTGCCAGAACCTTTTTAGTTGGCCAGAGATCCAATCTGTCGCATTAAGTGGTCTCGATATCGCGGATCGGGAAATTTCTCTAGGTATTTCTGTATCACACCTCTTTTCTTCAAAGGGAAGTTAGAAATTGGGCAGATCTTCTATGCTATGTATTCGGTTAAAGACCAATCATAGTCCCATAGGTTTTTTGTTGCATTATCCGGGTTCACTATCAGGTTTTCTAATGGTATATCAGCTTTTTGCAACAACATTTTACAGTGATTCTTCCAGTTTACTAAATGCACACCGGTTTCAGACATAATGGATTCTGATCTTGTCGGAATTATACTTGATTTGTATTCATCAGGTATCTGGCATTTTCTATAAAGGGATGTCACATTCCACCAAACTCTGCATTTGAATGATAATAGACCAACTTCATGCCTTAGCATCGCGATGGGAAAACTAGGAAGTACAGGCAGTAATAATTTCCAATAAAGGCCCTCAATGTCGTCCCATTTTATCTGGTACTGAGGCGGTTTTGATTCAGCTCCGTAGATAACCGTCGGTATCACCTTCTGATTGTAGTAAATGATTGACGGCTTTATTGAACATTTTCCCTATATTGATTGGATTCTTTGACCTTGTGATGCTATTGATTTCATTTTGGATTGGATTTCGGTTTTGTAAGGATGACATGATTACTATTGTTAAAGTGTACTCCAAGGTATCTGTATTCTGAGACAACTTCAAGCTGTGCTTTGGCAAGAAACCTTTTGAATCCATGATATTTGAAAGATCCTTTCTTGTTAATTAGGCACATAACATTAGTTTTGTCAGTGTTTATCTCCAGCTTGTTTATTAGCGTATATTTCTGTAATGCCACAAGTTGTTGCTACAGTTCGATATGCATCTGGTTGATTAATATTAGATCATCTGCATAAGGCAAGTATGATATTGTTTGTTTTCCAATGTTCGGAGGGTGGGATTTAGTTTCTTTCCATTGCAAGCTTTATATCATGTATGTAATAATTGGAAAGTGATGCTGATAGTATGCAGCCCTGCTTTAATCTTTGTGAGGTTGATATTGGTTCAGATAATAAACCGTTTTCATCTAATTTGATTCTGATGGTGGTATCAGTATAGAGTTGTCTTATTGCATTTATTATATAGTTTGGACAGGCTGCTTTCTCAGGTTTCTCCCATAGTTTTAATCTGTTTACGGAATCAAATGCTTGACGAAAAGGCAATACACAGTGGTTTTTGGGATTTTTTTGCTTTCTCTTTTAATGTTGAGATAATCAATACATTTGGGCTAGTTCCGATACCTGCGATGAAGCCGGACTGAAAAAGATTGGTAAATTTGGCTTGTTGAAGCCATCCTTTCATATCTCTTAGTAGGAATCTCACAACAGAAATGTCAAGCAGTGTCCAAAAGAGCAAGAGGTCTGTAATTTGCCAGGTTGCTTCTGTCTCCTTTTTTAAATATTGGTATCAGACTTGATTATTTCCAAATAGGTGGTATTAGTCCATTTATAGTTCTAGTCTTATATATATTGTATAATACTTCAGACCATTTCTCAGGGTGCTCTTTTATGATGGCATTAGAAATGCCATCAGGTCCCAGAGCCTGTAACGCTCACCTGATTCCCGTAGAGGCGCCGGTCTTGACTGGGCGTATACCGTATCTTCAAAGGTGATGTGTAACACACGGCTGGCTCTTTGGGCTGGACCTCTGTGCACTGTATGTCTGACTCGAAGGGTAAGATGTCTTAGGTAAGTGAACGCCGTGCTCTCCATCTGCCTCGGGGCAGGGTGCTGTAACCAGTTTCTTCACTGGATAAGGGGAGCAGGCCTCTTGACTTCAGAGGACTGCTGTCCGTCGTTTACTGCACGAACGGTAAGTTTCGAGTAATCCTAATGTCTTTAAAGTCTTTAGTAATGATGTCTCTTGTTTTGCAGGGTTCCTGCGATGGCGGATGACGGGCTGAAGTGAGTTGAAGATGGAGCCCGTGTGATGAATAGAAGCGCCTGGAAGCACGTAAGTAAGCGCTTGTTGCCTGCTTCACGATGCGCTCTAACTGTCTTTTTATTTTGCAGGTACAAGTTCGGAGCGGCTGCAGGGTGCCGAAATACCCACTGGGTTAGATGTGGAAAGGAGTAATGGCACGTGAGTATTAAAGTTCCCCAATGTCTTTAAACGCACCTTGTTTTGTCTTTCAGATGCGGGATGCAGCGCCGAAGAGTAGGTAAGCCTTTGTCTTTCAGATGCCGGAATGCAGCGCGAGGCGTTGGTGACAGCCGATGGACCAGGTAAGTGAAGAGCTGTCACTGAAGACCGTAATGCTAACCTGTTCTTTCTTGTCTTTATAGGTGTTGCTGAAGACTGGATTCAGGATGGTAAGCCTTTTTCCTTAGGCCCAGGATCAGATGCAGAAGACACGATGAGCGTTCTGCTGCAGAGGATGCAGAATAACGCAAAGCAAGATTCATCCATCGGGTGTGGTTTAAATAGCCTCCTGTAGTCAGTGCTTTAAGTGGGGTAAGAAATTGAGGGGGGGCCCTCGTTTGGGGGCGTGGCTTTCATTGTGGGCGTGGCCTAAAAGTGCACAAATCATAGTAAGGTGCGCAAACAAATATATAAATGTATGTGAGCATTTATATGTTTGTATGCGTACTACTATGGTGTGTGTACTTTTCAAGCCATATTTTATAAACATAGCAATGTTACATATTTCTATGTTTATAAAAGGTGGTTTGAAAAGTGCACAAACCATAGTAAGTTATGCACACTTGTGTGCTTACCTTACTATGGTTTGTGTACGTTTCAAGCCACCTTTTATAAACATAGATATTTGTAACATGTTTCTATGTTTCTAAAAGATGGCTTGACACGTAAACAATTCAAGGCATGACGGACAAAACAAACCGCAAGGTGGCTTTGTCCGTCGACAAAGCTTTATAAAAGATGCCTTGAATTGTGCACGTTTCAAGCCGTCTTTTATAAACATAGAAATATTTCTACCTTTATAAAAGATGGCTTGAAACGTACACAGTTCAAGGCATCTTTTATAAAGCTTTGCCGACGGAGAAAGGCACCTCGGGCTCTGTGATCTATCTGCTATCACTGAGCCCGAGGTGTCTTTCACCCTCTGCGAACCCGCGGGCTCCATGATTTAATCTGCATATTAGATCACGGAGCCCGCGGGGGTCAGTGACCTGGGGAGGGAAAACAAAGGGACAGTAACTTCCTCTGATGACCCTGATGAGGGGTCATCAGAGGGAGTTACACTAACTGACAGAAGTGCCGCCAGCCTCAGCGTCGCTGTGGCTGGCTGGCACTTCTGTCAGCTTGGCCAACATAATGACGGGCGCATCTCCCGTCGCGGCTGCGGCCGCGGCGGGATAATGCATCCCGCAATATTGTGTGGGACGGGGGGCCCCGGCTGGGCCCCGGCTCAGCCCCACTTTCTGGAGACTGCCGGGGCCTGGCCCCGGCAGGCCCCGGCCCACTTAAAGCACTGCCTGTAGTGCTTAGGTGTCTCCTTCCACAGCCACGCCTAGGTAAGAAAAGAGTTCCTGCTTTCCAGAAGAGTTCCAGTGTTCTGAATCTAGGGAGTGGCTCCTGCCCCACCCAACAGGAAAAGTAGTTCCAAACAGAAGAGGATCAGAGGCTCAACTGGCAGGCAAGTAAGCAGCATGGTCTGCTGCAGGTAAGTCCACCCAAGCATTATGAGCCCGGCGCTTCCAGCGCTGGGACTGGGCATATTTATGAGCCTGGTGCCACTGGCGCCAGGACTGGGTCCAAAAGGTCCCAATTGGGACTGGTTGGCACTCGGAACCTGGGTTATGGATCTGCTTCCAAGGGAGTTGGGAAAACCCTGACCTTTTGGAAGCAGAGATCATGACAGTACCCCCCCTCAAGGCCCCTCCCAAACTGGGCTTCTCCGGGGGTTTTGGCTTGTCAGGAAATGTTCGGTGAAATCTTTTGATTAGGCGAGGAGCGTGGACATATTCAGCAGGTTCCCAGGATCTCTCTTGGGGGCCGTAGCCTTTCCAGTCAATTAGGTAAAATAGTTTAGATTTGGAGATCTTGGAGTCCAGAATGCTTTTGACTTCAAACTCGAGTTATCCATCAACTAGGATAGGTTTTGGAGATTTAGTTAGTCGGGTTTGAGGTTGCACGGGTTTTAATAGAGGGACGTGGAAGACCGGATGTATCTTCATGTGCGGGGGCAAGTCCAACTTGACCGCTACTGGGTTTACTATGGTAGTGATGGAATAGGGACCAAGGTATCTTGGGTTGAATGTGCGTGGCCCTTTTAGAGGTAGATATTTGGTGGATAACCAGACTTGATCCCCTACTTGATATTGAGGGGCTTCCTTCCGATGTTGATCTGCTCCTTTCTTGTATTGTTCTTTAGCCCTTTGAAGGTGAGAAACAGCTTCCTTAAAGGCTTGGGTGATTGTAGAATGCAGGTTGTCTACTGCTGGCGTTTCAAGATCTTGGAGGGGATCCAACTCCGAGGTTCGAGGGTGACTGCCGTACAAAAGAAAAAACGGGGTTTTCCCAATTCCCGAATGGACAGAGTTATTGTAGGCATATTCGGCTATCCAAAGGATGTCTTTCCAAGTTTTTTCCGTTTGTTGCAGCATGCAGCGTAAATACTGTTCCAGAGTTTGATTGGTCCTCTCGGTTTGTCCGTCGGTCTGAGGGTGGTGACTGGTCGATAGTCTCACATCAATTTGAGCCGACCGACAGCAACTTCGCCAAAAATGAGAAATAAATTGACTACCTCGATCCGAAATTAGAACCGAAGGAAAACCGTGCAGTCGGACGATGTTTTCGAGAAATTCTCGGGCCAGAGTTGCTGCTGTTGGCAAGCCTTTGAGCGGAATGAAATGCGCCATCTTGGAGAATAAGTCCACGATTACTAGAATCGTATTGTATCCGGAGCATGGAGGTAGATCGGTGATGAAGTCCATAGAAAGCGTATGCCAAGGGCGAGGTGGGATGTCAATAGGGCGTAAGAGGCCTGCTGGTCTTTCCTTTTGACTCTTGTTTTGGGCGCATACTCCACAGGACATTATAAAGTCTCTGATATCTTTTTTCCAAGACGGCCACCAGAAGTAGCGCTTGATCTTTTCTGAGGTCTTGGCCATACTGGGATGTCCTTCCATTAAAGAATCGTGATAACAAGAGATTACTTTTTTCTGTAAATCTGTGCTGGGTAGGTATAATCGTTCTTGGAAATACAATAAGTTGTCCTTTACTGCAAAGTCCTTTCCCTGCAGATGCCAATTCTGTATGTCTGCTGGAGTTACAAGTTGCCTGGCTTTATCCTTAACTTCCTCTATGGATTCTGTGGCGATTACACCCAGAATTCTTTGTTCGGGAATGATTGGTACAGGTTTAGGGTTGATCAAGTGTTCTTCCACTCCCATCCGAGAAAGGGCATCAGCTTTACCGTTCTTTGTACCAGGTCGATAGGTAATTATGAAGTCAAACTCGGCAAAGAATAATGCCCAACGGAGTTGTCTAGAGGATTGGGCTTTTGCGGTTTTCAAATATTGCAGGTTTCGGTGATCCGTAATCACAGTAACGGTGTGTCGGGCCCCCAGCAGATAATGCCGCCAAGCCTTAAAGGCAGACTTGATAGCCAGAAGTTCCTTGTCAGTAATCGTGTAATTGATTTCAGGAGGCGAAAATTTGCGGGACCAAAATGCCACGGGATGCTACTGATTGGTTACCGGGTCTTTTTGTGATAGAACTGCCCCCATGGCAAGGCTTGAAGCATCAGTTTCCACGATGTAGGGGAGTTCGGGGCGAGGGTGTTTTAAGATTGGTGCAGAGATAAATTTAGTCTTCAAATCCTGGAAAGCTTGTTCCGCCTCGGTAGACCATTCAAAACGTTTGTTTTTCTTTAACAAGGCAGTGATGGGTTGGACTATTCGAGAGAATTCGGGGATAAACCTGCGGTAAAAGTTAGCGAAGCCTAACATGCTTTGCACACCTTTTACGGAGGATGGTGATGGCCATTTGAGAACTGCATCGACCTTCTTTGAATCCATACGCACTCCGCCAGGTGATAATATGAATCCCAAGAATTCAACTTCAGTCACGTTGAAAACACATTTTTCCAACTTAGCGAAAAGTTTGTGTTGACGCAATCTTTCGAGGACCATTTTCACGTGTTTCCGATGTTCAGATTCCGATGAAGAATAAACGAGGATGTCGTCAATGTAAACAACAACACACACATCTATGAGCTCTCTGAGGACATCGTTCATAAAATATTGAAAGGCGGCCGGGGCATTGCAAAGTCCGAAGGGCATGACCTGATATTCAAATAGCCCATACTTGGTGCGGAAGGCCGTCTTCCATTCATCGCCCTCTTTTACTCGTACCAAGTGGTAAGCTCCTCTAAGATCCAGCTTTGTATATATGCATGCTTTTCTGACTTGGTCCAGGAGTTCAGGGATCAAAGGTAACGGATATCTATACTTAACGGTGATCTGGTTCAGGGAGCGATAATCTATACAAGTTCTAAGGTCTCCTTCCTTTTTTGGAACGAAGAACAAAGCTGAAGAAGCAGGGGACTTGGAAGGACGAATAAACCCATTTGCCAGGTATTGATCCAGGTATTGTCGAAGGTGAAGGTTCTCAGGCTCGGTGAGGGCATAAATTCTACTACAAGGAGGAGTAGATCCAGGTATCAGGTCTATCTGGCAGTCATAAGACCTATGAGGAGGTAGAGAGTTAGCCTGATCCTTCCGGAAAACATCTTGGTATTCTAGGTATTCGGGAGGTAACTGGGGAGTCTCTGAAGAAATTGCTGCCAGTGCAACACCAGGTGGAGGGTGACAAGTAGAGACACATTCTGGAAACTGGACCGTTCTTGCTCGCCAATCGATCAGAGGATTGTGTTTCTCTAACCAAGGTATTCCTAGAATAATCTGAAACTGAGGGGCCTTGATCACATCGAACACGATCTTCTCATGGTGTCCATCTTGACTTACTAGCGTCACCTCTTGAGTGGTATGCGTTACTGGCCCGGAGGCTATCTCCGTACCATCCACCGTAGTAATGACGTCCTTTACAGCCTTGGGACAAAGAGTTAGATTCATCCTCAAAACCATTTCATGATCCACATAATTGCCGATGGCACCGCTGTCGACGTAAGCTTCAATTGCATGTAATCGATCCGGATTATCAGGGCTAATGAGGACCATAGGTATCACGAAATGCGAGGTCACGGAACTGGTTTTCACGCTCGGCAAGAGGACCTCTATTCTTGTCGGGCGAGGTCGTTTCCCTGCTCAGAGTTTGTAACTTTGGTAACTGCAGCTCCTACTGCCTTCTTGGCAGGTTTCACCGGACAGTCTCGAAGAAAGTGCCCTGAGTTTCCGCAATAGAGGCATAATTGCAACTGTTTTCTCCTTTCCCGCTCCTTTTGTGTTAGAGGACCTTTCAGACCCCCTATTTGCATGGGTTCCCCGGAGTCTACTCCTTTGGAAGGAGTTGGCGGTTTGGAAAATACTCGAGCATCAAACTTGGAACGATCGGCCTTCCTGTTCTGCAGTCTGTGATCTATTTGAACGACTAAGTCTATATAGTCCGAACAATCTTGTGGGGGATTCACTACTTGGGCTAACACTTCTTTGAGCTCTCCACGTAGACCTCTATAAAACAGCGTAATCCTTTTGTCCTCAGGCCATTGAGTTTCCACTATCAGTCTGTTGAAAGACGCAATATAAGCCAAAAGGTCTTGATTACCTTGTCGCAACGAAAGAAGCTCATTGTCCAAGGCCTGCCCCTGTGAATGTCTTGCGAACAGTATTTCCATACTGAGCTGAAAAGCTTGAAAATCATGGAGGACCGGATCATCTTGATTTACTAGAGGGATCGACCAGTCTGCCGCATTGCCACTAAGGTACGAAAGCACGAAAGCTACTTTAGCTTGATCAGTTGGAAAGGCTGCTGGCCGGCATAAGAAATGCAACCGGCACTGATTGATAAATACTGCAAACCTCTTTGGGTCACCAGAAAATCGTTCGGGCGGAGCCAGAGGTACATTCCCAGGTAGGTTCATCTGCACTGGATTCATAGAGGATGTAGAAGGAAGATTTCCCCCAGATGCGGGTAACGGGGTCTGTCCGGCTTGTGACTGTAGCAATTGTCTAGCGAGATCATCTGTTCGCTCCTTGGAAATAATCAGTTCCCTTCTTAGAGCGTTCGTTTCCTGACGGGCTGCATGCACTTCTGCCCTTAGTTCCCCAAGTAACTGGGCTAGCTGGTCGGTATCCGAGGTTTCCATAGCGCCTGGACGGGAGTTTTGTGGTAGGCTTTGCGTTCTGTAACGCTCACCTGATTCCCGTAGAGGCGCCGGTCTTGACTGGGCGTATACCGTATCTTCAAAGGTGATGTGTAACACACGGCTGGCTCTTTGGGCTGGACCTCTGTGCACTGTATGTCTGACTCGAAGGGTAAGATGTCTTAGGTAAGTGAACGCCGTGCTCTCCATCTGCCTCGGGGCAGGGTGCTGTAACCAGTTTCTTCACTGGATAAGGGGAGCAGGCCTCTTGACTTCAGAGGACTGCTGTCCGTCGTTTACTGCACGAACGGTAAGTTTCGAGTAATCCTAATGTCTTTAAAGTCTTTAGTAATGATGTCTCTTGTTTTGCAGGGTTCTGGCGATGGCGGATGACGGGCTGAAGTGAGTTGAAGATGGAGCCCGTGTGATGAATAGAAGCGCCTGGAAGCACGTAAGTAAGCGCTTGTTGCCTGCTTCATGATGCGCTCTAACTGTCTTTTTATTTTGCAGGTACAAGTTCGGAGCGGCTGCAGGGTGCCGAAATACCCACTGGGTTAGATGTGGAAAGGAGTAATGGCACGTGAGTATTCAAGTTCCCCAATGTCTTTAAACGCACCTTGTTTTGTCTTTCAGATGCGGGATGCAGCGCCGAAGAGTAGGTAAGCCTTTGTCTTTCAGATGCCGGAATGCAGCGCGAGGCGTTGGTGACAGCCGATGGACCAGGTAAGTGAAGAGCTGTCACTGAAGACCGTAATGCTAACCTGTTCTTTCTTGTCTTTATAGGTGTTGCTGAAGACTGGATTCAGGATGGTAAGCCTTTTTCCTTAGGCCCAGGATCAGATGCAGAAGACACGATGAGCGTTCTGCTGCAGAGGATGCAGAATAACGCAAAGCAAGATTCATCCATCGGGTGTGGTTTAAATAGCCTCCTGTAGTGCTTAGGTATCTCCTTCCACAGCCACGCCTAGGTAAGAAAAGAGTTCCTGCTTTCCAGAAGAGTTCCAGTGTTCTGAATCTAGGGAGTGGCTCCTGCCCCACCCAACAGGAAAAGTAGTTCCAAACAGAAGAGGATCAGAGGCTCAACTGGCAGGCAAGTAAGCAGCATGGTCTGCTGCAGGTAAGTCCACCCAAGCATTATGAGCCCGGCGCTTCCAGCGCTGGGACTGGGCATATTTATGAGCCTGGTGCCACTGGCGCCAGGACTGGGTCCAAAAGGTCCCAATTGGGACTGGTTGGCACTCGGAACCTGGGTTATGGATCTGCTTCCAAGGGAGTTGGGAAAACCCTGACCTTTTGGAAGCAGAGATCATGACAGAGCCTGTGAGGTGCTTAGTTTTTTAATTTCCAAAATAATATCTAGACGATCTATACATAATTTGTGAAAATCTGATCATTCGTATTTGCTTTTAGATATTTCAACTGAATTGAATAGTTTACTATAATGATCAGACCACTTTTTCTCACTTAATGCATTTAGAAGTAGTGTCTTATTTCCATTCTTGTGTGTATTCTTTAATAGCTGCCATATGTGAGCACTAGATTTAGTGCACAGCGCTTTTAACACGTTCTCGTTTCTTATTTGTTTATTTTTTGCTAGTATTTGTTTGATATTATTTTTACATTTCGTTTTTATCATCTTTGATTCTTTCATGCGTAGTTCTATTAATAGTTTGATAATTTCCTCAACTTGCATCTCATTTCTGATTTTAATGATTTAATCTCAGGCTCCAATATATGTTTATGCAAGATGACTGGTCTTTGGAGTTGCTCATGGAGAAGTGCTAAGAAGTGATTGTACAGAATTACATCCAATGATCTTTGATTATTGAGTAATTGGCACTTTTCTTGGGTTACCTTTATCAGTAATCAGTCTATTTTTGCAGCTGTCCATTTAAGTCTGTTACGGCCATTGCTTAGCGAGAGATTACCCACATATTTGATATTTTTAAGGGTCAAGGGGAGTTTCAATATTATCTCCATCATATTGTGGTCATTTTTCATTGATTCAATGATCTTGAAAGATTCTATTTCATTTAGATGTTGAGCAGATATAAATGTGTAATCAATTATTGATTTAGCCTCTTTCCTTTTCCAAGTTTGCTTCAAACTTAATGTCGGAGATATGGTATAATTGAGAATGATTAAATTCCTATCTCATCAGTCTCATCCAATGTTTGGCTTTCAAATGTAATGAATTGGAGTTTGCAGTGATGCAGTTTGTGTTTAAATCTCCAGTAATAGTTATTGTATATGATGATGGATCCTCTTCAATCATGTCGAGCAAATCTGATATGCATTTTGGAAATAAGGTATCAGCTATAATTGCAGAGTTTCAGTACAAGTTTAGTACCGCAATGTTATTTAAAAAGGGATGATGATTCCCTCCAAATTCTATTTTCAATAATTGGATACATGGGTGTGGCGAGGACCAAGAGGTTAATTTCCCTCCAGAATACAGGCGTAGGGCAGCTAATAGGCCGGCAATAGGTCTTCCTTTTTTTTTTTAAACACAGGGATCCAACAGATTTCGTGATTGGAGATTATTGTAGGGTTATCGAGGTCTCTTGTAATAAAATTAGCTTGCAGTTTTTAGAGGGCATTCAGGGTTTTTACTTAATAAATGAGAGAATCCCCTAGTATTTCATATAATAGCATTGAAGGGTTCGTTTTTCAGATCACCCTATAGTTTGTTTGTATGGTTAGTTTTATCCATCGCCTCCTGAAGCCATGACCATTTTGTCGATTGCTCTCTATTTTTATCAGGGTCTGAATATACATTTCTTTGTAAGTTTCCTTTGGTACCCTCGCAGTGGATGCGTAATTGTCATTCTCTCTCATTTCCTTTTTCATTATATCTTTCAGATGGGTAATAATTTATTTCACTTCCTCTTGTGGTGGTATAAGATCTGTCAGTGGTCAATTTAAAGACTAAATCATTCAAGGCTTTCCTACAATTGCATATTTTTTCTTTCACTGTGAACAATGTGATGTTTAAAATTGCAGTGTCTTTTTTTTAATTCTTTTCATGTAAATTGTTAATATCTCGGGATTCGATTCGTTTGAGGTCGTCTGTTGCCCAGAATCTCACCAGAATAGTAGATCTATTAGCGGAAGGATCTCTCCAGGATTTGCCAAGCATGGTCATTTGTAAAGTGTCAGCTCGACTCTTGGCTTTGGGATATTATCGTCAATGTTGGGGTCATCTGCTTCAGGACATAAGTCTTATTTTAATAAACTGTTTGAAATTCGATTTTCTCAGCATTTGTTTTTGTTGGATTTTTCGGTTTGATCAAAATCGTGGGCTCTGTTGATTTCAGCATCCCAGATTTCGCACTTTTAATTCTTTTCTGTTCAAGTGTCATGAAGCCATTGATTTCTTCTTTAGAGCCTTTCTCAACAGGTATTCTATATTCCAGATTTTGATCTTAGTTCGGTTCTATCTGGTCATTTTCAAAATTTGCGGTACTTTCGTTTTCATTATTTTCTTTTATTGTATTTACAGAGTATGTTGATATGTTTATCAGATCTTCAACCGATAGTGAGTTATCTTTATTAGTACAGATCTTTATTGCTTCATAATTCACTAATTCATTTTTTTCAGATAGGGCAGGTTTGCATGGTTCGTTACTTAGTTCCACCTCATTGGTTGCCTCTTCAGCAGATATTTTCTTGACAAATTTCTTTATGGTTGATTTTGAAAAAAAGTCTTAATATTTTTTTGATTTTTAGATTTTTTCCTTTTGTTTTTTTGTTCATTTAATTGTGTTTTGATAGTTTCGGTAATTGTCTTCTTAGATCAAGAGAACATAAGTAGCATCTGGAGGAGTTTTATAATCCTTTGTATATTCCTCTATTGTGGCACTTTTCCCCACTGTGATCTCTGTCTTGCTGATCTTTCCGTCTTTTGGTTTCACAGATGAACTTGTTTGTGTTCCTTTTGCAATTTTATTTTGCTTAAGCTCGATTGGTTCACTTGGGGGGGATTCTTTACATCTGCACCTTACTGAAGCTTTATTTGTTGGTTGCAGCTTTCAATTACATCTTGATTAACTGTTAGTTGATTTTTTAACATTGATTTGATGGACGTTTGACTTGAGTACATGCTCGATAAGGGTTCTAATATAGCGCATATTAGTTGGGTTATAATATGCCGTTCATTCATTTTTCTATCCAAATTTTTGAATAGCTTCGTAAGACTGTACAGAGCCGTATTCATTGCTGTCAACATCATTTCATGGCCAGGATTTAAAGATGGTCTCAAGCGGAATGGAGGTCTGTGTTACGCTCACCTGGTATCCACGGGGACGTCACCCGGCCAGTTGGCCGTTTGTGCCCTTCCCAATGATTCTCTGGTGTGGTCTCGGTGTTGATGGGATTCCGCCTGGAAATGCAGACTATATTAGGACTGGGCTACCAAGGTAAATTGTGTTTCCAGCCCCTCCAGGTTCTCTTCTCACCTGGTTGTCGGAATCAGTGGGCTCTCCGTCCTGCTCTCTGGGCAGGGGCACGTTGTCTTTTGTAGGCGCGGGCGGTCCAGTTACTTCACTGACTGCTGCCCTTGTAGTGTCTTTCAGGTAGGTCTTATTGCGATTGATGGCGTTGTAATTCTTGCAAGTCTTTTCTCTGTTCTAAATGTCTGTTTTTTTTATCTCCCTAAGAGCGCGGAGTGTCCGCTTGGAGAAATGGATGTGCTGGCGCGCTATAGCGCTATGATACGGTAAGGAGGCGCTTTGCATAGCGCAGCGATGTCTTGTCCTCACTGACCTGTGCTTTTCTCTTTTCGTAGGTCGCGGTGAGTTCCCAGCGCAGATGGAGTTCCAGAGCTATGCCGGCCGAAAAGCAACCAACCAGGTAAGTCTTTAAGCGCTTTGTGGTTGTAATGTCTCCACTACCTCCTTTAAATGATGTCTTTCTTCTTTTCTCAGGTCCTTTGATCCGGGCGGTGAACTCCACCTCGTGAGAAAGCTGGACACAGTGAGCGTCACGTTGCTAGAAGCAAAGTAACGCGAAGCGTGTTGTCTTGTTCGGGTGTGGTTTAAATAGCCACTGTAAAGTAGTCCAGGTAAAGTAGTCCCTAGGCCACCACACCCAAAACACCCGACCACATAGCTTGGTTCTAGGAATCAAGCTATGTGGATGCCTCCATGTTGGCTGAAAGCCTAAATAAAGTAGTTCCTCAAGCAGATGTCTTTCCTTACTGATGAGCCTGGCGCCAAAGGTGCCAGGACTTGCCCCAAGAGGGCCTGAGAAGTGGATGCCAGGCCTTATTAGTGATCCGAGCCCTGATTCCACCTGGCCAATGGGCTTGCCAGTGGGGATCAGGGCTGAGGGTTGTGACAGCACTCCCCCCGAAGGCCCCTCCCAAGGTGTGTCTCCTGCCTGGTCCAGGTTTAGTTGGGAAGTTCTGATGAAACTTCTTGATCAGACGTGGTGCATGGATGTTCTCACTGGGTTCCCAGGATCTATCTTGAGGCCCAAACCCCTTCCAATTGACTAGATAGTACAACTTGGCTCTAGAGTACTTAGAGTCCAGGATGCCCTTGACTTCGAATTCTGGTTCTCCATCTATTAGTATAGGTTGAGGTGGTGTCTTGATTTGTGTACCGGGTTGCATAGGTTTTAAGAGGGACACATGGAATACTGGATGGATTTGTAGATTAGGTGGTAAATCCAATTTGACGGCTGCTGGGTTGATAATTGCCTTGATGGTATAGGGTCCCAAATATCGAGGAGGGAAGGTCCGGGTCCCTTTGATGGGTACGTATTTGGTGGCTAACCAAACCTGATCTCCTACTTGATAGTCTGGGGCCTTTTTCCGATGCTGGTCGGCGAAGTGCTTTTGTTTTTCTTTAGCATGAATAAGATGTTCCTTTGCCTTTCTGAACACCTGAGTGATGGTTGTATGAAGAGTCTTCACTGCAGGCATTTCCAAGCTGGCACGAAGGTCAAGTTCTGATGTACGTGGATGTCTGCCACACAAGGTGTAAAAAGGTGTTTGGCCCGTGCTAGAATGTACAGAGTTGTTATATGCGTACTCGCCTATCCACAGTAAGTCCTTCCAATCTCTCAATTCATGGTGCAGCATGCACCATAAATACTGCTCGAGGGTCTGGTTGGTCCTCTCGGTTTGGCCGTCTGTCTGGGGGTGATGACTGGTGGATAGCCGGATGTCAATTTGTGCCATTGCGCAACATTTTCTCAAAAATTGGATACAAATTGGCTGCCTCGATCGGAGACCAGAACTGATGGAAAGCCATGCAGCTTGACAATGTTTTCTAGAAATACTTCTGCTAGGGTGGATGCGTCCGGGAGGCCCTTGAGAGGAATAAAATGTGCCATCTTTGAGAACAAATCCACGATCACAAGAATGGTGTTAAAGCCTTGACTCGGTGGCAGATCAGTGATAAAGTCGAGGGAAAGAGTGTGCCATGGAGCGGGAGGGATGTCCAGTGGTTGTAGGAGACCCGATGGTTTCTGTTTCTATGATTTATTTTGTGCACAGACGCCGCAGGACTGAACATACTGGACAATGTCCTTACGCCAGGTAGGCCACCAAAAGTTCTTTTTTACCTTGGCTAAAGTTTTAGCGATTCCAGGGTGTTTTCGATCAGAGAGTCATGATAACCTGAAATGATATGTTGTTGTAACTCCTTCTCGGGTACATATAGCCGGTCCCTAAAATAAGGTAACTGATCCTTGATGCAATATTGTTCTCCTTGAGTTTGCCATGTGAGGAAAGCATCCGGGTTCATTGACTGTCGAATTTTGTTTCGTAATTCGGCTTGTGATAACGCTGTTGTGATACCCAAGAGTTTGTCTTCAGGTATGATGGGTGCGAGGTCTGGAGTAGTATACGCCGTTTCATTGATGCCCGTTCGAGATAAGGCTCCAGCTTTCCCATTCTTGACCCCTGGTCGAAAAGTGATCACGTAGTCGTATTCAGCGAAGAAGAGGGCCCACCGTAACTGGCGTGAAGACTGGGCTTTGGCTTTTTTGAGATAATGCAGGTTCCGGTGGTCTGTGATCACTGTAATGGTGTGTCTAGCTCCCAGAAGATAGTGTTGCCACGCCTTGAAAGCGGACTTGATGGCTAGGAGTTCTTTGTCCGTGCTAGCATAATTAATTTCCGGGGTGAGAATTTTTTTGACCAGAAGGCCACAGGATGCAACTGGCCAGTTTCTGGGTCCCTCTGTGAAAGGACTGCTCCCATTGCCATACTGGAAGAATCAGTTTCTACGATATAAGGGAGATCTGGATGCGGGTGCCGCAGGATTGGAGCAGAGGTGAACCTTTTTTTCATTCCTGAAAGGCTCTTTCAGCTTCCTCAGTCCAAGCAAACCTTTTATTGTTTTTTCGTAGCAGTCCTGTTATCGGGTGCACAACCTGAGAGAAGTCTGGGATGAACTGGCGGTAAAAGTTCGCAAAGCCTAGCATGCTCTGTATCCCCTTCAGAGATGTTGGTGATGGCCATTTTAGAATAGGGTCAACCTTATGTATGTCCATTCTGATGCCTTTCGGTGAAAGGATGAAATCAAGGAATTCTACTTCGGTGACGTGGAAAAAACATTTCTCCAGCTTTGCATACAAACGATGTTGGCGGAGCTTGGTGAGGACTGAACGAACATGCTTGATATGATCTTGTTTTGAGGCTGAGTAGACCAAGATGTCATCAATGTATACTTGGGCACAAACGTCAATCAGTTCTCTCAAGACATCATTCATGAAATATTGAAACTCTGCGGGAGCGTTAAATAAGCCAAAAGGCATGACTTGATATTCAAACAAGCCATATTTGGTACGGAAAGCGGTTTTCCACTCATCTCCGCTTCTGATCCGGACTAGGTGGTATGCTCCCCGAAGGTCTAATTTGGTATAGATCTGGGCATCTTTGACTTGGTCTAGCATTTCTGGGATAAGAGGCAAGGGGTAGCGGTTCTTCACGGTTATCCGGTTTATTGCGTGGTAATCAATACAGGTCCTAAAGTCCCCATCCTTTTTCGGTACGAAGAACAAAGGACTGGCTGCTGGGGACTTAGATCGGCGGATAAATCTGTTTGCAAGGTACTGGTCCAAATAGGATTTCAGGTGAAGGTTTTCTGGTTCGGTAAGAGCGTACATCCTGCCGCAAGGGATTTGTGCCCCAGGAATAAACTAAATTTGACAATCATAGGGCCTATGCAGCGGCAATGTGTTAGCCTGGTCATTTTGGAATATGTCCTGAAAGTCACGATATTCATCTGGCAAAGTATTAGTTATTCCCAGAGTAGAGGCTCTAGTATTGGAAGTCTTGGAGACACAGGAGTCTGGTTCCGGGTCAGGAGAGTAGCAAGTTAGGGAGCAGTTGCTGGAGAAGGTTAATTTCCGTGCCTGCCAGTCTATCAAAGGGTTGTGAGCAACCAACCATGGCATCCCTAGTATCAACCGGAACTGAGGTGCCTTTATAAGATCAAACAAAATACACTCCCGATGTCCATCCTGGCACAGCAAGGTTACTACTGCTGTGCACTGGGTTACTGGTCCGGAGGCGATTTCTGTCCCATCCATGGTAGTCACCTTGTCCCCGGTAGACTTAGAACACAAAGGGAGCCCCGTCTCTGCTGCCAACTCTTGATCTATATAGTTCCCAACTGCTCCGCTGTCGATGTACGCTTCTACGGCATGCATCTTTGACGATTGTTGGTGATTTATTAAGATCACAGGTATCGCAAAGTGTGAGGTCAGTGGCTCTTTCTCATCACTCGACAAACTGACCTCTACGGTTGCCGAGCTTGGTAGGTTTCCGATTCCTTAGCTTCATCCTTTTCTGTGGCCCCGACTGTCCTCCTTGGGGGTTTTATTGGGCAGTCTTTCAGGAAATGTCCAGGTTTTCCACAATACAAACAAAGTTGCTGTTGTCTTCTTTTATCCCGCTCTTGTTTTGTTAATGGAGGTCGTATCCCTCCGATCTGCATGGGTTCTATGGCGTTGTCTGGCCCCCATGGCGCATTGTCTTTAGGCCGAACATAAACTACTCGAGAGTCTGCTTTGGACCGGTCTTCTTTTCGGTCCTGCAACCGATGGTCTAGCTGCATGACCAGATTTATGAATTCGGTACAGTCTCTGTGGGGGATCCACTACCTGGGTCAAGACTTCCTTTAATTCGCCTCGTAAGCCTCGATGGAATAACGTGGTTCTTTTGTTTTCTGGCCACCTGGCTTCAGCAACCAGTCTATTGAAAGTCGCAATGTATGTTAACGAGTCTTGGTTCCCCTGCCGGAGGGATAAAAGTTTGTTATCCACTGCTTGTTCCTGGGTATGGCGAGCAAACAGTTTTTCCATTTCTCTCTGGAACCCCCCATAGTCATGTAACAACGGATCATTATGGGTCACCAACGGCACCGACCAATCCGCTGCACTTCCACTGAAGTATGATAGGATGAAAGCTACCCGAGCTTGGTCATTTGGAAATGCCCCAGGACGACAAAGGAAGTGAAGGCGACACTGATTTATGAATGCTGCATACTTCCGTGGGTCGCCCGAAAACCTTTCTGGTGGTGCCAGGGGAACTGTTCCAGGCAGCGTGATCTGTACTGGTGTGGGGGTATAAGATGGTGAGATAGGATTTTGCATCGGTGGATTTCCTGCAGGCAGAGGAGTCTGCCCTGCCTGCGATTGCAAGAATTGTCTGCTGATTTCGTCGGTGCACTCTTTGGTCAATATTAGGTCTTCTCCGGAGTGCATTAGTCTCTTGTTGGGCTGAATGATCCTCAGCACGAAGGTCCCCCAACAATTGGGCCAATTGGTTGATTTCTGATGTTTCCATGGCGCCCAGGTGGATTATTTATGTGAGGCTTCGCGTTCTGTTACGCTCACCTGGTATCCACGGGTACGCCACCCAACCAGTTGTTCGTTGGTGCCCTTCCCAATGATTTCCTGGTGTGGTCTCGGTGTCGATGGGATTCCACCTGGAAATGCAGACTATATTAGGACTGGGCTACCAAGGTAAGTTTTCCCCCACCTCCCTTGTGTTTCCAGCCCCTCCAGGTTCTCTTCTCACCTGGTTGTCGGAATTGGTGGGCTCTCCGTCCTGCTCTCTGGGCAGGGGCACGTTGTCTTTTGTGGGCGTGGGCGGTCCAGTTACTTCACTGACTGCTGCCCTTGTAGTGTCTTTCAGGTAGGTCTTATTGCGATTGATGGCGTCCTAATTCTTGCAAGCCTTTTCTCTGTTCTAAATGTCTCTTTTTTTATCTCCCTAGGAGCGCGGAGTGTCCGCTTGGAGAACTGGATATGCTGGTTCTCAGCGGGAGATGATGGCGCACTATAGCGCTATGATGCGGTAAGGAGGTGCTTTGCGTAGCGCAGCAATGTCTTGTCCTCACTGACCTGTGCTTTTCTCTTTTCGTAGGTCGCGGTGAGTTCCCAGCGCAGATGGAGTTCCAGAGCTATGCCGGCCGAAAAGCAACCAACCAAGTAAGTCTTTAAGCGCTTTGTGGTTGTAATGTCTCCACTACCTCCTTTAATGATGGCCTTCTCTTTTTCTCAGGTCCTTCGATCCAGGCGGTGAACTCCACCAACAGAGCTGCTCAGGAGCTGCGAGCAGTGAAGGATGATGAATGCAGGTAAGATTCTGCTGCTAACGATGTTCTTGGTTTTTCTGCAGGTCCGGAATTCACCAGGCTCGTGAGAAAGCTGGACACGGTGAGCGTCATGTTGCTAGAAGCAAAGTAACGCGAAGCGTGTTGTCTTGTTCGGATGTGGTTTAAATAGCCACTGTAAAGTAGTCCAGGTAAAGTAGTCCCTAGGCCACCACACCCAAAACACTAGACCGCATAGCTTGGTTCTAGGAATCAAGCTATGTGGATGCCTCCGTGTTGGCTGAAAGCCTAAATAAAGTAGTTCCTCAAGCAGAAGTCTTTCCGTACTGATGAGCCTGGCGCCAAAGGCTCCAGGACTGGCCCCAAGAGGGCCTGAGAAGTGGATGCCAGGCCTTATTAGTGATCCGAGCCCTGATTCCACCTGGCCAATGGGCTTGCCAGTGGGGATCAGGGCTGAGGGTCGTGACAGTCTGGCCATTGGGTTAGCTAATGAGGTTTCTGAATGCAAAGGGCTACTCACACACAATGTATTTTGGTTGTCATATAGAGCAGGTGATTGTGATAAATTGGAGTTATTTTTATTACTCGTTCCACTCTGTGTCATTAACAATTTGCATCGAATGCACTTCAGATTTTTGAATCATTGGATTGTATTTACAATTGGGACGTGTTAGTGAACGCTAGGCTTTCCATTTCAAGGTTGATTACATCAGAAGTGTTGTGATAGTTGTTTGTTTTGTGTGTACTCATCCTCGCTTTGCTTGTTTGATCAAGTAGCGGGGAAACCGCTTTCACTTGGCTTGGGTTCTTACTTTTTATTATTTCAGAGTATGTTTTTCCTGGGCCAGGTGGGTCTTGTTTATTGTTAGTCGAGGTTGTTAATTGTAGGTGGCGGATGTCCGTGACATGCTCAATGGTTAGGTCAGGTCCAACTTGCGTATTGCAACAGAGGATGTCCTCATCGGTAACAGAGGCTTCTGGATTAGTAAACAGGAACGGTTTTTGTTCAGCCAGTGGTATCACTGCTTCAGATAGAAGGTCGGCTTTTTCAGTCGGGGCAGTCTTATTGTTTCTTTTCACCATTGCGGGGAGCCGTAGTTGTCGCACATCCCATGCAAGAGAAGTTGATCGTGTTATTTTTCCATTTTGTTTTGTATTTTTCTTTTCTCCCTTTTCCCCGTCATTGTTGGATTGTTTAATGTATCAGAAGCTGGTGATTGTTGTGCACAATTCAAGGGCATGCTGGTCTTAAGTGTATGCACGTTGTTGAGTTCTTTGATGGAATTATTCTTGCTTCAGCATATATACGTTTTAGGCGAGGTTTGAGAGTGTTATGGTTTGCCGAAAAGCACACGGCAGGGCACTCTTGCAGGAGCGCGCTCCTGGCTCATGATTTTATGGAGAGGCACCAAAAGTAGGCGAGGTTTCACTCTATAATACAAATAACTTGCTTTAGAGCCACGTTGTGAATGTGAAACAAGTTTGTGCAGAGTCAAAATAGTTCTATGAGCAACATACCGTTTAAGATTGAACATTGAGCTCGCAGTGGAAGTTGCAGATACGAGGTGAAAGCAGTCACAGAGATGTTCTCACAGCTTCCCTCAGCCGAACAGCACTCGGCAGGGCACTCTTGCAGCAAATAGTTCATACGGTGCTAGGGAGCAAAATGCAAAAATTCCACTACAGCAAATAGTTCATACGGTGCTAAGGAGAAACATCCAGTGGGGCAACAGTTAAAGTAGGGCAAACCATTAGTACAGAGGGGCAATGATTTAGCCAGGGCAAACCATTAATACGTTAATGCAACCATTAAAAGAAGTCAGCAAATTCCCAGAGTGAATCGTTAACCAACGATGCTAATTTGAAAGTGTGAATGTGCGTGTGTAGATATGCAAAGTGTGCACTGTTGCCCAGCACTCCACAAGTTAAAGGCACATGGCCCCCTCCGTTGGGGAGGCGGAGTGTTAGTGTGACGTGGGAGCGGGGAAGTGAGGGTTTGTGGGAAAGGCGCGTACGGCGCCAGTTATCTAATGTTGGAAGAAGAATAAAGAAGCTTCCTGTAAGCCTCCGTGTGTGCGTCCTTTCTTTGTGCCGCGACCTCGGCAACATTGGCGACGAGGCTGTTCCTCGCACACCGGAGTCCTCCAGCGGCAGTCCGCCGCGTCCCGGCTCGCGTGCAGGGAATTACGCGAAGCCTCCTCCTCCTGCTCCTACTTCCGTGGTGCTGGGCGCAGAAACCCGCCAGTGCTCGCGCGGGCGGCCGCTGACCCGCCGCGCCTCCTCCTCCTCCGCATGCAAGGCCGCAGCTGGAAAAAAAAAAAAAAAGTTTTTTTTTTTTTTTTTTTTTTTTTTTTCTCTCTCTCTTCGTTGATTCAAAACAACGCGTGAAAACCGCATCCTCCACGCCAGGCAGTCCCTACTGCTCACGCACGCCGGCAACCCTGCCCTCACTTAAGGCGGCTGCTCCAGTCTTCTGCCACGGACCACGCCAGCGACGACGCCTGTGAGCCACCTCTCACCGTCAAAGGTCCATAGCCGGACCTGCCTTCGCACGTGTGGGTGAGTGCGCGGGTACACACCAGTGGGCCCATAACCACACACCGCCCGAAGATCGCAGAGGTCCTATCTCCTGACGACATGAGCGTCCAAGGATCCAATCCGGGGTCCCCGCAGCCTGTGCGCGCAGCAAAATCAATACAGCTGAGGCTGCCCCCGCCATTCACCATGACGCCACAAGCGACAAAAGGACCCAGGTGGACCGAATGGAGTGTGAATGAGTGAGTGTGCAAATATGCATGAATGAAAACGTGTACAGTTGTTTGTGTTTCATGTGAGGCGGTTGGTTTCAATTTATAAAAGAAATACACATTTTCTTTGCAACAATAACAATTACTTTATGACATAAATATAGACATTAGTGGACCTTGCATGTGCAATTACTATACGGCCAGAAACCTCTTTTCTATCCAGTAAAAAAACGTATAGTACACGTTCCTTAAGCAGCTGTTGCTGTGCGTATATAGCGGATTCTTGTCAAAGCTTTGGTAAAGTGGGTAGGTTTACATTTGAATGCAGGTAACTTATATTTTTATTCGAAACGTCCTGGAGCCGATCGGTGTTTTGAATAGTCAAAATATAAAGCTTAAAAGAAAGTTGAAGGTGTCCTTGCATCTGCTCCCTGCACTGAATTCCTGTTAAAACAAGTATTTGTAAAGCTAACAGTTTTGGCTGTAATATAGGTGTTTGCCATGTACTGTCATAATACACCCAGGAAATAACCTTTTCTGAGCTGTTGCCATTGTATGGCCGAATTGACACTACCTGGAGAATGCATATCACAGAAACTCCCCAACTGTTGGCTTTGTGAGTGCTTGTTTGGAGCATGTTTTTGAAGTAACATTAAAGTTCCTTTATCAATACGTAAAAAACAAGGAAAGACGAAACATGCCCACATGCCCGGAAATAAATTAATATATTTATTTATGTATTTATTTATTTATTAACTGGGATTTTATAATGTACTACATGCGGAATCGCTTCAGAGCGTCAAGAGCGGTAAGGGACGGAGAGGGGAAGGTGGGGAAGGAAAGGGCAACAAGGGAGCCATTTGGGTAATGCAAGGTTGCATTCTTGACTTGAACCTGGTTGATCGCAAACAGCTGCCAGCTATTGACTTACATTAGCTCTTCAGAGCTTGAGGGTAAAAGTAAGGTTTAAGGGAAGCCGTAGGCAAGTGCTTGATCGCTAACACCATGGGAGTGCAGACAATGTGGGACCCCAATTCCAGAGGTTGGGCCAATTATGTGGGGGGAGTCTGTGAAGGCCTTGGAGAAGAGCCCGGTCCTTGGTTCTTTCCTGGCACTGATGACTTGGTGGTGTTCACTGTCTTCTGGAAGGTCACTCAGCCATTTTGTGGCAAGCGTAGACAGGAGTCTCCCACAGATTCTCTTTCCCTTGAAGGGTGCGTAGCGCAAGAGGCCTTTGCAAGAAGATCGAGGGTCCTGGTGGGGTCATAGGCGGGTACAATTATGGGCAGGTGTGTAGTGCCTACTCCCTGCAGCGCTGTAAAGGTGAAGCAGAGGACTGACGCAGTAGACCACCGATAACCAGTGGAGGTTCTTCGGGATGGGTCGGGGTGGTTATATCTCCCCGTGGAGGTTCTTTGGGATGGGGGGGATGGTTATATCTCCCAGTGGAGGTTCTTCGGGATGGGGGAGGGATGGTTATATCTCCCCCTGGAGGTTCTTCGGGATGGGGGAGGGATGGTTATATCTCACTGTGGAAGTTCTTCGGCATGGGGGAGGGATGGTTATATCTCCCAGTGGAGGTTCTTCGGGATGGGGGAGGGATGGTTATATCTCCCCGTGGAGGTTCTTCGGGATGGGGGAGGGATGGTTATATCTCCCAGTGGAGGTTCTTTGGGATGGGGGAGGGATGGTTATATTCTCCCAGTGGAGGTTCTTCGGGATGGGGCAGAGATAGTCATATCTCCTCGTGGAGGTTCTTAGTCGGGCGGCCTTGTTCTGGATCAGCTGCAACTGATGGATAAGAAAGGTTGGGGCTCCAGATAAATGCTGCATCTGTAATCCAGAAGGGAGAAAATCAGAGCCCTGTGGCGATCCGCTCGTGTTGGCCGGCCAAGAGTTGGATATTGTGTTTTGGTATGGGAAGTTGGAAATTGACTTTTTTACCACAGCATCCATCTGGGGTTTGAAGGACATGTCTGAGTCAAAGATTCCTCCTGGGTTCCTGGCCCGATTGGGCGGTGTTGGATACAGGCCCAAAGTCTTGTTCCAGGCGAATGGGAAAGAGAGGTTTGAGGCAGTGCCCTAGAGGGTGAGTCCGGTCTTACCTCCATTTGGACAGAAGTTGCACGCATTCAGCCATTTTCTACTACTACCGATGCAACGATTCATGGACTTCTGGCTATTGCTATTATCATCGCTGAGCTACAACCAGCAGGATCCTGAGCTGTTGGTTTCTGGGACAAATTCAAGCATGATCTGGCATCACATGTGACGCTGGTGATGACATCACTGTTTGGTTGCCGTGTTCATCTGAGGGTCACTGGTTTGGTGGGGTACAGAGGATGGCTGCTTATTTTTAACATTACACTCTTACAATAGACACACATGCCTATGCAGTAGCACTCACGAAAAACACAGCGCCCACGCACAGTTACATGCAATAGCACACACAACCTTGTGTACTGTTGCCTTGTTGTACCCATCTTGCATGTTTTTCCTCGCTCTTAAATAAATGTGTATATGTTCATGCTATGTTGCTATGCCCTGCATAGTTCTTATGTTATTGTAGGCACTGGGATGAAGCTATTCTGAGAGGACTTGTTATGCAGCGCTATGTGAGAATGCTATGCTATGGAACTCTATGCTATATTTCTTTCACTATGCTACAGTACACTCTGTTGCTCTGCAATGCGATGTTAGGACATGTCCTTTCTAGTCATTTTCAAGCTCAGGAGTCAGATCATTCTAACTCTTCTTCCCCGATATACCTGGCATTGGGCACAACAATGTGTGAGAAACCTGAACTTGTCTCACCTGCTAGTCCCCGGGGGTCTGTCATCCAGTTGGCCAGGAAACGACCATCACTATTGGAACCAGTTCATGAGGGTAGACCAGCACGGGAGGGTCACCTGGATGGGGGGTCTTTCGGGGAGTGGAAGTGGGACACCGAAGTGTGAGATGATGTATCCCCTTCCTTATAACATCCTGTCCCCATCTTACCAGGTAGGATACCTAGAAAATCAACCCCCCCTTTTCAACACAAACACTTTCTCACAGGCAGTTCATCGTGAGCAACAACGGACTAACACCAGAGCCGTTTACCTGACATGTTCCAACACAAGGGTCAGGCAGAGTCAGGCAATTACTGATAATTGCACACTCGACTTTCATCACACTTCCCTGTGCGGAACAGGTTTGGCAGCCCTGGTGTACCCAGTTTTGGATATGGGGAGTTTGAGATAACGTTTGCTCCCTTGTAGGCTCTGTTTGACTGGACTTTTTCAGGTTTAATGGGTGTAGCTCAAGCATTTTGGGGCCTAAGGAAACCACCCAAGCATGGAGATCCTCCGCATTTAGGCATGCATCAAGATCCCGCATCATGTGTTCCTTGAGGAGCAACTAATTATCTGGAATATTAGAATCACCTGACCCCTTGCCGAAACCTTCAGGGGGACTTCTCCTGACCACGCCCCTATTTTTTTTCCCGACCGAGATGGAGATGTTAGAGCACACATAGGCAGATAGCCTTCTGATTTATCAGGTCCCTTACCCTGTAATGGTGCCCCATTTACCCCCACCTGAGCACCAGGACTTCTGGCAAACAACTACCATTCCTGCAAAGACCAGGAGAAGTAGACAGTGAAAAGGATTCCACCCTGCCTAAGGCAACAGAGAGGTTAACTGGAAGCGGCGACCCAGAGACAGGAGGGAATTGTCTCTGCACTTTTCAACCCAGAACAGCGACGTTCAAGAAGCCTCAAGGAAAAGAAACATAATTGCAGCTGACGATTGGTGTAGCATGTGTCAAAGGTACATTGGTCCCTCCTGCACTGATAGCCAGGGCAGGGAGAAGTGATTGCCGCTGTGGTATCGTCCTTGACTGTGACAGTAAAGCAACGCCAACGAGTTCAGCACAGCTGGTGAGTTGGAGAAACTGACAGCAAACTGGTCTGTGTTGTGCTCAAGGTTGCAAGCGGCAACATTGTTTGAAGAAAGAGAACTGGTATGCAAATGACTTTTGTGAAACCGAAATAGATACCAGATACAGGGTGGTCGAGCACCACGTGGGTACTCACTCAAAGGTCTCTGGTGCTCCCCGCCCCCATTGAGCGGGGAGGATATATTGTACTGTGAAATCGAACTGGTCCGGCAGCGGGTTACGTTGAATCCCATACACATTCAAAAGTCTTCGATTGTCTGTAAACTGAAATTAGTCTGAGCCCGGCTTTGGGGGACTAATTGTAGAAAAGGGGTCTGAGCCTGGAAGAGGGGGATCCTGGGTGAATAACCCCCGAGAAGATTGTTGTGGCAAATGTGAACCCGACTGAGGGATGCCTGCAAATTAGGGTGGATAGTAACACACCCGAGAAAATTGTTGCAGTAAATGTGAACCCGTCTGAGGCATGCTTACAAATTGAAGTTGGCCTGAACGCGACTGAGGGGGAGGCTAATGATGAAAGAAGGATTGGACCCTGGTGAGGGGTATCTAAGGTGAAGAGTAAATCACCTGGCGTGAATATTGAGAAAGGAACCTTTCTTTATTGTTTGAGACATCAGGTCCTCTGAGGCAAGAGACTTTGCACTAAGGAGACTTGGGCACAGAAGGTCCTGGTGTTCATGAAAGGAACTGTGACCTCATGCCGGAGAAGCCCAGGAGTGTGCTGTGCTCAAGTGGCCCGCCTTGTCCCAATGCGAAAAACGTGGGGAAGGGAGGCTCTGGCTTAAACATCCAGACTTATCATTTTTTGAACACGTCTTTCTTTGTGTGAATATTATCCTACACTATTTTGTAGCATAGCGGTGAGGATTGGCAATAGGTTTTTGAGTATAGGCCCTTTTTATTTGTCTAGACGCCACTAGGACTGTATTATTATTATTTGACGGTCGTAGCTTGCTCCCATCGTAGATTTACGGTTACATAGGTGTTTTTCACACCCCTGATAAAAGTTCAATAAACACCCTTGAACTGTGATCACTTGTGTCTTTCTTACTTTGATACCATGCCTTACTTACGGATGTCAGGGGGTCTTTCCAGTATACAGGGAGTGGCCTAGTCCTCCTGTTCCCACCTGCGGCGACGCACTTCAGTTCCCTTGGATTTACTGGCCTTATCCGGGGGTAGCACTTCGCTCCCCCCCCCAGGGCCCGGGTCTTGTTTGATGCTCTTGCCCCACCCATATCACAGCTGACCCTGCCCCCCAAACTCCCTCAGCCAAGCTTTGGGGATTTGAGAAAGTTGGCATGCATCGGGTGGAATCCCCCAAATTATTCCTGGTGAGCCACCCTCCTCCACAGAGAAGTTCGTTTGGAAAAGATCCCAGACACCACCTGCTAAGGTCAAGGGATTCCAAAGCCATAAGGATACATCGCTAGGAAGCGACCATGGGGGCTGCCACCATATTGCCTGCCCCAATCAAACTTAAAACTCAAAGGGAGGGGTGAGGGGGTGGTGCCAAATTTCAGCCCACTGATTGGCTATTGGCATTGATCTGCGATTTTCCCAAGGTAGACTTCTGGTAGGAAGGCTGCTAGGGTCATCATCGGTTCCTCCATCCAGCCTGAATCATGACGTCAGAGACATGCACGTTGTCAATAGGCTGGAAGAACAAGCCTGCTGGTTTTATTGGCCCAGCCTAGCAGCAGATTAGACACCAGTTCCCTGCCTCAGGATTGGTTCCAGAGGGGCTATTAAAGACACCTACACCCCCTCTTAAGCCCCCCCCAGCTCCGGTGCCGCTCCTCTTTGGGACAGTGAAGAATAGAACCTGCACTGGTGGTCGCACTGATTTAGGTCTTGTTAGCCTCTGTTCTTAGCTTCTAGGAACACTTGAAAGTGTTGCCTGGATCTGCAATGCAGCACATTCCCATGGCACATGCTTCCGGCTCCTAACAAGGCAGTGATGTGGCACCGCTCTCCTCACCACTCAGAATGATGTGGCGGTGCAGAGGCACCGAGTCATTACTCAGGAGAGAGGCTTCAGATTTGGAGCAGTACCCGAAAGACCTGTAGCTATATAAATATATAGAGGGTCCCTCAGGCACACAGTGGATAAAGGATAGGGGTATTCTACAATATTGGGAGTCCCAGATTCCCAAAATTGCAATAAGCCGGGGGGAGGCGCAATGACAATGCCACAATGGGTTGGGCGGTGCACAAGAACTCTTGCCGCTATCAAGGAACGGAACTCAGAGAGAGGGCGGTATTAAGGTTCCCCAGCTCCTAACAAAGACAGGAAAACGTACACTGCTCCACATCCCAAAAAACCCTTCACAAGCCTGAACTACCGTGTGCAATTCCAGGGTGTACCACGGTCACCAACATGTCAGCGTTATCTGTGGCATTCCAGATACATGTACTTGCATGGGCGCAACGTTCATTCAGTTAATTAATCCTTCAGTGCCCCACACTGCCAATGGAACTGCCCCACTGGTACCATCCTGGTCTGCGGTTGGTAATGAATGACCAGGGTTTGCCCAAGATACTTAGCATGGTGGGCCTTGGGGTATAGCTGTACTCTTGCCCATATCCCCCCTCCAGGGTGACCATCTCTCTTTCCCGGGTAGTTATGAGCCTGACAGTGGCCTCATGACCCCCTCATGGTCCCACACAAAGGCAGGCGGGGGAGGGGGGGTATGCTGGATTCAATGCGGGCAACACTACTCCGTGTGAAGGAGCTGCGGATTCCTAGCCTCGGCCTCCGCTTGCCACATCCATGAATCCAACCTCACTCTCGTGGGCCGTCATACCTCTAGCCCTCCCTGAGTAGTGCTTTGGTAACCCAAACAGGTTGCTTTTGGCCACAGATGAGTCTTAATTGGTAGACACAAGAGTCTAAGTATTAAGACCCCGTGGAGGTCAGCGCCTCCGCCAGGACATCCAATCCTCTCCAGATGGAGCCGGCGAGCAGGATCACAGCTCCACAATGGCTTTTTACAGGAGCTTTAATCGTTCCCAAACGACCAAAGCAGATCCAGCGCTTTAATAAGACCCCGGGAGCCCCCCACCTGCAGATTAGGGCACATACACACAGCGCGTGAACCGCATAGCTGCAGACTCAGCAGGCGATAATGCATTAGTACACAACACCTCAGTGTTCCAAAATGAAGGCTTTTAAAATATGTGCGCTCTGTGGGTCCGGGCGATTACTGAGTCAAAGGTTCGTAAAAGCTTGGTTTCACCCTCAAAGAACTACGAAAGCATTTCGAGCTTTGGGCCGAATACATGGAATGTTTAGCTTGCAGTACTCTTTGTGCAAGGTGCAAAGTACTCTTGGCAGCTTGAATTAGGCCCATTTAGCACGGTGCAAAAAGTACTTTTGCAGTTTGCACTGCCAACAAACACCCTTATTCACAGAGCGGTGCAAAGTGAATTTTTGCAGTGCAAAGTCACTCTGTACTGCAAAAGTACTCTTTGCACCGGCTAAATTGGCCTAATTCAAGGTGCAAGTCACTTTGCACTGTGCTAAAAACTGCATGAATCAGTCCCTGCCCTGCCCTAGAAGGAATTCACTCTGGACAGACGTCCTTTTATTCTTTATAATTGGCCTTGGAAAGTATGTTAATGTTAAAGGATATTTGTACTGTGCACTATCACCACCAGAGTGGTCCCCTGGTGGCTCTGAAAAAAAGAGGCGGGGGCGTGAGTTGGTGGGAATAAGCTGGAAAAGTGTAAGACAGCAGAGATATGCTGTTGGCAGTCTCAACCCGCTGGGTCCGTTGGCTGGGCTTGGGATCTTTTGCGGTAGGTAGTCATTGTGTGCTGTTGTACGAGTCTGTGTGGTTTGTTTTGTTGTAGTGTGGTGAAGTGCGTGCGGATTGTTGTGTTGTAGGATTGTGGTTGTGTTTGGTTAGAGTTTGAGAGGGTCATGCGGAGGGGTGAGATTGTTAGTGGAGCATGCGTTCTTATTTCGAGTTAGTGTCACAAGGTCACATAATATAGCTCCTGTGAGCGCACTCTACTACGCTGGACTCACAGCCCTCGTCTGCAGGTATTTTGGTATTTTATTGGGATTTATAAATTGCTTTCACCAAAGCGATGTACAGATAAGTTACATAAAATGGTGCAATGCAAAGAAGTGGTTGGAGAACCATCAACTGAAAGCACACACTGATCAGAGTGATGAAGAGGAAGGAAGATGTGCTTTTAAACAAGGATGGAAGGGGTGGGGATAGGAACAAGAGCGGTTATCAAGGGGCATGGGGGGATTCCATAGTTTAGGGGCAAGGAGAGTAAACAAACGGAAGCAAGAGGGAGCACAGGCTGGTTTAGGGGAGGATAAAAGGTAGAGATGCTGGGAGCGAAGTGGTCCTGAAGTAGTGTCGGGTCGGATGAGAGCGGCAGGGTAGGGAGGGGCAGGGGCATGATGGCACCTGAAGACAATGAAAGAAAATACAAATAAAGCCGGGGATCAAAGGGAAGAAGGGAGATGCTCATGATATGATATGTTATTTATAACGCACTTAATACCCAAAGGTTTCTAAGCGTAGACCCAGGGATCGCACCAGTGTTGCTCCATGACGGCTTGCTTCCAAGGCGAGCACGTTGTCCCTGAGCTATCCTCCCGAGACAGAGTGTGGGTAATAGAGGGGTGCGGAAGCAGAGAAAAATGAAGGCGAATAGAGAGAGTAGGTATGGTGAGATGAGAAGAAGGAAGGCCCACAAGAGGGGACGAGCATTAGTAGAAGTTATAAGAAGCTTAGTAGCGTGGAAGGATAGGAAAGGACGGATATGACGAGAGAGATAAAAGCGGCGAGTTTGAGCTTATAGAAGGCATATGAGAGGTCAAAGAGTACACCACGATTGCGAGTGGAAAATGAGAATGAGAGGAGTGAGGGGGAAAGTAGAGACCAGGGAGAGGCGAAGGAAAGGAGATGAAGGAAAGTAGAGAACTTCAGTTTTAGTTGGGTTTAGACGTGAGACACGAGAGGACATCCATGAGATGGTCAGAGATTGTGGACTGGAGAGTGTAAGAGAAGGATGAAAAGGAGAAGGAAATCCACATAGAAATGAGAAGATAGGTTGAAGGACTCAATGAGTGAAAAAAGAGGGATAGTGGAGATAGAGAAGAGCTAAGGAACAAGCAATGAGCCTTGCGGGACACAAGAGAAAATCGTTTGCCCAGCTCAGGAAAGGGAGTAGGAGCGAGACCCGAAAGGTAGGAATGGAACCAGTGAATGATAGGGTTAGAAAGTGATAGGGAGGCGAGGGCAGAGAGAAGTGTGGGGTTGTCAATAGTGTCGAATGCTGCGGAAAGATCAGGTATAATGAGAATAGATTAAGATTTATTGTGTCGAGATGAAAGAAGGGAGTTTATAACATGAAGAAGGACGGTATCCGGGCACTGACCAGGGCAAAATCCGGATTGAGTCAAAAGGCAGTAGAGAATGAAAGCTGAGGAATGAAGAGAAATGAGAGCAAAGGTTGAACATTAGATGGTATTGAGGGATCGACTGAGGTATTTTTTAAGAATTGGGATTACAACAGCATGTTTAAATAGTTCAGGAAAAGTTGCAGTAGATAATGAGAGATTGATAATCATGGTTAGGCAAGGGATAGATTGAAGGGATAAGGAGAGAGGGAAGTGGGTCAAGAAGGGAGGCTGTGGGATGAGCACGAGCAATAATAGAGGCTGTGTCAGAATCAGAGAGGATAGAGAAGGACGATAGTGATGGACATGACGAGAGAACAGAGTCGCATTTAGTCGAGCAGGGGAGGTTGTGTGGTTGGAGGGAAAGATGCATGTAAGGAAGAGACTTTGGAAGTAAAGAAGTCAGCAAAGTCAGAGGAAGAAAGGCTAGAAATGATAGAAGGGTCAGGAAGGGGGCAGAGTGTGCAGATTTATGACCTGGAAAAGGCGATGGTGAGAGAGAGAAGAGGTGCGCGAGGAGAAATAGAATTGTGTGCGGCAAGTAGAGTAGAGTTGTAGGACTTGTGAAGTGCTGATAGGGCAGCGGGGTCCGAGGAGTGTTGTTTTCATCCAGCGGCATTCAACGCAGCGCAGGGAAGTGCGAATAGAGCCGAGTGAAAGGGACAGCCAGGTCTGAGGAGACTTACGAGAGGGCACAAAGGAACGGAGGGGATGGACAGAAAAGAAAGTGGGAATAAAGGAATTGTGAAGAGAGGCAGAAGCTTGATCAGGAGAGTAAGTAGAAAATAGTGCCTGAGAAGTGAGATTTAAGTAGACAGAAGCGAGAAAAGAAACAGGGGAGAACAGGGGAGAAGGATCACGTTGGGCAAACGGAGTATGAGAAGAAAAGGGGACAGAAGAACAAGGTAAATAGATGGGATAAGAGGAGACGGCAAGATCCCAAGGAACAGAGGAGAATATTAGGCCCGAAGAAGACCCAAAGGTGTGCAAGGGGGGAGTAAACAAAGGTGAAAAAGAAAAGGAGTTAAGAAGGGGCAGAAGGGACAAGGATGAGTGGATAGAGGTAAGATGAAGATTAAAGTCTCTACGCAGAAAAAGATGAAGGATGAAGGAAGAAGGGTAGTAAGAAGAAAATCTAAATCCTCATAGAAAGACGTAGGGCCCGCAGGGCGACAAATAGTAAGGAACGCTAGAGAATATGGTTCAGGAAAGGCAGCAATGTGATATTCAAAGGAAGGAACATTTGGGTGATTAGAAGGAGTAGGAGATGCAAGCCAAGAAGAGTGAACAAGTAGGTCAGTGCCACCACCCTGACCGGTGGGACTGGGGGTGTGGCTGAACGTAGTCTGGGAGCAGGAGAGTAGAGCTAGAATGGAAGACTTACAGGGAGTAAGCCAGGTGTCTATTAGACTCAGAAATGGAAGATTAAGAGGAAAGAATAGACCACAAATAGAGTGAGTCTTATTGCCGATGGAGCGAGCATTCCAGAGGCCAACTGAGATGACAGGTGATGTGGAGGAAGATGGGTAAGGTTTGAGGGGTTACGGGGACGGGGCGATGCAGATACGGGAACGGGGCGATGCAGAGGGGAAGGGTGGAGTGAATGAGGAATGAGGATGGGATAGGACATAGTGAGTGCAGCAGTGAGTGGGATAACAGCGAGAGGGGATAAAGCGACCATGACAAATTAGAAAGTGGGTGCAAAGAATGGGCAGCAGAGTAGGTACTGCGAAGGAGAGTCTTGATGGCAACAGGCGTCTAGGGCACAAACAGGGAATGGAGGAGACCCTTAAATGTGGCACCCTTTGATCATGTTTCATCACAGGCCCATAGGCAACAGCACATGTTTGGGGGACATCACCCTCAACTTCATCATCAAAATGGGAAGGCTGCTCCCTTTAATTTTGTTTACCTTATTTTGCGAATGCTGCATTTTAAAACACATTTCCAACGATATTGTCTACAAAGTCATAGGTATTAGATGTGGTTCTGATGTTGCTCTCTAAAAGACATTCACTCCTTTAATATCTGCCTATGCTGCATAAAGCTATGATGTGTATGGATTTCATGGAATCCTAATAGCGCATATATTCGAAATTAAAAGCCATAACCCCCCACTATGACGTCACCATAGTGAAATATGAAAGTCGTATTTCACGGATATCCGACGCCCACACATCTGCCTTGGGATAACTGGAACAAACACTCATTGTGTCTCTTCTCACGCCGCTCCCGCTGACGCCTCACTTGCCAAAAACAGGAAGCGGAAGTCCTTTTAAAGGAAAGGACCTTACGTTTTGTCCGAATGCCTGAATCGGTTGAAAGACACCCATATAGAACATCAAATTGTATATGGGTGACTGTCAACCAAGGGGAGATATTCTAAGCTAGGATAGATTTTGTAGAAGGTTTTATATGCTGAGGGCTATGCCAAAGGTCCTTCAATTCCAATTGATTTAGCATGTTTCTCATCCCTCTGTTTTGAGATAAAAGATCAGCCACCTCCTCTCTGTATTTGCCTAAATAGGGAGGAGTCCATAGCCGAAACCAATAGTGAACCGGGGTAATTTCTATTACATCAGGAATCGCGTGCTGGCTAAATTGTAGACGTGATGTAATATTTGGAATGCAGGGCGGTAGACACAATACTTTTTAAGGAATTTATTTTCGATAAGTGGTACACAAATGTCCCCATATCTCAGTCCCAAACATAGCGAACGATCTTGCCTGAAGATTATGCAGCCGAAGTGCAGGCGAGAAATCTCACCTTCCAGGTTACAGTCTACACGTCACTATTGCATTAACATTGCCTTCTGAACCTGCAGGCCGATTCATGGAATTAATGTGCGCCGAAAATGTCGGCGCAAGCGTGCGAAAACGTGCAATTCGCAGTGTCACTTGAAAAATCGCAGTGCAAGTGCGATTATCGCAGGGAAACCAGCGCACATCGATTCATGGAAGTCCATGCGCGAGTAAAATGTGGGATGTGCGCTGAAAAAGTGCGCGGCGCACGCCGGCGCACAGGTCATCTAACGGCGTGCGCTAAGGCCACAGCGAAATCGCACATAGCGCGGCGCACATAACAAAAGTAGGCGGAACACGGGGCGTTACACGCAGAATGGGGAACAACTCGTGAAAATGTGGGCGTCACGGGGGAAGTACAGGAGGCAAGTGCGCGGAACTCCAACGCTCGCCTACAACACGTATTCATGGAATGGAATAGAGCAAACCAGCGCACGGGCAAAGACACGCACAGGGCCATACACGTCCGCCACACGAAAGCAGGCGGTAGCGTCCCTGCGCAGGAAAAAAATGTGCGCCAAAATGTGCGCTAACAAAAAGCACCTATATACAGCTATGATGAATGTCCCATACTGTGGCCCCTCTAGGACAAATGACGTGCAAAGGGGTACGCGACAGACACGGACATCCGCTGTGTCAAAAATAGCGTGTGCGTGTATTCCTGGCGTGCGCGGGAAGTATTACACGGGATCGGGCCTGGGGGAGCGGGTACGTGTATTTCAGGGGTGCGCGAGAAGTTTTACACGCGATTGGCCTGGGTACGTGTATTTCAGGGGTGCGCGGGTGTTTTCACACGCGATCGGGCCTGGGGGAGTGGGTATGTGTATTTCAGGGGTGCGCGAGAAGTTTTACACGCGATTGGCCTGGGTATGTGTATTTCAGGGGTGCGCGGGTGTTTTCACACGCGATCGGGCCTGGGGGAGCGGGTACGTGCATTTCAGGGGTGCGCGAGAAGTTTTACACGCGATTGGCCTGGGTATGTGTATTTCAGGGGTGCACGGGTTTTTTCACACGCGATCGGGCCTGGGGGAGCGGGTATGTGTATTTCAGGGGTGCGCGAGAAGTTTTACACGCGATCGGGCCTGGGTACGTGTATTTCAGGGGTGCGCGGGTGTTTTCACACGCGATCGGGCCTGGGGGAGCGGGTACGTGTATTTCAGGGGTGCGCACAAAGTTTTACGCGCGATCGGGCCTGGGTATGTGTATTTCAGGGGTGCCGGGGGTTTTTACCCGCGATCGGGCCTGGGGTAGCAGGGTACCACTCACCGTCTGTCTTGCGTGCAGAAGAACGCCTAGCCAACACCCACCCGCTGTGAAGTAATAGCGTGTGAACCCCAACGCCTGCAAAACACACGCACCGCACCCCACGAAAAGCACGTACAGAGCAATGGAAATCCACGTGGGATCTTCAAGCCCTGCCAGGGCAACGCCCGTGCGCGACACGTCACAGACGCGCATACGCGCTAAGGGCCTTTGGTCCAATGGAATCGCGTATGCGTGCTGACGTGCTTACGCGCTAAGGGCCTTTCCTCGAATTACACGCTGCCGTGCAGAATTTTCACGTGCAAAATCACTCCGTATCAAGCTGGCCACGCGTAAGCACACGGAAGACCACACTCCTGCCCAAAAGGCCGAATTTCTGCCCCCCAGAGCCCCAAGCAGCCTCCCACGAGCCATCTGCTGCTGCTGCCTGCCTGCCTGCTGCCACGGTGCCCTGCCATTTGGTGCCTGCACATCAGCCATCTGCAGGGGTCCAGTTGCTGTGTCCACCCCTGCTGGAACAGAAGACTCCCGACTGGAATACTATCGCTCCACAGCCCAGCTCCAGGACCCAGTTGCCCACCCACGCCTGCCTCGGGGGTCGCCATGTCGGGGCAAACACCATCCGAGACCACTGGCGACCCCCAGCCAGAGGGGCAGAGGGCCACCAGCTTCAGTCAGAAGGATGTTGGTGTCCTGGTGGAGCTTGTCCTGGGGCATTATGATGCCCTTTTCGGATCATCACGCGCCGACAAGTAAGGACGGGACAGGATCTGGGACGACTTTGTGGTTGCCATCAACGCGGAGGGGGTGGCAACCCGCAACATCAAGCAAGTCAAGAAGCGCTGGGAGGACTTGAGGTCCAGGACCCTCATAAAGGCCCGGCGCCTCGTGGAGGGGGGCTGGGGCAGCATGAGTACCATCCAGCTGAGGGTCCTGGAACGCGTACGCCAGGCGCTCCATGCCCAGGTCCTTGAGAGGCAGACCCGTCTGGAGTCGAGCGGTAAGTGGGCAAGCATTGCTGTGTGAGACAGGGCATGTTGCAGTGTGCTGGTTGTCTGATACTTGCCTGTATGTGTGACATAGGCCATGTACGCGTGTGTGTGTGCAGGGACATCATGGTCATGCATGTGAGACCAGTAATGTGTGAAGCACACGGTTGGTGTATGTGTTTAAATGCAACATGGGGAGCCCTATGCGGAATGGACACATGAGAGCATGCCAGTCTCTGTTCCTGGACATGGGTGGGGTGAGGGATGGGTGCCGATGCCATGTACATGTATGGTGCCCATGTCTGTGTTTCAGACCTGCGTGTCTGTGACTTGTGAATGCCATGGATGCATGACACATGTCTGTGACAATGTTCAGAATCACTGATGCAGCCTAGTCATCCTTGCATCCACTGTGTCTGGGGTGTACGAGTCCATATGGATGAAAGTACGTTGAAGTGTGTGCATGTGATAGACACACTAGTACAGAAAAAGCTGTCCAAATATGCTATAGAAGGGGCAATGTTGACTAGCGGAGATGGGCTATGGTCACAGCAGACAGCGGGTATTCTGCAGGTGAATAACAAACGGCAGTTGGATCAAGGAGGGAACGGATTTATGCCGAGAGGCCGGGGAGGCTGCCGCGGAAGAGGAGGCTTTCAGAATAATCAGGGAAACTTTCAGAATAACCAAGGCGGTTTTCAGAATGTGTAGAATGATAATTAAGGCATGCAGGGAGGGAAAAATAGAAGACTCCCTCCTGTTTGTTGGTTATGTGGAATGACAGGACACATTGCGCGATCATGTGGGAGCCAAGGGTATGTAGAGAATGGGCAATTCTCAAGAGGGGGCACAGCTTATCCTCCAGCATATCGCCCACAAAGCAGGGACAGGTTTGCCCAAGATCTAACAGTATATCAAGCACAAGCACCATGAACACAACAGGCTTTGCAACCACAGCAAGCACCAATGAGTCCGCTGCAAGGGCAGTTGCAGCAGCACCCATGCAGATACAGCAGAGCGCAAACACAGGACAGCTGTTGACTCTTAGAGTGGGGGTTGTCACTATCTAGGGTGGGAATCCTTTTACAGGCGCAGGAATAAGTATGTACCCACAATAGATAACAAAAGGGCACCTGGCTAAGCCCTGATAAATCCAGGTGGGTATATACTTTTAAACTTGCACAATAATCAGTGTGCGAGATCACACGAACTTTCATACCTGTACTCCTACACAACGAAACAGGACTCTAGATTTTACAAGGGTCAGAAGGGTTATTGACCCCACAATTTTTAATATACATTTGTTTCTCATAATAAAAAACACCCATGGACACTTGTCATTTTACAATTTTCTACAGAATACACATGAGTACAGTCCAGTCAAATTGACTGGATGTTAGTGAACATAGAACATGTTTTTTGTTTTTTGATCAATGGAATTCAATTTACAAATAACATGTGAGCACAAAACAACCGTTACTGTGAACAAATATCAGTGTTAATGGTGGACACTGAAAGGGTGGAAAAGTCGTCGACAATATTGTGTTTCGGCCAAAAGGGTAAAGCTGCTTGGTGAAGCTTGCATGTAGTTGGCCTTCATCAGGATGGTAGAGTTGGTAGTAAAGGAGGGTGTCCTGTGGGTCTCATATGCAAATGTTTTCTACGGTGAAGGGCTTGTGAGCTAATCTCCTGTTGTGATTGTAGGAGAACGTGGTCACCAGATACTTGGTGAATGCGAAAAAAAAACAGCTGCCTCAATAGGAATGAATGTAGGGTTGTACACTCTATTCTTAGTCTGTGCGAAAAATGCACACTGGTGGAAGCTAGATGTGTACCAGGAATCGATCTGTTTTGTGCTCACATGTTATTTGTAAATTGAATTCCATCAATCAAAAAAGGAAAAATGTGTTCTATGTTCACTAACATCCAGTCTATTTCACTGGACTGTACTCATGTGTATTGTGTACAAAATTGTAAAATGACTTGTGTCCTTGGGTGCTTTTTATTATGAGTAACACATGTATATTAAAAAGTGTGGGGTCAATAACCCTTCTGACCCTTGTAAAATCAGGAGTTCTGTTTTGTTGTGTAGGAGTACAGGTATGAAAGTTTGTGTGATCTCGCACCCTGTACCCACAATAGGACAGCTCACAGGGTGAACTAATGTGTTCAGTGCAATCGGTAACGCCAAATCCTCAAGAGGAACCAAGGGTTGACATTACCATAGGTGGCAAACCCTTATCTTTTTTAGTAGACAGTGCGGCAACTCACTCATGTATACAAGAGGGAACATTTTCGTTATCAGGAAATGCCATGGATGCTCAAGGGTTCTCTGGCGCTACAAGTAGAGTTCCCTTTACTGAGAAATTGCCCATCTCTATAGGAGACTGTGATATGTCTGTCCTGTTGTTGTATTCAAGGCAGACACCAGTTAATATACTGGGCTGAGGTTTAATGACAAAGCTAAATATGACGATTTTCTTCACTCATGAAGTAATAGTGTGTTCAATGCCAGGAATACATTATTTAAATGTGGGTGAATTTATCATGGCATTTATTTATTTATTTTTGTTGCTTATGTAGCATGCCAAGCTCAAAGGCATCTGGGCGCTTTACTGGGCAAATAGCTCTGCGAGGAACGCCGTTAGAGCCCAAAGTTTTTCACTATGGGGTACTCATTTTGTTAACTTGGTTACCCGGTTTAGTGGGCAAGATTAAGAACCACGGATGCACAGAGGCAATCGTACCGAGAGAAAGGAACATCTTTGAATCCACAGGAATCTACACACAAGGTAAACTCTATAGCAATTTAAAATAATTTTCTCTAGAAATGTAAAGGGCTACCTCATAGAGGGTGCATAAATTCAATCAAACTGAATACCAATGCAAATGCAGAATTTATACTAGTAATAATGGACCAATACTAAAATGCCATTCTATATAGGCTAGGAAGGACACAGCACACTGTATAGGACAGCAAAGACTGCTTTGCTGTTCAGAAATATAACACATTAATAGCCAGTATTAGAATGTGAACCAAAGCATATGAGCTTTGTGCATGTTTCTTATAGGAAAAAAAGAAAAAAGGGAAAAAGAACAAAAGGAAGAGAAATGGAGAGCCGATGAGAGAGAAAATTGAATACCAATCAATACTGAATCAGAATTATGAGAAACATGACAAGGGTGAGTGTATGTCCTCTTCTCAGATAGAAGTGGTTATGAAACTAGAGGTTTAATGCACTTAAATCTCTGTTTATATACATAGAATGTATGAACGTGGGTTCTTTTTTCACTTTAGAATCTCCCCTGAGGAACCGTGGCTAAAGTCATGGGGAAACACGTGTTGGGAGACAATTTGGGAGACAAAGTTTGTTTATTGAAACTTTAAGTGTATGGAGTATCCAGAACCTATACTGAATAAACAAATTGGAATTAACATAACCAAGTGATTGAGTAATTCTTCCCAAGGAGCGCACAAAAGGGTACCAACTTTATTTCTCAAGATTATGACAATACCTGATGAATTTCTGTTCAGGCCACAGATACCTAGGGACGAAGAGGGGGGGGGGGGCAGGTTTTTACCTTGGAGTTACAGGCAGCCATAGTGCAAGGGGAATTGCACATGCTCGAAGGATTTGATGATGAGGACAGGCCATGGAGAACAGTGATTGCTATTGGGGAAGGATTTAGATTGACTGACGTCATTGACGAGGATATGTTTAAAGACGACCTGTCACATGACGAAGTAGTGTTCGAAAGGAGCTTTACGTATTGGATCAGGACAGAAAAATTTGAGATTCCACAAAAGATGATAGTGCGGCAGCTTCCCCCATTTTTTAATGAAGATATGGAGAAAGTACCAATTTCCTTATGGACTACAGGCCCTAATGACGTAGGCTTGTTAACAGTGGTGGGTGAAGTGAAAATTAAGTTGAAAACCAGGAGCAATTTTACCTCAAGCAAGGAAGTATCCCATGTCTCGAGAGGCAGACAAGGGTATTTTCAAGTCTATAATCAGCTATGATGGAACAAGGTATCTTAGTGACGTCAGAGTCACCATGTAATACCGCAGTGTATCCTATCAAGAAATCAAAGGGTGGGTCATGGCGTTTAATTCAGGATATGAGACCGATAAACCAGATTGTAGAGGCAGTTTCTCCTCTAGTTCCAAATCCTGCAACGATTTTGTGCAGCATTCCCCTGGAAGCGCAACATTTTACGGTGATTGACCTGAAAAATGCGTTTTTCTCAATTCCCAAGATCTTACCTCATTTATGTTCCATCAGACTAAGCTGAAAAGTACACGTTTGGCCCAGGGGTACTGTGAGTCTCCATTGATTTTCAATAGGACTCTGCAGATGGACCCTGCAGATGGACCTAAGCAATATTGGCAATATTGATTTGCCAAGTGTTGTGCTGCAGTACGTAGACTTTATTTTGGTCTGTAGCACAAAAGAAGAAGAGTGCAGACGAGACTCGATTCAGCTGATGATTATTTTAGCAGACAAAGGATATAAGGTAGATAAAGAGAAATTGCAGTACTGTCAGGAAGAGATGTTGTACATAGGACAGTTAATCTCGCATGAAGGAAACAAAGTTACACCTGAAAGAGCTGAGGTCATCTTGAAAACGTCAAAACCACACATGATAAAGCAAATGCAACAGTTTTTAGGACTATGTAATTATGTTAGAACATGGGTATTTGATTATAGTTCATACACAAGACCTTTGTTGCAGGCCCTGAAAAACCCATAGCATATTACAGTGGGATTCTGTACCCAGTTAAGAAGGGTCACTTCCCTTGCGAACAATCGCTGGCAGCAGCTACGTTCGTTATCGAGAAATCTGCAAGCATAGTGATGGGGTGGTCCATGACATTATTTGTTGAGCATGCTCTGTTTGCTGTTTTGGAGAAACCTAAGGGTACACTGACGTCTCAATGAGCTTCTGCTTATGAGGTGGTTATATCTAATCCAGAGATCAAAATATTCAGGTGTAAAATGGTGAATCCTGCCATGTTGTAGCCGAACCACTGGCAGAGAATGAGCAAGTGCATGATTACTCAAACTATGAGGAATTCTATGAAGAAATCCCATGGGTAAAGGAGAATGCACTAGCAGCTGGGGAGGTTCTCTTTATTGATGTTTCTTCGAAGATCGATCAAACTGATGGAGAAAGGCATTCAAGCTCAGTTGTGGTAAGACACATATCCAATGGGGAATTTGAAGTGGTAGCAAGTGCAAGACTACTGTCTCATTTTTCAGCACAGGCTGCAGAATTGGTGGTGCTTATTGTCACACTCGAGAATCACGCAGGGCAGGTAGTGTCGGTGTACAGTGACTCTGCCTATGTGACATCAACTGTGCACGCAGGACGTTGACGCACATTGGAAAAGGAGGGGCTACCTCCGAGCAGACGGCACTCCAGTGCAACACGCCAGATTATTGGACAGGCTTATTAAAGCACTACAAATGCTGGTAGTCATTGCAATAGTTCAGTGTGCAGCACACACCAAGAGAACTGACTTTATTTCGCACGGAAACCAAGCCGCAGATGAAGAGGCCAAAAGACTTGTATTTTCTTCTGATATTTTTAGTTTTGATACGCCTGGTGTGAAAGAGAAAATGGTTGTAATAATGGTTGAGAATGAAAGCTTTAATCATTTGTCACAAATACAGTTAATGGAGGTGCAAGGTGGAGCTCTACTAGAAAATAAAAACCTGTTGATGTGGACAGGGGGTGTTCTTTGTCCCCTTCTGAAGCACTGTGGTGACAAGACAGCACTGATAAACTGGTGATGCCTGTAGCCTTATTAAGGGTGGCGTTAGAACAGCTACACTACCCTGCACATGTCACTAGGGAGAGCCTCGCAGCAACCACTGTGGAGGACTGGTTCATACCGAACCTGTTAGAACACATTGCTTTTTATGTAGTAAATTGCATCGTATGTCAAATATTTACTGCTGGGCCCATGCTGTGAACAGTCAGAGGAGTGATTCCTCGACCAAATGGCCCTTTTCAGCATTTACATATTGATTATGTTGATATGCTGCATATTTGTAATGGATATAGGTATATGATAGTGGTAGTGTGCCCCTTTTCGAGATGGATTGAAGCTGATTCATGCACACATCCTGACGCCACTTACACTGCAAAGGTTTTAGTTTGAGAAGTATTTCCCAGATGGGGAGTATGTGAGGTGCTGAGATCAGATAATGGCCCCCATTTTGTAAATGAAGTATTTGAACAAATTATTTTATTTCTTAGCATTAAACACAAGTTTGCTTCTGCTTATCACACGCAAGCAAACGGATATGTGAGAGACTCAATGGTCTGCTCAAGGAGAGAATAGCAAAGTTGAAACTGTTCCTGAAGAAGAGGTGGCTGCATTGCCTGCCCCTTGAATTATATGCATTAAGACCACCACCTCACACCCCACAAACTAGTCACAGGGAGGCGAATGAGAACACCTCTGACTCCTCCATTGTGGACTAGGAGTGATGCCCAGACAACTGAAGAATTGTTAGGAAGTGAGTTACATGATTACTTAACATGTATGACTGGTACTATCTCTGTCATTTCAGATCAAGTCAAGAGGATGGGGTGTCGGTCTCAGAACACAGATGAAGACCATACAGCAACCGGACCTAAGAGACTATGGGCCTCATTACGACCCAGGCATTAAGGGTTAACGCCGTCGTTAACCCTTAACGCCTATTCTGATTTTAACGGCTGCTCTTAGCAGCCGTTAAAATCCATGGCGCTAACCTGCCATGATGCTAATTACGCCACCGTAATTTACGGTGGCATAATTAGCGCCTTCCCCACTCCCATTATGCACTATGGGGCAAAAATGGGAATGGGGAAGGGAAAATGGGAAATGGGGATTTACCGCCCCACTCACCTTGGAATGGGGCGGTAAATCCGCCATCCACCATGGTGTAAACATAGTTTACACCATGGTGGTAAAGTTGGCGCAATTAGCGCCTGGGTCGTAATGACCCCCTATGTGCCCAGATTATTTGCTGGATATAAGGTTCTAATAAGGAATTTAACAAGAAATTGGCACGAGCCCAGATTTAGCGGCCCTTTCGTTGTGGAGGTCATTACTCTGTCAGCAGTGAAGGTCCTAGGGAGAGGAGCTTGGCTACACCTAGGTGATGTGAAAACCTACGCTGGAGAGGCCGACGCACGGAGGAGCGGGACATTGGCGGATGCGACCCTGGGGAACATACTCCCACACAGCCCCGAAGCCACGCACTGGGCGTCTGCGGCCCCTCCGACACGCAGGACGCCGCGAGCTGCGGCCAACAGGTTCTGGAACTGCTCCCGCTGAACGGGCGACGGCATCGTCCCCCCTGGAGCACCCTGGTCACCGCTGGGAGCAACGCCGACGTGCCTGCAGTAGGGACCAACGCCCATGAGGTGAGGAGATAGGGCGGGCCCCGCTAAACTCCACAGCGGCACCAGCATCCGTCGCTCTGAGCCCTGAGCCCAACACCGCTCAGCCTCCCTCGATCCTCCCACAGGATTACTAATACTATCAACCCACCCCACGCTGCCTGGGAGGAACGAAATACCCCTGCAAAACCTGAGGGCCACCACTACCCAACGTGTCATTAAGGCAGCATCACCTAACCAACGTCCCCAGAGACCCGCCATGTCTGCTAGAGGCAAACCATAACCTGCTACGATGGACAGCTATGTCTCCACAAAAGCCAAAACCACGGCTGACCAACACCCTCCCAGCCCTGATCCTACAAAAAACGCAGACCCCGCCGAGAGCCAAGCACAAGTGCTGGAGGCCATAGCATCCCTGCGCACTTTCATCGACACCAAAATTGACGAATTTAGGTCAGACATTCAGCTTGTGAGACAGGATGCCAGGAATTTAACGGACAGGGTCGCCACCTCCGAGGCGACCATTAAAGAGACCACAGAAAGCACTGTGGAGCTGAAGGCTAAGGTGACGGACCTCAAAAGGAAGGTGGCTTTTCTCGAGGCGAGGGCTGAGGAGGCCGAGGGGCGTGCCAGAAGGGGCAACATCAGGATACTCGGAATCCCCGAAGGCGATGAGGGCCCGAACCCCACTGCATATATAGAAACTCTACTGCAACAAGAGGTGGGCGTAGGTAAACTCACACAAGGTTTCGCTGTCGAGAAGGCACACAGGTCCCTCCAAAAGAAAGCCCCTCCGGGCTCGCACCCTCGCCCAATAATAGCCAAAATACTTAACTTCCAGGACAGAGAAGTCATTCTCAGACACTCCAGGGAGACTGGCCCAATCGAACGCGGCAACTCAAAAATATCCGTCTACCCAGACTACACCCCGAAAGTGCAAAGAGAGAGAAACTCATTTGTTCCAATCAAAGCCTGGTTGCGGCAACTAAATTTAAAATATATACTGCTCTATCCATCCAGACTAAAAGTCTTCTTCAAGGGCCGCTCGATTTTCCTGGAGACCCCAGCGGCCGCCAACATGTGGATGGAGGACAACAACTTAGCTCAAGGCGCAGACACCCATCCCAGAGACAAATGATTGAAGTTATGCAGCAGGTCACATACATGACCGCCGACGCAAGACCCCGCCATAAACACATGCACTCTGCAGTGCGGAAGCAATCTACACTACAGTTCGCTAGATAAATGCGGCTCTCACTTGGCCCCACACTGGACTCAGGACTTCGCCCCCGCGAACAGACCAGGACAGGCCAGTTGCCTGACCGACCCCGCTCGAACCCGACGCCCGGATGAGTCCCGACGGTGCGAGAGCGCCTGAGCACAGCAAAGTGAATGCAGTTGCTAGGCGCACCAGTTACAGTTACGTTATCTGTTATGTTAGATGCACAGTCTCCACATCATCACACTTGAGCGTACAACAGAATAAACTGACACAGTACTTAAACTTAGGCAAGAATGAGGGCCAAACGCTGAATCTCCTCATCAGGAAACCAAACCTTTTGGGCAGACCCTCTGGGGAGGGGATAAAAAAGAGCACCCACACATCCAAATGACATCACAACTAAAGATATTGACGTGGAATGTGCGCGGGATGAACTCCTACCTGAGAAGAAATCGTATTCAATCCTACCTCTGCAGAAAGAAGATTTCTATAGCAATTCTCCAGGAAACCCACCTGACGGCGGAATCCTCCTCCAAACTGGCAGAGAGATGGGGAGGCATTGGAAAGGGAGCATCATACTCCAAATATGCACGTGGAGTCTTCACATGGGTGAACCCAAGCGTTCCGTTTCGCCTACAGGGATCGGAAGCTGACAAAGAGGGCAGGTACCTGATACTACGGGGGACCATTGAACACACCGCAATTTGCCTGGTCAACTCCTATTTCCCGCAACACGGTATACCATCGCATATCACAATGTTGTGCTCTAAAATAGCCCACCACAGAGAGGGCACCTTCATTTGGGGAGGCGATTTCAACTGCGCCAGCAATGGCGAGATGGACAGGTCGGCGCCCCTACAACAACCACGTAACGCCGCCGCCACGGCTCTCAACAACGCCCTGGAACACTTAGACCTGGTGGACATATGGAGAGCGCAACACCCAGAAGAAAGGAGCTACTCGTATTACTCTGCCCCGCACAAGATCCACACAAGGATCGACTACCTTTTCATCGACAGGGAACAAGCTGCATTGGTGGATGACACCACATACCTAGGCAGATCGATATCTGACCACTCACCGCTGGTTATGCAGTGGAGGTTGAACGACCCCAGGCCCCCGATTCCGACATGGAGACTGTCCCCCATGGCATTCACTGATCAAGAGTTCAAGGAAGGTCTTGGCACTAAGCTCGAAGACTACATTGACAACAACAAAGGGTCCGTATCGAGCTGGAGCACGCTATGGGAGGCGATGAAAGCGGTAACACGGGGCAAAGCCATTTCTGGAGCGGGAGGTATTCGGAGACGCCTGAAGGAGACACTGGAAGAACACGAAGCTGAGATAACACGCCTCGAGTCCCATTTAGACACCGCAGCTGAAAAGGAGGAGACCCTGAGGGGGCTCCGAGATGACTGCCGAATGGCATGGGACAGACTGGCAAAATTCGACTTTGCAGCCAACACTACCAAAGCACACAAAGAGGCCGATAAACCAGGTAGACTACTAGCATGGTTGTGCAAACGAGAACACCCAAGGCACTCCCTCACCGAGATCCAGGATAAACGTGGAGTTACACATTAATCACAACTTGACATTAACACCGCTTTTGCAAAATTCTACTCTGAGCTCTACTCCCACGATAAGCAAGTACCCAGAGAAGACATCAGAGCCACCCTAGACGAGATCGGACTCCCAAGACTGACCGAAGAACAGCGCGCAGCACTAGACACTGAGATCACCGCCGATGACATCAAATACGCGATCAGATCTCTAGCCACCAGCAAGTCCCCGGGGAGTGATGGACTCCCGCCCGAGTTCTACAAAACCTACGATGCCACCATCACTCCAATACTACTGGGGGTCTACACGGAGGCATATGAAGATGGAATTCTCCCCTGCACCATGAAGGAAACCATCATAATCCCTATGCTCAAACCAAACAAGCCACCCGAACGCTGCGATTCCTATCGCCCGCTAGCGATGCTGAACTATGACGCCAAGATTTTGACCACCATTCTGGCTAAGAGGCTCGCGAGGGTGAATGGGACCATTGTACATGAAGACCAAAACGGGTTCATCCCGGGACACAACACCACGGCCAACCTAAGGAGACTACAACACGTCATAGCTGAAACCCATGAAAGCGTCGAGGATCTGGCGGTGCTCTCGCTAGATGCCGTCAAGGCCTTCGACTCCATCTTCTGGGAGTGGTTAATCGAGGTGTTGAGCGAGTTTGGGTTTGGAGAAGGCTTTGTGAGGTGTGTCAGGGTCCTTTACAGCTCACCCAGGGCCAGAGTGAAGACCGGACGAACAATATCTGAAGCATGGGCGATACAAAGAGGCACCAGGCAGGGCTGTCCGCTATCACCCATGTTGTACGTCTTGGGACTGGAGCCGATTGCCATCTACTGCAGGAAACAGTTCTTTGATGCAGGCATAAAGCTAGGCAACAGGCACTTCATAATTTCCTTATACGCGGACGACGTACTCTTATACCTGAAGAACCCACAAATGAACGCGCAGGTACTGCTCGATGTCCTGGACAATTATGCCCGATATTCCAGAATTAAATTTAGCAGATCAAAATCTTGTGCATTCTCGCTAGCCAAACTCAACAAGACAAGTAAGGAAGATTTGCCGGAGGTGGGGATAAAATGGCAACCAGGAATGTTCCGCTACCTGGGAATCAACATAACACATACCCCAGAACTTACCCACGACCACAACACTGAAAGAGCAGCAAAAGCACTCCGCAACTCCATGAAGTTCTGGTCAAAGTTGCCACTTGCCATGATGGGCAGAGCAGCAATTGTGAACATGATTATCCTACCGAGATTCCTCTACCACTTTACAAATGTCTGCTACTACATCCCTCTACCCTTCTTCAGAAAGCTGGATTTGCTAATCAGAGACTTCCTATGGGGCCCAGCTAGACTCAAGCTACCCCTAAAGATCCTCACGTTGCGACACAAGGAGGGGGGGTGCAGCTCCCGGATCTACACATGTATTACTTAGCAGCTCAACTCAGCCATGTCACAAAGTGGCTCCACGACGACCCAAATGCGGAATCAGGACTACTAAGGCTAGTACCTTCCAATCTGTTTCCCAAGGAATCACTCTGGAACCCACTGAAACAAACACGAGAAGTCCCTATGATTGTGCAGCTGGGTAGACAAATTTGGACTAGAACCTGCTCCATCCTTCAAATGACTCACCCGTATTCTCCTGACACCCCCATCCTCGTGGACACATGCCAAACCATAACAGACCTCAGGGTGGCAAGAAACTGGGAGCGCGCTGGGATTTACACTTGGGGCGATATGTACGAAGACGCCAAATTCAGAGAATTCGAAGCGATCCTGGAGTCAGAGGAACTAAGCAGAGGCCAATTCCTGTGGTATCATCGTCTCAGACAAGTTGCAAAAACAAAATGGCCAGAATTGGCCGGAAGAACCCAACCCTAACCCCCTGCTCAACGAGATGCATGAACTTTCAGACGGCTGGAAACCAATAACCCGACTAATAGACAGACCCAACCCTAAAAATGCAGCACTAAAAGAAAGATGGGAACTTGACCTCCAGGTCACGCTCACGGACACTGAATGGGAGAGAGTATTACTTTACCCCAAGGAGGTCTCCAGGAACACCAGATTCCGACAAATCCAACTCAATGTTCTCTACAGAACATACATGACCCCGAAGAGAGTCGCCAGCTTTAACAAAAAGACATCATCAAACTGCCCTTGGTGCGGCACCAACGCAGCAGACCTACTGCACATGTTCTGGTCCTGTAACAAGGTGTTGCAATTCTGGTCCAAAATAAAGCAAACTTGCATGGAAGCTGGCATTACCAGATACAACTGGGACCCCAAGGAATGCCTGCTTGGAGCGTACCCCAGACTGAGCACGATCAAACACGTGGTCAAGCTAATGGACATTTCCTGCATCCTAGCCAAAAGAACCATAGCTATGGCTTGGAAGTCAAAACCAGGCCCGAGATACGAACACTGGCTCAGAGAACTAGAGCATTGGACCACAGCCGAGACCAGAGCCTGGCAAGATGGAGCTAACACTGGAACAGCCGACGTAAACAACACCCTTGAAGCGTGGAAGGCCCTCCTCCGCGACATATCCTTCTCCGCAGACTACAAGCCCCCCTGAGGTATCTGCCCACCCTAACGTTAAACAAGTATGGAACCACCCAGAACCTGAACCTCGATCATTCGTAAGCCCTGGAACTCTGCCTTCACACTCCTTTCCTCTGGAATACGAGCTGAACAAGGACACCCACACAAAGAGACTGTGCAATTTTTTTTTTTTTTTTTGTTACCTGTTATTTTCTCACTCTATATGGCTAACAAGCACCTTCACTAAATGCAATTTTGAAATGCAAATGTACCCAAATGCCAATAAAAAGTGTTTAAAAAAAAAAAAATAACAAGGAGTGAGAAAATTACTATTCTTGAGCCACAGAAGTTTGTTGACATTGGACATTGGAGTGCTGAAGTAAATAAAAATGCCCGATTTAGACTTTTTGTTCAACGACTGGGAGAGGGAGCAGTTTCCCAATTCGTTTCTCTTTGGAGGTGCCCATGGTGCTATTAGATATTGACATAAACAGACTACTTCTTGCTGTCTTCATAGTTTTACTCTGAGCTTACCCTGCTCTTGTTGGGTGTAGCACTGACGTGCATACATTTGTCCAAGAACCTAAAAATGGCCCGATGGTTATTGGTAGCAATTATAGAGCAGATTAGACTATTACCTGACCATCTTTCAGGACGCACAGATGGTCCTATCTAACGACAATGTCCACAAACTACTTGTCATGATCTTACTATTTGCATCAAGTACATCCTTATCTTGTTTGGTGAAACACTAAAATGTATGTGTTAATGCAAGATCCTATAAATCGGCCAGCAATGAGCCGATTACTTATGGTGATCATAGAGAACATTCGACAACAACCGGAGCATCTAAAGAGATTGCCTGAATAAAACAAGTTTTTCCTTCCTTAAAAGTACATGCTTCCAGGCAATAATGTGGTCTATAGAGTTTGAGAAAGTGAGCCGAGTCGTGTGGAGAGACATTGATGGTGGAGCCTAATGCATTGGTGCATAATCTATGCCTGTTCAGCCTCCATGATAGTTTTTCTGTTTCTATTGATCCACACTGTTTACTTTAATGGTTACAGAAGAGAAGGAGTTCTGTTAATCCTTCCCACTCCAGTTACTTTTGCAGAACTAGACACTGAAAGACGGCCAATGCCTTATGTGATTGTTCCTACTCCAGTAGCCCTTGTGCAGGCACTGATTTCTCTGACAAGTGTCCCAATGATTCCCCCAGTAGGAAGAATGTGTACTGATGTTTTTCATGAGTTGCGTATATGAGCTCATCTGGCAAGAAAGAGACCTAAGAGAAGTTCAAGGGAGGATGATTATGAATTAAATGATTATCTAGACAGTACAGCACATTTGGGGAACATGATGTGGTATCAGCACATGAAAAAAGTGGGAAAGAGAACTTCTAAGGAGGATTGCTATGTATGTGCACTCCTGCCTTATGCAATGAGAAAGTCTAAGATATTCATAGCTATTGAAATAGACGTTCAAACAGCTCATTGCCTCACTCACCTTGCACTCTGTCATACAAGAGGTCAGTTCCAGGGTTGAACGGCATACTTGGTATGGGTGATGGAATGGTAAGCCCTGGATGAAGAGGACTATGTTCAAGACCTAAAGACAAGAGAAAGAGCACACACCAGAAATCATGTGACAAGAGATGAAAAACCTGGCATGAAGGGAGCTGGAATCAGATGGGAGATGAACAGGAAGTTCAACTGCCAAGCAAAGACTGATGAGGAAGTTCAAAGCTGCAAGGAAAGAGTCCAGATGTGAATCTGGGGAACAGTACTGTCTCCAGATGGCTGGGAAGAAGGCATAGTCATGTGCAGAGGTGTGTCAGTAACTGGTCATCACAAGCCAGTTATTGAACAAGTGGAAAATGGATGCAAACCTCTCTGGCCGAGAATTGTAAAGTTTCTGACGTGGGTTGAAGACAAAGGAGGCCCATTGCAGTTAGTTCCTTTGGCCAGTACAGAACTATGTTTCAGAAATAATGGCACAAGAAAAGACAGAGAGAATCAACAGTACAGACAAATCTTTGAAGTACCAGGAATGAAAGACGGGATAGTAGTGATAATGGATCACTATTGGGCCTGTGGATCCCGAGCATACATGAAGCTGCCCAGAGACTGGGGAGGACTATGTTCCATCATGATCGTTCATGTTCCAGCATTAGTGATTCCAAAGAGTGATATGAACATTGGCGAGTTCCCAAAAGCAGATGCTCACCTGAGGAAAAAGAGATCTGCTGAACTCCTGAATTGAATGAAGAGGGAAAACTATTTCTCAGCCAAATCGATAGAAGCCTTTGATGGCATTCCCTATGGACACAGATTGTTCAGCAAGACTTCATCAATGCTTACTATTATCTTTATGCCTGGGATCCAGATGATGGTGAATACCAAGTGGTTACAAATAACCAGATGGGAGCTTCTGCAGACAATTAACACCACCATAAAGCGATTTAATGCTATCAAGGAGGAACCTAGAGCAATACGATTACTCTACAGAATAGATATGTCCTGGATATACAGTTATGGATGGAGGTGTTTGTGCCAAATTTGGAGAATCATGTTGCACATTCATACCTTCTCATGACAACGGGAATGGCACCTTGACAGAGGCCATAACAATGCTGACAAACCTACATGTCAAGATGGAAGACAAAGTGGAAGATATTGCTGATGACAGGTGGTTCTCGTCAATTTTCTCATGGGTTCCACAATGGTTGGCAAACATTTTCCTTGGAGCCCTGTTGGTGATGATCATGTTTGGATTTTGTGTGATCAGGATAATTATCACACAATGCAAGAAAACTGTGAAGAAAGCAGTAGGAATGAAGATCGTGATTGATGTTGAATCAGGATTCAAAACTAAAGAGCTGACAGATGAAGAATTCAGAGACTACGTAAAGGCCAGCATTCATGCACCTGAGGGAACGAAGTTCCTGTATCCGAAGAACCACAAGACATATGTGGGAAAATGGATTTACTGTAGTCCCAATGGGCAATGCAGTCTTTTGACCTGAAGTATTGATGAGCATGTGAAATCAGCGGGATACCTGAAAGGAGGCATAAAGATATTGGGCCTCATTCCGAGGTTCGCGGTAAATCACTGACTTTACCGGCATGGCGGAAATACCGTGTCCGCGTTGGTAGCAGGGCGTAAATAGCCCCATATTCCGACCTCGCGGGCACAAGCTTTCCGCCATGCCGGTAAACCCCCTAGCGCCATACCGGTAAAGGGCGCGTCAAACCCCTTACCGACAACAACCGAGACGTAACTAACACCATCGCCCTCAAACCAGTGCGTAAATAGCGGTGCCCGTAATTAACGATGACCGTAAATTACGGGCACCGTTAAATACCGCAAACGGAAATTACGTCATCGCACAGGAACGGGAAGCATCATGGCGGCCATCTTTAAAATCACAATCCATTGCAATCCTCCCCATACAGGACTTGTGGGCATATTGTGACAGGCAAATTAGATTCCTGAGACAAGCATCATGCCAAAAGCCTTAAAAAAGGGTGCTGCGCGCATCAGGAAGGAGAAATTCTCCCAGGATGAACTCCAGGTACTTGTTGATACTCTGCATGAACATGCAGAGACTGTTTTCAGCAACGACATGCGCAGGCCCACCATCCTCAGGAAGAAGGAGATATGGGAGCTGGTCTTGCAGAGGGTGAGCGCTGTCGGTAACACCCCCCGCAGCACGACGCATTGCCGCAAACGCTGGGATGACCTCCGTCTGAGGGTGCGGGCCATCCTCTCAGCAAACCGCAATCTGGCCCTAGAGACAGGAGGAGGCCCAGGCTCACCCATAAAAATGATGCCCTGGGAGGAAACATGTGCAGAGATGATGGGCACAGAAGCCATCGAAGGCGTTGGCGATATGGATTGCGGTGATCCTTCATCAGCTGACGCAGGTGAGTGCCATGAGTGTAAACAGTACATGCATCCCTAATGCAAGTCATCGCCAAGGGCAGGTCAAGCAGTCACATCATGTTTGGGCAAACCCCCCCCCCCCCAATGATGCCGTAACAACTGGGACCCAGGATGACGTCAGGTGCAAGGCTGACACCCATATTGGGCATGCCACACAAAAAGCCGGTCAATGTCAGTCACCACAGTACACCGCCAACATGAGTGACCCTGCCGACAGTATGCTTTTACCATCCAAGCAAAGCTCACAGTCCCACTCAGCACCCAAATGTCACCAAAACGCTGCTATCCCATCGTAATACCATTGTCTGGAAGTAATTCTGACACCCAGATCATTGCTCATGCTGTCTCTCTATTGCCCCCCACAGGCACCGGTCATGAAAGTGAGGACCAGGAAGGCCCCCGGGCAAGTACCTCCCGTGGCACAGGCAGGGGACAGCACACACCTGCAGCAAGGAACAAGGCACATGCCACACCACCTGCCCCAGCAACCCCCATGGAGGGTACACAACCCACATCCGCGGCCCTGGACATGCCTGCAGTTCTGCGGGACACATGCCCCACGTTGCACCATGAGGAATCGAGTGCGTCAGGGGAGAATGCTGCCATGTGCATCCTCGATGTGCCAGGCAGCACATCACCACACACCATCGACATCGTGGAGGAGCCCAATGGCTATGTACAGAGCCCAGACACTCCCTCGTACAGCCAGGTTGCCCATAGCGACCCTGGGTTGAGTGACGGCCCAGGGCTCACAGGCGAAGCGGATACACCTGTCTGTCATGTGCCCACTTCCCCTGCAGGAAGTCCTGTAAGTCCTGCAGGCACGACAACACGGAGCCTGCCAACCACATCGCCCACATCGGCTGCAGAAACAGTGCGCTGCCAGCACCTCACGGGCATGATAGAGGAGTTCCTCCGGGACAACCGGGAATCAGGGTTGGTGCTACATAATGACCTTCAGGCCCTGGGCGAGGTCATCAGTAACAGCACAAACCGCATCTGTGAGATGCTTGGCAGGATTGCTGATGCCCTGGAGGCAGCACCCCCCAGACCACAGCCCCAGCAGGAGGAGCCACCCTCCCAGAGCTCCTCCACGCAGACCAGCCCGGTCCGTAGGTCACTGCGCACGATGCGCCGGAATGGAAGAGATGCCCCAGGCTCTGGCAGTGCCCATTGACCGTGCAGCCACACACATGTGGCCAATGCTGCACTGATGGGAACATTGTGGGGGGAGGGGGGGTTGAGGGTGTGTGTGGGAGTTGGGGGGAGGGGGTTGAGGGTGTGTGTGGGAGTTGGGGGGGAGGGGGAGGGGGTTGAGGGTGTGTGTGGGAGTTGGGGGGGGAGGGGGAGGGGGTTGAGGGTGTGTGTGGGAGTTGGGGGGGAGGGGGAGGGGGAGGGGGTGAGGGTGAAGGATCTGTTGTACACGTTTGGACATCATGATACAATACACAGTTTGGTCTATCCTACAATACAGAGTGGACATTCATTATTGTGCATGTGTCTTTTAATGTCTCACAGTGCATGTAGTACATGTATCCCCACACCCAGTGCCCAATGCCCTGTCATCCTCACCCCCTTAGCTGACTTCTGATTCAGAAATATTGCTTGATCAATGCTTGTCGCACGGTACGTCCCTCCCGTGCATCGGCACCATGTTGCTGTTCTGCCATTCCTTCCTCCACCTCCTCCTCCTCATCTGGTGGTAGCAGTCCCACGTCAGGGGGCAGTGGCACGTTCCGACGGATGCACATGTTGTGCAGCATTACACATGCCATGGTGATCTTGGACACCTTCTCGTGGCTGTAGATGAGGGCCCCACCTGACCAGCTGAGGCAACGGAATCGTGCCTTCAGAAGGCCGAAGGCCTGCTCTATGACCACCCGTGTACGGGTATGAGATCTATTATAGTCCTCCTCGTGCCTGTTTTGGGGGTTGCGGACCAGGGTCATGAGCCACGGTTTCAAAGGGTAGCCAGCATCACCTGCATGAGAGTGGAATGAAGGTAAGTGTTGGTACATTCATGGTGGAGAACTGTGCCAGTCTTACATTGCAGCGGGTGATGACTGGCCATGCACACATGTCCCTGGATACAATCAACCCATTACTGGTCCGGCCATGTGTGCTGGCCAATGGAATGATGGAGGGGGTAGCTTCTCCCTGATGGGTCATGGTGCGCACTCATGTCTTGTTGCATGTGCATCGTTTATGCATGCAGCAGTGTTGGACTGCATTGATTGATGACTTGCATGAGACCTGCTGTAAGGGTGTGTTGGTAGTAGTTGGTAGCATAGCCTTCATTCAGCACTGATCCCTATCATGGTGATTGGCAGCTATCCTATGGAGGTGCCGAACCAGTCACACGCAGTAGGATCCCTGTCAGACTAACCTCTATGCACTCCCATGGATGACTGTCCTTTGTGTTGAGATGCAGGAGTCAGCGACATGGTGCTATTGCACTGCATGGTGCACGATGCCCTTACGGTGTGTTAGGTCCACCGATGTGTGGTGCATGTGTCGTGGTCTTAGGCTAGGGTAACTGTTTGTCAGGTACCATTAGGTGTTGGCTCGTATTCACTACTGTGTGGTTAGGTGGTAATGTGGCGTGCCACTTGTCATGGGGCACAGTGTTCTGTGTGGTGCACAACGTACAATAGTGTTGTCATTCCCTCCCGGGTGGAGTATGCATCCCCCCCCCTTTCCCTCCCCTGTGGAGTATGCATCCCCCCCCTTTCCCTCCCGGGTGGTGTATGCATCCCCCCCCTTTCCCTCCCGGGTGGAGTATGCATTCCCCCCCCTTTCCCTCCCGGGTGGGGTATGCATCTCCCCCACCGCTTTTCGCAATGGGGTATGCTGACAACCCACTCAGAGACCCAATGCACTGCCATGGCCCATCATGGTTACTCACCAAGCAGCCAGGTACGTTGTCCGGCATGTCGGCCCATGTAGCGTGGTAGTGTTGAGTTCCGCAGGACCAAGGAGTCATGAGTTGATCCGGGGTACCGAGCATTGCATTGTGTGATGGCTTTACTGGCATTGCACACCATCTGGACGTTGATGGAGTGGTATTGCTTGCGGTTGCGATACGGCACCTCCATGGCATGGGGAACCACCAATTCTACGTGGGTGCAGTCGAGGGCACCTATGCAATTTGGCATGCCTGCAAGTGGATGTAAGGCAGCTTCGGTATCATATATCTCCTGTGGAGTCCGGGGGAGGCATATGTAGTCCCTTCTGTGCTTGAGGATGGCATCCAGCACTTGGTTGAGTATCCGGGAAAATATTGGCTGTGAAATGCCATGCATGTGCCCCACTGTATGCTGGTAGGTGCCTGTGGCAAGGAAGTGGAGCACGGACACTACCTTTAGTAGAGGGGGGATGGCAGTGCTGATTTCTATGAGGCTCACTATATCGGTATGTATCAGGGCCACTATGGTGGTTATGGTGTCCCAGTCAAGCCGGTACAGGGTGTGGATCTGCTCTGGTGTGAGGTTGAAGGGAGTGGCTCTGATGCAGGGAATTGGGGGCTGCCGGCGTGGTAATAGTGGCTGCACCGGTAGGGCATGCTGGCCCTGTCTCACCCTCCTTCTCCTCCTGTGTATCCTCTGTGATGGTTGATGTTGTTGCTGTTGTCGTAGTTGCTGCCTTGCAAGCAGGGCCTCCAGCTCCAGGAATGCTGCTACAATTGGTATCATCTTGGTGTGGGTGGGGGTGTGGTGTGTGGGTGTGCTCCTTTTGTGCTGTGCCAGACTCTATTGCCTCCACCTGTGCTGATTGGGTGCACCTGTTCCTCTTCCAAACACTGATCAGGGTTGTTAACACCTTCCCCGCGATGCCGGTATTAACGCCATGGCGGTAAGGTACTTTGCGCCCTTGTGGAGGTCGTTATTTCCGTGTTCGCGATGATTGGAATCGGAGATGGTTTACGCCTTCCCGTTATTTACGCGATGGTGTGTCGGGCGCACGACACTGGTCCGCTATTTACGCAATCGTAGTTTACGGTGGCGTAAATAACGGTGTGGCGGGTCAGAATGGACCGTAACGGTAAAGGAAGTCGTTATTCCTTTAGCGGCCTCGTTTTTCCCTTAACGCCGGACTCGGAATGACCCCCATGGTCTCCAAAGAAGCATTTCTTCATACGAGGATGTCTTGATGTGAAGAGTGATGAGAGAGTGGTCAATGAATCACCCAGAGGGGGGAGTGTAGAGGAAGTGTCGAAAGTCCCTACCAGTAGCTCCGCCCCATGTTGCCTATATGTTGGGAACTGGAAATTGCGACCCGTGCAGTACCAGTGAGGATGCCTGTACCGCAAAGAATTCTTGAAACAAGGTATCCATTAAGAAAACCCTATATGCATTCATGAAGATATGATGGTCTTCTGGACAGAGTCATGGAAAAGTTGTGAAAATGAATGGAGAAAGAGGACTGGTGATGTCATGCGAGCAGAACTGATGCACCCAGAAAAGACAAACGACAAAAGAACATAGACATTCTATAAGATCTAAAGAGGAGGTGTCAAAGATGATCAACATTTCGGACTCGAAATGAAGATGCTCATGCAAAGAAATGCTGAAGAAAATGCAAAGTAATTTTAGAATTGTACAGATGTAGTAACCCAAGTAGACAAAGTGATCCTGAGGCTGGCTACGTAGTGAATAGATTGCAGCGATGCGCCAATGTATATACATAGGAATGTATAGAACTTGGATGTTCCACAATGCACTTTAGCAAGGCTTGAACCCCGTGAATGGAAAGGGTTTTCAGTGTGGCGCAGTTGGAAAACAGTTAAATGGGGAAGCAGAATTTAAGAAAGGCTGGAGTCGAGGCCACTGTGAGCCTGGTTGTCTGTCAAGTAGCTACATGAACGTGACAAAGAAACAAACTTCTTTTTGAGGTGGAATGAAAAAACACTGAAGGCGTCAAGAGTTCATCATTTAATAGTATTATATGCCGCAAAGAACTCAAACACGTGGTCTACAGTCAAATGGTAAGATGAAAATAGACTTTTTTTTTAACATGTCTTTATTGGTTGGTTCACGTCGAGCTACACCAAAACCAGAAGATAAAACCATGACACACTCCCTTTAATTCTCAGGCACAGAGAGCTTCTGCAAGGCCAAGTTCAAAGCCTTAATTGAATGGCAGGCAGCAAGAATGATGGTAGATGTCAGGCTAATTGGGTGGGAAGCTATGGTCAAGACCAGCCCACAGGCACCTGTGGCACCAGCCAGCGTGCTGCTAGTGTGTGGAATATTCCAGAAGGGTACAAGCGTGCCAACCAATTATAGAGGTCCATGTAACAGAGAGCCCTATAGTTTGTGTAACCAATGGATCGTTGTGTATTTTGTGACAATGAAGATGACTTGCACTAGAGGAGGGCTTAGTTGCCACCTGATGTTAGACCCAATCACAACCCCCGTAAATATGGAACATATACCTAGATGTTCCCGGTAAGCCTATCCCATCCCCAAGTAGGCTTTTGTAGTTTGCCATGTAGTGTGACATCACTGATGACGAGTTCTGACTATAAAAGTTGTTTTTTTTATGAAATGCACAGAGAGCGCGAGCGACGTCCGTTGATGTCTGTTGTAACTTCCTGTTTTAGATAATTGCAAATAAATTGCAATAAATAAATCAGCGGCCAGATACCTATGGGTTTGGCGCGTGTTACAAATGCTAAATAAATAAATAAAACAGTACTAAGTTTTGCCAACTTCCTGAGTCAGTTTGATTATTGATGTATGAGTAAGTTCTGCATCCCCATCCATCTCTAAGTATATCTGCCTCATCTTAAAGGACCCAGGTCTATCACTTCCGAGGCGATGGACACATTACTAAGCTGACACATGGCTGAGGACCTTGAGCTTGTGCACTTTTGCATTTAAAGTGTACAAGATGGATATTAAAAGTTTGAAAGCTGAATTCTAGAGCCTACTTGTGGGAGTGGGATGCCTGAAGGGACATGAAGTTCGACTACATGTGAATGACACTATCCAGTTGGTAACACTGCGACAAAGACAAATCCCTTTTCACCTGCAGAGAAAAGTAGAAGAGGAGCGCCTGATGCTTCAACAAGAGGACATAATTGAACATGTCAACAGGCCGACACCATGGGTCTCCCCCATTGTAATGGTGACAAAGCCAAAGCAGCCGGATGCTGAACGGATATGTGTGGATATGTACATGCCGAACAGGGGAATGAAAAGGGAACACTACCCAACCCCCCACTCTAGATGACATCATAGCCGACCCACAAGGTGCCCAGGTATTCTCCACGATTGATCGAGTGGGGAACCACCAGATACCGCTGTATGAGGACTCGAGAGCAATCACCACATTCTCATTCCACAATGGTCTGTTCAAGTACAAAAGGCTGAGTTTTGGGGTGTCTTCGGCAGACAAGGTATTTCAGAATACAGTGAGAGGTGAACTGGCAGGCCTGAAATGAGTGGCAAATGTGAGTGATAACATGCTCATTTATTCCAGGACAGAGAAGGTGCATCAAGACCGTGTGATGGTGGTGTTTGAGAGGCTATGTCAGAAGGGGCTAACCCTACACAAAGGGAAATGTCAGTTCCTGCAGAAGAAGGTCAACTTCTTTAGGTTCATCTTCCAGTATCCAGGCATCTCGGCTGACCCTGCTGAAGGTTGCCGAGGTCAAGATGTTTGCCCCACCGATATCCCCAGCAGAAGTATGCAGCTTCCTGGGCATGATCAACTTCTGCAGAAGGTTCATGCCCAACTTACTTGGCGAGGATCACGAAACCGTTGGGAAACTTGATTCAAAAGGATATAGAGTGGTGCTGAATGACCAGGCCCATACAGCATTTGAGGAAAAAAAGGCTGTCCTGGCAGAGGGCACCACCATGGTGTTTTTCGACCCCAAGAGTTGGAGATATTGGTGGAAACCAGCCCTGTGGGGTTAGGTGCAGGTTTGACACAGATTGATTTGGGCGGGGCAAGATCTCTGATAGCTTTTGTCAGCAAGGTGCTCATGCTCACTAAACGGAGGTACTCTCAGATCGAGCAGGAGGCGTTGGTTGTGTTATTGTGCTGCCACCATTTCCACATATGTTTTTGGGTGCCTTGTAACGGTGGCCATGGACCAAACACCATTGTTACCCATTTTACAGGGCTCAGTGCTGAGGCCCCTCCTGCGACTGGAACGATGGATGTTGCAGTTACAAAATCATGGGATGACGCTGAAGTTTGAAGTAGGAGCGACCAATCTAGTAGACTTTTACAGCATCCGTTGCCGGGTAGTTCAAGTTCTTCGGAGATGTTGAGAGAGGCAGAGGAAATGTTCAGGATGCTCACTGGGACTGTGTTCCCTAACTCCATGTCCCTCTCTGACAATGCTGATGCCACGGTGCAATACAAAGGAATGTAAATGGTGGTGGAGCAATTGCAAACGAGACAAATGTAAATGCGACTCAATGATGTTCACCATTGTACACAGGACACTTGGACTCATTATTAGTTTGGCGGTAACCACCGGTGCTACCGGTGGGTTGCCGCTGAACTCGCAGCTCCATTTCCACCACCTGACATCCCAGTGCCACTGGGACATTGCAAGTCCCAGTGGCCTGGGATGTCAGGCAGCAAAAAGTACAAGTCCCCATTCCTGTGGAGTCTCATAGGTCTGGAAAGGGTGCCGCTACACTGCTACCGGCCAGGCTTGTAATGAGGCCCACTGTCCTTCATGAATGGTCTGTGGAGAGTGAGGTCTGAAATGTCTATTGGCGCAAAGGGGTGCTGCTGAGGGGCACCAGAATTGTGATACCATCCAGTTTGATACCACCGGTCCTGGCCAGGGCATACCTGGTTCACAAAGGAACCAATACAATGAATTCTCGTTTGCGGGAGAAAGTGTGGTTCCCCGACCTGGAAGACAATTTAGATACCATGATAGCAACATGCAAGTAGTGCCAAGTGACAGGAGGCAATCTCAAGACACCCCTGATTGAGTCTCTTGGAAGAGCGTGTATGGCAAGCAATGCACTGAGCCTAGATTTTGGCACGATTCACCATAACAGACATTTCTTGGTCATACTCGAATTCTCCTGGCACCCTTTGTTGAGGTTCGTCGACTGCGTGGCTGCGGAAGGGGTGATTCCAGTAATGGAGGATGTTTGTTGCTCATGGGCTGCATATCTCTGTCCGTACGGACAATGGGCTGCCGTTTCAAGGTGCAATGTTTTAAAGAATTTGTGACATTCCATGACAAAGAGCATCGCTGCATCACCCCATATCGGCCAAGGGCAAATGGGGATGTGGAGCAATTTATGAGGACACTCAATGTATTCTGCATCGTTGGGGAAGAAGGCATTAAATATGGAAAGCGCATTGACAACGTTACAGTACCACCCCGCAGAAAGCAACATAAGTGGTTTACAGTACCACCCCGCAGAAAGCAACATAAGTGGTGCCTGCAGAAGTTCTGCTGAACAGGAAGGTCAGGTCGACCGTGCCTGAGCACGAGCCCAGAGAAATGCGTTTAGTGAATGTGCCGGCAGTGTCGGTGCAACAGAAATACCACAGTGACAAGGAGTCCAGGAGAAGAAAACTAGGACTGTCTGCAGTGCAGGTGGTCAATGAGGTCCTCCTTCGAAACAGGAAGGTGAACCAGAAGACGAAACTGCTGTTGTAGCCAGCGTCATGGACTGTCACCGGACAAGTGTCGATGGTCACCGCCCAGAGGAGAGGGGAGGAAGTGACACAGAAGGCAAGTTGGTTAAAACGATTTGCACACCATGGGCAGAAAGATGCCCCAGTGACCAATGCGAGACAGATGGTGGTGAGAGTGCAGATGACCCGCCACAAGGGGCTGTAGGAACAGTGGATCCGAGTGGAGAGACGTTACCTGAGAAGAGCGCAGAGGAGACCACAGAGCGGTTGAAAGATTTTGTAATGGAACATGTTTATTGATTTATATTGTACCGGACCCCGCAGGCATCAGGGCGCAGACAAAAACAAAGAAACCGAATGACAACACAGAACAATCTATGCAAACAGTAGTGTCTTAAGGCTTTTCCTAAAGACAGCGAGATTATCTGCCCCGGCACAATTCCACAGGGATTTTGTTCCACATTACGCCTGCCTGTGAGGCAAAAGCCTGTTTATTGCCTCGTGCTCGTTTGCATCTTGGTTGAGTCAGGCGCATCGAGTCCTTAGATCGAGTAGCTTTGGTCATATTTTCCAAGGCCAGTCTTTCTTTCGTGTATTGCAGTGCTTTTCCATATAAACACTTATGTATGATAGTGTTTATTTTGGAGCTTATTCTGGCTTCAACTGGAAGCCAGTGTAACTCTTTTCTATGTATGGATACTAGGTCCTGTGTCCTCGTCCCCTTAATGATCTGCACCGCCTCATTCTGGCGTATCTGTCATTTTTTAAGACATCCCTTGCTTGCTTCGGCCAGAAGAGCGTTGCAGTAGTCCAATCTTGGAATAATAACGGCTCTCACCAATATTATGCAGTTAGCTATAGCTATATAAGGCTTCACTAATCGAAGCAGCCTAAGATGGTATTGGGTTTTCTGGACTATGCTGCTAACATATGTTTCCGACCCCAGTAATGATTCCAAGATCACTCCCAGCGTCTTCACTTTGGACACCACTTGAATATAGTGATTTTCTATGGAAAAACCCTCATATATGTTTAAGAGTTTGGCAGGCGTCTGCGTTGAACCAAAAACGAGGAATTCCGTCTTATTTGCGTTTAGACAGAGACCATTAGTAATCATCCGTTCTTGTATGGCCTCATATGCTTTTTCTATGTGTTCTTAATCTTTTTCATAAACACCGCTCAATTACAGGATTAGCTGGGTGTCATCTGCGTAGTTGGAAAATCGCACACCCTGCACATCCAATACATCCCATAAGGTGCGACAGAATATATTAAATAGAATCGGGGAGAGGCATGCTCCCTGCGGGACAACGCATTTAATGAACTCGGGCTGAGAGCATGCCTCGCCCCAGACTATTCTTGACTTCCTCTCCGAGAGAAATTACCTTATCCAGTCAATAACTCCCTAGAGCAGCCTCCATAATCCGCCAGTTTCGCCAATAGTTTTTCCTGATCTAAAAGGTCGAAGGCTGCTGATAAATCTAACAGCATCAGCAGCCCCGCCTTACTTCTATCAATAATGTCAAGCATTTCCGACTGTAAGTTCATGAGGGCAGTCTCTGTACCATGGAAGGATCTAAAGCCTGATTGTTTGGGGTGAAGAATTTCTTGACTTTTCACATGTTCTTGTAACTGGATTGTAGCTAATTTATCGGCTATTTCCAATAAGAAAGGTGCGTTAGTTATAGGTCTTAGGTTCTAACAATCTTTGTAGTCTTGCCCTGGCTTCTTTAGCAGGGGAGTAACCGTGACCTTCTTCTCTAGTGCTGGCACGTAATTCTTAATAAATGTGGCGTTAGCAAAACTTAAAAGAAAAGGACTGAAGATTTCCGGACGTTCCAAGATGATTCTTGCGGGAATAATGTCTTACAGGCAAGTAGTGGGGTGCATAGTTCTAAGGACCTTTTCTAGATCATTTCTCGTGATGGTTTTAAAGGCAAAATGGACAGGATTCTTCAATAAGATGTATATATAAACTGCATGAGAAGCATAGTGAGTTGATTGATTGATTTATTTATTCATTTATAGAGCGCTTTACACCAACGCGCTGATTTATAGAGCGCTATGTTTGAAGGTTGATGTTGGTTTATGGTGGGTGAGGGATGCTATAACGTAACCCAGCCACGCGATGTAATGTGACGGTGGAGGTGACGGGACGAGGTGCAATAAAGGCCAGCGTCACTTTCGAGGAGTGGCCAGTAACCACCACCACCACCACCAACGGAGTGGGTTTATTCATTGCGCACCGTCTCCTGCTAACTCGCCCAGTGCTCACAGGATGGCCACCCCGCCAATGAACACCCAATCGGAAGGGATATTTAAATGTTGCAGAAAGAGGGCTTCTGCTTACATCTACCGACCCCGCTTGTTCTCCACCAGCACTGTTCGATTTCTGGATGTGAGTCAGTGGCTATGCTTGCAGAATCTTTGCCCTTCCTCCACCCACATCCATTCCAACTTCACTAAACGGAGTGGCAAGTCAGTGAAAGGCAGAGCGTGTTGGTGGTTGGCAGTGGCATTGCTGTTCTCAACACTATCCCGGGGAGGGTGGCATCCCTCCCTCATACCCTTCCTCCATGGATCAGGCAATGAAGTGCTCTTTATTTGGGCCATTGATTCCCAGCCAAGAAGGGGGATATCCTTTGGCATCTGGGAGGGGGATAGGAGGTGGGACTGCCCTCTTTGGTCCAGCGGGGTGGGACTGCCCTCTCCGACCCTGCGCAGGCGGTATGCAACTGAAAGCCCCACCTAGCAGTGCCACTAGGCTGACAAGAGGCCGCCGTTAGCAGTGCATGTAAAGATGGAGCGGTGGCATTGCCTCCAGGCCTGGCCACCAGGAGGTGGAGCGGAGACGTAGTAGAAGCTAGGCTTTCACTAGGTTTCCTAAATTGAGGCTTTAGTGCACTGTACATCTGGGTATTTTAACCAATTTTACTAGCTAACATTTCTTTAAAAAGGCCCCCTAAAAGCACTCAGTTTATTGTGTAACATTATGAATTGTTTTTCGCCTATGTGGGCCATGGCTGCACTTCCTTAGTTACTAAACGGGAACAGCACTGGCAGAAACAGTTGACATGGTAGTCACAGGCAGAAAACAGAAACTGAAGCAGAAGTTCAAACTTCCCTGACATGCAGGAAAAGTACTAAATGGGTAGTAGCTGGCCAAGTGACCCCCGCATAAAGGTCAGGTACTACACAGGAAGTAGCATTATAAGGGTGTATGCAGGACAGCAGTGCTGCTATCACACATTGAAGTGGTGCAGCATTGGTAGCAGCAGTGCCAGCTTCCCGCACTGTCACCCATAAAAGTCACTGCATAGACCGGGTTGCTGCATAGTATGATCTTTCCTCACAAATACAGCACATAAAGTTACTACAAGGGTCAGGACCAGCAGAGGTTTCCCTTGCAAATCTAACAGGTGCAGCATAGACGGTCCTGTGCCAGCTTTCCTCGGTCAGATACAGTGCTGACAGGACTAGTCCACACCGCCATCAAAATCCATCCAGTACATCATACACCTGGCCAGTGTGCGCAAGTAAAGCAGGGGCATACTACCTTTCCCCAAACAGGTACAGTATGGCCAGGAAAAGTCCAAGTCTTTCCCAGAATACATCGGGTACATCATGCACACGTCCAGTGGAAGCTTTGCTCCTTCCCTATGAACCAATTACAGGGACAGGCCTAGTGCAAGATTCCCGCTTAAAAAGGTACAGCAAGGCAAGAGCATGCTTCCCTCACAAATGCGTCAGCCTGGTCAAGCTTCCCTCACAAACAGGTACAGTATGTACAGGGCCAGTGCAGGTTTACCTCACAAGCAAGTACAGGATCAAAAGGGGCAAAGCTAATACAGGTTTCAATAGCAAGTGGGTACAAGTATAGCATTTGCATGGCAGGTGCCAGCTTCCCTTATACATGGTTGGCAGTGCAGCAATTTCTGGCCATGGCACACCAGCTTAAAAATGGGTATATGTACAGCATGGTTAGAGCCAGGGTATGCTCCCCTCAGAGGCACAACTGGCAAAGCATGGACAGTTTAAGTGCAAGTTTCATTTGCAAAGAACAGTTCCAGTATGGGCGCTTGGCCCATTCAATATGCCAACTTTCACCCATATGTAGCTTTCTGCTTTCAGGTGCACCAATCATCAGCTCTTACAAGAAGCAGGCAGGGGTAAAGGGCACTGAGCAAACGTGCCTGATTTCTGCATTCGTTCTCAGCAATATCTTGCTGCCAGTCCTTCTTGTGTTGGAGTGTAAGGGTACGGTGAGGAAAATAGGGTGGTAAGCACATCTTTGTATACATATATGTATACTCAATGGAAAAACTTTGTTAAAGGGACGCTATGGTTACAAGTAAAACCGAAACCCTCCAGAAATTCGCCAGTTATGGTAAGCTAAGCAACCATAACTCGCACCACCACCGTGCACTGCTAAGACTAGCACCCAGGGCATCAAAGATGACATCACAAATGTCATTGATGACATCAGTGATGACATCACATACCTGGGCCACTTGTTTTTGTTCACTGACATATATAGGCCAGGTGGTTCTGTTCACTGACAGTCAGAATATTAAAATTCAAAAGGTGCTGTATATCTAGACGTTAACCTTGTCATATGTTCTTAAAGTACTTTCCTTAGGGTTTGGTCTCAACTCATGATGCACATACATGTGGAAATGAGCAGGCCTCAAATACATAATTAATTTGTATACATGAAGATAAACTTCAGTGTTATTAACATTTTCTGATGATGCTGTTTCTTTCTTCCTTACTTTAGTTTCCCTGTATGTGCCTCTGATTTGTATGCATTGTGGTTCTTCATATGTATAGTTTGTACTAGCGCAAGTGTTGTAAGTCTTGAATTGTTAGCTAGTTATTAAATGTTTAAAAGGTAACATTCATTATTGTACTATCCAAAATTACAAGATTATAAATATTGTACTTCAATGGTGCATGCTGCAGTCATTGCCTATGTTTATACATGATTAGGTTTCTGTAACAATACAATGATTTAGTTGAACACATTCTTTAATAGATTAAGTAGTTCATGATAGGTCTCCCGATCACCCCTGACATCTTGTTACCAACCATATAAACACAACCCCTTGTAGGGACTTTTCATCAAAATTTATTTCACATGGATTGTCATCAATAACATTTGTGATGTCATTGTTGATGTCCTGGGTGTTAGTCTTAGCAGTGCACGGTGGTGGAGAGAGTTATGGTTGCATAACTGGCACATTTCTGGGGTTTTTCGGTTTTACTTGTAACCATAACGTCCCTTTAACAAAGTTTTTTCACTGAATTTCATAGGTTTTTATTGGTGCAACTTAACCATAACATCCATTCAACAGTGTTTATTCTATGTATTTTATATATATATATATATATATATATCTTTTTTAAATTTATTTTATTTTTTTCAGGGAAAACTTTAGTTGCATGGACATTAAGGTGAGGAATACATTGTAACAAAACCTTTCAAATCCAGGGAAAAAACATTAGTTGCAGGGACGCTAAGGTGAAAATTTAACACAACAAAACCCCTGAAATTCAGCAGACATTTCAGGCAAAGTCACCTTATTTTTACAACCCTTGTTGCGCAGCGTTGTATAGGTGTGGCCGGGGCTCTCTAGCAGTCACCCCAATTATCAGCAGAGAACACTTGGGCCCATCAAAGACTCCCCACCACAAGAACAGCAGACTCAGCTATGGGGTAAAGTTACTGGGCCTCATTATGACCCTGGCGGAACGGGTTAAATGGCGCCGTAAAAGGCTGCAGCGCCATTCAACCCGTTCTGCCACATTACGAGGTCCTCTCGCGGGACACGTTAAGCACACCTGGGAAAACCAGGCGTGCATACCGGGTCCCGCGAGGGGAAGAGGGAACAAACAACGGGCCATCTCGTAATGGCCCGTTGTTTACTCCCTCTCCCATTCAGCCCTATGGGGGCTGAAATGGGAATGGGGATGAACCGTGTCCGTGTCTTCGAGTGAGGAATTACCGGGCTATCCGAACTCGGAATGGTCCGGTAAATCCTCATTCTGAGGACACAGACACGGATGAGGTTTTGCCGGCAGCCATGCCGCCAATAGTGGCATGGCTACCGGCATACCTCGTAATGAGGCCCACTGTCTTTTATTAGCAAACAAAATGACAGGGATCACACCGGAAAAACAAGTATTATCCGGAGCTCTCGTCTTCTAAGCATGTGTCACCTGGTTTTATTCCGGTGTGACGCCACAAATTCAGGATCCATCCCAGAAACCTATCACACTTTACATTGGCCAGTTTGGGTAGGCTATATATAGAAGATGTACAGGTTAGTTCTACAATTGGATAGCCATGTCTATGGGTCCCTCCTATGACTACCTCTACTGGTATCAATCTACAATGTTGCAGGGTCACAGAGAGACCATTGACCCTTGCCAGATATAGAAGATGTACAGGTTAGTTCTACAATTGGATAGCCATGTCTATGGGTCCCTCCTATGACTACCTCTACTGGTATCAATCTACAATGTTGCAGGGTCATAGAGAGACCATTGACCCTCGCCAGAACCACACAATTGCCTTGTGGCACACCTCAGTGCTAGAGGCTAGTTCTTGAAATCCATTTTCACTGTTAATGACCATGACATCATCAACAAGAAAACAAACTTCTGAAAGTATCGCACGGCACAGTTCCACATCACAAGATCATATACATATATTTGTGTGTGACTATGATGTCATCAATAGAGAAATTGACTTCGTATGGTATGGCACAGGTATGGCATGGCACAGCACCACACTGCAGGGTTGTTTATATATTTTTTATTTTACACACCACCATACAGGTGCTATAGATGTTTAATTAAAAGAAAAACACACTTGCCTTGTGGCAAACCTCAGCACCACAGCCTGGTTCTTTAAATCCATTTTCTCTGTTGATGACCGTGACAAGATCAACAGGGAAACTAGCTTCTAAAGGTATGGCACGTCACAGGTCCGCAACACAAGATCATATTTTTTCTTTCATTTTTTTGTAATAAATAGCCTTAGCACCTGCATAGGGAACTACACAGATACTAAGAGGCGAAGAAGGAGTGGGGAAGGTAAGGATGCACAGTGGAATGGGGTTCTGGCCAGCAGCACTCAGGCTGCTTATAACGCAGGCTAACACCAGAGAGAACAGCCCACGTTCCTAGCATCATGATTCCCTAGCGCCCCCTTCCAGGACCGTAAACAATATTAAAAGCAAAACTTACCTTTAGCTTATGCTACACCAATTCCCAGGACCCCTGCACTCTTTTCCATATAAATATAAACATAACACAACACCATTAACTACTAATATACAAATATGCAATCTGAATCGAGAATCACAGTTCTCGAACCAATACTTGTACATTTTTTTTTTTTTTTTTATAACTCTGTTTATTGAGTTTAAACAACACAACTTAAAGGAACAAACATGGATGAGACATGAATCATCGGTATGCATAGGATGAAGACAGCATGGCAATAATAACAACTATCATGAGCCCCCCGGGTCAAGGGCCGCGGGACGTCAATAGGTCGAGGCCGGCAAACAGTGTCAACAGTACTACCAATGTACCCCCACCCGCTGGTCTCAGTGGAGATCTAGCCATTTTCCCCATATTTTTTCAAATTTACGGGGGCAGCCCCGTGCGTTATAAATCCGGCGCTCTGTGGCTGCGCACCTGTCCAGTTCGTTACTCCAGCGGTTTAGACTCAGTGGGTCGGCCGATCTCCAATTGGCTGCGATAAGTCTTTTGCTTGCCCCCAAACGCAATTGCCAGAAACAGTTTCTCATATTTAGATAGATCTACTTCCCCCCCGATGCCCAAGAGTATCATCTTGGGATCCCTAGGGATTGGTGTCGCCAGAGCGGCTGAGATTGTGTTAATACAGTCCACCCAGAAGACCTGTATCACCCGGCAGTCCCATATCATATGGTAGAAGGTGGCGAGTTCGTTTTACATCCAATGCAAGTCCCGTCTTCTATTCCACCCCATCTGGCCATTACGGCGCGTGAGTGGTATGAGCGATGGAGGATCCTCAACTGTATTAGTCTGAGCTTGGATTCTATGCCAATTTCCCTGGGGAACATTAGTGCTTCCACCCAATCTTCAGGTTCCAGGGGTCCTACGTCCCTTTCCCACTTTGCTTTGAGCCCGTCAAGCTGTGCCGCCCCGAATGAGTTAAGGGCCTGATAGAGGGTGGAGGTGACCTTGGAGGAGATGCGCTGCGGGAGAACATTGGTCTCAATGGGAGAGCAGGGGGGTATGATCGTCATGTCAGGGAATTGGGTGCGGATGGCGTGGGTCAGTTGCGCATGCCGAAACCGGTCCATGGGTGCAAGGTCGAATTGTTCTCGCATAGTTTCAAAGCCCAGGATGTGCCCCCCTTGTATCACATGTGCTAGTGTGTGTATTCCCTTCGCTTGCCAGTGATCAAAGGAGCCCATTTTCACTATTTCCGGGAGGAGCGCGTTGTGCCATATGGGTTGTGTCAATGTTGGCTGTCCTTTCCAGCCGATTAGCTTGTGCGCGTCCCGCCAGGCGCGCCGGATGTGGTGGGTCATTTTGGGCAGCGCTGGGAGTTGATCGTGGGTGGCATAGAGGATTTGCAGCGGTGTTAATGGGGCCATGGTCTCCAGTTCAATGCGGGTGTGCGGTAGTGTGTGGTCTGCATGCATCCAATCATTCACCACCCCTATCTGTGTAGCCAGGTAATAAGTGCGTATGCAGGGTAACCCGATGCCTCCCTCCCATACTGATCTCTGGAGCGTATCAAGGGCGATCCTGGATTGTTTCCCACCCCATAGCAGTGTGCGCAGGTTCTTGTCAATGAGTGCGAAGGTTTCTCGAGGGATGGGGAATGGGGCATTCTGGAGGACATATAACAGTCTGGGGAGGGTCATCATTTTGAATAGTGCGGCGCGGCCCATTAGCGACAGAGGGAGTGATTGCCAGTGGGGGGTGTCTCTATTAAACCGCTCAATTACTGGTTGAAGGTTAAGTTGGAGGAACCTTTCGAGTGTCGGATCAAGCTGTATACCGAGGTATTTAAGTTCCCTAATAGAGACGTGGTATGGACAGGTCTCCGGGATCGCAGGCTCGCCGCCCTGAATCGGGAAGAATATGGTTTTGGCATCATTGACCTTTAGGCCCGCAAAGCACTGATATTCTCTGAGGATGAGGGAGACAGCCGGGCACGAGATGCTCGGGTCACTGAGGTATATGAGCAGGTCATCCGCATAGAGCGAGAGGCGATCTTCTCCCCCTCCTGGCCAAGCAAAACCGGTCCAGTTGGTGCTAGCTCTAAGTTCAATTGCTAGCGGTTCGATGGCCAGGAGGAAGAGGAGTGGAGATAGCGGGCATCCCTGTCTCGTACCCCGACCCAATGGGAACGATTTTGAGGATCTACCATTGACCCTCACCGTGGCCTCCGGGGATGCATATAGAAGTTTAACCCATGATATAAATGTCTGCCCCAGGTTCATCCTAGCCATGATCTCCCACAGGGCATCCCATCCCACAGAGTCAAACGCCTTCTCAAAGTCCACCGCCAGGAGGGCGAGTGGGGCTGGTATTTCCTTTGCCCTGGACAGTGCCAACTGGACTCTGCGTAAGTTCATTCGGGTTCATTTATTGGGCATGAAGCCGCATTGGTCTGGGTGGACGACGGTCTCAATAACCTGCAGTAGTCTGTTAGCAAGTGTTCTGGCGAGGACCTTTGCTTCGCCGTTAATCAGGGATATTGGGCGGTAGGAGGCGCATTCGTCCGGAGGCTTCCCAGGCTTGTGTATAACTACTATGCATGCCTTCCTGAGGTCTGGGGGGAGTGCTCCTAGTTCTCTGCTGCGTAGGAACATGCGGTGCATGTGGGTAGTTAGCATGCCACCAAGGTATTTCCATGTCTCTGTCGGGAACCCATTGGGGCCCGGGGTTTTCCCGGGTTGGAGCTGTGGCAGCGCCTCTTGCACCTCGGTATCAGTGATGTCCGCATTCAGGAGATCCGATTGGTGCTGGGGGAGCATCGGGATCTCGATTCGGTCGAGGTATCGTGAGGGTTCAATTGACGGGTTCTCGGTGGGTGGGGAATAGAGATGTTTGTAGTAGGCGGCGAATGCCTCCACTATGTCAGAATCCTCTGTCAACAGTGTTCCATCCTGAGATCTGATCGCCCTTACGTGTCCCCTGCTTTGTTCGCGTCTCTCCAACCAGGCCAGAGTCTTGTTAGCTTTGTCGCCCCGTTCATATATTTGGCTCCGGACTAATTGGTGCGCAGTCCGTGCGTTATCTAGTGATAGATTACTAAGGGCGTCTTGTGCCGTGAGCATCGCCTCCTTTGCTTCTTGGGTGCTTTGAATTAGGATTTGTCGTTCACACTCCAAGACACGTGCTTCTGCTTCTCTGACCTCCCGGACTTGACGTTGTTGGTAGGCGGAGACCGCTGAGATAGCCTCCCCCCGAAGGACTGTCTTGTACGCCTCCCAGATCGAGATCGGGCAGTCCACGGAGCCCTCGTTGAGTTCAAAGTATTCCACAGTCTTTTTTTCCAGCTCCTCAGCAATTTCCGGGAGACGCAGATGATATGTGTTTAGGCGCCAATTACGATCTGGGCGGCGGCAGGAGTTTTTGATGGTTAGAAGGAGCGGAGAGTGGTCTGAAATTCCCCTTGCGAGGAATTCAGCGTCAAGAAGCCTGTGGTCTATGTTGCGGGGGACGAAAGCATAATCAATCCTGGAGAACGATTTATGGACACCCGAATAGAAGGAAAAGCCTGTCTCGTCTCCATGAAGTGAGCGCCATGTGTCCGTTAGTCCCATGGCCTCGGCGAATGCAGCGAGCGGTGTGGAGGTGGGGCGTGTTCCAGATCTCCTATGGGTTCTATCGGCTGCGATGTCCATAACTTCATTAAAGTCCCCTCCAATCACCCACGCATCGGCTTCTTCTGCCAGGAGCAAACACTGTAGTTCGGAGAGCAGTTCTTTCGTCAGCGTGGGGGGGGGCATAAATTGCTGCCAGGCCCCATTTCTCACCCCAGATGTCCGCTAGCAACACCACATAGCGGCCCCGGGGGACTATCCTGGCCTTCCTAACCTGGAGAGGGATACGCTTGTGAATGAGTATCATTGTGCCCCTGGCACCTTTCGTGAATCCGGCATGGTAAGTGTGCGAGTAGTTGGATCTTTTGAAGAAGTTGGTGTTTGTGCCTATCAAGTGTGTTTCGTTTAAGAGGGCAATGTCCGGCGAATGTCGGTTCAGGTACTGGAGTACCAGTCTGCGCTTTATGCTGGAGCCGAGGCCGTTGACGTTCCAGGACAGTATGGTTACCTTGTTGGGGTGCATCTTATCTGCGTGAGTCCTTCTGGTGGGGCGTCTGGCAGGATGAGTGGCATTTGCACTTTTTTGGGGGCGTGTGTCGGTATCTTCTTAGGGGAGACCTCCAGGGGCCTTTCCGTACTGAAATGCCTGATGACCGGCAGACCATCGCGTCCACGGTCCCGACCAAGGAGAGTGCATGTTTACCCTGCCTACATTTGTCTGCTTCCAGCCTTTTTGTCTCGTGAATACGTTTCCTTGGGTCCCCAAAACTCCCCCCACCCTGTACTTCCCCCCCAACTGGGAGCACCTGTCGCCCAAACATTAAACTTATAACTTGGTGAACTGCAACTTCCTCGGGAAGATCCGAACTCGGGTGGTAACCACTGCGGGATCACCCGGACTGAGCTTGGGACTGCGGTGCCTAGACGGTGGTGGCCGCAATAATGTAGTTGCCGTGGTATCCCGTGGCGAGTTCAGTTCTATGGTGCCCAGACCTCATCCGTTCCCTGTGGTATTTTTGGGGGAGCGCTGTGGCGATTCGGTTTCCGAGACTGTCTGAGTGTGGGGTGGCGAGTTCTGCCCAGGTCCGGGTTTGCGAACAGACGGTCCAGAGGGCGGGCGTCCGGCCGCAGGCCCATTGAGGATTTGCGTTTCAAGCCAGTCCCATGCTTCTTTGGGGTTGTGAAATAGGTGGGTTGTGCCCTCATGGTGGAACTTGAGCATCGCTGGGAAGAAGAGAGCGAACTTGATTGATAAGGAGTGGAGTTTCTTCTTGACAGAATCAAACGATTGGCGGGCCTTTTGGACCTCTTTAGTATAGTCCGGGTAGAACCCCACTTTGTAGCCATTGTATGTGATTGGACCGGAGGCCCGTGCCATCTGCAGGATAGCGTCTCGGTCCCGATAGTTGAGGAGACGTGCAATTATTGTTCTGGGCGGGGCTCCTGGGGCAGGTTGCCCGGTGGGTACCCTGTGTGCTCTTTCGATAGAGAAGAATTTCGACAGTTTCCTGGGGGCGAAGATGTGGGTCAGCCAGTCTTCTAGGAAAAGTTCGACACTGGGGCCTTCCTCTTTTTCCGGGATCCCGAGGATCCTGAGGTTATTGCGACGTGCCCTGCCCTCACTGTCTTCGGCTCGGTATTCAAGTTGGTTGACTTTTTGGGCAATTATGGCAAGTTGTTGCTCCAACTGGCGGACGTTATCTTCTGTGTCCGACACTCTTTGTTCCGCTTCTCCGACCCTGGACGATAAGTTACGGAGATCTTGGTGTAGGAGAGATACTTCCGTGGAGACCCCGCCTATTTTGAGTTCCAGCGATGTTCTCGAGTCCCCAATTGCCTTCATTACATCATTCAGGGAGAGTTGGGGGTCCTGAGTTTCTTCCCTGTCGCGAGGGGGCCTCCACAGTGTAGAGGTCATTTTTTTCTGCAGGGTCTGCCGCTTGGCCTTGTCTTTGCCCATGTCCAGGGCAGTAGTTTGTGTGTGAATTTAGGCCCGGGTGGATCGCGTGGATGTCCCTCAGGGATTGTCGTGGAGGCCAAGTTGGGGTGGGCTTGTCGGGCGTCTATCTGTTGCCCCTCTGTCCTTGATCCTGAGCCCCGGTGATGCTATGTAGGTTGCTGAGAGCCAGCCCCCTGTTCTGGCGTGCTCGATGGAGGGTCCGGAGTTTACTGGGGGGGTTGTCTGTAGTTCACCGTGCGTGATCCCTCCAGGAGTTATTCCCCCTTTGTGGGGTGTACGACCAGTGGTTTATGCCAATGGGGCGGTATGGGCCTTTGCTCCCTCCGCAGTCACGCCCCGAGGATGGTCAGTCCGCTAGGCTTTTGGGGGGTAGATGCTTATTGGGGAGTGGGGTGTGCCTTCAGTCCCCGCTGCTCCTCACTGTTGTTGTCTTGGAGTGTGCCGCCTCCCTCATGCGGGTCCCTGTCCCGCAATTCGCCGGATTAGGGGGGGAGAGGTTGCCGTATCCTGCTGTTGCTGCTGGGGGGAGCGCGGCCTTGCGTTGCCTGCGCCGTCACTCCACCCCAGGTGCCTCCGCCTCGCTGATGGGGGGGGGGGAATTTGTGTGGCCCAGTCCAGCAAGTGTTTTTCCCCCTCCGGCAACGGGGAGCGCGCTCAGCCCCCGTATGCCAGCTCCTCCGCGGGCGTGTCTGCCGCGCCGCCGGGGGACACTGGAGAGGCGCGGGACACTGTCCAGTTGTTTGCGGGGTTGGCGGGGGGGGCTGCGCGTACCTTGTGGTGTCCCCAGGCTTCTCTCCTTCCCCACTGCTTCCGGCCTCAGGTGTCTCGACGCTCGGGGGTGGGGGGAGCCTGTTCTGGTGCCTCCGAGGGGCCGCTCCGTGCTGCCAGCTCCCAGCCGCCAGGGGATCAAGTTGCGATGGCCGTAGGCGCGGGATGCCAGCCGCTGTCGTGCAATTCGGTGCCGCTTCTGGTCGCCACCTCGGATTCCAGCGGTAGTCCGCAGGCGTGCCCTCGCCGATCGTGATCCGGTGGTGGTTCGCTCCCCGGGGGGCCAAGGCCGCGGCCGCTCGAGGGGGGAGGGGCGGAGCAGCCGCTCACGTCCGTCCGGCAATGGAGGCAGGAATCACGCCGACGGACTCCAGGGCGTTTCTCATGTTCCCGGGTCCGATTCTACCCCGGATTGCAGGGTTCGCCGCCTGGATAGGTGCGCTGCCTCTGTGTTGCCCGAGGTCGGGCGTTTTCAAGCGATTACAGGCTTTTTTTTAAGGATATGTTGTCGCGGCCGCCGGGAGCTGATGCCTTTAGCTCCTCATGCGCGGCTCGCGCATGCGCAGTCTCCACTTGTACATTTTTAACTCTCTGAAAATCCACTTAATCTTTTTCGCATGGTATACTCTTAATTAGTCACGTCTTACGAATTGAGAAATCATGCGAAATAGTGACAATTTATCTCTGTGCCCACTGCCCTCTCCCAAAATTAACAACACTACTCTACCTCCTTTATACTCTTCACATCCACCTTTCAAACAAATTAAACAGTAAACAATCCTAAAGGCAACTTTTCAAACTTCTGTACACATCCTGAATTCAGGAACTGCTCTGTATAGAACACTGGATCGAGAAACACCCTTTTACATTGCGTACTCTTTGATAGTCACATCTAACGAATCAAGAAATCATGCAAAAGAGTGCAAATATATCTCTGTGCTCACTGCCTCTTTCCCAAAATGAACAGCACCACTCGACCTCTTCATTCCCCTCACATCCACCCTTCAAAAAAATCAAACATTAAACAATCCTGAAAGCAACTTTTCAAACTTCTGTACAACGTCTGACTTCGAGAACCCGCCAAACAGAATACTGAATCAAGAAACAATCCTTCAGATCACCCAATCAAAACAAAACGCAATGTAACCATGGCTCGGCCATGAACACTTCTCAGTGATGCACTTTATATTCACAAAACAAAATTTAATAAGAGTTCTTGATCTCAATACACAAACATGGGATGTTAAATCACCTTAATACAGCCCCCCTACACATTTTAAGTGAATTTAGAAAGCTTTTTAAAAAGAAAAATATTTGCAAAAATAAAAACCCTAAATTAGCTTGAAATACTTCTCTCTGCCTAAATAGCAACAACACGGATTACAAAATCCCAATGTATCTTAGTTTTTGAGAACGTAATCCTTTTTTCACAGTTTGCACCGCATCTCGATTTCGGCAATACGCTCAGGAAAAAAAACCCAAAAACAACGCTATGCCTAAGCCCCAGACCTTCACCAATCATCCTTCCTCACCCTGCCCATATACTCCTTGCCCTCAAAACTCCCTAATTTACACCCTTCATATCATTTGAAGGCACTTTACATTGCCGATTCTGTACTTGATTCACGATTTGCATAATGACTGACTTTAGAACTGAAAATCTTTTTGGCTACCGGGGCACCCCGCTCTGCAGCTAATTAAAGAAAAACAATGAATGGATTAGCGGCAAAACAAGAAAGGATTTCCTTCAAGCGCTTCGTGCCCAACTTGTTTCTTATTTGGCACAAAACATCCATCTTTTTGAACATTTACATCATCAAAAACGAATGGAAAAGTGAGAAACAAGCCCTTTTTTGTCCGTTTATGTCATTTGAACCATAACATGGATTTGCACAAACCTTTCCTGTCCTGGGGCCCCCAGGCCACAATATAGGGATATCAAACACAGTGCTGATCCGTCTTATGGCTCAAAGGTTACTAATCATAGAATCTTCGCTTTTCCTATGGGTGACAGGTTTATAAATAAATATATAAATATATGCACACACACACACATACACACATACACACACACGCACACACACACACCACCTTAGAGCTCTAGTGCACCAGAAGCAATGCACTATCACGATCCCCTATTTTCATTGCCTTCCCCAGTAGTCTATTTGTTGCTTGTTGCTTTAGTCCTGATTTTATGTGACCCCAGTTTGGAGGGTTAGAATTTTGTAGTCATCAAATCACCAGTATTCTGCAATGACCTTCCAAAATGTTAACTAAATGTAATACCTTTCACTGTACGTTTAATTTAACATCAGGCATTCATACATAAATCTTTGACAGTTTGAGGGCTATGCATTTACCCCCAGCAGGCACATATTTTCAACCAACATGCTTAGTTGAGTTTTATAACGCGTTTTATATAAACAAGACTGGCGTACACAGGCAAACGCAGACCATTGTGGTCAACATTGGTTGTATAATTAGCATTAAACTTCCAAACCAATTGGGAAGTTTTTGTTTGCTAACTTTCCAAGGAATGTTAGATAATGTTTGCGGCTATGAATTCACCCACATGCAAAGTATGGCAACTTGCAGGTAGAGTGTGTGCCTAAAATAAAGTATTTATTCCATCAGTAGTTTTGAAGTTGCATGAAAGAAAATACTTGAGCTTGAGAGCAAATGCCGCTAAACAAAAATAATCATGGGGGTCAGTACTCCTGATGATGGGGGCTGTGATACTGGAAACGCATCGGAGGGACAGGGCCTCCGTATCCTTGTCCTTTACTGCCTTTTTATTGTGTGTTCTGTCATGTTTTCCGCGCAGGAGTTCATGTGGGACTGGCGGTGCAGCTCTCTCTCTTTTGGTTTGGTGTACAAACCCATGGGATACCCATATGGCACCCATCGGTGGGGGTACAACCCTGTGCCTCTAATGTATGTTTTTGTGCACCTGTGGGTGGCCCACAGAGCAGGGTATGGGCTGGTGGCAGCTCCATGCTGAATTTGACAGGTGGTCTGAGTATCCTCCATTTTGGGATACCAGGCCCTGCCATTGGAATCAGTTGATTCCTAATAGAAAACAAGATGGCCCCTGTGGCCTCTTGCTTTCTATTGCCTGTTACCTTGTTTACCCAAAGTCCTGGGAAGCCCTGACTCTGTCCCTTCCCCAGACTAGCTGTTGGGTGGAAGTTCCATATATGGTGTTGTTGTGAATTCCAGTCCATACTGGCTGGACCCTTCCCAGTGACTGTATGTTGTGGGTACACCCTTTGGGTGGGACCTGGGTGAATGGAGTGTGTAACCAATATGCACTTCTTATTGTGGCTGTCTGGTTTCTGGTATGAGAGACAAAGACTGAGACAGCCCTGCCCGAAACTGGCCTGAATGCAGTGTGTAGGGTTGAATGGCTGGGTACTTGTCCCAATCCACATTCCTTGTTGTGAGTGTCTGAAAGGGAGGAGGATGGCCTGAATGCACTGTATGCCTGATTGGCTGACTGACTGCATGAATGCCCTTGTGTATGATTGGCTGCTGAGTGTGACCCAGAAGTGTGGACGAGAGACAGGATAGTATATCCGGGGACCTCTCACCACTGGAAATTGTTCAGAAGCTGTGTCTACACTTGAAGAGTAACTGGAACTGCTGATCCTCGACACCCAGCTGGAAGAAGACTTGCTGTTGCATTTGCTTCGACCTGATCTGAAAGCTGCCCGAATTCGTTTAAGACTGATCCGAGGTAGGACCTGGTAAGGCGCCCTCTTCCGTGCTCCAAGGGACCATCGAGCACCGCTAACCTTCGCCGAAGCTCCCTGGAAGTCAGACCCTCGAAAGGCTGCCGACCCGAGACGGGACCGCCGAGGAAAACGAAGTGAAAGTCACGCTCACCTGAATCTCTGCAGGAGCGATAGTTTGCCGACCTCGGTCCTGCCCTCTTCTCACCAGGAATACTGGGAGTTTAAGCTGGAAGGAGAATGACGGGTTAGTGAATGATGATACCCAAACCCAGGGAACCCCCTCTCCCCTCAGTGTGCTGCAATTTAGTGTCTGGGGGCTCACCTCTTAGTTTGGGATGGCGGGCTCTCTGTCCTGCCTCTGCAGGGGTGCTACGGTGCGGGACCAGCAGGCTGTTGTGTTGACTTGGTGATGGTTTTGCTGGTTGCTGCGCTGGTTCGGCGATGTAAACTCCACCGTTTATGTTGGACAGTGGATTTCTGGAGCTCCCAAATAGTGTCCCAAGGCCAGTTACCTCACTGGAACCTTCGTACTGCGGGAATAGCATATAAGCACAAAAGGAGTCCTTTTTGGAATTAGGTAAGTGCTATATGTCCTTGGAATCCCAGTTGCTTCACTGGGTTAGCGCGTGTGAAAGAGTTCAGGTTCGTATTGTCTATGAAGGTCTTTGCCAACAAAGTGTCTTTAAGTCCTAACCTGCTTTTCCTTTGTTTTTCTCTCTTTGCAGGTTGCCGGAGTCACTCGGGGATGGAAAATCTGGAATAGCTTGCAGAGAAGGTGAGCAGGAGTGACTTGTTGGTCCGCAAGTGGAAAAGGAGTCGTAAAAACTCTGGAGTGGCGCTGAAAAAAGGTGAGTAGAAAACCACTTGTCAGCTTAGGTCTCTGTTCTTCTCTTTTCAGGAGAGGTGCTCTCTGTGAAGAAGACTGACCTGCCGATAACAAGGGCTGAAGAAAGCTGCAGAAGTCTCAGGAACCAGGTAAGCATGTGCTCGAAGCTACAGAAAGCACACAAAGAATGGGTTGCTCAATGGGCGTGGCTTTTATAGAGCGCCACGCCCGAAGACTAGAGTGTTCAACTTAGTTCCGGGTTGGCATAAAAAGGATCCATTCTAGTGGAAACAGGAAGTCTCATGTTATTCTATGGGAGTAGGGAGTACCAATGGATGAAATGGATATTAACCCTATCCTTGCTCGCCATGCTCTCACCCACAGTGCTCCTGTCTGTTTTCCCCTCTTGCCATGAATTGAATATGAAGGTGACTTGGAAGTGCTAGCTACGGTAGTGCCCATGACAGTCCTCCCCCTCAAGGCCCCTCTCAAAGGTGTGCTTCCTGGACCAGGCTTGGTGGGATTGTTCCGATGGTATTTGAGTTGTAACCGAGGGGCATGAATGTTCTCGCTTGGCTCCCATGACCTATCTTGGGGCCCATATCCCTTCCAATCCACTAAGTAATACAGGGTGTTTCGTACTATTTTGGAATCCAGTATTTGCTTTACCTCGTACTCTAGTTCCTCCCCTTTGATTTCTATGGGGGATGGTGGAGTTAGTGTTCTAGTCCCAGGGTGTACAGGTTTCAACAAGGAAACATGAAAAACCGGGTGTATGCGCATTTATGGTGGTAGAGTCAACTTCATGGCAACATGAGTAACTACACTTTCAATTGTGAATGGGCCTGCGAACTTGGGTTGGAATTTTCTGGGTCCTTTTAATGCTATATATTTAGGTGCAAGCCATACCGAATCTCCTGCTTGGTAATTTGGGGCCTCTCGTCGGTACCGATCAGCATACCTTTTTGTGTAGCCTTGGCTGCCTCGAGATGTTCAACTGTATCTTTGGTTGCTTGTGAGATGTTTTTGTGTAAGGTCTTAATGGCTGGCATCTCGATGGCTTTTGGCAGGTCATATGCCGAAGTTCTTGGGTTGCGGCCATAAAGAGTGTAAAATGGCGTCATGCGTGTGGAGGCGTGTACTGAATTATTGTATGCGTATTCAGCTATCCACAGGATTTCCTCCCAAGAGTATTCTGTCTGATGTAATAAACAACGGAGGTATTGTTCCAGAGTTTGATTTGTGCGCTCTGTTTGCCTGTCTGTTCGTGGATGGTGACTGGTGGACAACTGGATTTCTAGTCCGGCCAACGAGTAACAATGCTTCCAGAATCGTGACACAAATTGGCTTCCCCTGTCGGAGACTAATATGGACAGAAACCCATGTAACTTCACTATGTTATTGAGAAATACCCGAGCCAGTTCCTGAGCAGATGGAATGCCTTTTAAAGTGATGAAATGGGCCATCTTGGTGAACAAATCTACCACCACAAGGATGGTGTTAAATCCTGAACTGGGAGGTAGGTCTGTGACAAAGTCCATAGAGACGGTGTGCCAGGGGGTGGGTGGTATCGCCAGTGGTTGTAATAAGCTGGCGGGCCTTTGTTTTGAGGCCTTGTTTTGAGCACATGTTCCACATGAGTTGACAAAGTCGTGGGTGTCTTGTCGCCAAGTTGGCCACCAGTAGGATCCTTCAATCTTTTCAGTAGTTTTTGCCACTCCTGGGTGCCCTTCAATTAGTGAATTATGGTAGTTAGTGAGTATTTCTTCCTGCAAGGTACGCGTTGGAAGGTAAAGACGATCTCGGTAATACGGTAGGCCGTCCTTGATGGAAAAGTTAACTCCTTTGTTTTCCCATGTTCGTAATTCTCTGATGGACAGACTATCCTTTACCTTCTGCTTGAATGCCTCCCATGAAGAATCAACTCCACACAGATCCAGGATTTTGTCACCGGGGATGATGTCCACCGGATCAGGAATGCTGTAAGCTTGTTCCCCTTTGCCGATGCGTGATAAAGCATCTGCCTTCCAATTTTTTACTCCGGGCCGGTAAGTGATCACAAAATCATATGCCAAGCCAAGAGATGCCAACTAACCAATACCACTAACAACTTCCTTCTCTGCATACACCTCTCAAACTCCAAACCAAACACAACCACAAACCTCCAGCACAGCAAACCGCACGAACTTCACTACACTGCAACAACAAAACAAAAACACACATAGACTCGCACATCAGCACACGACGACTACCGGCCGCATACACCCCAGGCCCAGCCGACGGAACCACCGTGCTGAGGCTGCCAACAGCACATCACTGCAATCTTGCACTTTTCCAGCCTCCACCCACTAACCCACCCCTCCCTCCCTCTTTCAGAGCCGCCAGAGCGCCAGGGGACCACTCCGGTGGTGATAGTGCGCGGTGCAAATGACCTTTAACATTAACATTAACATTAACATAGGAACAGAGCCCAGCAAAGCTGTCGGGATGATTGTGCTTTAGCCGAGCACAAGTACTGGAGATTTCAATGATCAGTTATTATGGTGATGGTATGCTTGGCTCCGAGTAAATAATGCCTCCATTCCTTGAGGGCCTCCTTAATCGCAAGCAGTTAGTGACTGCGTAATTCAGTTTGGCTGGAGAAAACTTCTTCGACCAGAAAGCCACGGGGGGGGGGGGGGATGACCTGTGTCGGGATTCCGTTGGGATAAGACCGCTCCCATGGCTACACTTGAAGCGTCTGTTTCAACGATGTAAGGGAGGTCTGGTTGTGGATGTTGTAATACGGGGGCTGACGTAAACCTGCTCTTTAGAGCACGGAATGCCTCTTCAGCCACGGGAGTCCATTCAAATATTCGGTTCTTGCGTAGAAGGGTAATAATAGGATGCACCAAGTGCGAAAATCCTGGTATAAAACGTTGGTAGAAGTTTGCAAAACCAAGAAAGCTCTGCACTCCCTTTAGAGACGAGGGTGATGGCCAAGTGAGGCTCGCCTCTACTTTTCTATTGTCCATTTGGTTCCCTTGTGGTGACAACACGAATCCTGGAAACTCGACTTCGGTGACATGGAAGGAGCATTTTTCAAACTTGTCATATAGGTGGTTTTCGCACAACTTGTGGAGAACTGCTAATGAAAGAAAAACAATGAATGGATTAGCGGCAAAACAAGAAAGGATTTCCTTCAAGCGCTTCGTGCCCAACTTGTTTCTTATTTGGCACAAAACATCCATCTTTTTGAACATTTACATCATCAAAAACGAATGGAAAAGTGAGAAACAAGCCCTTTTTTGTCCCTTTATGTCATTTGAACCATAACATGGATTTGCACAAACCTTTCCTGTCCTGGGGCCCCCAGGCCACAATATAGGGATATCAAACACAGTGCTGATCCGTCTTATGGCTCAAAGGTTACTAATCATAGAATCTTCGCTTTTCCTATGGGTGACAGGTTTATAAATAAATATATAAATATATGCACACACACACACATACACACATACACGCACACACACACACCACCTTAGAGCTCTAGTGCACCAGAAGCAATGCACTATCACGATCCCCTATTTTCATTGCCTTCCCCAGTAGTCTATTTGTTGCTTGTTGCTTTAGTCTTGATTTTATGTGACCCCAGTTTGGAGGGTTAGAATTTTGTAGTCATCAAATCACCAGTATTCTGCAATGACCTTCCAAAATGTTAACTAAATGTAATACCTTTCACTGTACGTTTAATTTAACATCAGGCATTCATACATAAATCTTTGACAGTTTGAGGGCTATGCATTTACCCCCAGCAGGCACATATTTTCAACCAACATGCTTAGTTGAGTTTTATAACGCGTTTTATATAAACAAGACTGGCGTACACAGGCAAACGCAGACCATTGTGGTCAACATTGGTTGTATAATTAGCATTAAACTTCCAAACCAATTGGGAAGTTTTTGTTTGCTAACTTTCCAAGGAATGTTAGATAATGTTTGCGGCTATGAATTCACCCACATGCAAAGTATGGCAACTTGCAGGTAGAGTGTGTGCCTAAAATAAAGTATTTATTCCATCAGTAGTTTTGAAGTTGCATGAAAGAAAATACTTGAGCTTGAGAGCAAATGCCGCTAAACAAAAATAATCATGGGGGTCAGTACTCCTGATGATGGGGGCTGTGATACTGGAAACACATCGGAGGGACAGGGCCTCCGTATCCTTGTCCTTTACTGCCTTTTTATTGTGTGTTCTGTCGTGTTTTCCGCGCAGGAGTTCATGTGGGACTCCTGGCGGTGCAGCTCTCTCTCTTTTGGTTTGGTGTACAAACCCATGGGATACCCATATGGCACCCATCGGTGGGGGTACAACCCTGTGCCTCTAATGTATGTTTTTGTGCACCTGTGGGTGGCCCACAGAGCAGGGTATGGGCTGGTGGCAGCTCCATGCTGAATTTGACAGGTGGTCTGAGTATCCTCCATTTTGGGATACCCAGGCCCTGCCATTGGAATCAGTTGATTCCTAATAGAAAACAAGATGGCCCCTGTGGCCTCTTGCTTTCTATTGCCTGTTACCTTGTTTACCCAAAGTCCTGGGAAGCCCTGACTCTGTCCCTTTCCCAGACTAGCTGTTGGGTGGAAGTTCCATATATGGTGTTGTTGTGAATTCCAGTCCATACTGGCTGGACCCTTCCCAGTGACTGTATGTTGTGGGTACACCCTTTGGGTGGGACCTGGGTGAATGGAGTGTGTAACCAATATGCACTTCTTATTGTGGCTGTCTGGTTTCTGGTATGAGAGACAAAGACTGAGACAGCCCTGCCCGAAACTGGCCTGAATGCAGTGTGTAGGGTTGAATGGCTGGGTACTTGTCCCAATCCACATTCCTTGTTGTGAGTGTCTGAGAGGGAGGAGGATGGCCTGAATGCACTCTATGCCTGATTGGCTGACTGACTGCATGAATGCCCTTGTGTATGATTGGCTGCTGAGTGTGACCCAGAAGTGTGGATGAGAGACAGGATAGTATATCCGGGGACCTCTCACCACTGGAAATTGTTCAGAAGCTGTGTCTACACTTGAAGAGTAACTGGAACTGCTGATCCTCGACACCCAGCTGGAAGAAGACTTGCTGTTGCATTTGCTTCGACCTGATCTGAAAGCTGCCGAATTCGTTGAAGACTGATCCGAGATAGGACCTGGTAAGGCGCCCTCTTCCGTGCTCCAAGGGACCATCGAGCACCGCTAACCTTTGCCGAAGCTCCCTGGAAGTCAGACCCTCGAAAGGCTGCCGACCCGAGACGGGACCGCCGAGGAAAACGAAGTGAAAGTCACGCTCACCTGAATCTCTGCAGGAGCGATAGTTTGCCGACCTCGGTCCTGCCCTCTTCTCACCATGAATACTGGGAGTTTAAGCTGGAAGGAGAATGACGGGTTAGTGAATGATGATACCCAAACCCAGGGAACCCCCTCTCCCCTCTGTGTGCTGCAATTTAGTGTCTGGGGGCTCACCTCTTAGTTTGGGATGGCGGGCTCTCTGTCCTGCCTCTGCAGGGGCGCTACGGTGCGGGACCAGCAGGCTGTTGTGTTGACTTGGTGATGGTTTTGCTGGTTGCTGCGCTGGTTCGGCGATGTAAACTCCACCGTTTATGTTGGACAGTGGATTTCTGGAGCTCCCAAATAGTGTCCCAAGGCCAGTTGCCTCACTGGAACCTTCGTACTGCGGGAATAGCATATATGCACAATAGGAGTCCTTTTTGGAATTAGGTAAGTGCTATATGTCCTTGGAATCCCAGTTGCTTCACTGGGTTAGCACGTGTGAAAGAGTTCAGGTTCGTATTGTCTATGAAGGTCTTTGCCAACAAAGTGTCTTTAAGTCCTAACCTGCTTTTCCTTTGTTTTTCTCTCTTTGCAGGTTGCCGGAGTCACTCGGGGATGGAAAATCTGGAATAGCTTGCAGAGAAGGTGAGCAGGAGTGACTTGTCGGTCCGCAAGTGGAAAAGGAGTCGTGAAAACTCTGGAGTGGCGCTGAAAAAAGGTGAGTAGAAAACCACTTGTCAGCTTAGGTCTCTGTTCTTCTCTTTTCAGGAGAGGTGCTCTCTGTGAAGAAGACTGACCTGCCGATAACAAGGGCTGAAGAAAGCTGCAGAAGTCTCAGGAACCAGGTAAGCATGTGCTCGAAGCTACAGAAAGCACACAAAGCATGGGTTGCTCATTGGGCGTGGCTTTTATAGAGCGCCACGCCCGAAGACTAGAGTGTTCAACTTAGTTCCGGGTTGGCATAAAAAGGATCCATTCTAGTGGAAACAGGAAGTCTCATGTTATTCTATGGGAGTAGGGAGTACCAATGGATGAAATGGATATTAACCCTATCCTTGCTCGCCATGCTCTCACCCACAGTGCTCCTGTCTGTTTTCCCCTCTTGCCATGAATTGAATATGAAGGTGACTTGGAAGTGCTAGCTACGGTAGTGCCCATGACAGTCCTCCCCCTCAAGGCCCCTCTCAAAGGTGTGCTTCCTGGACCAGGCTTGGTGGGATTGTTCCGATGGTATTTGAGTTGTAACCGAGGGGCATGAATGTTCTCGCTTGGCTCCCATGACCTATCTTGGGGCCCATATCCCTTCCAATCCACTAAGTAATACAGGGTGTTTCGTACTATTTTGGAATCCAGTATTTGCTTTACCTCGTACTCTAGTTCCTCCCCTTTGATTTTTATGGGGGATGGTGGAGTTAGTGTTCTAGTCCCAGGGTGTACAGGTTTCAACAAGGAAACATGAAAAACCGGGTGTATGCGCATTTATGGTGGTAGAGTCAACTTCATGGCAACATGAGTAACTACACTTTCAATTGTGAACGGGCCTGCGAACTTGGGTTGGAATTTTCTGGGTCCTTTTAATGCTATATATTTAGGTGCAAGCCATACCGAATCTCCTGCTTGGTAATTTGGGGCCTCTCGTCGGTACCGATCAGCATACCTTTTTGTGTAGCCTTGGCTGCCTCGAGATGTTCAACTGTATCTTTGGTTGCTTGTGAGATGTTTTCGTGTAAGGTCTTAATGGCTGGCATCTCGATGGCTTTTGGCAGGTCATATGCCGAAGTTCTTGGGTTGCGGCCATAAAGAGTGTAAAATGGCATCATGCGTGTGGAGGCGTGTACTGAATTATTGTATGCGTATTCAGCTATCCACAGGATTTCCTCCCAAGAGTATTCTGTCTGATGTAATAAACAACGGAGGTATTGTTCCAGAGTTTGATTTGTGCGCTCTGTTTGCCTGTCTGTTCGTGGATGGTGACTGGTGGACAACTGGATTTCTAGTCCGGCCAACGAGTAACAATGCTTCCAGAATCGTGACACAAATTGGCTTCCCCTGTCGGAGACTAATATGGAAAGAAACCCATGTAACTTCACTATGTTATTGAGAAATACCCGAGCCAGTTCCTGAGCAGATGGAATGCCTTTTAAAGTGATGAAATGGGCCATCTTGGTGAACAAATCTACCACCACAAGGATGGTGTTAAATCCTGAACTGGGAGGTAGGTCTGTGACAAAGTCCATAGAGACGGTGTGCCAGGGGGTGGGTGGTATCGCCAGTGGTTGTAATAAGCCGGCGGGCCTTTGTTTTGAGGCCTTGTTTTGAGCACATGTTCCACATGAGTTGACAAAGTCGTGGGTGTCTTGTCGCCAAGTTGGCCACCAGTAGGATCCTTCAATCTTTTCAGTAGTCTTTGCCACTCCTGGGTGCCCTTCAATTAGTGAATTATGGTAGTTAGTGAGTATTTCTTCCTTCAAGGTACGCGTTGGAAGGTAAAGACGATCTCGGTAATACGGTAGGCCGTCCTTGATGGAAAAGTTAATTCCTTTGTTTTCCCATGTTCGTAATTCTCTGATGGACAGACTATCCTTTATCTTCTGCTTGAATGCCTACCATGAAGAATCAACTCCACACAGACCCAGGATTTTGTCACCGGGGATGATGTCCACCGGATCAGGAATGCTGTAAGCTTGTTCCCCTTTGCCGATGCGTGATAAAGCATCTGCCTTCCAATTTTTTACTCCGGGCCGGTAAGTGATCACAAAATCATATTCTGATAGGAACAGAGCCCAGCAAAGCTGTCGGGATGATTGTGCTTTAGCCAAGCACAAGTACTGGAGATTTCAATGATCAGTTATTATGGTGATGGTATGCTTGGCTCCAAGTAAATAATGCCTCCATTCCTTGAGGGCCTCCTTAATCGCAAGCAGTTAGTGACTGCGTAATTCAGTTTGGCTGGAGAAAACTTCTTCCACCAGAAAGCCACGGGGGGGGGCGGGAAGATGACCTGTGTCGGGATTCCGTTGGGATAAGACCGCTCCCATGGCTACACTTGAAGCGTCTGTTTCAACGATGTAAGGGAGGTCTGGTTGTGGATGTTGTAATACGGGGGCTGACGTAAACCTGCTCTTTAGAGCACGGAATGCCTCTTCAGCCACGGGAGTCCATTCAAATATTCGGTTCTTGCGTAGAAGGGTAATAATAGGATGCACCAAGTGCGAAAATCCTGGTATAAAACGTTGGTAGAAGTTTGCAAAACCAAGAAAGCTCTGCACTCCCTTTAGAGACGAGGGTGATGGCCAAGTGAGGCTCGCCTCTACTTTTCTATTGTCCATTCGGATCCCTTGTGGTGACAACACGAATCCTGGAAACTCGACTTCGGTGACATGGAAGGAGCATTTTTCAAACTTGTCATATAGGTGGTTTTCGCACAACTTGTGGAGAACTGCCCGCACATGTGCTACATGTTCTTGTATGGAAGCCGAGTAAATGAGGATGTCATCTATGTACACTACGGCACATACGTCTAACAGTTCTCGTAGGACATCATTCATGGCAGATGGAATGCCGCCAGCGCATTACATAGCCCGAGCAGCATTACCTGATACTTGTAGAGGCTGTACCTGGTGTGGAACGTGGTCTTCCATTCATCACCCTCTTTTACGCACACCAGGTGATAGGCCCCTCGAAGATCCAGCTTCGTAAACACTTGCGCTTGTCGTACTTGGTCAAGCAATACAGGTTTTAGCGGTAACGGGTACCGGTTCTTTACCGTGACCTGGTTTAACGCGTGATAATCGATGCTCGTTCTTAGGTCCCCCTCCTTCTTTGGGACGAAGAAGAGGGGAGAAGCCGCGGGAGATTTGGATGGGCAGATAAAACCATTTGCAAGATACTGGTCCAAGTAGGTCTTTAGATGGGCGTTTTCCCCTTCCGTCAGGGCGTATATGCGGCTGCATGGGACCTTTGCCCCCAGTACCAGGTCTATCTGGCAGTCATAAGAACGATGAGGGGGCAGTGTATTGGCTTGTTCTTTGGGAAATACGTCTTGAAAATCCTGTTATTCTTTGGGTAAGGCCCCTAGTATTCCCAATACCGGGAACGCCTTCTGAGATGCAGCTATCGGATGTTCTGGTGCCTGACCTGTCTCATAGCAGTGTCTGCAGTCCCTGGGAAAGGTTAACAAACCTACTATGCCAATCTATGAGCGGGTTGTGTTTCTCGAGCCAAGGTATGCCAAGGATCATCTGGAATTGTGGGGCCGAAATCAGATCAAATAAGATTTCTTCCTTATGTCTGTCTTGACAGAGCATAATGACCTTTGCAGTAAAACGGTTAACCGGGCCTGATAGTAGCTGAGTTCCGTCGACAGCGGTTACATTGTCTATGACTTCCTTTGCACAGACTGGTAAACCAATTTTGTCTGCCGTCTCCAGGTCCAAATAATTCCCAATGGCTCCGCTATCCACGAATGCTTCGAGTGCGTGTAACCTGGAGGGCTGGCGTTGGTTCATGATGGTCACTGGGATGGTAAAGTGGGAGGTCGAGGGATTCTTAGTTGCGCTCGACAAACCGACCTCTATGTTTGTCGGGCGTTGGAGTTTTCCGCCTCGGTTGCTTCCTTTGCCCCGTCCACAGCTCCAACAGTCTTTCGAGAGGGCTTTGGCAGGCAATTACGAAGAAAATGGCCGGATTGTGCACAGTACAAGCATAACAGCTCCTGCCGCCTTCTCTCTCGTTCTTCCTTAGTGAGTGGACCTCCAACTCCTCCCAACTGCATGGGTTCAGGATGTTCTTCCACGGGCTAGCGAACCGGCGTCTCTTTGGGCCGCATGTAGAACGCCCTACTCTCAGAGCGTGAGCGGTCGGCCTTCCGGGTTTGTAAACGGTGATCAAGCTGAATTGCTAGGTCAATGTATTCGGCGCACCCATCTGGTGGGTTGACTACTTGTGCCAGGATGTCTTTGAGCTCCCCTCGTAGACCTTGGTAAAATAGAGTTGTACGTTTTTCTTCGGGCCAGTTTGTTTTGACTACCAGTCGATAAAAAGTTGGTACATAAGCCAAAAGATCCTGATTTCCTTGCCGAAGAGATACCAATTTGTCATCCAAGGCCTGTCCTTGTGTGCTACGAGCAAAGAGCTTTTCCAACTCACGCTGGAAACCGGAAAAATTCCAGAGCAAAGGTTTGTCCCTATTGACTAACGGTACAGACGAGTCTGCGGCATGTCCCCACAAGTATGACAACACAAAGGCCACTTTTGATTGGTCAGTGGGCAACAACCCTGGTTTGCACAGGAAATGTAGACGACACTGGTTCATAAAAGTCCCGAACCTTTTGGGCTCTCCTAAGAACTTCTCCGAGGGCGCCAGTGGTATGTTGCCTGGAAGGACTACTTGTACTGGTGCTGCTATGGGTTGAGGTGGTGACATTGGCGTAGCCGTGGCTCCCCCTGGCAATGAAGCTAATCCCGCTTGAGTCTGTAGTAATTGGCGAGCAATCTCATCTGTCTTGTCCCTATTCACTATCAGTTCACGCCTCAAGGCGCTTGTCTCAGAACGGGCTGCATGCACCTCAGCCCGCAGTTCACCCAATATCTGTGACAACTGATCTACCTCCGAGGCCTCCATCGCTCAGACAGAGGTGTTTTAGGGTATGCCTCGTGTTCTGTCACGCTCACCTGAATCTCTGCAGGAGCGATGGAGTTTGCCTACCTCGGCCCTGCCCTCTTCTCACCTGGAATACTGGGAGTTTAACCTGGAAGGAGAATGACGGGTTAGTGAGTGGTGCTACCCAAACCCAGGGAACCCCCTCTCCCCTCTGTGTGCTGCATTATAGTGTCTGGGGGCTCACCTCTTAGTTTGGGATGGCGGGCTCTCTGTCCTTCCTCTGCAGGGGCGCTATGGTGCGGCACCAGCAGGCTGTTGCGTTGACTTGATGCTGGTTTTGCTGGTTGCTGCGCTGGTTCGGCGATGTAAACTCCACCGTTTATTTTGGACAGTGGATTTCTGGAGCTCCCAAAGAGTGTCCCAAGGCTAGTTACCTCACTGGAACCTTCGTACTGCGGGAACAGCAGCGTCCTTTTTGGAATTAGGTAAGTGCTATATGTCCTTGGAATCCCAGTTGCTTCACTGGGTTAGCGCGTGTGAAAGAGTTCAGGTTCGTATTGTCTATGAAGGTCTTTGCCTACAAAGTGTCTTTAAGTCCTAACCTGCTTCCTCTTTTTTTTCTCTTTGCAGGTTGCCGGAGTCACTCGGGGACGGAAAATCCGGAATAGCTTGCAGAGAAGGTGAAGGAGTCGTGAAAACTCCGGAGGGGTGCTGAAAAAAGGTGAGTAGAAAACCGCTTGTCAGCTTAGGTCTCTGTTCTTCTCTTTTCAGGAGAGGTGATCGCTGTGAAGAAGACTGATCTGCCGATCACAAGGGCTGAAGAAAGCTGCAGATGTCTCAGGAACCAGGTAAGCGTGTGCTCGAAGCTACAGAAAGCACACAAAGCATGGGTTGCTCATTGGGCGTGGCTTTTATAGAGAGCCACGCCCGAAGACTAGAGTGTTCACCTTAGTTCCGGGTTGGCATAAAAAAGATCCATACTAGTGGAAACAGGAAGTCTCATGTTATTCTATAGGAGTAGGGAGTACCAATGGATGAAATGGATATTAACCCTATCCTTGCTCGCCATGCTCTCACCCACAGTGGTCCTGTCTGTTTTCCCCTCTTGCCATGAATTGAATGTGAAGGTGACTTGGAAGTGCTAGCTACGCTAGTGCCCATGACAGTGAAGCATCCAGACATCGCCGCTGTCGAAGTCCATTGCCGTCGACCAGGGTTCGCAGGTTTGTCTAACCGCTGGAGGTCCATCGAAGTTGTGTTGCCCAGACGCGGGGACCACTTGACGCTGTGCCGCCGACGACTGGAGCCGCCCGCTCCTTTGCCTAAGAACATTTGAATCAATTGACTCCTTTGTCCGCACTGACAACCGCTTTGTCCTGCCGGAGAAAGTCAAGGCCGCTGACGCGGTGTGGAGAATCCGCCGGTGGGTTTCCCGCCACATGAAGGCCACAAAGACTTTGATGACTAGACTCCCTTGCTGGGCCACAGTTCTTCAGAAACTCTTTGCGGTCCTGAACAATCAATCGCTGAGGTGCCCCACACACCTCATCCTCGCAGGACGTCGCCGATGAGCACTGCCTGGATCGACACTGTGGTCTCGGCACCCTTGAACTTCTCATTGACGTTGTCGACACCAAGTTCACCTTCTGCGACGCCTCTCGACGATCCGTGACTCCTGCTTGAAAGGGGATCACTCAAGAAGGATCCGTCGACGCTTCTTCGAAGAACTCTACTCCACCAGATACATTGGGGGGGTAAAAACATTATAGGAGAGAATAAGACTGTTGATCAATATATGGACTGGGCTTGTGCTATATCTTTATTTTACAGGTTGCCCAGGTGGGGGGATCTCCACACGGAACTGTGTCCAGGGGTAGGGGGCCAGTATTCTGCCTATTGTTTCAACCATCTTGCTTTCCCTCCTCTCTCTATTGCTGGTTTCCTCGTTATTGATCTGTGTGACATTCTAACAGTATAGTTGATTCACTTTAATGAGATCTGATAATATTGGTGGTAACACTTTAGAATTGTATATATTTACCATTGTTGATTTCTAAGTACAAAGTGCGTTATTGTGATAGTGTACATACCTTTGAATATTAATTATATAAAGACTGTGTTTTCTGTAATACAGTGTGTTGACATTCCTTTTGGAGGCTTGGGGACTACACTGTACTTAAGAACCAGTCTGCATCACCTTCTGAGAAGCTAGGCCTTGATTGCTCGACCATAGCTACTGCATAGAGAATCTTGGCTGGGGTCCTCTGTGCCTCTCCTCTACCATATAAGAGAGCAGAAGTACAGACACCCCCCTCCGGTATCTTTACAGGGGCCAGCATTGCTAAAAACAGTTGGGTCTATCAAACTGTATATACTAACAAACAAAATGTACTGTTTGCACAACTTACTTTGTGTTATTCTGATATTGTATGGAAAATGCCATTCAGCTTCTTGTTGTTGAACTTGCATGAGCCCCCTATACCCTCCCCAACTACCTCTTGCTCCAAACCGTGAGGCGTCTGCTTAACTTGTCCCTACTTTGTCTCAACCGGTACCAGGAATGTTTTGCTATAACTCTGACCTGACTGGAGTGAGTGACCTGGTTCAGACCACTTATTTTATCAAGACTTCTTCCTGTTAGGTCTTTGTGTTTTTACTTTGAGCCAGACCTTGTGGTTCTCAGACCAAAAACAGCTGTCAATAGGGAATAACCCTGTTTCCGCTGCCCCAGTTAGTGACACTTAAACCTGTGAGCACATGCGGGCCAGCACCCTAGACACCCACCTAGTTTGCCTAGTGCTTGCACTGGCTTTGAGCTTTCTCATTTAACCAAGTGCCAATCTATAATAGAATTCAGCTAATGATAAATAGTACCCTTTATATAACTGTCTGACTGGTTGAGCCAATCAGCATTGATGACTCCTGTGAAATTCTGGGCACTATTAGTGGATATTCCTTGGAAATCCTCAGTTCTGACCAGCTGCATTGATCAGCAGGTCCTTGGTGTCAGTGAATGCTCACTGTCTCGCTGGCCACAGCTCCATGTCCTGCTCCACTTTCCCACCCACCTCATTCCATAGACGCGGAGGTGGACGTGCTGGTGATTCACTTGTGGGTTGCTGACTATGTGCCCTGGCCCCACATACTGTCACACACCTAGAGCATTTTCCATGTGACGTCCCCTGGCATTGCCATGCTTCCAGGGCTAAGCTGTGTATCGGGGACAACGTTGCCTGACCCTGCAGCCTTTTGGGGGGTGGGGCGGAGAAGGTATATAGGCCGCCTCTGGAGCTAAAATCCTTAGCACCTGGGACGGAGGATGGTGCAACTCTTGGACTTTAGGTGCCTGAAGCACTCCTTAATGTCCTCACTTTGCTGGGGGGTGTTAATTAGAGCTTTTTGGGCAGCTAATGAAGGGCAATCTTGGCTGTCAATGAGGTTTCCGAATAAACAAATATATTGGCAATTGTTGGCATCACGACCAAACACTTTACATTTAGAGGTCCCCTTTCTACTGTGATTATGTATCCTTCATAACATGTGACTTGGCTGTATCAAAGGTTGTGTGCTTGAATTGCATAAACTCTCTCTCTCTCTCTCTCTCTCTCTCTCTCTCTCTCTCTCTCATCAATGACATTTGTGATGTCATCTTTGATGTCCTGGGTGTTAGTCTTAGCAGTGCACGGTGGTGGCGCGAGTTATGGTTGCTTAGCTTACCATAACTGGCGAATTTCAAGGGTTTTTCGGTTTTACTTGGAACCTTAACGTCCCTTTAACAACGTTTTTTCACTGTATTTCATAGGTTTTTAGTAGCGCAACTTAACCATAACGTCCCTTTAACAAAGTTTTTTCACTGAATTTCATAGTTTTTTAGTAGCACAACTTAACAATAATGACTTTGACTTTATATACATGTCATATGGAACTGACTAGATCTCTTCTTATGAACTTGATGTCCGCGAACTTATTTAATGTTCGCGGACATGTTCGGAGAACAGTACCACTACCTAAAAACTGTGGGGGGGGGGGGGTGGGGGGGTATGTTTGATTGTTATATCATAATATAGGAACATTTAACAAATTCAAAAAGCAGCACACAAACACATTATATATAGTAATACATAAGAAATGTAACCCATATATGTAACACACTAACCATTCATTTAAATACAATATGTTCTGAAATGGAATATACCACAAGAAGATAAATTGGCTTCCAACATGATTACCTCACAGACACAACAGAACTGAGAACAAGACCAGACCCACTGAATACATAGGACTTATTTTACCAGAAATAGTAAGTGTACTTCATTTTACTCATATATTTATAAACTTTCTGTATTAGATTAAAAACTATATTATCTTTTTTTTTTTTTCTCACAGAAATGTCTAGTACTCTGGAATGGCTAGAGGACAATTTCCCACATGAAGAAATGTCACGAGATAGTGAAACTAATGGTAAACACTTTATAATATAAACCATTTATTTATTATTTTTTTATATACATTTAACATATATATTATTTTTTTGTACAGAGCATACCAGAATAGAAAAAACTTCAGAAAACCCTGTTATGGATAACAGTCTTCACAATATAGAAGAAAATTGGATGTATTGTTGGCTAATTTTAATAATTTAAAAACTTTTGTAGAAAATCATTTCAAACCAAAAACCTCGTACCATTGCCCCACATGTACTTGTCCCTCCTCACCATATCCCAGTCAATTATCTCCAAACCCTCTCCATAATCCAAAACGTTTTGATGAGATTTCCATCCCTTCTTCACCTAATACCAATCATGTTGAAACCCCAAATTCTCCTGTTTTTGTTTCTGTTTCTGCCTCACCTTCTCTGTCATAAATTATTAATATATGTTAAATAAAGTTTAATTTTTATATTGTATTGTGAATAGTTTCCGTTTTTTTTAAAAAAAAACAATAAAAGTGTCCGCGGACAGTGCGAGTGTTCTGAAATGTTCGTACATAAACGAAAATGGAGGTGTCCTGAAGAACACCACACCTGTTCGTACTGTTCGCTAGTAAGTTGAAACTGTTCTAAGAACACACGTGGTGTCCTGAAATGTTCGTAAAGAAACAAAAATTAAAGTGTTCTAAAGAACACTATATCTGTCCGTAATGTTCGCTATCAACTTAAAACTGTCCTAAGAACACAATTGGTGTCCTGAAATGTTCGTAAATAAACGAAAATGATGTGTCCTGAACAACAGTACAACTGTTCGTAGTGTTCGCTAGCAACATGAAACTGTACTAAGAACACACGCGGTGTCCTGAATTGTTCATAAACAAACAAAAATTAAAGTGTCCTAAAGAACACTATACCTGTCCGGTACTGTTCGCTAGCAAGGTCAAACTGTTCTAAGAACACTATTGGTGTCCTGAAATGTTCATACGTAAACGAAAATGGAGGTGTCCTGAAGAACACTATACCTGTTCGTAGTGTTCGCTACCCAATTGAAACTGTTCTAAGAACACAATTGGTGTCCTGAAATGTTCGTACATAAACTAAATTACACGTGTCCTGAAGAACAATATATCTGTCCTTACTGTTCGCTACCAAGTTTAAACTGTTCTAAGAACACACGCGGTGTCCTGAAATGTTTGTTTCACGTGTGACACACTTTTAATTACTTCAGAACCCGAACAGTGTCCGTAGGACATCAATGCGCATGCGCTAACCAATCTCTGTGCACTTGGTGTCCTGCGGACAGGCGCTTCCTTCGCGGACTAGTGCGCAAACGGATCATATGACCGTGCCCACGCTCATCGTGTGTCCTGAAATGCGGACACTGTTCGTGTCCCCGAACAATTTAAAAGTACATTTTCAGTTAATCCATAATATTTTTCAATAAAATCTCACCATGGCACAAGTCCCACATAGCAATCTTGAGTTTCTATATACCTTTTGAAACTTTCCGATCCTTTTTTTGTGTTCGATCTGTCCGCGGACAGTGCGCATGTCCGCGGACCGCGCACAAGCACCCCTATAAAAGACCACGCCCAAGAGCTTATTCCCATTGTGTTTCTGGCTATTCTTCAGAACACAGTGATTTTTGCTGCCACCTGCAGACTACACCATCATCGAGATGGCATCCTTGGCTGCTGAACTGCCACTTGGTGCTGCACCTGCTTCAGCACCACCCCCACCCCCTCCACCACCACCACCACCACGTCCCCAAGGGCCTGAAGAGGGGAACAGGAGTGAGGATGCGGAGGAGGAAGAAGAGGATGATGAGAATGAGGTAGAGGAAATCCCTACTACCCGCACTAGGCGTGAGTCTTGGGTGTGGCGGTTATTTACCATTCATGGGAATGGTCCTAAGGCTTGTGCGAACCGTGTTACCTGCAATGAGTGCAAAATGATACTCAGTCGCGGGAAGCACAGTAAGTACAGCTTTGGGACCACTACTATGAAGCGACACCAAGGTCATTTCACTCTGGGACTATTCGCAGGGTTGTACCTTGCGAAGAACGTAGCAGGTTGATTTCCTCTACTTCATCCTCTGTTTCTGATCCTATCACCACAAGGACCACCTCTGTGGGACAGCGTCTTTCTCAAGCTGCCTCAAAGGCCATACAGAATGCTGATGACCCTTACCTTTCAAGGGTCACAGTTGTATGTATGTACTGTGACACAGTAGTCTGCAGGGGGGAGCGACTTCGGAGTGCTTTTGAGACTATCGTCTCAGAGCACAAGAAGACCTGCTCACTACCCAAATAAAACCCACTCTACATCTTCCTCTCTCAGCTCGCCCTTTCTTATCCTTGTGGTTGGTGTCCCCCCCTTTACCCTCCTCTCCTAGTGTGTCGTGTCTGAAAAACCAGAAAAAATACAAAATTACAAAAATCAAAAAAAATAACTCTTTTCAGAGCCGCCTTTCCCAGTTAAAAAATAGAAGTGAAAATAAATGAAGCCGGGCTCTTTGTATTTTTTAGAAGTCCGCGGACAGTTCGCGAACATTAAAAAAATTGGGTTGCTACTCCATCACAAACATTGTAATTTTCTCTGGAAAGAAGTGGTGGCTCTGAAAAGAGCCTTTGGGTGGTGTTTGTAAGTCAAAAATTGTAAATGCTTAACATCTACTTCAAAATCGTTCTTGTAATTCCAAAAAAGGTCGCAATGCATTTTGTACATTTCTCAGAATAATCTGATTGCCAGCATAAGTAAGATGGACTCCATCTCTGCGAAAAATGTACTACAAAACATAATATTTTCATTGTGAAAAGAAGACATGCCAAAATCTCTTAGAAAGCCATAAACAGCCTTATTAACATTGCGCCTTGCTTTTTCCATTTGTGGACCAAATGAAGAAGAACGAAGCCACATTTATCTCTGCGCAATCCGTGAAAATATCACTTGAGAATTAGGAAACATGTCCATAACCTTCCTAAGTCCTTCTTTCATAGCAAATTGCAAAAAAATTCCAGTCACATGTCCTAAACTGTTCCCTCCACAATGAATTACAATTATGTCTGGATGTTGCTCTGTCTCCAAAGTAGCACAGAGAGGTAGCAAGTCCAACCACTTCATTCCACGTACTCCATGCCAGTGTACTTCCACATGTGGGAATCCAAGATCTACAGCTACTCCACAGCTTTCGGCATGCACCTTCCAACCAATGTATCCACGAATCTCCTAAAATCCAAACTATCTGTTTTCTGAAACACACAGCCATAGCTATCTTTTGTTCTCTCAGCAAAAAGAGTATCTGAGAAAATCTCTCCTGGCACAACACACCCACCAAACTTTCCTGACCAATCCCTTTCAGTGCTTATTCTCATTTGCATGACTTCTGAACCCAAATATCCCCGGATGTAACTCCCGATGTCCGCGAACTACCGCCATGTCCGCGGACATATCGTAACATGAACAGCCCTTCTACCATTTCCACTACACTCTCTCTGCCATTCCCTCATTGGATGTACCTCAAAAATCACATGACCATGCACCAATCACATTCAAGACCTCTACATCTAACTGCATCATCATAGATCAGCACTGCAAATGTACTCTGAATCTCTCTGAGTACAAGTGTCATATCATTGGCAAGCAGCATCTACCAGAAATACTGTACAAGTCTTGAAGATTTCTTCTTGCAGCTCCATGCATATCCATATGCATGAACACAAACTTCAGGTATGCATATTTTCTGTATAGTAGATGAACACATTTTCAAACAGACTTTTACCTTGTAAAATCTGTAAAATGAATTTACTGTACTTTTTTCAATTTCCTAAAATCAACTATCACTTATAAACCTTTATACTTTTTACTTTTTTTATACACACACACTCAAATCATGTTAAACTAACATTTTTCAAATGAAATATATAGACTACATATATTCAAACAAAATTGCATGCAAACACAATCTATGTTTAAACCTTTATAAAAATACTTATACAATTTCATATTTTTTGTTTTTATTTATTTATTTACTTAATTACTTTAAATTAGACATGACATTGAGGCGCTATTACCTAGAACAGTTTACTTACAGAAATAGTGGTATTCACTAATATATTATAAATTTCACAAGACATAGTAAAGATATTTTTTTTTTGCTACAGTTAGTCATTCAATACAATTTGTTCATTAAGAACATATCATATGTACTGAACTGATGCAATGTATCTTATGTAAATAAATTAGTTTAATGGTTTTACAGAAGGCACTGAGGATTTCAATTTAAAAAATCAATATCTAAATTAAAAACAGTGCTATATACAAACAAAGTTACTAATTTGAAGCTTTTACAATTGCAGTGAAGACCAGTTTCCTGAAAAGAAGCAGCCGAATTCGAAGAAGAAAGAAAAACTAAGAAGTTACCTGTTCATTTAAAAAAAAAAGTAAGTAAAATATCACCATAATATTTGTATTATTAATCAAATATACTATAACATTAATGCAAGCTATTTCGGTTTCTAAAAATAGAGATTTTGTACCATTTTGTCCAAAAATGTCCATGTCTTAAACAGCGATTTACAGCCAGAATGGCCCACAAATTTCTATTTTTGGACACACAAATTACCCAACTGAACCACTACAATTTTCATATTATAGAACAAACAACTGTTTTAATTGTATACATTAGATTTACTATTTGTACTTTTCCACACCACTAGCTTACTTTTTTTGTCATCTGAACCCCAGTTTAGTAACACATAAATTCAAGAATACCTATCCCTACTAGTTTTAGTTCCCAATGCGCAATCACACACCATTACATACATCTTTATCATCTTACTCAAACACTCATGCACACAGCACACATACATTCCAGAACACCCCAACCCATATCTTCTCTATTTGTTTCAGCAGACCCTAAAGAATGCCTACCAAAAGTGAAGTCCGTAGAAAGCAACGCAAAAGTAGAGCAAATGAAAATAAAGGTGTCCAACATAAGCATCCATCTCTAGCAGAATTTGTAAAAAAAAGTTGAAACAAAACAGCTAATACAATCATTTAGTGAAACACAAGAAGTTTCAAGTACAACAACTTTGCTTCCTCTATCAAAATGTAAAACAAACCAAAAAACAATTAACAGAAAATCAAAACTACTTCTTCAAATTTTAATATAGTGCAAAGTAAGCATACCAAGAAAAGTATTTTAGCCAAAATATACCGTCACAAAGTCCTTCAAAATCTTATAAAAACAGGAGAGAAATCAGGTTCAAAGCTTAAAACCTATCGTAGGAAATTAATCTTAGAAGCATTGATGGACAGTGCAATTCTTAAAAGAAATGTATTTATTTTACTGTTAAACAAAATGAAACCACTAACAAAACTAATAACTAAATTACAAAAAAGACTTCTCAATAAGCGAAATATCAACAGAAAGAACTTCTTAAGTATCAGCGGAGGTGAATGGAATCACACTACAAGCACAGAACCATATTTTAATGAAGAAGCGTACAAACAAAAGCAAACTAAAACAATTGCCATACATAGCAGTGGTCGAGGTTATGAAAAAGTGAATAATACCATAATGGAACAAGAAGTACTTCTTACAAAAATATGCCCTGAAAACTTAGAATTACCCTTCCATTCAACTGAATCAGAACGTCTAGTGTACAAATGGCCATGCACGTCAATGTGTAACATTCCCAAACAATGTTTCAAATATTTACGCCAATTCCTCAATAAATATGTAAAAAGCAAAGACAAAATCAAAATTAAATTACTGCAAAATATAGATACCTGTCCAGTGCGCAAGTACACAGGACTACAAGGACATTCATTGGCCTGCATTACAGGACCTAGTTGTAAAACCACTTTCCATGATATCAAAAGGATATCAACACATCATTCAACTATAAGAAATCTAGTCTATAAACTGTACTATGCTAAAAGTCCTGCTTTAGCACTAGCAAAGTTAAATAACATCCTTCTACATGGTACAGCAAAAGACCTACTTGAAGAAATTCACTATATCCAGAAAAAATATTTTGGAAGTGAAAGCCATTTACAGAATGAAATAGCTTTAAACCAATTAAGCAACAATTCTACACATGGCAACCTTTTGCTAAACACATACAAAAAAGAAATACTAAAATTTAAAAGTACATCAGCTGAAGTACCAAACCATGTATGTGTATGTTGCCGTAGAATTGTTTATAAAAGTAACACAAAAACTGTGGACCTATCATACAAAATAGAAGACAAGAAGACAATGAAGATTCTAAATGGTTTGAATTAGCTCTCTACCTTGTAGCAGAAAACAAATATGAAATAACTGAGCCCTTAATACTTTGCAGTTATTGCACTACAAAACTTGACAACAACCAAACTCCTTCACGTTCTATCACAAATAATTTGGAATTATACCCAGTACCAAAACCTCTACAACAACTTAATTTATATGAGAGCATCATAATTCAAACAGTACACCCATTTCAAGCAATAATACGCCTTCAACCAAAAACAGCAAAATTACCTCCCTCTGAATTGGTAAAAGGCATTTGTGGAAAAGTAGTTTATTTACCATTAAATCTAAAAGAAAATGTGCATACTCTAGGAGTGCAACGTCCAAATGCAGCAATCTTTAATTATATTAGTAAATGGAGTACCTACAAAAGACAAAAAAATATGGCAACAGCTGGTAGATTTATATAAAGTTAGACAAGCCTTCCAATATCTTAAAGAGAATAATGAATATTACAAAGAAATTAATATTGAAGAAAACTTGAAAGATACAACTGAAATAATTCAAGAAACACAAGAAGCTGGTCAATTTGAGCTACTAGATCCTGCTACAATATCAAATACTTTAGACCATTATACAATTCATCCTTTGCACTGTAATGACACCGTACAAGATGTACTGGAAACTTACCAAATGCGTCAAACAAAAGGATCGCCAATCAGTATATGGGAAAAAAGTATAGAAGCTTGTGCTTTTCCTCTACTCTTTCCTACTGGCAAAGGAGGAAGGTATGATGATAGACCTATTCAAATATCAGCTTCAGAATACCGCTCATTACGGATGTATTCTGAAGATCCCAAATTTAGACAAAATGTGGAATACATATTCCACCTACTCTTTGAAAGTGAACTAGCAACTTTATGTTACGGAGTTGCACACATATTAAAATCATGATCACACTTTCAAAATATGATAGCTACACAATTATTAGAGAAAGTGCAACAAAAGGATGAGGTTTTACAATCAAATATTACAAATCTATTAGCAAATATGCGTGGTACTAAAGAGTACTGGTTTCGACGTCATGGAGATGTACGTTGTATGATCAGAAACCTTGGCCCACCCACTTGGTTTGTTACATTAAGTTGTGCAGAATATGCATGGGAAGATTTACATGATTTCCTACGCATATCATATAAAAACAAAACAAACATAGATATTCTAACACCTGGAGAACTTTGTTCTTTGGATCCTGTTAATGTTTCAAGATATTTTCACCATCGCTTCATTGCTATGCTACATTTTATTTGTAATAAAACTGTTCCTCCCCTTGGAGAAGTGCAACACTTCTTTTGGAGAAAAGAATACCAAGCCAGAGGAGCACCACATATCCACATGCTTTTATGGATTAAAGATGCTCCTAAATTTGGTCAAGACAGTAATGCCACTGTTTTACAGTTTATTGAAAAATATGTCACTTGTGAAATTCCATCAGAAGCCACAAATAGTGATCTTCGTGCACAAATTTTACAATTTCAAAGACACAAATGTGGAAAATATTGTCGTCGCAAATACAAAAACAAAGGCAAATACTACACCAAATGCCGATTTGGTTTCCCTAGACCAGTTACAAATACAGGTCAAGTAAACAACCTCATGTCTTCAGTTAGACATAGTGTTAAAAGTAAGTCACCTAAAAATACATATTACATAAAAAGAAAAGAAGAAGAAAAATATATCAATGATTATAATGCAATCATTGCCCACTTATGGAATGCAAACATAGATGTGCAGTACATTGCAGACAATTCTACTGCAGTTGCACGATATGTCACAGCATACTTAACTAAAGCAGAAAAGACAGAGCTCCAAGACCTCTGGAATGACCTGTCATCAGATAAAACAGTATCTCAGAAATGATACAGCTTGGGCATAAAAATGCTCACCCATAGAGAATGTGGATCTTATGAAGCAGCTGATCGTTTAACTGGTACTTCATTGTATGGTAAATCTGAAAATATAGTATGGCTAAGTCTTGGTCCAGCTAAATCTAGAAAAAGAGTTCTAAAATCATATGAAGATATAGAAACAATAGCCAAACATGATCCCAACAGCCAAGACAAACAGAAGTAATACTTTGGAAAACATGTGTCTATACCAAATAGCCCAAAACAACACATACAAAAATAATATGAAACCTGATGAAAAAAAGGTAAATATAGAGTGACAGACTGTGAAGGCAGCTTAGTTAAACTCACTAAACCAAATTGAATTAATCATATCAAATTGTCATTGAAGACTCCTCAACATAAAGAAGTATGTTACATGTCCCTGCTACAACTCTTCAAACAATGCAGAAAAGAAGAACAATTACTAGATAACTATGACTCATATGAGGATGCTTTCAAAGCAAATGAAAGCACTATAACTGATGTAAACTTTACACAGTACAAAACAATGTTGCACAATGAACAGCAACATGAAGAAGGAACTCCAAGCCCAACTAGATAAGGATACTCCTGACAGTAGTCAACCTTCTGTAACAGGAAGCCAAGAACCACTGGGAGAACCACTAATAACAAATGAGGCAGAATTAGCTATGATAGAAGTAGAAAACACCATGTGTCAGTATGAAGATAAGGAAGACTTAACTATACTACAATCAAAACTAAACAATGAGCAAAGTAGCATTTTTCAAGAAGTAACAAAACAAATTGCACATGGTGTAAAACATGAAAATAAAGAATGCTCCTGCCATAATTATAAACCTATACTACTGTACGTCAGTGGTGAAGCTGGTTCTGGCAAAATATTCCTAATCAAAATCATTAGTAAGTTCCTTCAACAATTGACAAACAACAAACTGTCAGCTGTTGTCGCTGCCCCCAAAGGTTTAGCTGCCTACAACATAGGTGGTGTTACATTACACCGATTACTACTATTACCAGTAGAACACCAGAACAAATTAGACTATTACAAGCTTTCTGCAGAAGCTGCAATGGAATTACGCAGAGTATTGAAACAAATGAAAATGCTACTAATAGATGAAGTGAGCATGGTCTCCAACCTGATGTTAGCTTTGATTCACCTCAGATTACAAGAAGTACTCAAAACAGACTATGAAGAGCTCTTTGCAGGAAAACACATTATTGTTTTTGGAGATCTGCTTCAATTAACACCAGTAAAAGGTGAACCTATTTTTAAAACATTAGGGCACAAACTCTGCCGTAAAACTGTTGGCAGCATTGGAAATGTCAACCTTTGGCAACATTTCCAATACAGAGAATTAACAGAAAACATGCGCCAATCTGCAGATCTAACTTATGCCAACATTTTAAAAAGTTTGAGAGTTGGTATACTTCCTAAAGAAGCAGAAGCAACATTGAAAACCCGGCACATTAATGCACTTTATGGCGATAATGCATGTGCTACAGATGTTATGGAACAATTAGCCCACACAAATGTCAATTGTATGGCCTTAATGCCAACTCTTGCAAGCTGTCTCAAATTCAATGAAACAATGTTAAGTAAAGAAATGCAACCAATAATGGAAATTAGCGCCAGAGACAAACTAGATGTACATGGTATGACACTACCCATATGTGACCAAGCCACAACAAGACTAAATAATTTAGAAAAATCAATCTCAAACACAGCAGGCTTAAAGATGTTAAAATTATCCTTAAATTGCAGAGTAATGCTTAAACGTAACCTTGACGTGGACCAAGGACTAGTTAATGGAGCACTGGGTACAGTTGTTGGCTTTCAAACATACCCACGTGACAACAAAATTCAGTTTGTCAATATACTCTTTGACAATCTTTCAGAAGTAAAACGGATAGGACGCTCAACAGCTAGATTCCTTCTCTTCAAAGATATGTATGTACGCAGAGAACAATTTTCTCTAACTCTTGCATACGCAGTCACGATTCATAAATCACAAGGTCTTACCCTAGACAAAGCAATGATAGATATTGGTAACACAGTCTTTAAAGAAGGCATGAGCTACGTAGCACTATCACGCTTACGTACACTTGACGGTCTGTTTCTAATCAACTTTGATGCAAGTAAAATAAACGCTGATATTCCTTGCATTTTAGAATATAATAGACTTCGCTCACTATACACTCCCCATCTAAACACATATTCTGTTCCACAAAAACTAAAACGTTGTAAAAGAAAACTAAATCAAAGAGAAATGCAACAGGACGTCACTGCAAATCCTCCAAAGAGAGTAAAAGAAACTAATACTTCATCAAGTACCACAAACAAAAAAGAATCAATTAGAGAAAGTAAACCAGGTACTTCTTTAAAGAAAGAAGACAAACTCCAAAAAAAGCAGTTAGATACAGAACTACCTGGACCATTTAAATTCTCAAATATAGTTGGTGTAAATTGCTATGCAAATGTAGCAATGAATATTCTATTTCAATTACCACCAATTGTTGACAACATTTACTTACACAGTACAGACCCATTGTGTTTACAAATGTTAGTACTTCACAGAAATGCAGCAAATAATCCTGACAACACATATAGTGTTTTTGGAATAAAACGACAATTGGACTACTGTGCTGGAATGGTGAAATTCACTATAAACTCACAGGAAGATCCACAAGAATTTCTAATGTACTTACTACAAGTACTGGAAAACAAAAACATACCTATAAATGAAATCTTTGAGATTTCATACATGTGGAAACATACATGCACTCTCTGCAACAATGTGACACAAGAAGAAATCCCCAATGAACGCTTCATATATATATCAATACCAAATTGTGAATCCATTCCATTTCAGCAACTTGTACAAAATGCAAACCATGGTAGATTATGCTCTACCTGCAATTCAGATAATCGCTCCACGTTAGTAATACAAACACATAGTAAATACGTAATACTAATGCTTCTACGTTACAATGCAGATGGTACCAAAAACAACTGCAAGCTGACTGGATTCACACATGGTCAAATATCACTTGGTAAGAAAACCTTCACAACAATAGGTATAATCTACCACGCAGGAGCCACAACCAATTCAGGGCACTACACTGCATATATAAAAAAGAAATGTGGATGGTTTGAATGTAATGATAGTACCATTACTCTAAAGAAGAGATTACCAGCAAATCTTACAAACGCTTATTTGATGTTCTTAAAACCAAAATTTGATAAATAAACTGTATTTAAACCTTTAAGTAAATTTGTGTTAAAAAAATATAAACTGTTAGAATACTCCAAAAGCTATCTAACTGCTCAAAGATTCTACAACACCTAATCAGATAAATGAATACCACTAAATTAGGCCAAAAAATACACAGAATACGCCAATTGGTATCTAACTGTCCCAACATTTAACAATATCCAAATAGATAAATCAAAACCACTAAAATATATAAAAAAATAGACAGAATACGCCAATTGGTATCTAACTGCTCCAAAATTTTATAATATCAAAACAAATAAAGAATCTGTTACTGCTCCAAAAAAAATACAACAAAGCAAAGTATAAAGCATTAGCCAGAAACAACAAGTGAACACTGAAAACAAACAAACAAATAAACTGTAGCATAACAGAAAAAGGTTTTTTTTTTTAATCCAACATGGATTTTTTTTTCTCCCACAGACCCAATGATTTTAGCAACAAATACAGAAACTGAGCAAATTGCACAGTACTCTGATTTGTACTCTACTAAATATGAGGGTCGGAAAAAAATAAAAGTATATTGCTTATACAATGTAATAAGTTAGTACAAAATACTAATACTAACATGCTATTTTCTTTTACCACAGAAATGAAGAAGAAAAACATGGACTCCCATTACTAGACCAAACAGTAAGTATACAATAATAAGGACAACCATAGCAGCATATCACATCCATAGTATCTAATACCTTTGTTCCTTATACATTTGTTTTTCACCCAAAGTTATAAGCAAATATGAATGTGATATGCTGCGGTAGTTGTTGCCAGGGCATAGAGTGTTGGGTGCATGGCCAAATGGCCATGCACCCAAGACTCTATGCCCTGGCAACAACCACCGCAGCATATCACATCCATAGAGTCAAACATTTCAACTATGATCTATGGGAAACTTTTAATGTCCGCGAACAATGTGAGTGTTCTTAGAACACTTTGAACTTGCCAGCGAACAATACGGATACCGTTTTCAGGACACCCCCTACGAACATTTCAGAACAACGCAATAGTTCTTAGAACACTTTCAACTTAACAACGAACAATACGGACAGCATCCTAAGGACACCCCCTACGAACATTCCAGGACACCGGGAGTGTTCTCAAAAACATCTTCAGAACACCCCCATTTTATTTATTTGCGAACATTTCAGGACACTGCGTTCTTAGAACACATTCAACTTGACAGAGAACAATACGGACAGCGTCCTCAGGACACCCCCTACGAACACTCCCCGGACACCGCGAGTGTTCTTAGAAGCGTCTTCAGAACAGCACCATCTTGTTTATTTGCAAACATTTCAGGACACCGCAAGTGTTCTTAGGACACATTAAACTTGACAGAGAACAATATGGACAGCGTCCTCAGGACACCCCCTACGAACACTCCCCGGACACCGCAAGTGTTCTTAGAAGTGTCTTCAGAACACCCCCATTTTGTTTATTTGCAAACATTTCAGGACACCACGGGTGTTCTTAGAACACATTCAACTTGACAGAGAACAATACGGACAGCGTCCTCAGGACACCCCCTACGAACATTCCAGGACACCGGGAGTATTCTTAGAAGCGTCTTCAGAACACCACCATCTTGTTTATTTGCAAACATTTCAGGACACCGCGAGTGTTCTTAGGACACATTCAACTTGACAGAGAACAATACGGACAGCGTCCTCAGGGCACCCCCTACGAACACTCCCCGGACATCGCAAGTGTTCTTAGACGTGTCTTCAGAACACCCCCATTTTGTTTATTTGCGAACATTTCAGGACACCGCGAGTGTTCTTAGGACACATTCAACTTGACAGAGAACAATACGGACAGTGTCCTCAGGACACCCCCTACGAACACTCCCCGGACACCGCGAGTGTTCTTAGAAGCGTCTTCAGAACACCCCCATTTTGTTTATTTGCGAACATTTCAGGACACTGCGGGTGTTCTTAGAACACATTCAACTTGACAGAGAACAATACGGACAGCGTCCTCAGGACACCCCCTACGAACACTCCCCGGACACCGCGAGTGTTCTTAGAACAGTTTCACTTTGCTTGCGAACAGAACGGACACATATTGAGTCCTTAGAACACCCCCTAGTCAGTTTATTTAGAACATTTCAGAACACCTGTGATGTCCGCAAACAAATCGAACACAAAAAGAACGTCTAACACATAAAAAACACAACTTTCATCCTATCTCATACACTCCCACCCTCCCCAAACACTCCTACACACCAACACACTCTACAAAATACACATTTTGAACAAAGTTTCACCGCGCTGTCCACGGACGTCCGCGAATCCAAGATGGCGGGCGCTACCGAAAAATCTGACGCGCTTCATGCTCCACGCCGTCCAATCAGCGAACACGTTGCATGTCCGCGAACATCACGCAAGACGATTGGCCAATCAGGACACTGTCCGCGGAGCGAACAGGGAAGTGTGTCCGCGAACCGAACACAGATATCACTAATTATTTTTGACCTACTTTTTGGTCATTTTAAAAAAAACTACTGGACGGATTTTCACCAAATTTGCAAAAGCACGCTTTCGGGACCAAGCCGCTGCTCCTGGTCCAAATTTGGTGGAAATCCGTCCAGCGGTTTGGGCTGTAGGCGCGAGCAAAACATTTTTCCCATTCAGTCTATGGGAAAAAAAACGTTTTGGGACCCCCCCTATAACTTTGCCCCCCCTGGACAAATCACCAAACTTTGCAAAAAAATTCAGAGTGACCCAAATACTTTTTTTGCAAAGTTTGGTGAGGATCCGTCCAGGGAGAGCGAAGTTATAAGCCACCCAAAAAGTGCTCTTCCTATGGAAACAGCAACTTAACCATAACTACATGGCCAGTACCGTGGCCACGTAATATATATATATATATACATATATATATATATATATATATATATATATATATATATATATATATATATGTATATATATGTATAACTCAGTTGCAGTAAATCTTCAAGAGTTCGACCAATTAATAGTGTATGTCAGAACTGGTTCAGATCGACCTCTCATGAGCCGGCTGGCCAGAGATTTAGCCACTGAATTCTCATCAATTAACATGGATAATAACAGGGCCATAAGACCGCTTTGCCTAACGCTTTTGGAGAAGTGAAAAAATGGAGTCCCTTCTCCATTTTTTTCATAATATATACTTTTGTATTGGAATAATGTTGCATAACAATGCTTAAAAGACTTGAGTATAGTCCCAAAGTGATATGGAATAGACTATAGGTCTAAGCAACAGGGTTTGGCCACAGATGTTGTCTATTGACATTATCGAATGCCATAGACAGGTTATTTGGGGCTAGGAGGGGTACCCTCTAGCATAACTTCATGAACTTGTCTATTTCTAGCGAACGGTCCACAGATTTCTTCAAAGTCTCAAGAGAGAATCCGAAACCCAATTGGCTGTCAGAGAGGGTGTGAAATTGTTCCACCCACTTATAAAGCCAATTTAAGATGATATCATCAATTATTTTCAGAGATATCATAAGTGAGATTGGTTGATAACACTTAAGATCATCTCTCAGTCCTTTCGTGAAGATATGTATGGTTTTGGAGGCTAAGTATGTCCGTGGCAGCATCCTAAAGATTGGCACAGAATGTGTGCAATTATATGTTTGATCCCCGCTGAGGTCATCAAGCTCAAAGTACAAAACATGGAGTCACGAAAATTAGGATCTTGTTAACTGTAGATTCCCTGATAGTGGTCAAACCACTGCAGGCTTGCAATATTACCAACCAATGAGTCTTCAAAAGCATTAACAGTGGCACCTGTAGCAACCAATCTTCTACAACAATCTGGTATCCTCAACCCTGGTTGATTGAGGACAGTGTTCAGGGACTCCAGGTCCAATACATCCTGGACTGGGAAAAAGCCTGGAGAACCTTCTATGGGGTTTAGGTGTTGGTTGTATCTCGTCAGCTTCGGATCTGCTTCACAGGGTCAGGCTCTGGGCTTTCACAAACTACTCGGTAGCTCCGTGCTCTAGTGCCTTGGTCCCGAGGACACCCTCTCTCTGAGCCCACCTATGGTACCCTCCTTGACCACTGGTGAGACTGCACTGTCTCGCAACAGCTCTATGTTCTGCCCGGAATCAACCTCGCCTTGCAGAACCTCATTCATGTTTCTCTCTAGGGCTCCCACATATTCAGGTAAAGATCTATCACCCCCTTTAGCTCTTCTCTATCTGCCACTGTTGTCAAAGACTTTCACCCACTCCCACTCTTCCTAGATTCTACCAGTTTTCCTCCAGCCTCTTCACAACTCTTCTCCTCCTGATTACCATTCCCCTTTTCCTTGATGCAAGCTGCTCCCTCCAATCTTCTTGATTGATTTGCTCCAACCTTCAATTCGCTCTTCTGTCATGCAGCTGATCAGCTGGCCTGGCACCTGTGTGATAAGGTTTCCTTATAATGGTGTTTCAGATTGTTGCCCCGATCCAAGATGGCGCCCGGACGCCTCAGACACGCACTGACATTGTTGCGCGTGTATGCCGTGACTGCCCATCATCCGGAAATAAAATAGCAACAGACGATAAGAGCCACGCTTTGCAATTGCCTGAATTGCTGTATGCTGTGTTGCGCTCTGTTTATTTCATACTTTTGCCTTCCTTGTGTTTCCTTCTGACCTGGATTCTCAGCACCTCACGTTTCCATTCTGGTTTTGCTTGGTTCCTATTTATTTTATTTTTACATTTATAAAGCGCTCACACAGCCCGCAGGCATCGAGGCGCTGTTACAGGAATTGTTTGTTTTTCTTAGTTGCGTAATTGTGGTTTTTTTTTGGTCTTAGTTACGTATTTATAACGCGCTTAAACACCCAGAGGTTTCTAAGCGCAGACCCGGGGATCGAACATGTTGTTGCTTCGTGTCGTCCTTGCTTCCAAGACGCGCACGCTGCCGCTCAGCTATCCTCCCGGGACTCAGCCGCCTCTTTGCTTCTTGTGTTTCCCGGACTCCCTGCTGCTTTTTTTTGCTTTCCTGCTCTTCAGAGCCTTGTGCAACCATTTTCCTTCTCTGCCACTGGACTCCATGTATTCTTCCTCATACTCACGCTGCACATTCCTTGTACTCGCTCAGTTGCTCGGCCTTCTTCCACATCCTTGAAGGCACTTCCTGGAATACTGCTACTTGGATTCATGTGCAACATGTTTTTTTTCCCCCCGTCAAGGTTTTTTTTTCCCCTGGGACCTGGCTCTCGGGGCAGCCGCAGTGCTTACCTGTATTCTACTCACCGGGTTGCATAGTGGCTACCTGGAAGGATAGGCCTTACCTCTTCACACCGAAGGATCCAGAAGCAAAGAGGTAAGGACTGATCCTGACAACTTGCAAAGCCCAAAGAAAAAAAAAGAGAAGAAGACCATGGAGCAGGTACAGGAGCTCATGGCCGCCATCCAGGGCCTTTCCATGGAGGTTTAGAACCTAAAGACGGATAATGCTGTTTTACGTCAGGCCCTAACACAAGGCAACCCTGCAGTGGATCAATCCCAGTGTCATGGAACGGCCATAGAGAAGTAAAATGGGGAACTCAAGAAATTCAGGGTGTTTATGGATGCCTGCACTGTGGCTTTTACCTTTAGACAGGCAGCCTTCCCTACTGACCGTTCTGGTGTGGGTTTTGTGATCACCCTTTTGATTGGAAGTGCCTTATCCTGGGCTACGCCTCTTGTGGTTTCCGGTAACCCACTCCTGTACGACTTTAAAGGTTTTATTGAAGCCTTTTCGGCCGTACTTGATCGCCCAGAACTTAATTACACCAAACAGGATTCCTTACTAGACTTCCGTCAGGGCACATTGGATGTCTTGACTTATGTTACCCGCTTTAAACAACTTGCTCAGCAAACGACCTGGCCGGAAGAGGTCTCTCCGATGAATTAAAGGACAAGCTTGCTCGGATACCATGCCCTGCTTCGTTTGAGGAACTTGTGAAACTTGTTCTCCAGATTGATTATCGTTTTCAGGAATGCAAGTTGGAGAGACGGCGGGCCAGGAGCTTGCCTCCTCCTGTTCTTTCAGTAACGCCTCCCCCGACACCTAAGGTCAAAGAAGAGCCCATGCAAAAAGGGTCAGCGCGAGGACCCCTAACCAATGAAAAAAGACAAAGGAGGAGAGAAAAGAACGTATGCATGTATTGTGCCCCTGATGAACATTTGCCGTACAAAAATGCAATCATCCGTAGATAAGTGCTTACCCTCCTATTGTTGATTTACATAATTCATGCGTGAAAAGACGCCACATAATTCCTTCCAACGTAATAACCCTATTTAAAGGGTGTATATTATGGACAAGAGACAGTATGTCAAATTTCATTAATTTTATTCAATTGAACATACCATAATCATGAAAAACATTTACAAAAAGACACATCAAATACATTAATAATACATATATTAAAAATAATTTCTCAAAGAACACATAATATCACACCAACAGAAAACTTTCATCTCACACATCATTCCTCGCATACTCTTTCATCCCCATACATACCAGACAGCACTGGTACTTGTGCAAAAAACGCAATCCTGGTAATTCTGTTCTGTCAATCAGAACATCCCATCCATTTGGGTTAATACCTTAAATCGCTCAAAGGGCATAATTAACAATATTTTTAAGAATAAAAGACAAGATAAATGTTCTAAAGTGGTTACTCTTGAACACAAAAACAATTATCACTTTTTGTCTATGTAAACCCAAGTTAGAGCCAACTCTGGGGAGAGTGGGCTCTAAGGTGTTGTCGACTCGAGTTTCGGGCATCCAGAATGGCCTATATAGTTGCCATCTGGTGCACCTCATCAGGACATATATAATACAAACAAAAAATTCTTTGGTACAGAAGACAATTCAAGTTGGTGTAGATTTAACTGTAATCCAATGTTCCTATGGTAGCTTCTTTCGCTTTACAAGGTGCCAAATTTCTAGAGGCCAAATGTGTGTCTCAAAAGACCACTTTTACCAATGACGAAACGCAAAGAGAAACAAGGAGAGAGAGAGAAAACAAAGAGGTTTACAATCCTCTATAATTTCCTTCACATTTACTTTTACATTTTTCTTGACTGTTATACATCTGACAGACTGCTCTGTCCTGAATATGCCCATGAATACTCTGGGCATCTCTAAATTTAGGGTTAGTCTACCCATAATTAGTCAGGTGGGCCAAAGTGCGCTTCCTGAAATTCCTGGAAGGAAAATGTAATTCATTCCCAATGGACATCATCTCACCCCCACCTCTCTCCCCAAATAGAAGAATTCAGCAAACAGGCTTCAGTTTAAGTCAGAAAAGATCAATAATATAAAATAAAATAAACTTAAAAAAAGAGCAAAGAAAGGAATCAAAAATCAACCATCAATCAACCCCCACTCTCTTGACCTGACCCATAAATGGCCCCGCGGTGAAGGAGTCTGAATGCACATGTGCTGCGCCCCAGAGTGACAGCCAAAAAATGTATAATCACATCATATTGGACAATCAAAAGCTGTGTTCTCTCACCCACAATGTGTAGACTTAAGATCTAGGGCCTCATCACGACTTTGGCGGTAACCCTTAAATCCGGCGGTCGCGCTATTACCGCCGGATTTAACGGTCCGCCAAATCAGGACTTCGGCGGATTTCGCCCCAGCTCTTGGCTGGGGGGAAATCCGCCAAAAATTCACGCTATTACCGCCAACGGGAAATCTGCCGGCGGTAAGAGCGCAAATTTTCCCCATTGAGCCCAATGGGGAATGGGGCATTCCCGAATGGGCTCAATGGGGAATGGGGAATTACATTACCCCCAAACTCGTGATCCGGCGCTATTAGCGCCGGGGAGTTCAGCGGTAGGGCTAATACCGCTGGCGGTAATACCACCGGCGTTACCGCCAAAGTCGTGATCAGGCTAGTGTCTTCATGTGATATTAACAGGGCTGCATCAGGGACGAAGTTCCTTCTTAGTTGAGACGTTATTATTTCCATAATTACAGACATATATGTTATCCTGTTAGAGCCTGGTTCTCTAGGCAGATGGCAAATCATCGTAATTCAGATCCAAGCGTTTGCACCATGGTGTAACAGTGTGTTACCCAGCCCCCATTCTTAATATAAATGCCTCATGGTTTACCTTCTAGATTTTTCACATAAATGTTGTTTTCTCCCAGCCAGATTAAATGCAGACTAGTTAGCTCAGGGGGTTGGAACCACCAACGCATAGTCCCTGTATCCTCCCCATAATTAGGGTATTCGAGATGGTTAATGTCTCACACTGACCATGTTCGCAAATACTAAAAATTAAAGCACAGAGACCAGAAAAAGGAAATTAACTTAGCACACGAGCCTGGAGATGCCAAAGAGATTGACAGAGAAGCACAGAGTGCTGAAGCCCAATAAAAAAGAGGAAGGAAGTGAAGACATAAAAACACACCCCAATGCAGTTTTCAATCTGCCAGTTTAGTTAGACAACATAGACAACAGCCCACCGTAGTAGGCTGAAACGATGGAGCATTTTTATCAGACCCACCGGCCTTAGTAGATGAACATTTGGTCAGAGTATGCCCATTGGCTCCTCCTCACAGGTCGGGAAATGACAGCTCCTGCTTGTAGTTGGGACCTACATCCGGGAGTCCTTACCAAGTCCCGGGAGGCCTGCTACCGAACAGACACCTGAAAGGGAACTTTTGATCCTGAGAATCAGCTTGTCCTTACCTGGGCAAGGTGACATTTCCACATTGGCCATGGTGGACTTGGGGGCCGGAGGCCTTTTTATGGACCAGGATTGGGCTAATTGAATGAAGATCCCAGAGGAGAACAAAGACTCTGCTATACCTATCGAAGGAGTGGATGGCTTCCCCTTGTCCAGCGAACCTATTCTGCACCACACTGTTCCCCTCCCCATGGCCATACAAAAACATAAGAAAGTGTTCCGTTTTGATTTGATCCGGACTGCCCATTACCCTGTGATCCTGGGCATACCATGGTTGTCAAAACACAATCTGTACATTAATTGGGCATCTAAATCCCTCTTTGTCGGGTTGGAACATTGTATGCGGTCCTGTGTGTCCTCAGTCCAAAGGAACCCTAAATATGAGTCAAGTACTTTGCCCACGTCTGTGTCCTCCATTTCCACGGTGTTACCTGCCAAGTACAAACAGTACCAAGAGTTAATCAGTCAAGAGGAACAAAAGGTCTTGCCACCACACAAGGAAGACGATTGTGCCATAGATCTCATCCCTGTCATCAGTGTACCCTTTAGCTTGTTGTTTCTTCTCTCACCGGTGGAAAAAGAAGCCTTGCAGCAGTATCTCGATGAGCATTTACAGAAATTACTCATTACACCCTCCAGATCCCCGGGGGGGGGTCTTTGTTTTTTGTTCCTAAAAGGGAGTCAACTGAACTAAGACCGTGTGTTGACTACCGTGGCTTGAATAAGATCACAAAGAAAGATAAGTACCCCCTACCACACATCCCAGACATCCTGGAGGCTGTCTGTGATGCCAAGATATTCACCAAACTGGACCTTCGCTGCACCTATAATTTAATCTGGATTAGGAGCGGGATGAATGGAAAACCGCCTTTCGAACGCCTTTCGAAAACCTTTTGGCCATTTCCAGTATTAGGTGATGCCATTTGGCCTGGCCTATGCTCCAGCGGTCTTCCAAAGATACATGGACCACATCCTGGCCGATTTGCTGATGCATTCAGTCGTGGTTTATTTAGATGATATCCTTGTGCTTTCCAAGACCCTGGAAGAACACGAAAACCATGTCTGTGAGGTCCTGGAGAGATTACAGGCCCAGCGACTGAAGGTGAAGCTTGAGAAATGCCAATTTGATGTACCTTATGTACCTTACTTGGTGTATATCCTTTCCAGGGATGGCGTTTCCATGGATAAACGGAAAGTAACGGCAATCTTGCAGTTGCTTCCCCCTCATTCAATCAAGCAGCTCCAGAGATTCCTTGGCATGGCAAACTTCTACAGGAAATGTATTCAGAACTTCTCAAGCATTGTGCTCCCCTTGACTTCTCTTCTCAAGAGGAATGTCACATTAATTTGGTCTCCTGCAGCCCAAAAGGGCTTCAAAGAACTTAAGCAATTGTTTACGTCAGCGCCCTTGTTGAAACAGCCTGATTACCAGCGCCCTTTCATACTCGAATCCGATGCTTCCAACTCGGCTGTCGGAGCTGTTCTCAAGCAGGAATTTGAGGACCACAAAGAAAACCTGCTTGCCTTTTTTCCAAGACCCTCTCAGGAGCAGAACGCAACTACTCAGTATTGGAGAAAGAGCTACTCGCTATTAAATGAGCTTGTTCTGAATGGAGACACCTCCTCCTTGGTGCTCGGTCACCCACCGAAGTATGGACTGATCATCGGAACCTGATGACATTACAGAACTATGAATGCCAGAACAGCAGGCAGGTGCGCTGGGTGCATTTCTTCTCACATTACCCCCTGGTGATGACTTACATCCCTGGAACCAGAAATGTAATATCAGATCTCCTATCCCGGAATGGCTACAACAACACAGAGATGGTACCTCGAGGTAAGATGTTCTCTACCACCACCATCTTTGTATGCTCAATTGAGACCTTGTTACAGCAATTAAAAAGAGAGACCACTGGGGAGCCCCCAGTGGCTAATCTCAGGAAAATGCGTAACCTCTGAGACTGCTTATTCTACCACCAATCTGCTATTTTTGTGCCATCTTCTGCCTGTCGTCTCAAAATCTTGGAATTAGTTCACAATTCATTGGTAGCCGGTCATCAATGTCACAAGGCCACCTTAGAACTTATACAACGTTATTTTTGGTGGCCTGCTCTGTTCAAAGACGTTAAGGAATACGTCAAAACCTGTGTGACCTGTGCCCAGAACAAGACTCCCCGCCAGTTGCCTATAGGACAGCTTTGTTCTCCTTCTTGACCTGATCGTCCCTGGCAGAAGATATCGAGAGCCTTTATTGTGGAACTCCCGGAATCCCAGGGTTGCACCGTGATCTTGCTTACTGTAGATATGTACACCAAGTTTGCACATTTTTCTGGATATGTACACCAAGTTGGCACATTTTTCTGGTTTACAAATTATTCCAACGGCGGAAGACATGAGTGCTGTTTTTCTAAAAGAAATTTTTTGTTTACACTGTCTCCCAGAGGTGATCATTTCCAACCGCTGTGTTCAGTATACCTCAAAATTTTGAGCTGCCATGTGTAAAAAACTAGGTATTGCCAGGGCTATGTCATCAGGGTATCATCCCAAGATCAACGGCCAAACTGAGTGCCTGAACCAAACCCCGTAGCAGTATTTGAGGTGTTTCATCAACCTCTCCATCATAACTGGTGTTCGTTGTTGCCCCTTTCAGAATTCTCCTATGACAAGGTGGTTCACTCAGCTCTAGGCAGGTCGCCTTTCTTTTGCTTCTATGGATACCATCCTACTTGGTTTCCTAGAATCGCTCCAGGGGTCCCCTACGTCCCCTCCGTGGAACAGCATTTGGACCACCTCCATACGGTTCAATGAGTAACCCTTCAAGCACTACATGATGCCCAGAGCTGCATGAAGAAGTCTGCCGACCGCAAAAGAAGAGACATAGTCAGTTGCCAAGTAGGGGACCTGGTATGGCTGTCTCCCAAACATCTCCCCAGAAGACTTAAACCTGGGAAGTTCTCTCCAAGATATTTCAGTCCCTTCAAGATTCTGAGATGCCTCAATCCCGTGGCCTATAAGCTAAGGTTGCCCCCTACTTGGAGTCGGATACACCCTGTATTCCACATTTCGTTTCTTAAGAAGTTCCAGGGGATACACCAGAAGGACATAATACCTCCGTATGAAGACAAAACCGTGGAATATGAAGTGAACACGATCTGCAACTCCAGGTACTACCACGGAACATTGCAGTATCTGATTGACTAGAAAGATTACCCTAGTTCTGAACGGTCTTGGGAACCTTCAAGAAATGTGCACGCCTCTCGGTTGGTTCACCAGTTTCATCAGCAGAACCCATGGAAACTGGGAGGAACTAGGTACAGAAGGGGGCATGATGTCATGCGGCCTGTGTGATAAGGTTTCCTTATCACGTGTTTCAGATTGTTGCCCCGATCCAAGATGGCATCACGCGTGCCTACCTTGACTGCCCATTATCCGAAAATAAAATAGCAACACACGGTAAGAGCTGTGTGTTACAATTGCCGGAATTGCTGTTCACTGTGTTGCGCTCTATTTCTTCTGTGCTTTTGCCTTCCTTGTGTTTCCTTCTGACCTGGATACTCAGCACCCCGCGTTTCCATTCTGGTTTCGCTCGGTTCCTATTTGCGGCTCGGCCGCCTCTTTGCTTCTTGTGTTTCCGAGACTCCATGCTGCTTTTCTTTTGCTTCCCTGCTCCCGTGGATTCTCCCGCTTGCTTCCTGTTACTTCCTCCCAGATCCTGGTAGCTGGTCCTCTCGCTCTGCTCTTCAAAGCCTTGTGGGACCATTTTCCTTCTCTGCCACTGGACTCCATTTATTCTTCCTCATACTCATGCTGCAGATTCCTCGTACTCGATCAGTTGCTTGGCCTCCTTCCACATCATTGAAGGCTCTTCCTGGAATCATGCTACTTGTACTCACTACTCTGCAACTTGGGCTTTTTTTCCCCCGTCAAGGTTTTTTTTCCCCTGGGACCTGACTCTCGGGGCAGCCGCAGTGCTTACCTGTATTCTACTAACCGGGTTGCTCAGTGGCTATCTGGAAGGACAGGCCTTACCTCTTCACACCGAAGGATTCCAGAAGCAAAGAGGTAAGGACTGATCCTGACAACTTCTTAATGACACTACCTCTTCCTAAAAACTCCTTCTAAATCTCTCATTCTCTGATGGTCCACTTTCTTCTGAGTGATGTGCTGTTGTGTGATTGGGACATGGGTTTGGCAGGGGGCTCACCTAAGGTTACATGAAGACCTTGTGCCATGTTGGATTCCAGAAGGGCAATGGAGAGTTGGGGAGTCTCAGTCTCTCCACTACAAGTGTGCTGCTGCCATTGCCTCTATTAGTCTGTGTCTCTCTGCTCTCATAGTGTGCTAATCTGGAGTTGAACATTCTACGGATAAACATAGAAAGCTGTCTGTTACATTCAAACCTCCTTCATTGCAGGGAATTTGCAAGTTTGCAGTGGAGTAACTTTGCTGAAAATGCTGGGGGGGACATGACAACTGAAAGAAAGGGGCAGGGTGGAGGAATGGCCGAATATGGCTCTGAGGGATAACACTAAATTACTACACCACAAGAGTCCATTGCCAAGACTCTGCTCTAACGTTCATAAGGCTGGTGGCGTATCTTTAAAATTCAATTCTAAAGACACGCAAGTCTTCTGAAACTTATAACACCTCAGTTGGTCTTTAGAATTCACTGCATTGACAACATTAAAAAAGCCTGCGCCTCCTTTACCTAAAGAGGGCCTGCAGGCAGGCTGAAGGGAGCTGGTGTTTGATTATTGCCACCAGTGCGCTGACTCGAACAAGCATATAGACGTAATACAAAATGGAAGCCTGCAAGATTTTAAAACAGCATGCATTAGGTTGATTATTCTGATTTCATTAATTACTTGCAACATTCGGACTCTTTAAAATTAAGGTATATTTTCCTGTGTTCAAATGACCCCAAGCACTAGCGTATCGGGTGGGAGGCCAGACCGGGACATTTGTCAGTGGGACGCCACTCACATTCAGCACCTCAAAGAGGGTGCCCAACGGCAACGGTGTCCCACAGGCAGGACAATGTGTGCCGAGCAATTCCTGCTCAGCACACTCATTGTCCTGGCAGCAGGACACCTTACCCTTTCCGAACGGTAGAGGTATCCCACTGCCAGGACAATGTCCGAAGGAGCTCTGGGCAGCAGAGGATCCTCACGTTGCTATGTCTCAATAGAGCATTACACTGTGAGACATTAGACACTGAAGGGAGGAGGGGCGACTATTAGCAGGGACTTTTGTTCCTTTAGAAATGTATATCGGAGGGAGTGATCAGAAGTGAGAAGGGTGCATAATGTTGCATGCTTTATGAAATAATTACTATGGCTTTAACACCCATGGGGGATTTGTTAAGGTCACGTTAATCTGCATGATACGATTGAGACTTTGCATGCAGGATGGGGAGAATAAAACTAAAGCCATGCTCTCGTTCCTCAACATAATTATTTCGGCACATGAAATGTAAAGCAAAACCTTAATACATATCTATATCAACTAAACCTAGGAAGATGTGCACAGTTGCTTAAATTGTCCACATCCCAGTTTCACCATTTAACCAAAGTGTGTGATCCTGAGCAATTCATTTTATCACATTGGGCCTCATTACACGGACGGCGGTAACCATGGCGCTATTAGCGCCATGGTTGCCGCCGGTATTTTACCGAGTCTGCCTTGGTGAACGGGGGAATTACCGCCCCATTCCAAGGTTGGCGGGGCGGTAATTCCCCATTCACCAAGGCCCTTCCCCATTCCCATTTGAGCCCCCATAGGGCTCAATGGGAACGGGGAAGGAGCAAATAACGGTAACGCTATTATCGGTACCGTTATTTGCCCTGAAGTCCCTCAGCGGGTCCCTTCCTTAACGTGTGGTCTGGCCACACGTTAAGGACAGGATCCGCTGAGGGACCTCATAGTATGGCGCTAAGGGATTACCGGCACCGGTGCCCTTACCGGTGCCGGTAATCCCTTAGCGCCATCCGTGTAATGAGGCCCATTGTGTCTTATCTGATGCTCTGTACGTGATTCTGATTCACTTCATAGTGTATGTTAATATATCATGTTATTATAATAATAAAGCTGAATGACTATAGAATTGCTCCATATATTACAATAGTGCATTTTAGGTATTTTGCACCACAAACATATTTGCCACTTGGCCTACTTATGGCAACTTATTCTAAAGTTACTACCATGGTTCCTCCACGTATCAAAATACTGATGATGCTCCTTGCAATGTCCTTTTTTGTGAAGTCACTTCTGTTGGTGCAATCCATATGCAAATTCGGAGGTTTCCATGTATTTTGCAGCAGTGAGCCTGGACAGAGCTCTAATGGATGAGTTTGCTGCATCTGCAATGATCCTGCAGTTTTTCTTATGTGTAAAAATGCCATCTGCCACTAATGTTACCAAAAAAGTAGATAGGGCAAGGGGTGACTGCATTTTGTGGCTCACCTCACCCCCCACTCTTGCAGTGCTGGATACTCTCCTGACCCCAAATGTGATTGTCCAAAAGTGACCCCTCACTAGGTTCAGCCCACAGCCCAGCCCTCCAACAAACATACATGCAGCTGAACTCAGTTCGGCATTATGTAAGGAGACAGCGCAAGCCTGGCTGGGCACCTCAGCCAGGCTCAAGCTGTTCAATTACATGATCAATGAATGCGGTGGCCACAATCCGACCCCCCCCCCGCCCCCGGCCCTCCCACCAAAAGATGGGGGGACAAAAAGGCATGCCACCACAGTTGGGGGGGGGGACTTGTCCCCCTGTACCTCACTATAATTATGCCCATGCAAGTTTGGAATCTCTGTGATGCTGGAAGAATCGTGTTTGTTTGTTCTCATGTTCCACGCAAACCAAGTACTCATTGTTCAAGGGGAACTTTGAAACTGTGGTGCTTTGGCAGGCTGCGTGAGTGTGAGGCAAACTATGGAATGTCTTCTCTGGGATCTATCATTTATTTCTGTGCTCACCAGGGACTTTGACATGTTTCAATGTATTTCCTTAAACGGATAGGCTTCCCTTTCTACTCTAGATATTTGGGTTTGACTAGGGAGCTTGAATGGCTCTCGACGTGTGCTTTCCTGATGGCAAGGAGCCTCTCTAAGGGATAGGGCTATTCCCCTCTCACTGTCTTGGTTACTAGTAGGGTTAAGGGTGGTACAGGTAGAAGGACCCCTCTGACTATCCCTTTTGTGTCACTGCATATGAGTACAATTAGTGGGGGTATGACCGGCCCAGGATCTACCCCCTTGGTGGGTCTGGAAATCTGTAGGGCTAGTAGGGGTTTGATCATGTATGGGACTACTTACTGGGGATCCAGCATATCATCATTGGTGATGGTGGGGGTTGAATGTCCCTGCATCGATCCCCTTGCAGTTCCTACAGACCAGTATGAGCGGTGGGGGTGTGGGAGATCTTGTGACTAGCTCCCAGGTAACTATTGGCAACTGTAGGGATGCGAGGTTGCAAAAGCTCCTGTGGTTGACTCCTAGGAAGTCATAGATGTTGGTAGGTTTGGGGAATGCCCATATGCCCCTGCGACCTCCCCATAGGTCCTTGGTGTTTGTAGGGTCGGGAATTAAACGTATGCTCCTGTACCTTAGTGCAGTTGGGGTGTTGTGGGGGTCTCCCGTACACCCGCATCCACTAGTTCGAGGTCGGCCCCTTTCACCACCCCACTGTTGAACCTCAAGGTTAGGCAGAGGACAAGTCACATGCTATTTGTGGAAATGTGTTGCCAAGTTTCCTTCTCGTGTTGTCGTTTGCTGCAAGTATGACTATATCCTGCCTTAGTATGATAATGGACAGTCCCATTAAAACCACTTAGAACCGCTAATCAACATAATTTAGAAAAGCAAGAATTGTGCTACACATTAATATTGCAGTTTTAATTGTTTTGAAATCTGTCATGGATTCTTTTAAGGAACTAAGAATGTATTTTAGGATAAAGTTTTGGGGATTGTGTGTTGTATGAAATGTTTTTATTGGGGTGTATGTAGATATGTTTTGACTTGAAATAAATTGTAAAGATTTGCTTTAAACCGTAAACATAAACTAATGATAATTTCGAAAAACAGTGCTTGTAAAAGTATGCATGTTTGAAAGCGGTTTAAGATGATTTAAGATTAACCACCATTAGTACCCGGCGAGGGGGTGTTTGGTGGTCTCCCAACCAATGAGGAGGCTCAGAACAGGTTCGATACCACACAGTAAAGACCTCACTCCGAGCCTCCTCAGCGCGGGAGGCCGCCATCTTGCCACACCGGGAATCTGGTAAGTGCACTCCCCCCGCATCCCCTACCCCTTCCACCACCACCCCTTTTCCACATCTCCAACACCCCACCCTCTCCACCCAACTTACCTTGCTCTGTCGCGTTCCTTATAGGCGCTGGGAGCACTAGTGTTCCCGGCGCATCCCCAAAAGGACAATGGCGGCCATGGAAAGGAAGATGGGACTATATGTAGTGCCCTTCTCCCCGATCCATGGCAACCAGCTTGATTTGTAGTTTTTATTTCGAGCTGGGAAACAGCAAACCTATTGTTTCTCAACTTGACATAAAAACTCTATTAATTCCCCCGGTACAACATGCTGGGGTACTAATAGTAATGTAACGCTTGCAGGGAGGCATTAGTGGACAGATAGTGCCCCAGGGCTTCTGTTAAAGTCCTAGCTTTGATCGGGCCTGTAACTGATGCCCTGGTCGGTAATGTCCCCCTGCTGGGGTTATATTGCTTCAATCAGGCTATTTCTAATTACATTATTCATGGCATCAAAAGAGACTAGAAGATGATGTTGTGCAACATGGTGTTGATCTCTCTTCTAGTGCTTAGAAGCTGGAGGAGTCCATTGGGAAGCGCTATACAAAGTATCACTAAATTAAATTAAGAGAATTCAGTAAGAGCGGTCCTTAATCATTGGAGGAAGTTCATCAAGGGAGTGAACGTCATGATTATACGTTGGAGAAATTGGGTAACAGAAGTGAAAAAGACAGACCGCGGACTCAGGAGGTCAGTAGCACATGTGCAGCTGAAGAGGGGGAGGCAAATGGGCCTGATTGAATACACGCCACAGGTGTATTGATCCTGGAATAGAATAATCACAGTCATTACGGATAAGCGCCACGGGTGCCAAGCACCAGCAACAAAGCCACCCGAGAAAAGCACACATGCTAATTATGGATCTTATTCCCACGCCGTGAAATATGAAGCCAAACGCTGATGAGGTGCTGATGGATGGAGATTGTAGTGGCTGCATTATTTGAACGTGTGCAGCTAGTCACGAAAAAGCTTTCCACAGCCAATTGTTCACAGTTCAGTTCTCATCAGGCGGCGCACGCAGCAGAAGCACCATTGTGCGGGTGAGTCATGTGTGCTCCAGGTAAATGTATCCATTGGGGAGACAGCCAGGGAACAGGGAGGGGGGCTGCTCTCAAGTCGAGGGTGCAGCTGTGGGGACAGTGCACCCTTTTTTTGCAGAGGGCGCCGTTTTAGAGGCGGTGCATAGATATTGATTGCATTTTTCCAATTTAGGAAATGACACCGTCCACGGGACTCGAACCACAGTCTCCATGTTCAGAGGCGCTTCACTACTACACCAGATAAACAGATGAAAGAAACCAAACAAGTAAAGGTGAAAAGTCACATTTCGGGACAGCATGTTGGGGGATGGGGCGTGGAGGGGGGACATTGTTATGGAATCTTGGACTTCAAAACATGTACAATTTTTAAAGTTTTCAAAACACTATCAGAAAAAATATCCTCTCTTGGTTTTTTGTGTGTGTTGATTTTATGAAAGGCAAATGCCATTTGTCCTGTGCAATTTGTATGGTTATGCAAGGCCAATTGAACTACATTTGCAGATTTCACCTTGATATGCTGATTTCTAGTGACGTCAAATCCCATTGCATATGTGGGAACATGAGTCCCCCACTTCATCTTTCTGCCCACCTCCTTCCGTCTTCTGCTACCCACTGCCCCTTTTATCTCTCTTTTCATTTCCTTCGCCCTTCCAGTCCAGTGAAGCTGCGTGAAGGTTGATTTAAGTACTATACAAGAACCATACATTCTTGTCTAAATACTGCAGTCTGTGATGTCACCATCTGGTGATGTCACCATGGCGGTTAGTGTTTGCAAAGATGAGTATTGGTTGGGCCTTCCAGGGCCCAGATGAAGCTGGATGATACACGGGTGTTGCATTTCTTTTTTTGCCATTCACATTTTATTTGACAAATTAACATACAACAATACATGGACAGCGGAGGACCACTCCGTTAAACACTGTATAAACAGAAATCCCGTCCATTTACATATCGTCACGAAGAATTGAATGACAACCAAACTCGCTGATCAACCCTAAACACAATTCCAAGGCATTGATGCTGCAGAGATGTCCACTAATACATACAACAATGTAAACACATACAGTTTGCGGCAAACCGTGATGTCACAGCGAAGTGAAGGACTGCCAATCTTGAGGTTTATAAAGCACCCGCGTATAATCATGCAATTGAACAAACTGAATGAAGGGCCCCCAGATCTATAAATATCTTGGCATCTCACCACTAGTATAGGCCTCAATTTTACTCACTGTGGCCACCAACCACAACCTCGACCACCATTCCCTCATGTCTGGCGTAATCACAGTTTTCAATTCTGAGCCACTGTGATCCGGGTCGATACCAGAAAGTGTGTAAGGAACTTAGAAACCTTTGCTGCCAATTTATATTGACCCCATTGATCTTCATTAGCCAATAGAATTTCCAGTGGGTCGGGTGGAAGGTCCGCCCCAGATATGTTAATTTAGGTAAGCACCTCCTTCCAATATGATTGAATACGAGCACATGTCCACCTAATATGAAAGTGCGTGCTTTGAGCCTTAGCACATCGCCAACACATCGCCAACATGTCGAAGAGATCCCCAAATTAATCATATGAAGCCGCTCAGGGGTGAGATACCAGCGATATAGTATTTTCCTTCAACTGAACACAGTTTGATGATTTTGCAGCTCTAGACCAGAAATTATACCACGACGGGTCATCAATCGGGAAACCCATATCCTCTTCCCATCGCTCCATGTATGTATGCAGAGGTTTAAATCAGCTTGCATTAAGAACCTTATATAACAAAGAAATCTTCCTAGCCGGGGATCCCCCAAAAATTAATCCTCCAAAGGCGTTGGTTATCTATGTGCCTGTCTAGTTATCCTGACATTATTAATCCAATGCCTAAACTGTATAAAGCCATACCTATCGATGTCCCATACTAAAAAAGCATGCTTACAAATTTCAAAAGGTTATAGACCCCCCCGTCAAATAATTGAAACAATTGCTGTAACCCAACCTCCATCCAGCGGGCAAATCGTCTGGGTTTCAGCTCTTAAAGAAACTCTGGATTATTCCAGATCGGAGTAAGGGGATATGTGAAGGTTGTAGTGGCGTTTTACTTCAATGCTCTATCCCAGTACTCCATCATAGCCTTAGTTGACGGATGCAACCTTATAGGGGAATGCCAACACCAGTCGTGCAAAGGAACACCCTTTGAACAGATTGTTCAAAGTCCATTCAAAGCTTACTTGACTGATAAGACCCTTTACTGTCCAAAAGGGAGGCAAGTTGTGCTGCATATAGATAAATCTCTAAATCCAGCACACCGAAGCCACCCCTCTCTCTAGCAGCCATTAAAGTGTGTCGGGAGACCCTAGGATAATTTAAAAACCTGTGAGTCAGGAATTCCTGTATAATTTTCCTTGGCATCAAAATTGGCAAGGCTTGTAAAACGTACAACATCCTTGGCAACAGGGTCATTTTTATTGCGGCAACTCTCCCCAGCCATGAAATTACAGCTTTGTCGCAGCGCAGCAAGTCTTCCTTAAGATCTGCCTGTAGCCCCGGAATATTAACCTGATATCCTCCTTGTCTCGGGAGGATAGCTCAAGGGCAACATGCTCGTCTTGGAAGCAAGACGGCACGGAGCAACACAGGTTCGATCCCCTGGTCCGCACTTAGAAACCTCTGGGTATTAAGCGCGTTATAAATAACCTATCATATATCATATCATGTAACTGATCGTACCTATGTGTAAGATCATTTCACATGATCAGGAGACCAAAAAGCCCCATGTAGCTCGGTAACTACTCTGGGTTGCTCCGATATATTAAGTATATGTGATTTAGTAAAATGGATTTTAAATCCAGCTGCTCTACAAAATGATTCTAACAGCGATGCAATATTAGGTAATGTGCTGAAAGAGTCCTGCATAAACAAAAGAAGATCGCCCGCATATAATGCTACTTTATGAATATAATTGCCTATTTCTGTTCAACAAATAAGCTCATGTGAGTCGGCCTTCCGTGCTAATAGTTCCATTGATAAAGCGAATAATAAAAGGTGATAATGGCACCCTTGGCGAGCCCCCCTCGACAAAGGAATTGAGTTAGAAAACGCCCCATTCAGCTTAGTTCTTGTGGTAGGACGAACAGAATTAGCCAAAACTCTTTTAACAAAGGTGGGTCCGAAACCAAACCCCTACAATACCACAGAAGGATGGCCCCGATCGATCCTGTCAAACGCTTTCTCAGCATCGACCGACGATAGCGCTAAAGACATGTTCTTCTGCCGTGCCCATACAATCACATCAATTGCTCTTTGTGTATTATCTTGAGCCTGCCTGACAGGGATACATCCCATATGATCCCATCTGATCCCTCTGAATGATGCTGAGAAGAATGCCCACTAGCCGGGTGGCCAAACGTTTTGAATACATGAGGGCTTCATAGTCAAGGACTGCAATTGGCCTATATGACTCGCTTCTAGTTGCGTCTTTCCCTGATTTCTCCAAAAGCGTCAACATGGATAGCACCAGATACCACAAGGCTATTGAAAAGGATGGCTAATTGTGGGGCCAACACCTCCACAAACGTCTCATAGAAAAGGGCAGAGAACCCATCTGGGCCAGGTGCCTTATTATTAAGGAGTGATCGTATAGCTTGAGAAACCTCCTCTACTGATAATGGGCCCTCCAGCTTAGCCCGGTCCAGATCAGACATTTTTGGGAGGTTTGCTTCACGAACAAAATCCTGCTCGTTCCTAGCATCTAGTTGTTCACCCTCAAACAACCCTGAATAATAGCGAGTAAGGACGTCCATCTTCTTGGATTCTTCTTCACGTAACTGACCCCCTTCGTCACAAAGGTTCACTATCACATTTTTCCTATGCTATCCTATGAGTTTTGACCTTATATGCCAATAACAGTTAAGCTTTATGAGAGGTTCTAAAATAAAATTGCGTAGTCTTCAATAGCTTATTAGATAAATCAGCTGATCATAACGTCTTAACGCAGCCTTTGCTGTTTGAAAGCGTCTAAACACTCTCTGCGAACCCCCCGCCTTGTACTGTAGGTCTGGCTCCTGAACTTTTTCCTCCACTTCCAATCTTTGCGCAGTCAGTATCCTTTTCCTTGCCGATGCTAAGCTAATGAGTTCACCCCTAAGCGTGGCTTTAAAGGATTTCCACTTCATCGCAACTGAAGTATCTTCTTCACTATTCTCTTGAAAATATAGCACAATCCTTTCCGAAATCAAAGAGCAATAAACTACAACTGCCAGAAGAGAGTAATCTATCTTCCACATCCCTGATTTCCTTGAATGGACCGTATAAGTGTCCTTCTGCAGCGTAATAGGCACGTGATCAGAGATCCCTACCAGTTATATCGTAGACGCTGAGATAGATGACAAAAGGGAGCTAGACGCTAAGAAAAAATGTATCCTAGAGAAGATACGTTGGACATGGGAAAAATGCGTAGAATCTCTCACCTGAGGGTAAAAGTGCCGCCATACATCAACCAAATGGGACGCCGAACGCCCGGAGTCCGACGTAGTGACAGACACTGAACTATCTAGGTCCTCTCTTAACGCCACATTAAAATCCCCCCTAAAATCAGCTCTCCCCCTTGAAAGTGGGCGATACAGGGGAATAGACTGGCATAAAACTCCTTATGGTGCTTATTAGGACCATAATCTGAGAACAAGGATACACCATTTCCCCACAGCCATACATGAAGACTTAAAAACCTCCCTTGATTATCTCGAACTTCACCCCATTTCTTAAAATGTAATGACCGATGAAGCAAAAATGCCACAACCACTTTTTTGGCTAGGGATGATGCAAACAATTGATGTATGAAGCATTTGCAACATAGACGTGGCCAATCCGCCTTTAAGAGATGCGTCTTTTGAAGCAAAACAATGTCAGTCCTCAATGCCACGAATTTAGCAAGCACACTCATTCGCAAGCACACTCTTTCGCAAGCACACTCTTTCGTTTCATAGGGGAATTGAGGCCTTGTACATTCAGAGATTCTATCTTAAGATCCTCCATTCACTGCTCACGCAGATAAACCCTCAACCATAGCACCCCACCCAACCAAATTCTCTGCTGCGACTCATGGCACCCTGAGCCTACAACTCAGGCGGCCTCCCAATCCTTGGAGTGCCCAGTATGTGTTAACTAGGCCCCCCACCTGCAATAAAACAGTCCAACTACAACTGAGCATGTATTTGGTTCTGACTATCCCGTATACGACACCTGCCTCATATGCTTTAAACTATACTCTGCTGCAGTCAAACTACCATGCCATGGAAGATTTTAACATGACACAGCCCCGTTGTGGCGACACATTAGGTGACTAACCTAAGTCTGCGCGTGTACTCCTAATGCTACTGCGCAGTAACCTATAATTCTCTCTCTCCCTCTCGGAAGGATCGCTCAGGGGCAAAGTGCTCGCCTTGGAAGCAAGACGACACGGAGCACCACGGGTTCGATCACCGGGTCCCCGCTTACAAACTTCTGGGTATTAAGCGTGTTATAAATAACCTATCATATCATACCATATAGTTCCCATTATGACATTTCCATGGATTGCCGGGAATCCCAGAGACTCCACACTCTTCCCCAGAGACTTTCACAACCCTACAGCGGCCATGCTACCAGGGCAGTAGTGTGCTTGATAGTAGAGCTGCAGAGCTATGGAGATTTACGGCGCCATAAAGCTCCTGCCGGGCTACGCCCAGGTGTTGCATTTCTGAGCCCCGGGTTGTCCAGGAACATTTAGAACGCCCCAATTTCAATTTAAAAATATCTTTCAATAAAATTCACCTTAGGAGTTGCCTTTAATGAACTATTTTATGGAAATTACCATACATAACCATCTCATGAATATTTAGAAATCCGGTTCCTGTTAATGACCCTTTATGAATTTTTTTTTACAATTTGTGAGGAAGGAAGTGAAGAAATTAACCCTTACGGAGTAATGTTTTAATTAAAGATTGTTATAACCCAAGAATCCGTGGTGTACAAAAATGTAAATGCTGCCTGCGCCTTACACTTTGCAGACAGAATTAACAACGGATTCCTCTGGAATCCACCTGCTTTCATCAAGTGCTAAATGAAGAAAAATGTCATAGGAATCCATTTGTTTTATGCCTTCTTGAAATTCTCAAGCAGACGTAAAACCAACCAGGAGGCATTTGGTGTCAGAGGAGGAATGCAGTGTGGTAATGCTAAATCCATTTCGTACCCGAAAACCTCCTTCAAATGCATTGAAAATGCACTCCCTTTGAGTAGTAATGTGTTAACAGCGGATTCCTTGCTTTTACGCCTTACTTTTGCACCCAATAGCGAAATGACTATTGCTCTGCCGGAGTAGAGGGTTTAGTAGTGGGTTTAAGCGCCTACTGAGCCCCACACTACTACAAAACCAGAAGTGATACAAATCATAAAGGTAAAACAGCACAGCCCGACAGGTATACCTCCTTTGGTAGCGCAGGCTGAGGGCAGTCTATATTCTTCAGGAGGTGTGTGAGTATTGTATGGTATCACAAGTAGACACTGACACAAGAGCTGCACGTTTCAAAACCTTAATTGATGGTTTAAAAGGGGTTGGAAAACTCCTATCTTGCCCTATAACTAAGATGGGAGTATTCGCGACCATCAAACAAAAAGAAAACACAGTCCTTAATCAAAATAAAATGGCCTATGCTAATAAACCTAATGCCTTCCCTCTTTTTAATGCAATAAATGTGTAAAGGGAATGTGTAATACAAAAAGGAGAATCAGTGTTCAAAAGAAATATCAGTAAGGCTCAGTAAACTCCCTTCACTACTTTTTGTAGCACAGGGTAAGGTGGCATACTTGGACCTTGCGACACACTATGGCTTCGGACACAAGGATGTAGTTTTTCGTGGACAGGGGACCACTTGGCCTTCCACGAAAAAAGTCACTAGTTTATCCTCTGGACATCTCGGCTTTCTCTCACTCTAGCCCAGGTCTCATTTTAGCTTGTAATACAGTTCAACAAAAGTTTGTTTCCTTCTGGTTACCACAATTCAGTATAGGTTTCCCTCTGCCGAGCTCCAAACTTTCAATCACAATTTGTGGGGATCCCTTCCCCAAGCTTCAATCACACCATTATAGGCTTCCCTCTGTCGGACTCAAGTCTCCTTTCACTTTCATTTTCGCTGTCGAAGACTTTCGAAACTGCGAGGCTTTTGGTCCTACCTCAGCACAACCAGTTTGACCTTCTTTCCTCAAACATCCCTTTTTCTCTCCTACATCAAGGCTTCTTGGTAAATGTAGTTTCAAGCAGAGTACTTATTTCAAAGTTCAAAGATATCTCTCACATCCAGGTTTCCCTCTGCCGGGATCATACCTAACAACAGTTTCAGTCTTGCATCTCAGTTTCTTTCTCTTCCCACTGCCTCTACGGCATCAGACATTTCACAGAGACTTTTTCGATTGGGCAATCTTCTTTTGCCAGACCACTCTGTTACTTTGTATCTTTAGTTTACAGTTCTTTACAATGAATTGGGGAGAGGGCAACGGTATAGGATTCAAAATGGTGTTTGGTAGAAAAGGGAATGTCGGGTAGGGAGGTGTTAACTAAAGGGCGACGCCATGTCTCACCTTGGGACTCCTCCTCCCTCTCTGGTCCACTCCCCGGGTCCAGAACCAACAGCAATAACCCCTCCCTAGCCAGCCCAAAGGGGGTTGATAGGGAAAAGCCCTTGGGTTTTTCACAGTACCAAAGTAAAAGAATGTCCAACCAAAGTCCTAGAAAGATAGAAATAATAAAAACCAACAATGCACGCAAATAATGAAGAAAAATGAAAGATTCACTCCAGCCCCCATAAAGGAAACACAGAGAGTGACAAATTTGAGAATACAGGGCACTCTGGGTTGATAGGCAGGGGTGTTCAGGCAAATGATTTCACCAGCAATGTCAATGCTCAAAGATTTGTCTTTAAAAGCAAAGAAGAGGCTTAAAAGTCACTAAAGTTCTTTGAGCTGAACCAGGAAGACAGGGCCTCTTCAAAATACTTGTATTTCTTGTCTTTGGTGCTCAACAGCTTTGAACCAGGCTTCTGTGCACTTTTCTGCAGTTGAGACGGTTGAGTTCTGTTTTTCCAGTGTTGAGTCAGCGTCGAGACGGGGCTCTTGGTGAAATGAGTCGGCGCTCGAGACAGGACGAGTCAATGGGTCCCAAAACTTTGAATTGACATTCAAGTTGGGTCAAAATGATGCATACGCTGGGTCCAGTCACTGCTGATGACTCTGAAGTCGATGACTTTCAGTGGGCCGAGTCAGCTTTCAAGTCAGGTCGAAACAATGATTTTTTTGGGGCGTGTCGGCTAGGGATGGGGTGAGCCGGGTGCTTCCACTGAAGCGAGCCGGCTGTTGAGTCGTGGCAGCAATGCGCTTCACTGTGTTGAGTAGGAGTCGAGACAGCTTCAAGGCGCAGGCAAGTAATTCAAAGCTGATAGAGTGCCAAAAGCAGCACTCCAGTGTGCAGAATGTTGGTTCCAGTGCACAGGCAATAGAGAGGCCTTGGACCAAAGAAATATCACCTCAAATGTGCCCCTGAGGTGGGCCAGTAGACGAGCATTCTTTTCCATGGAAGCTTCTGTCTTCAGCTCTTTGGCAAAGGACTTTGGAATGTACTGTATCCTCAACAGAGTTCCAGGCGAATAATTCTAGTCTTGAAGTCCAAAGATGAATCTACTAAGAGCATGGTTTCCTACCCTTATAAAGGCAACATGCTACAGCAGATTGCTCCAAAGCAAGTCTGTTTTCAGGGGTCCAGTCTAGGATATTGTAGCAATTGTAGGAAATGGGGTGAAGGCAAGACATGGCAAGACCTGTAGGGAGTCCTAGCACAATCCAAGATGGTGGAACCTATTACCTGGACTAAGGCTGTCCTCTATGACACTCTAAGTCCACCCCTTTCCCATGTCTACGTACGTCAAAAAGAATCCAGTGATCAGCACACTGGTGTGAGAGTGTATTTGTTAGGTTGGGACTATGTTTGAAGCATTGGATTCATTGGGACCTCCCCGGCCTGACCTTGCCTGGGATGATAAAGTGAGCAGCTTCCTGGGCAAATGTGAAGACACCCAGTCCTGAATGCTTATACAGACCAGATATGTCATAACTGAGTCATCTACCATGCTGACAATAATATGGCATGCAACTTCTGTGGCTGTAGAATTGTGTAATCTCAGTAGCCACCATGGCATAACCAAACATGGCACATATTTACATTTTAACGTGCCACCATGCTGACTAGGGCACAAAGTTACACTTTAAAGCAGAGGTTCAGACGATTAAGAAGACACCTCTGCCTGTTGGAACTTTGTGTTCCAGCAGCTGTCAGGAACGCACATGTGACATTTACCTCTACTCTTCTGCCACTACAGGCCAGTTGAAGTTGATGACAACAGACTGTTAGGGCAAAACAAAAGAACAGGACAGCACTATACTTTTGGCATGGAGTATTAAGAAGTGGGGTCTTATTAGCAGGCCTTCTTTTCAGAAACTGAATTACCCACATCATTTTGTTAATAAAAATCAAAAAGCGTGGGCTGTTTAACCCTCACAGATGGATTTGTGCCACAGCTCCAACCCTTATAAAATGACCACCAGTATGTTTGAGATTATTATTTCATGTGGGATTCAGAAGGGTGCATGCAGGTTTGTACCTACGTCCTGTTTTGAAACTGCCCTTACTCATTCATTTCCGTTTTGTGAAATATTTAAATTCTGCCTGTAAATTTGCCTTTTCAGATGGTATTTACAATGGATTCTTATGGAATCCCCCTGAATTCTTATGGAATCCATTCCCTTTACACCTGAATGAAAATCTCATGGAGGTGTAAAAGTGTGCACTCTTTGAAGTTGGAGGAGGAATGCCTGGTGGGAATGTTGATTTCTTTTTGCACTCCTTCTCTGACGTCTAATTAGCTACCGACTTGCAGTTGCACCTTGCTATTGCAATCTAGGACTTAGAAAATGAGACCCTTTATCTATTAAACTCTCAATTCAACATGGCTTTATCATTGTGATGTTATACTCGATGGGTTAGATGGATTTACGCAAAATTACATCTCTTAAAGGTTGATTAAAGAGGCAACATTACATTGTATTCCCAGGGTAGAAGACCTTTTGATTTGAAGAATGATGGTTGGCCGGTCAATCTTTGAAATCTTCCCTTGAAAAGGTTTGTGATGTAGCTTTCAGAAGTTCATCGCTCTGCTTAAGATCAAATCTTTGGATCTTCTCATGGGAAAGGAAGCGTTGAGGCTCTTCCGAATATTTATTCTATCCTCCGTCAGAAGGGTTGGAAAACAGAATAGTCAGGCGAGGGAGGGGACTGCAAGTTTTGCATAACACAGAAGCATAAGCAATTTAGAACAATGTAAGCATGTTAGCTCCTCAAATGTCTTGTACTGAGGCTTTGGGCTATCTACCAGCCTCAGTACCTCTGGTGCCTCACTGGAATCTTGGACACAGGAAGAAGTGACTCTGTTGGCTGGATCCTGGATCAGTGGGATCTTCAGCACCTTCAAGAATTGACATCCTGGTCTTGTCATCTTATCCAAGAGTTCAGTCAGCATCCTCATAGGGCGCCACTGGGGAGGGCTCTAATGCAGCACCATTGCCTCTTTATGGGAGTGCAGATGTGTCGGTTCTCAAATTATGAGTAATCTTTCCAGAGCAATATACCCCCCCTGAGTTTGAGTCCAGAGACAGCAAGGATACATTTGAAGGGAAAACAGGACTCAGACCCATGGCCCAGATAAGCTGTGCTCTTCCGCCTTCTCCTCAAAGAAGCAGCATTATTTATTATGATATGATATGGCATTTATAACGCGCCTATACACAAGTGTTTCAAGGCGCGACAGGGCAAGGGAGGGGAAACAAAGGGAAGACAAACAACGATCCTACTAGGCCAAGTGTCATTCAGATCACGCAAGTGCAGGGAAGGGGATGGAGGAGAAGGGCAGGGGGGCAAGGGGGAGAGGATAGTGCAGTGCATGGGATATAAATAAAGAAATAATAGTAAGGTAAGGCCAGCAGGTGGCAAGTGCAAGGGTAAGGCAGACAACAGGTGTCAAGTGCTGGTATTGGGACTGTAGGGATACAGAAACAGTCCCCAAACGCAGGGGTGGCCAGGAAGGCAGTGCAGGTGTGCGACTGGTGGGGGAGGGGACCTGGGCCCGAGATCAAAGGGTGGCCAGGTAACCAGTGCAGTGTAAGATTCCCCTATATTCAGTAACATTAAATTGGGTTATAACACCTCTTATTCCACTGAATAGAAGTGGGAGAAATCTGGCATGAAGTGCTATATAAGAGCACACATTAGACCCCAATGTCTGTAGACAATATCCTCACATGCTGCCAGGTCAAGTGGCTCGCTCTCACTCCATTACCACTCTGCCATCGCTGCACCTCTGTCTCCAGTGCCTGCAGTGCTTCCAGATGCCTTCTGGTCTGATTATGTCAGATCCTACCCAGCTGCCGGCTCCTCACACTCACAGTATAGAAGCAACATTGAATTCTTTCACAATGTCAATGATGTCCAACCTCATCAAAGACTCCTAAAAGGACCCTTTGTTCAGTTATGCCGGCCACAGAGGCTGGAGAGGAAGACCCTGGGTGTCATTCCACGCGTACAGGGAAGTAAATGTTACTTGCAATGGGGGGATTTTACCTAGCTAGGAATGGTCCTCTAGACTGAGGTGATATTCCTAAGAGAAACATAAGCCTTCACAAAGGGTTTAGGGGCATTACAGAAACGGAGATGGTAAGCCCTTCACTGTGACCATTAACACCACCAGCACCCTGCCAAAAAAGCCAGTGTCCAAGTGGCCTTCTTGTATGGGGAAAATACCTTTGCGGGGACTGCAGGCCCTAAATTCCCTCACAATAACTGTAAACAAGATGGCCGCCGGGTAAATAGTAAAAAGAGCTCATGACTGAGTCCACTGTCATTTACTCTGGTGGCTTGCAGGGGATGATGGCAGCCCGGAGGGAGCAGAGTGCTGGCAATGACAGGGAAGTTGATCTCTGGGGAAGGGGCAGGATGGAGGGAGGTTCCGGTGGACTGCAGCGCTGCCAGCTGGGGCTTGTGACCGAAGTGTAATGGCAGGAGAGAAGGCGGGTGGAATTGAATGGAAGCTTTCATTGTCTAATGAAGCCTGCATTTCTGGCCAGCTGACTTGATGGCATGTCTCCCATGGGTGCTAACTCCTGGCCCATCTCGAAGTACTGAGACAGTTCAAAATGCCGGATTAGAGCCTGACTAATTGTGGGTTGGGTTGGACTCTTTTCTGCGCCCATTATGACATGTTTAAACTGACATACTTAAACATTTAGGTCAATTCTTGAAGCTCCTAATTGGTTGACATTTGACCCTCTTGGAACGCGGATGTGGAGTATCGTTGCTCCACAACAGTTGTTAACTTGCATTCCCCGGTTTGGGAGCATCATGCTGACTGCAATTGAAATGTTGTTCTTAAGCCTTTTGAAGCAAATCTCTCTAGTGACATTAAACAGATAGTAGTTATGAGAGAGGGGAGAATAACCAAGCATCACCCCCTCTCTTATAGTGAACCTGGAATGCATTTGTAATGGAGGAACATGGTTCTTCAGTCCCACACTTCTTCTGATCATGAAGTATTATTAGAAGAACACATGATGCAAAAGATTTTAATCTCTGCATTTTTTTGTTCCAAATCCCACTTTTTGGCAGGAGGCACCCCCACACATCTTTGATGTGTGTGGAGCCATCAGATTTCATATTGGCTGTAATTTCATACTGTTATAACCTGTTTTGTACATTTGTATATTTCCTGTATAACCTGTATATTTTTGTGCAAATGCTTTGTCTGTACTCATTACATTGTTCTGTACTATGTCTGAATCTAAGTGATGCGCCCGGATGCCCTTGGGCCTGGTGTGCTATATAAATAAATAAAATAGAAAATAGAAATAGAAACTCGCTGGCCATCTACTGTATACTGGAGACTGTAAGATTGTGGGACTTCTTCCTCCAGAGGGTGTTCATGCGAGCCCAGTAAGGCTAAGACCGCAGGCGTGGTTTTCTGGCATCCTGTCCTTCAGATCACCTGCAGGGAAGTCCCATGAACTACCCCACTGATCTTCTGTGTACATAACACACTGGATGACAGCTATGACTTCGAAACCAAATTAGGATAAATCGTGCCTAAGACTATTTCCGGCTATAAAATGAGGCTGATCTGAATGCTGGCCCCTTAGCAGTTTAACACTGTTCAGCAATCTTCCCATGGGTTTGAAGGAAGGAGAGCAGCTGCAGTAAGTACAAGTCACCCGCCTTAGTGACTCTTAATCTCAGATTTAATTCAGAGCAGGAAGGGGACAGAGAGGCATTTTGTAAAGCAGACCAGGGGTCTCAACATTGCAGTATGGAAGGTCAGATCACGTCAAACTCCCAGGAATATACATGTAATGACAGTACTGCTGCGATTCCTCCAACAAATGAATGGACACTGCCCCCCCTCCCTAAACTGTATCCCTTTCCTGTACCCATATATAGGATAGCCATTTAGCCAAGCCACACATTCCTCAATGCCACCTAGTATCCATCGCTGAAAGTTCACCTTCAGTTCTGAGCTACAACAGCAAGGCATTGTGGGTATGCAAATTAGCCCACATGCAAACCTTTTCTCCAGGAAATTCTTTGTTTTAGAGAGCAGTGTGTATATATATATATATATATATATATCTGTCCATGTCCTTCCAAGTGTAGCCTTAAAAGTCTATCCTAATTGTATACATAATAAATATTATACCGTATTATTGTATGCTCTTGTCGTACAGTGCTTTGTTGCTTCACATGCACATACATTCATCCTAGCCCTAGTATTGGCCCTTGTACAGCAACACCTTTGGTACAAATGGCCAGCGTAGTATTTGAAATATTGGCAAGCTGGTAGGTGTATCAGGCATGTGGGATCGGATCACACATGTCCCGACATTTCCAGGTGCTTGAACTTTTTTGCTATGTAAAAAGTCCTCCTCACTTGAAAACTATTAGAATGTGGGTGACTGGGGTGGGTGGAACACACGGCTTTGAATGTATATAACGGGGGAAATGGAGGTGGTATGGCTTGAACTAGCCATTGATGGAGTGCATGCTCTCGCATGAATAACCTTCTCTTATTATGGCAGATAAAGTCAACATACTTCGAAAAGGAGAAGGAGTGCTATGACCTTCTCAGCTCTGGGTTGATATCAAAGGCAAACTTCGGCAGGTATAAGAATCAAAGCTGAAAAACGGAATTATGGGAGTTATTGCAGTAGAATGCTTAATAACTATGAAGACTTCATTGGGAGTTACATGAAATCCCAAATGTTTATGATGATTGGTTAATGTGATTGGGAAGTCTAAAAGAAATCTTCATTAATGTGCTTCCCGGGCTGTTACCACCTGACAAAGCTCTTGAATCAATTTGTTATCAGCACTCCAGGGACAACCCTTAGGGTGGTTAGAGACTTCTTTAAAGTTATGAACCGACTTTGTAACTGTAGAGGAGGTCCCAAATATGGCCTACACTCCAGCCACCCATTTTGAAGTACCAGGAACGTTCACACCGAGATGTGTGACGTATGATAAACAAATAAACCAGCAGAGAGCCGCGTAAGGACTCTGCCCAGTGCCCATCAGAAGAGCAACACCTATTGAAATGCCAATAACCAGACAACCATGGACAGTAAGGTATCCATTGACAAAACCCTACCAGCAAATGACACGAAATAAAGATTGCTTAAATACTGTACCAGAAGAAACTCAAAAGGCCTTAATTGAAGACGAATGGTGAAGACACAAGGGCCCGGACAGACTCACAGATGAACGAACGACAAACAAAAGATGACACACAAAGACGAAATATCATGAGTAAGGATATCATGAACTTAGAAGGAAGCACGATGTTGAAACATATAGAACCTTAAACTGTCAAACAGGATGAAAATATTCAACCGGCTAATGCCTGTACATATGCTTGTAATGTAAGAAGCTAAGAAAACAGTGAAGCTTGCTATGCTTAGTGTAGATAGAGCGGCAAGCGTCAACAATATATCTACCTCACCGAAGCACACTTTATAAGTGCGAGTCCACTTTATACAAAAGCAGAATTAACCCAGGTTACTAAGGGTCAAACAGGACAGGATTCCTATTCCAGCTAAAACAAGAAGAGACGGCGGAATCGAAACTCAGCAAGGAGCATTTTGTGATTGGGAAATAGAGGTCAAACCAAGAGAGAGAGAGGCGGGCGGTAGCTTCAGAGCCTGCAATGTGAAGGTCGAGATAAGGAGGCCCAGGTAGGTGGCAGGCCGAAATGAGAATTAAATTCACAAATAGAAGGAAAACGAAGCAGATCCACGGTGTACTAACACGTGACCAGCCAAGCACGAAGAGGCACCAACGTCTGATGTCATCCAAAACAGGAGATACCATAACTTTTCCTGACAAGAAGCTACAGTTTCGAGGCCGAACACAGCCAACTAATTGACACATAGCAATAAAATGCTGATTGATGGAAGGGAGGCTGGGTGAATCCTGGGGCATCTTGCACCTGGGTGACCATTCTCTATTCTGCTAATTAAAGTGGAGATTTATGCTTAGGGATGTAGCTAACCCAATCACAATGGACCAACTAATCTAGGGTCCTATAGCTACTAGAACCAATGAGACGTCGTACTTTTAGTGACGTCTACATGTGTAATGTTAGAGGGAAGGGCGTAGATGCCCTCCTGATAAGGGTTAACCAATCCTCATGCTCCGTTACCATATACAGATATAGCAGCTATACTTAAGTTAACTTTTCCAACCAATAGAATTGCATGACAAACTTATGAGTATTACACATCAATGATGACGAATTTTGGGTATAACTGTTACTGTTTGAATGAAGATCGTTGGGTGTTGAAGCGAGACGGGCTATCTCATCACTGTTCATTTCCATGTTTCCCTGTTTTTTGTTCTTGTCATTAAACGGACTCCCCTTTGCCAAACCATTGAGTTGTCCTTATTGGTTGGTGTTGGAGTAAGAAATCCTGCACCCCTTCCACCTCAAGGTGCAGCTATCTTGTCTTAAAGTATTCGAGGGCGAGGTCTGGCTCTATGGGCCAGTAAGGAGACACTCCCTCTCCCGTACACTTGGTAGCAGAGGATGGTTGGAAACCATTGATTATTGATTAAAATAAGACACCTAGTGACCGTCGACACAAAGTAACTCTAGGTCCTCAGCAATGTCACGAGTCCTTCGCCATTTGGCTGAGTAGACTGTGAAGCTCCCCGTGGACAATGGTAGTGTAACTGATCCAAGACTGCAGTCAGGGCCTGAAGGGACCTGTTTCAAAAACATATCCCTTCCCATTCCTACGGGCAGCTGATCGGATGAAAAACCTGAAGGAGGCGGTAATGGAGGCGGTGATCCCGAGAGTCCAGAGACAAATGGTGTGAATGGTGAGTGAAACAAGAAATTGAGTGCTTTGGCAAACGACGTGCCCCTTAGAACAAGTAAAGGGAAAAAGTAATGGAGGGAGGAGGAAAAACAAAATAGTCAGAAGTAGAGAAGACTGTATATATATATATAAGGGGATAATGACTCGAGAATAATTGAAAAAATATAGAATACCGGGGTGGACACCAAAGAAGAGAGAGGTTACCAGGGCGGACACCTGAGACGTGAGAGGATACGCCTTATTCCTGCACTTTAATATAGCGGTCAGAAGAAACGTGAACCCAGAGTCCCACATAATGGGGAACAATTAGGCTACCACCACGTTTAAAGATGTGAACGGGGTTCGTTTAAACTCCATGTAGGGGTAATGATTAGAGGCAGAAATATGTGTGTCCAGCTGGTGTCTGTCTAGTATGTTAAGACTCTGTCCTATATGTTTTGTGTGGTATCACTTGTGAAATTGTTATTACGAAAAACGGGTTGAAAAATTGTTGATTGATTTGATAATTGAGACTGAATCGCACCTGAAATAAATGTTTTTTTGAGCAAAATGGTGATATAAGAGATTTTTCTCTGGTGGAAATTTTGGTTTGGAGCTTGCAGTGTTTGGTGCTCGCTCATATTGTTACAGGGTGTTTTAATCACACAAAGTATTGACAAGTGTTGTATAAGAGGAAAGAAAACAGATATCAACATGGAAGACATAACTCCATTAGCAGACTTATGGAAACAGTTGCCGAAACACGCACCCAAGCTAAAGAAGTATAGCACCGAGTGGGTTAAGGGTACTGCCCACAAGATGTTTATGCCATGGCCACAAAATGGGTCTTTATCCAAAGCCGTCTTACAACACATGACGACATATTTGCACGCTACTTATACAGGCAAAAAGCTAGAGAAACGTCTTGCTGTTCTAGAGCTTTGGAAGATGTTTGAACAAGCGAAAGAGGAAGAGCCGCCAGCAGATTGGATACTTAATGTATGTATAGAGGGGGGTGAGACGCCAACCGCGCCACCTGCCCCACCTGAAACAGAAACTGAAGAGAGTAAGACTGAGGGACTCTGCCCATTAAGAGAGCTTAAAGCAGCCACAGGGTACAGCAACCCCGCATATGAGTCACCTACATATAGTAGTGACGAAAATCAAGGGAAGGATAAGGACAAGAATCTTACCTCCGCAGTCCCGAGGGACACGGGGAGACGCGATGACGAAAGAAAGGATCAGGCACAGATAAGTGCATCTCTCAACAAGGAGAGAGAAGGAAAGGAAGTGAAGACATCTGATGAGATAGCATTCGCAAAAGATGAATGGATGGGAGGACAAATCTTATTGAAACTCGATGGGAAAGGAAGTGATGACGTGAGACATAAGGAGAGGTTAGATGAGGCACAGAGAAAGGAGAAAGAAAAAGAGTTAAGGGACGAAAGGATAAGAAGGAAAGATAGGCTAAGACGAGAACAACTATATCATGAAGAGCAAGAAAAACAGCTCGATCACAAACTGAGAGCAGCCTATGATCAAGACAGACAGAAACAGCAATGGTTAGAAGAAGAGCAAAGGGTACATGAAAAAAAGATAAGGAGACAAAGAGATGAGGAAGTTCGAAGGGCAGATGAACGTAGAAATGAAAAGAGAAGGGAAGAAGATAGGTTCAGAGAAGAGGCGAGGAAGCGCAAAGAATTTGACGACGATATGGAACGTAAGCGTAGACAGAGGGCACGTGATCTCGAATATTTGGAAAGGGAAGTTAAATAACCCGTTCCAGTTGTAGACTGGGAAGACATTGGCCCTCATTACGACCCTGGCGGAAATCGAAAAACGATGGCGGAAATGCAATACCGCCATCGAATAGCGCTCGGTGCGACTATGACCTGTCACCGTAAAGTACGATGCCATTAGCGACACCGTAGTGAACGCCAACGCTAACTGCACCAAGTACGCGCGCGCGCGCCATGCCAAACCGTAATTAGCACCATGGCGCAAGGGTACGCGAATTCCGACCCTAGCGGACATGCACTTAACGCCATCAAGCACGGCGGAAAGTACCATTCCGCCATGGTGAGAAGTACGGCATCGCGAATCAACCGTAAACGGCCCCACTGAGTGCCTGTACACCGCTCCCTGGCCACATAGTACAACTCCCCGTAGGTGCAACGAAGTCACAATGCAACCAGTGAAATGTACAAGTCACCCATGCATGCCAACGAACAAAAGAATCACAAGAGGGGCCAATGGGAGCTGCAGGCACAGATGGCACGAATACAGAAGCTACACCAATGGACATGACCTCAGTCTCCCACCAAGAAACGCACGCAAACACAGGCACCTGTGACCAGCAATATTCCGATAATCACATCATTCCACCAATCCACCTGGCTGACCGGCATCTGTTACACAAAACCTAATCCCCCGCCCCTGAGCATGACATCATTCAAACAGTCATATTGGCAGCCCTCACCCCTGACCTCACTGGGCTGCGTAGGCAAACGCGCCCAGCACAGTACCACGCAACTATACTCCGAAGCTGGAACCCAATGCAGATCTCCTCACAATACATCGCTCCCCAAATAGGAATATGCCACATCACTTGCAAAGAAGAACGCTACACGGCCCATATCAGAATAGAAATTTAATGCACAACAAATTCACCAAGCCCATACAGCCATTAGGCCATGAACTCCAAAACACATTTCACCATTGTGGGCTGCATCCGCAATAAATGACCAGCTACTTCTTGTGTGACGCCCTGTTCCTTCATGGTACACAGGGGCTACATTCTCGTACGAAAAGGCAACATGGAAGCGCCTAGAACCGCAGGGCCGTCCCAATAGGGAGGCACTAGTCCAGCTGAAAGGCCGAAATGTTGCTCCGAGCCACTAGTACTGCGTAAGGGCATGTGGCCCATTGGCGATCGTCCCATAAGATCGTAATGCTGCTCCACTGATTAACACGAAGCAGCAGGTGTCGGGAGTAAAACCCATCTGCAGGAGTGGCATACAGATGGCAGTGGCAAAAGGGGAGGAGATACCTGTCAACCAAAAGAAAAGAAAAAGAATAGAATGGCCATCAGAACTACATTCGAACAACTCACTTCAATGATCACACTAGATCCACAGCCATATGCATGCTAGCCCACTCCAAAGGATCATCACCACCCCAAAACCACTTGCGACTCATAACTATCCATATCGAGGTGAAAACACCATCACAAACGAGTGTACCTGTGCATGCGTCTGTGAAAACAGAATCCATCAGATGGGATTGGTAACGTGCATGGACACAAGTGTCTGAAGGCGCGTCAAGACAGGGAGGGCTCAACAAGGCCAGATAGACGATGGTCCCACTATGGCAGCCCTGCATCACATAGCGCAGGGGAGGCGGACAGATTCCAAGAAGCCCTGTACATGGCAAACACCGTATCAAATCATCTGCCCATGCATCCATTCATCATTCCCTCATCCCGTAATGATAACGCCTGTTTCCATACTCACATAACATGTGAGAATTCCATTGAGTCTGTGCGTTATGCAGCCTGCAAAATCCACTGTGCCCCAGCCCGTAATTCCAGTGTTGTGAAGTAACATGTATTTGGGAACGTCCGGCCTCATCATCCACTTCGCTATTGCGCATCCCAAACTATTCATATCAATCATTGCATCCTCGCCATGGCCCCTGTCCCAAGGACACTGAACAATAGAACGTTATATTTGCAGTCAGACCTGTGGGCATCTCCTCGCCGCTAGCTGAAGACCGAAAGCGCCGCCCTTCGAATTCCTCATTTGCAACATCACGTCGAAAAGGCATCTGTGGCCGCTTGAAATCACAAATTAATCCATCTAGTGCGGCTGTGTGTGAAAATGGCAACTGCCTTCACTCACAATTGGGAGGCCCCGCCCGTCGGTGAACCTCGGTACAGTGATGCATGAGGGTCCACCGTTACTCGAGTACTACGTTCCACTGACCCTTCACAAGTCTGTTCGCGACTGCAAAGAATGCATGTGAAACAATGGGACCATAGCCGAATGAACATATCAACCAATGTTACACGGCCATCGGGTACTAATACATGATTGTAATAGCAAGATGCCATTCCTCGAATTGCAGCGTTGTGTGCGGGACGTGCTCGCCCAAAGGGGAGAGCAGCTTGCACAGGTGGAATGAATCACCACAGGTGGAGGCCATACAGCCTGAAAACACATAAATTGCACGCCCAGTCTCCTCCCACAACCACTCCGAAATGCTACCGGCAGGACTCGCGATGTTGGCCCTGGGGGACCTGATAGCACTGCAAGTACTCCAACTCCAAGAAGAAGACGAACACCAACTACAACCGGCTGCACGGAGGAGACGCAGGAGGAGGAGGAGGGCAAGGCAGGGCCAGCAAGGGCTGCCAGCACAGCCACTACCACCACGCAGGCAGCCCGCAATCCCACGCCTCCGAGCACATCCGTTCAACCTGACTGATGAGCAGATCCACACCCTCTACCGTTTGGACCGGGACACCATAGCCGCCATTGTGGACATGACACAGGCTGACCTTGTCAGCATGATAGATAGCCCAACCGCCATCCCACCCCTACTGAAGGTGGTGTCTGTACTCCACTTCCTGGCCACAGGCACCTACCAGCACACAGTCGGACAGTTGCATGGCATTTCTCAGCCACTGTTCTCACGGACACTATTGCAAGTGCTCGATGCCCTCCTGCAGCACGCAGACGACTACATCTCTCTACCACGCTCGGAGCAGGAAATAACCAACACAAAAGTGGGATTCCATGCACTTGGCGGCATACCGGGTTGCATTGGTGCCATCGACTGCACCCATGTGGAATTGGTCGTCCCACATGCCATGGAGGCCCAGTACCGCAACCGAAAACAATTTCATTCACTGAATGTACAAATGGTGTGTGACTCCAACAGGATCATTACACATTGTTGTGCCCGATTCCCTGGATCAACCCATGATTCTATGGTCTTGAGGAACTCTACAATACCACGCTACATGGAGCGACACGCAGGGAACAGATCCTGGCTACTCGGTGAGTCTCATTTCATGCATGATGATGTGGGGTATGTGATGCGGCAATGACCTGGCAGGAAGGGGGGGGGGTGCGTACGTAGCAATGGCATTCCACATAATTCGTTTATCGTCCACATACAGGTGATGCCGGATATCCACTGAAGAGACGGCTCCTCACACCAGTCCGGAACCCACGGGACCAGCATGAGGAGGACTACAACCATGCCCACTCACGTACCCGTGTAGTCATTGAACAGGCATTCGGCCTACTGAAGACTCGTTTCCGGTGCCTCAGCAGGTCTGGCGGGGCACTCCTGTACCACCATGAGAAGGTTGCAAAGATGGTGATGGCATGTGTCATGCTCCACAACATGTGCGTACGTAGAAATGTGCCCATGCCCCCTGACGCAGAACTGCAAGCACCTGAAGATGGTCATGATGAGGGTGGGGATGTGGCAGCACCTCAAGGAGTCTGCGAGGCACAGGAGGGCCGTGAAATTCGTCAGCATCTCATAGATGCATGCTTCTAGCACTCACGCCTGGTGGCTGATACATGGACACGGGACTCGTGGCACTGTGTGTGTCTGGTACATGCACAATATGTACGCCTATGATGGCCTAGTACACAAAGATCATTGTCCACACATCTCATTGTTTGATCGTGCATTGTTTATGGCATATGTGATATCATGTTGAACACCCTATCGACCCGCCACCCAAGTGAGCCCAACACACCCCCTCCACCCTCCCACCTCCCCCCCGAACACCAGTGTCCAAAGATGCTCATTGTCAGTGGGCAGTCGCTATTGCAAGCCCCCTCTGCGGGTATCAGGGGCACCCCTGCCTGTGGAGCGCAGGTTCCTCCCAGATCTACGTTGGGGGCTGCCCTGGACGGAACTTGCAACGGATGATGTCTCTGCCTGCTCACGTCCATGCATGTCCCTAAGGGTTTGTGAGAGCTCAGTGAGCACACGGCGCACTGCGGCAAGTTCGGCACATACGTCTTTGGACGTCGCATGCAGTTCCCCCCTCAGGCTCTCGGTGCTTCTCTCCATTTGGACTCTCAGGCTCTCGGTGCTACTCTCCATTTGGACTCTCAGGCTCTCGGTGCTACTCTCCATTTGGACTCTCAGGCTCTCGGTGCTACTCTCCATTTGTGCCCTAAGTGTCTCAGTTGATGTTTCTATGTCTGCCTTGGTGCCCCCACATCCATCGGCATGGTCCTTGAGGAGCGTGGCCAGTTGCTGCTGTTGCACGATTAACTGGTCGAGGGACTGTTGCCTCTGCTGGGCCATGGCCATTTGCGGTGGTGTCACAGAGGGGCTGTTCGCCTCATGTTGCCCTGCCACAGGGCTTGTGGGGGATGGCCAGTCGTCGTCTTGTGGGTGCCCCTGCGTGGTATCCTCATGGTGTACGGGATGGAACAGACAGGGGGATTGGGACAGGTCATGGATGGATCTGACTTCGACATCCCCGTCTTCTGTGTCGGAGCATGCTGCCATTAATGGGGTGTCACCTATGGTGCTGCTGCCACCAGAGGCAGTACCTTCTGTGGCATCCATTGGGGGGACCTGTGGTGGTGCTGTTGTGGGCATGCTGGCTGCTGGGGTGCCTGTTGATGTTCCCTCCTGTGTGCTGCCACTTGATATGTGCTGCTGCCGTGTCTTGATGCGTGCAGCTGAGGTGGAGGGTCTTTGGCCGTCGGTCTTGGCCCTCTTTGCAGGTGTGCTGGTAGGGGTGTCCTGGAGCTCGTCGTTTGGATCGGACCCTGTGGTGGAGTAAAGGAGGGCGAGCGTTATTAATGGGTCTGTGGGAATTAGAATGGCAATGTATCACATGCATTGGGGTGGTACCTGAGGGTGATTTGGGTCGGGGCCTTGGAGGTGCTTTCATTTGTGTGTGGAGTGAGGGTGCAGTTGTTTGGCAGCCTTTAGTTAGGGTGTGCCTGCTGCACGTGTAGTGGGTGTTTTTGGGGTTTTTACTTATTTATGTATTTATTGTGTGTTTTAAAGTGCGCTATCAGGCCAATGTGTGTGGACGTTCTCCTGGCCATGTGTTGCTGTTGCGCTATGTGGACACATGTGAGTCACATGATTGGACATTGTGGATTTGGCATGGTTTTATTTGGGCCACCTACCTGATTCTCCGGATGTCTGCACTCCTTTCTCCATCCCTCCGACTCCCCCTATGCTCTCCATTCCAATGGTGGAGGCACAGATTTCTTCCCAGGGGGTCAACTTGATGGGTGATTCCGACCCTCCCCCGGTGGCTGTGGCAATGTTGCGGTTGGCAGAAAGTATGCTACGGACGCGTATCCGCAGGTCGTCCCACCGCTTCCTGCATTGCTGTGGGTTGCGGGGTGCGGTCCCCACCGCACTTACCCGCTGTGCCACCAGGGCCCATATGGCCTTCTTGTTCGCAAGTGCCGTCCTGGTCATTTGCGTGGAGAAGACGGCGGCGGCATTCTCCTGGAGGGTCTCTGTGAGTACGGTGAGTTCCTCACGGGAGAAGTGGACCTGCCGCTTGCGGTCGCACGCTTTCTTCGCTACTTTTCCCATTTTTCTTGGTTTCACTAGGGTGGATGACGGGTTGGGATGTGTCTCAGGGTGGTGTTTTTAGTGGTTGTGTGTATTTTGTGGTTTTATAGGTGTACGGGGTGTTGTTTCCCGTTCCGGGCCCATGTTTTTACTTCCGTTTCCGTATATTTACGGTCGCCGTACTTTCCGGTTGGCGCTCACTGCGGTGTCCGCTATGATGGGTGGCGGTATTGCACCTAGGGCGCCGTACGGCGGCAGTGTGGGCCGTTTTGGGGTCATTTCCGCCATCGCGGACTTTGCACTTCCGCCATGGCGTGGTGCTCGTGCCCGATGGGTCGGAATGGGCCGCACTTTGCTCCATCGTGCAATGGCGGAAACGCTATTTACGCTGTGGCGGTCCGGTCAGTCACTTTCCGCCAGGGTCGTAATGAGGGCCATTGAATAATTCTTTCCTGTGTACGATTCAGTACCAGGCACGTCTAGGGCAAATATTGAAGATGACTTTGACACCAGAAGCATCGGAGAAACGATCGATAAAATATATGATGAAATGGGGCTAGAACAAATACCCCAAGGGGAGGGGGAGGACGAGCGCTTGGAAAGCACTCAGCTGTATGACACTGAGGATGTCACCCGAAGTAGTGGGAATAGGAAACTGTCCCTGGATATATTAGAAATCAGTAGAAATGATGATGACACAAGGAGTTGCATGAATTGGGAACAAACAATGTCCGACTCTGAAGAGGAGGAGCACGAGGCAAATGAAGAAGGGAGATGGCGCGAAAGATGACTCCCAAGGGAAAGGGGGGTACGATGGTCAGATGCTAGCAAGTCCGCACCGAGGGCATCAGAGTCTGCTGCACAGTCTGACCGACATGAAGGAATACCCCATGGTCAGAGGGGGGTGTCGTCACCGCCCTATGTAGACGGATTAAGGACATTGCCAGGTAGACAGCGATGCGGGAATATTACCCCTGCGATAAACAGGAGAGCTATGAGAGAAGATAAAGAGGGCTGCGTATTCCAATTTCCACTACTAGAAAAATGGGGAGCAAGAGCACAATATAGTCCATGGCCACACATGGATCGAGAAAACCTGAAAAACAAGCTTCCAACGCTGACATCAGGAGCCGGAAAATGGATACATGAGTTAGAAGAAATGACAGGAAGAAACACTCTAGCTATAGGAGACATTAAAGGTCTTGTAACGCTCACCTGACTCCCACGGAGGCGCTGGCCTGGTTCGCGCTGTTGTGACCTCGTCTAAGGTGATGCGCAGGGGTCGGGAGACGGACTGGACCGGGCCCCAAATCTGGCTTGTCTGACTCGCAGAAGTATCCTTCTGTAGGTGAAAATAGGGGGTTAACTGTCTGCGGGGTAATGCAATCGGCCTCCCACTTACCCCTCTCACCCTCCTCAAAACCCTTCTGTGCTTCCCCGTAGCGTCTCACCTTAGGGTCTGGAAGGACGAGCTCTCCATCCTGCTTCTGATGCAGGGGCGCGTTGGTATCCAGTTACTTCACTAGATTTTCGGATTGGTGAGAACCAAACCTGCTTGGCTTCCAGGTAAGTTTTTGATAAGTGGTTCCCCTTGTGTCCATGCATTAATGTTCTAATGCTAGTGTCTTTTTCCCCATAGGGGCCGGGGTACGGAATGCCGGGGAACAGGCACCGACCCGAGATGAGAGGTGAAATCCTTGTGGAAATCAGGTAAGTCTTTAATGAGCGTCTTGGTAATGTCTTTTCATTCGCTCATTAACGCTGATGTCTTTTTCCCCTAAGGGGCCGGGGTCCGAAAATGCCTGGATGCGGCGCAGACCTGAAACGAAAAGGGAATGACCCAGCAGGTAAGTCTTAACATGGAGATTTAGCTTCCCTTTTCCCTTCTTTCTCTCACCTTCGTTATTGTCTTTTTCTCCCTAGGCACTGGGGCGCGACTGTGAATCCTGATGGTCGCTGCAGAACATGGAAGCGCCCTGTAAGATGAGTAGAATGAGGCGCTGCAGCGATCGATGTGATGTGCTTTTAAAAATAAATGTCTTCCTTTTCAGGATCGTCGGCGAAATGTCTCCGGGATGCAGATTTAGCAGGTAAGGCCTTTTCCTTCTTCTGTTCTCTTGTTCCCTTCCTTTGCAGGTGATTCAGGATGCTGGCAGGCGTGGCAGAAGTCAGGATGCAGGAGCAGACACGGTGAGCGTCCAGCTGCTAGATGCAGAACAACGCGAAGCACGTGTGGCTGATCGGGTGTGGTTTAAATAGCCTTGGAAGAAGTTCCTAGAATGTGTCCTTCCTCCAATCAGGTATGTATCCTTCCCCGACCACGCCCGGGTGGTAAATGAGTCCCACAGGTAAAGTAGTTCCTTTCAGGCCTCAAGGAGGCCGGGGTTCTGCAGCATGGTCTGCATCAGGTAAGTGCACCCAAACACTTTCATAATGAGCCTGGCGCCTATGGCGCCAGGACTGACGTTTTCTATGAGCCTGGCGCCATAGGCGCCAGGACACTGTCCAAAGGGCCCCTATAAGGGGTTGCTGGGACCTTCCCCGGGGACTTGATGTCCGCTTTCGGGGACGCAGGGCCTGAGCCGGCTCCCCAGGAGCGGGCATCGTGACAGCACTCCCCCCCAAGGCCCCTCCCAAGGTTGTTCCCTCCGGGGGTTTTGGTTTGTCTGGGAAGAGTCGGTGGAATTTCCTGACTAATCGAGGTGCATGCACATGGTCACTGGGTTCCCACGACCTCTCCTGAGGTCCCTACCCCTTCCAATCAATTAGGTAGAAAAGCTTTGACCTAAACATTTTTGAATCTAAAATGTTCCTCACTTCGAATTCGGGTTCACCATCTATTTGAATAGGTTCTGGAGGTTTGAGTAGTCGGGTTCCGGGTACCACTGGTTTCAGAAGTGACACATGAAAAACGGGGTGAATTCGCATATTAGCTGGTAAATCAAGTTTAACTGCTACTGGGTTAATTATTGCCGTAATAGAACAAGGTCCCAGATATTTTGGGTTAAAAGTTCGGGGCCCTTTGAGCGGTAAATGTCTGGTAGCTAACCACACTTGATCCCCAATCTGATACGGAGGTGCTTCACTCCGATGTAGGTCAGCATTCTCCTTGTATTTTCTCTTGGCTTGTTGTAAATGCGTGGTTGCCTCTTTGAAGGCTCGGGTAATGGTAGAATGCAGATGTTCTACTGCGGGCACTCCGAGGTTCTGAGGTGAGTCGAGGTTTGAGGTTCGAGGGTGATGTCCAAACAAGGTATAAAAAGAACTATGGCCAGTTCCAGAGTGTACCGAATTATTATATGCGTATTCGGCTATCCAAAGAATGTCTTTCCAGTTGCTTTCAGATTGCTGTAACATACACCGTAAGTACTGCTCAAGGGTCTGATTTGTCCTCTCAGTCAGACCATCGGTCTGAGGGTGGTGACTGGTCGATAATCTTACGTCGATTTGTGCCATTTGACAACATTTGCGCCAGAAGTGGGAAATGAATTGGCTTCCCCGGTCAGAGATTAGTATAGATGGGAATCCATGTAGCCGAACAATATTTTCGAGGAATTCTTTGGCTAGGACAGAAGCTGAAGGTAAACCTTTCAAAGGAATGAAGTGGGCCATTTTGGAAAACAAATCCACAATGGCACCAGATCGATTTGGCAATCGTACGATCGATGAGGAGGTAACGTGTTGACCTGTTCCTTTTGGAAGACGTCCTGAAAGTCTTGGTATTCCGGAGGCAATTGCATGGAGGCAGAGGTTACAGATGCTAGATTAATCTTCAGGTTTTCTGGATTACAGGTTTGTGCACAATCCGGGAAGGTTATTCTCTTAGCTCGTCAATCAATTCGAGGATTATGTGTCTCTAACCAAGGAATTCCAAGAATAACCTGAAACTGTGGGGCCTTGATTACATCAAACACAACTGCCTCCCGATGGCCGTCGGGACCAATAAGAGTCACCTCAGTAGTGGAATGCGTTACCGGTCCAGAGGCAATTTCAGTTCCATCTACTGTGGTGATGACGTCTTTGCTGGTTTTAGGACGGAGAGGGAGGTTAATCCTGGAGACCAACTCACGGTCCACATAATTTCCAATAGCCCCGCTATCGATGTATGCCTTTATTGCATGCAACTGCTTAGGCTGTTCTGGATCTACGAGAACCATTGGCACTATGAAATGCGAGGTCTGAGAGTTAGTTTTCAAGCTCGGCAAGCGGACCCCTACGCTTGTCGGGCTGAGTCGTTTCCCGAAACAGAGTCTTCAAGGTTTTTATCAGCGGCCCCTACCGCCTTTCGGGGCGGTTTTGCCGGGCAATCTCGTAGAAAGTGTCCAGAGTTCCCACAATAAAGACATAACTTTAATTGCCACCTCCTTTCACGTTCCTTTTGAGTTAAAGGTCCTTTAACCCGACCAACTTGCATAGGCTCTGAGACATCAACTCCCTTGGGGTTAGCGTGAGTCTTGACCAACACCCGGTCTCAAACCTGGACCGATCTGCTTTTCTGTTCTGGAGTCTGTGATCCAATTGGACCACTAAATCTATATATTCTGTGCATTCTCGGGGCGGATTTACAACTTGGGCCAGGACATCTTTAAGTTCTCCACGTAAACCTCGATAAAATAACGTGATTCTCTTATCCTCTGGCCACCCAGTTTCTACAATTAGTCTATTAAAGGTTGCAATGTAGGATAGGAGATCCTGATTGCCCTGTTGCAGGGATAGAAGTTCATCATCCAGAGCCTGCCCCTGAGAGTGTCGAGCAAATAACCTTTCCATGCTTGCTTGAAATCCTTGAAAATCATGGAGAATCGGATCATCCTGAGTAACCAGTGGAACTGACCAATCGGCAGCACAGCCGCTGAGATATGACAATACAAAGGCTACTTTGGTCTGATCATTAGGGAAGGCCCCAGGCCTGCATAGGAAGTGCAAACGACACTGATTCATGAATATGGCGAATCGTTTGGGGTCCCCAGCAAAGCGTTCGGGTGGAGCCAGCGGCATGTTTCCAGGTAGATTAATATGCACAGGGTTACTGGGAACCACAGGAGCGGGGTTCCCTCCGGAACCGGGTAGAGGAGTTTGTCCAGCTTGACTTTGCAAAAGCTGTCTGGCCAGGTCATCAGTTCTTTCCTTTGATATTATTAATTCCCTCTTGAGGGCATTAGTCTCTTGACGAGCGGCATGTACTTCGGCCCGTAATTCCCCCAGTAATTGGGCCAACTGATCAGTCTCACAAGTTTCCATAGCGCCTGGGTGGGAATTTGTAGGAAGGCTTCACGTTCTGTAACGCTCACCTGACTCCCATGGAGGCGCTGGCCTGGTTCGCGCTGTTGTGACCTCGTCTAAGGTGATGCGCAGGGGTCGGGAGACGGACTGGACCGGGCCCCAAATCTGGCTTGTCTGACTCGCAGAAGTATCCTTCTGTAGGTGAAAATAGGGGGTTAACTGTCTGCGGGGTAATGCAATCGGCCTCCCACTTACCCCTCTCACCCTCCTCAAAACCCTTCTGTGCTTCCCCGTAGCGTCTCACCTTAGGGTCTGGAAGGACGAGCTCTCCATCCTGCTTCTGATGCAGGGGCGCGTTGGTATCCAGTTACTTCACTGGATTTTCGGATTGGTGAGAACCAAACTTGCTTGGCTTCCAGGTAAGTTTTTGATAAGTGGTTCCCCTTGTGTCCATGCATTAATGTTCTAATGCTAGTGTCTTTTTCCCCATAGGGGCCGGGGTACGGAATGCCGGGGAACAGGCACCGACCCGAGATGAGAGGTGAAATCCTTGTGGAAATCAGGTAAGTCTTTAATGAGCGTCTTGGTAATGTCTTTTCATTCGCTCATTAACGCTGATGTCTTTTTCCCCTTAGGGGCCGGGGTCCGAAAATGCCTGGATGCGGCGCGGACCCGAAACGAAAAGGGAATGACCCAGCAGGTAAGTCTTAACATGGAGATTTAGCTTCCCTTTTCCCTTC